>NC_064920.1:1004221427-1004846427 GCF_023897955.1 Schistocerca gregaria
TGGTTTTCCCATTGAGAAGAAGCTGATGGGCGATTTGGTTTGCTGAAACATCAGTTTGAATTGTTTTGAAGCTTGTTGGGTCATTGTGGAGACTCCTGGGCACACTCCAGAGTTGCCTGCTGTTCTCTTTCACTTCCAGTGATATGAGTAAGTCACAACAATTCTCCCTTCTATTGGTGATTAAGGCTTGGAGCAGTTGCTTTCCGTCTCCAAGGTGTCTTCAGAAAATGGATCAGTGTTGCAGAGCTGCTTACACTTTTCCAGGGTTATTTTTATGTTGTCACTAGCTTAGTGCCTGCTACTTCACTCATGTAGACTGTATGGCCTGCAGAGACTTTTTGTTTGTATTTGATTGAATTTTTATGTTTATGAAAAATTGCAACACTTTTTAAGTGTTTCACACTAAGTAAGGCCATATAAGCATGGCCTTTTCTGAATGTACTTTTTACCAAAAAGTGGTTCTGGTAGCTGGAGTCCAAAGTTTTTATTAATCATGCCTTTCGCGTTCTCATGGAGATATTTCTGTAGCAACTTTCATCCCCTAACATACATTTCTTTATATGTAACTGACAAGTGAACTACCTATTTTCATAAACTTTGCTTCAAATCTTTTAATATAACGAAGTATTTTCTTAAAAATTATCATCCCCTATGGCACTGCCTTAGGGGTTGAATTTCCAGCAACACTGAAACAAATACTTTTTTAAATTCCTAAGCGAGAGGTCAAATAACAATTTCATACATGTAGCCTTAAAAAACCTTTAGTAGTTCTTTAGCAATTATTTATTTTCAAAAAACCTTTAACCCACTGTTTTACACCATTAGTAATTGAATTTCTAAAAATTCTGAAATATATGTTTTTTTTATTTTCTGACTGATAAACCAAATACCATTGTTCAAAGTTCTAGCTTCATAATTGAGCTGCTTGGGGGAACACAATGGTAAGCGCCAACGCCGTGTATTTTGCGGTTGATGGCTAATGACACCACCTGTGGGATGCACAGTGCAGTAAACTTATTAGTAGTTCCAAATTCACTCAACAGATGTCAGGGCCGAGCTTTATGGTACACGCCACTGTGCATCTGTTGTGGAAACATAATGGTAAGTGACAGAGAGAATGGCGGCAAGTAAAAACATCTCCGAGATTATGGCAACAGTGAACATGACAGAAGACGAGAAATATACTTCCAATGATACTAATATCTTCGAGAGGGATCCAGAATACATTCCTAACGATTCAGATGACTCAGAGGTATGTTATTTTGTAAATATACTGTCTTTAGTACGTTTCACGAACATAATGGTAAGTGCATGTACATACCATTATATTCCTAAAGTACATTAATTTTGAGGTTATTTTAGAATGGCTACATTTTTTGGCTAAGTGGTATGTGAATGTGCATTTCTCATTTATATTATTACATGTAATAATAATAACGATAATGGTAATAGTAGTTTTCGTTGTTATACATGTTAATAGCGAATCAGATAATATTGCCCAAAACAACAATGTATGGCTCGTGCAGAAACCATTCAAGAACAGACAAAGAGGTCGTCTCGGAAAAGGTGGTGCTGTGGCCAAAATAAGAACTGGAACATGGTATTGTTTTGGAAATATCTAATTTCAACTGATAGATTTCGTGTGATTGAACACCACTTCCCCGTGAGCGGGCACACAATGTTGCCGTCCGATAGAGATTTCGTGACAATTGAAAATTACGTTCATCGACAAGTACAAGATTGTACAGTCCAGATCAGTGGTGCGAGATCATCAAGAAGTCGGCTAAGAAGTATACATTGCTTGTATATAATACGAAAAGAGAGAATTTCTACCAAATACGATAGTATAAAGAAGCGTTTGTCTTCAAAAAGAAGACAATTGATGGTCGACCTAAGGAAAGTACGTAGGTGGAAGGTTACCACCGAATATCCATAATCTTTATTGATCAGCGAGACATTTTGTCATGAAATTTGGCATGAAATAAGCTTCAGGAAACGTGGAAGGCAAGGACCAGTTCCTATGCTTAGACTTAAATACAATGGGCCAAGGCTTATTGAAAAGAAGAAAGTTGCTGACGTCCTGTCGCTTCTAAATTACATATCTCCTGTCAACCATGAATTTATCCTGTCACTAAATCCAACAGTTTAGGATGAAAAAGACATTAATAATGAGAATGATGAATGATTTTGCAGTTTCAGTAAATTGTTGAAGACTTACTGTAAAATTTAATATGTAATGTTCTATCACTACGTGTTGTTAATGGTGTACGGTAATGTAATAATTTTTGTATATTTCATTTGTTTTAGTCAGTTCTGAGTTTCATTTTTGTCTGTATAGTAGAAGATAGAAGTTAGAATCACTACAGAATAAATGGACTGCTCAAAAAAAATTATTCAGATTTGCAGATCAATTGAAACTTGAGATACGCTGTATCTGGAAACTGTGATTTTGGCGCTCACCATTTTGTTCCCCCGAACAGATCAATTGGTGTGATAGCTACATACTTTCAAAAAGCATTTCATCCCATATGCCACCACCTTTGGAGAGGAATTTCAGACAATCCTTTCTTAAATGATGCCTACAGTATAAGATGCACACCCTTCCCAAAGCTCAAGCTTCTATTCTTAGCAGTTTGGGCTGGGCAATGATGAGTCAGTGAATCAGTCTGAGCCTGTTTCACCCCTCTAGGGGTCCAGTTTCCAAAAATATGGAGAAAACTATTTTTTTATTTGTAATCGAGAAGTCAAATACCAATGTTCATAGCCGTAGCCTTAAAAATACTTAAGTAGTTCTTTAATAATGATGCTTTTCAAAAGAAGTTTTCACCCACTGTTCACCCCCGCAGGGTTAAATTTACAAAAGTGCTGAATAACCTGTTTCTTTGTATTTTACTGAGAAACTAACAACACTGCTTGTAGGTCTAGCTTCAAAATTGCCTTGATAACGACGCTTTCCAAAACTCCCTTTGTGCTCTGTTTCATCACTTTATGGTTGGAATTTTGAAAAATCCCTTCTTTAACGATGCCTACAGTGTAAGATCCACACATTCCCAAGATTTCAAGTTTCTTTCCTTAGCGATTTGGATTTGGCGATGATAAGTCAGCCAATCAGTCAGTCAGTCAGGACATTGCCTTTTATATATACACAGCTTTAATCCCAACTAGTTGTTCCTATTGTGTGTGTTTCTGAGATATTCGTCTAGTGAACTCTATAAATGTATCAATGGAGCTAGTGACAGCAGGTATCTCTTCAATTTCGGCATCCAGCTCTCCTGTGAAAAATGCCTTTTTACAGATGAACTGCCTTTTAAATGAGATGATATCTGGGCACACTGCACCTTTATCAATCAGTGTGATTGGTCTATGTTGAGCCCTTGGTAGCATGCCTTCTAGCAACTTAACTGATAGCTGAGCTATCCAATCTGCTACAAATGTGTTGTCAGATTTGTATCCACGTCCCTATCATTTACTGCTGAAAGAGGCTGGTAATTTGGGATTGTGTATATGATTGAGTCCAGATCTCTCTGTCCACCTTTCGATACCTTCACCATTGGAATCTGTCTTGATATCCCATGTTGTGCTGTGACTATCCAAATCTCCGACTATGAACTTGACTGATTGGCTTTAAAAATGACTTGATTCTCTGAACCTGAAATCTGCCCCAGGTGGCTTGTAGATGCTGGTCACCGTGCATGTCTTCCATTCGGTTGTTAAAATTTCTATATTATCTATACGCATAATCTATATATATTTCTTATAAGAAGCCCCTTTGTTCTGGAAATGCTATCCCTGCGAGTTTAATATAAAAAAAAAAATCTGCAAATAATTAGCGATTTATGCAGAAAAACTGTTTTCTTCATTTTTATATTGCCTATAGCAGCAAACCTTCTATACTGCAAATGAAGCTGGGGCGAGGTATTTCATAAATTCAAGGGTGTATATTTACCAATTACGTTTCTGATCTGCCTTCAGTCCTAAAAATTTAACCTTTTTTGCCTCTAGTATTTCACTGTTTTAGGACAGTATATTCATACCCTTGAGTGATCATATAATGTGGATGGACTTAGCAAGTTGGGATTTTAGAGACTTTGGACAGTGGTATTACCGTTTCGGCCTCACCTGTGCCCCATTGAGATGGCGGTTGAATGCTGGTGCACAAAAAGTTGCGACCTGGCAGACAGAAAGATTGCTCAAGAAACTGTCAATCAGACCACACATTTCACTGCTGGAAAAATATAATCTTGAAATGTATGTGCCTCAGAATGCTAGAATTTTGCAGTTGACAAACTCTGCCTATCGAAGGAAGTTTACATGTACAGTTGAATTTCCTAGGGACCACAAATTGACTACTGTATACTGTCTAAATTACGAACAAAAGCAATGGAGAAAACACTGAAAAAGTCATGGATTCTGGCTGCACCTATGCAGAAGTTTCAACTACTAAACACAACAAAAACAATGGAGAAAACACTGAAAAAACCATGGATTCTGGCTGCACCTATGCAGAAGTTTGGACTACGAAACACAACAAAATTCCATACAACCAGAAGAAATGTTGTTAAAATAGTGCACAAACAAAGGATGATGGGCAGTATGGAGTGCAAGATGGGAGGGATGAGGCATATTCAGTTTAAAGACATGGAGAAAGAAACGTTTGATAGAGAGAAGCAGGAGAATTTTCTTTCGGCGTGCTATACGAGCTTGAAATAATAGAGAATAGCCAGGCACTTAAATGTGATTTGCAGAGTACCCATGTAGATGTAGATTAGAACTGATATTCTGGTACATGATGTTGAAAATGAAACCGTCACTTAAATGAGAAATAGAAATAGCAGTTGGCTAATCCCGGCGTTGGTTCGAGTCCTCCCTCGGGCATGGATGTGTGTGTTTGTTGTTAGGATAATTTAGGACTGATGACCTTAGCAGTTAATTCTGATAAGATTTCACACACATTTGAACATTTGAGAGATGGCAGGACGCAAGCCTCCGACTTTATCAATGCTTAATGCAGATCATAACACACCAAGCATCCACCTGGGTACTATCCTCTTACTCCAAAGGATGTCGTTAGTCTGGTGTTCTATAGATCGGAATATGGAACGTCAGATCCCTTAATCAGACAGGTAGGGTAGAAAATTCATAAAGGGAAATGGATAGGTTAAAGTTAGAAGATCGGTGGCAGGAGGAACAAGACTCTGGTCAGGTGAATACAGGATTATAAATATAAAATGAGGTAGGAGTAATGCAGGAATAGGTTTAATAATGAATAAGAAAATAGGTCTATGGGCAAGCTACTGTGAATGCATTATTGAAGCCAAGATAAATTCGAAGCCCACACCCATCACATTAATACAAGTTTATATGACAACTAGCTCTGCAGGTAATGAAGAGAGTAAACAATGGTATGATAAGATAAAGAAATTATTCATATAGTTAAGGCAGACGAAAATTTAATAGTATGGGGGGCACTGGAATTAGATAGTAGGCAAAGGAAGAGAATGAAAGTTACGTGACTATGGATTTGGGGAATAGAATGAAAGAGGAAGGTACCTCATACAAATTTGCCCAGAGCATAATTTAATCATAGCTAACACTTAATTTAAGAATCAAGAAAGAAGTTTCTATACTTGGCAGAAACCTAGAAACGGCAGAATGTTACATATTGATTATACAACGGTAAGATGGAAATTCGGAACCAGATTTTAAATAGAAAAACCTTTCTAAGGGCAGATGTGGACTCTGACCACAATTTGTTGGTTATGAAATGTAGTTGAAAATGAAGAAATTGCAAAACGGTAGGGATTTAAGGAGACAGGAACTGGATAAGTTGAAACAATCAGAAGTTGTTGGGTGGGAAAGGAATACGGTAGGAGACTAATTAGTAGCTTTAAGAGATGAAATAGTGAAGGTAGCAGAGGATCAAATAGGTAAAAATACAAGGTTTAGTAGATATTCTTGGATAACACAAAAGATATTGAACTTAACTGTTGGAGGGAGAAAATATAAAATTGCAGTAAATGAAGCATGCGAAAGGGGATAAAAACGTCTAAAATATGAAATTTTACCAAACGATCAAAATGGCTAAACAGGAATGGCTAGACGCCAAATGTAAGGATTTAGAAACATATATCACTAGGGAAAGGCAGACAATACCTAGAGGATAATTAAAGATACCTTTGGAGAAAAGAGAACCACTTGTATGAATATCAGGAGCTCATTTGGAAAACCAATCCTAAGCCAAGAAGGGAAATCCGAAAGATGAAAGAAGTACAAAAATGGTATATACAAGTCAACATTATACTTCATACAAACAGAAGAGGACATAGATCAAGATAAGATGAGAAATACACTACTGGCCATTAAAACTGCTACACCAAGAAGAATTGGAGATGATAAACAGGTATTCATTGCACCAATATATTGTACTAGAACTGACATGTGATTACATTTTCACGCAGTTTGAGTGCATCGATCCTGAGAAGTTAGTACCCAGAACAATCACCTCTGTCCGTAATAACGGCCTTGATACGCCTAGACATTGTGTCAAACATAGCTTGGGTGGCGTGTACAGGTACAGCTGCCCAAGCAGCTTCAACACGATACCACAGTTCATCAAGAGTAGTGACTTGTGTATTGTGACGAGCCAGTTGCTCAGCCACCATTGACCAGACGTTTTCAGTTGGTGAGAGATCTGGAGAATGTGCTGACCAGGGCAGCAGTCGAACATTTTCTGTATCCAGAAAGGCCCGTACAGGACCTGCAACATACGGTCATGCATTATCCTGCGGCAATGTAGGATTTCGTAGGGATCGAATGAAGGGTAGAGCCAGGGGTCATAACACATCTGAAATGTAACGTGCACTGTTCAAAGTGCCATGAATGTGAACAAGAGGTGACCGAGACGTATGACCAATGGCACCACATACCATCACGGAGGGTGATACGCTAGTATGGCTATGACGAATACACGCTTGCAATGTGCGTTCACTGCGATGTCGCCAAACACGGATGCGACCATCATCATGCTGTAAACAGAACCTGGATTCATCCGAAAAAATGACGTTATGCCATTCGTGCACCCAGGTTCGTCGTTGAGTACACCATCGCAGGCGCTCCTGTCTGTGATGGAGCGTCAAGGGTAACTGCAGCCATGGTCTCCGAGATGATAGGCCATGCTGGTGCAAACGTCGTCGAACTGTTCGTGCAGATGGTTATTGTCTTGCAAATGTCCCCATCTGTTGACTTGGGGATCGACACGTGGCTGCACGATCCGTTACAGCCATGTGGATAAGACACCTGTCATCTTGACTGCTAGTAATACGAGGCCGTTGGGATCCACACCAAATCAGCTGCACGTTTTTCTAGATAAGACATAGAGGTTTCATTTAAGGTGTTTCCTGATAACCAATGAAAATCGGGTAAAATTGTGAGATATATGAGACCTGTTTTTCATTTCACTTACTAATCTAGAAAATAAATTGAAGCACTCTACCTCAAACACAATTGTCCAGAAATTGGAAGCCTTCTGTCAAACATAACAAACAACAGCATAATAAGCTAAAGCTGGTCTATATGTAACTACATGTAACTTTTGACATCGGTCTTGCACCAAGTGGAATGGCAGTGCGGTTTGAGGCGCCATGTCATAGATTGTACAGCCCCTCATGCTGGAGGTTCGAGTCCTCCCTCGGGCATGGGTGTATGTGCTGTTCTTAGCATAAGTTAGTTTAAGTAGTGTCTAAGTCTACAGGACCAATGTCCTTAGAAGTTTGGTCCCTTAGGAATTCACACACATTTGAACTATCTGAACATGAGTCTTGCAATGTGGTAGAAGACTGACTACAAGACTGGCGCAAATAATACTATTCAAACTTTTGCTCAGTCATCCCAAAATCGTCTTGGAGGAAGAACTGTTACTGATGATGGGAGTGGTATTTAGGTGATTCTACATCATTGGCATCTGCACACCATTCCTATAAAAGTAAATTTTTGTAATTTTCTACATTGATCTGGCTAGTTTTAGAATTGAGTAATCTAATTTAATTTAATTATATTTAAACACACAATTATATTTAAACACACAATAAATTAAATGCACCATTGTATTAAATAAATTACAAGTATTACAAAATTTCTAATGGGAAGTAAAACTATATTGTATTGTTTATGGAGATACTGTCCATGAGTTTTAGCATGCAGCATAATAAAGAACCAATATAAGAATCCTGTTACGTGTGTCTTTGAACAACTTTGCAGAGATAACGTATATCAAAAAACTGTTAGTAATTTCCAAGGACATAAATTCATCCACAGGAATGGTGCCAGATCGATTATATTGTGTCAACAAAAATATTTGAAAATCATGTCGTCCTTCCTGAACAAAAAATTTTGGAAAGCAAAAGACCTGGACATAACCCATATAACTACTTGATGAGTATCAAATTCATCATACTGCTCTCACATACTTTTCTCAGGAAGAATTTCACAATGTACAAATCCACAGATACATAAACATGTGGATCACTATCTTGTCTACATCAGAGTTAAATTTCTCCCAAAAAAGCACCTTAAGAAAATTTACACGACTATGATCCAAGATACTAATATTGAATAGGAATAGGAGAAAGAAGAGGCAGTCACCTGGGAACAGTTCCAAACCTAGATTATGCAGAAAGCCAAGAAAGATAACACACAGAAGAATTTCAAACTACGTCGGTGGGACTAAGCACATGAAGGCAATTTGGAAGGACGAAACAAAGTTTTCCAGAAATGTAACAGTAAAATATTACCCAACAACACATTTTCGAGATCAGAAAGCAGGTGGTACCAATAAGAGATAAACAAGGAGGATACTCGTGAGAGAACAGTATTAAATTATTGAAAATAACTTTATGGGATACCCCAACATGACTTTTACAGTGGATTCTGATCCAGGGATACACACCACAGAATCTATGTTTCAGAAAGAAATTGTAATACCTAGGTATTTAGTTGAATTTACAGCTTTTAGATCAGACTGATATATCGTGTAACCGAAGTTTAACGAGTTCCTTTTAACACTTATGTGGATGACCTCACACTTTTCGTTATTTAGGGTCAACTGCCACTTTTCGAACCATTCAGATATTGTTTCTAAATCGTTTTGCAGTTTGTTTTGATCTTATGATGACTTTATTAGTCAATAAACGACAGCGGTATCTGCAGCCACCCGAAGACAGCTGCTCAGATTGTCTCCCAAATCTTTTATATAGATAAGGAACAGCACTACCTCGGGGAATGCCAGAAATCACTTCTGTTTTACTCAATGACTTTCCGCCAGTTACTACAAACTGTGGCAGGAAATCACATATCCAGGCACATAAGTGAGACGATATTCTATAAGCACGCAATTTCAGTACGAGCCACTTGTGTGGTACAGTGTTAAAAGCCTTCTGGAAATCCTGAAATACGGAATCTATCTGAAATCCCTTGTCAATAGCACTCAACACTTCATGTGAATAAAGAGCTACTCATGTTTCGTAGGATCGATGTTTTCTAAACCCATGTTGACTGTGTGTCAATAGACAGTTTTGTTCGAGGTAATTCATAATGTTCGAACACAATATATGTTCTAAAATCCTGCTGCATATCAACATTAACGATATGAGCCTGTAATTTAGTGGATTACTCTTACTACTTGAATATTGGTGTGACCCGTGAAGTATGGAGCTAATGCATCAGCACCCTCCGATAGGAACCTAATTGGTATACAGTCTGGACCAGAAGACTTACTTTTATTAAGTGACTTGAGTTGCTTCACTACTCCAAGGATATTTACTGCTAAGTTACTCATGTTGGCATCTGTTCTCGATTCGAATTCTGGAATATTTACTTTGTCTTCTTTTGTGAAGGCATTTCGGAAGGCTGTGTTTAGTAACTTTGCTTTGGTAGCACTCTCCTCGATAGTATTTCCATTGTTATCGCGCAGAGAATGTGTGAGAATGTATGATATTGAAGTAATGTTTAATCACCACACGAAATTCTTCTTCGTTCGTTTTTTGACAATCTCGCGAATTCCTTGATACACACGAATGCTCCGACAGGCTCCAAGCCAGCACGGATTTCGGCTCGCCGTTCCACAGTTTCTGTGCCACCCACGCCTCCTCCTTTTGCGTCATCTGGTCCTCAAGGCCCCCTGGCATCTCCCCCTGCAACCCATCCCCCAACCCCCTTCTCCACCCTGTCGTGACCGCAAAACCTTGCCCTGCAATCTCCTCAAAGAAAACCCCTGATCCCCGTGACCCACCCACCCCCATGGACGCAACCCCGACCCCCACCCCTGCCACTCACACCTTTGTTATCTCCAATCCTGACCCTAAATTCCTTGATGCCCGCACCCTCACTCTGGCCATCTGTAAATACTACTCCAATGCCCCCTTCTCCCTTCTTATTCCTATCAAGGACTCGGTCCTCATTAAGTCCCCAATACTTCCTTTGACACCGATCTCCTATCGCGCATCCCACGTACCCCAATTGGCCAACGTGCATCCCTCACCCTCTACTACACCTCGTCCTCTCCTCATCAGCGTCAACCTCGCTGACGTCCGCCAACCTTCACCACTGTGATCACGAAGCTTAACCTTGTGGTCACAGAGGCTGAGGTGTTGGCAGAACTCAGCTCCCCGCCCAACTTCAAATCCGCTCAGCCCATTGCATCTTTAATGGTGCAGAGCCGACTTAGCTAATGCAGATATGCACCGAATCCTCCTCCTCCATTGACCATCTCCTCGACGAGGGTGCCCTCATCTGCAATCGTCGTCATAAGGGGAAAGGCTGCCTCACGTACAATGACGTTGTAACTTCTGTCTACAAGAACCCCCTACTTGTCCCAACTGCAAAGCTTCCCACTTCCTCAAGATCTGCCCCAACATCTCCTCTCCCCCCTCCTGCAACACCTGTAATGAACCACATCCTACCTACTCCTCGAAGTATAAAGCGAAACCTCCTCCAGTCACCCCTGAGCTCACCATCCCTGTCCATCTTATTGATGACCCCATCCACCCCAACAACTCGCTCCGCCCTCCGCCTATTGCAGAGGACATTATCTGCTTCATCACCAGTGTGCTCCAAAACATTCACCCCTCCCAGTGCTCCCACACACTTTCCCGAATCGCCCTCACTGCCCGTTCCATCTTCCATCTCACCACCTATGCCACCTACTCCCACAACCAGGCCCACTTCACCTTCACCCCCCTCACCACCGTCGTCTAACTCTCCCCTCCCATGGTACAACAACACTACAGTACCCTGTACCACAATTTTCGCTCCCTGCCCACCCACAAACTACTCTTCCTCCACACCCTCCATCAGCACCGCGTGGACGCCTTTGTCCTAAATGAAACCTTTCTTCAACCCCGTACCTCCATTTCCACGGCTCCTTCCACCCTTCACTGCACCGATAACCCATACCCTCTGGCACGTAGTGGAGTTGCTATAGGCCACCTCAAGCACCTCCCTGTCCGGCTCCAACCCCTCCTTAACAATCCTGCCAAACATGTCATCCTCAGCCTCTTCTTCCCCACCCTTAACGTCACCTGTGCCACCATTTCTGTCCGCCCTTGCACCCTGGCCCACATTGACCGCACCTTCTCCACCTATGTTATTGCCGCCGACCTCAATATCAACAGCCGTGATCCTGCCGACCTCCAGTGGTGGCATCAGTTTATCACCACCCTCCAGGGAGACCTGGTTCCTCTCCCCCAACACACCCGAACCGAATCCAACACCACTCTCAATATGGTCCTTCCCTCTCCCAACGTCCTTGAGCGCATGACCGCAGATGTCCTTGACCTCATCGGCAGTGACCATGCTCCTGTTCTCCTCACTATTTCTAGTGGTCACCATCCCTGACCCGCTCCTCGCCCCGACATCCCTCCCAAATTTGTCTATGATTACTCCTGTGCCAACTGAGATGCCTACCAGGACTCCATTCACACCCAGGTTGAAGGCCATGACCTTACCCTCCAATCTCCTGGTAACATCTCTCGCACTGCTGCCTTCCTGCACCAGATCTTGTCTGACGCCGTTGCCATCCATATCCCCACAAAAGCCATCCACCCTCACTGCCCCACCCTGCCTCCACAGGTCATCTTTCTCCTTCTAGAGTCCCGCCGTCTCTACCGCTGTTTTCTCCCCACTGGTGACTAGAAAACACTTACCCAACACCGGCAATTACAACGACACATGTGCAACCTCTTTACTGCGAAGAAATGCCGCACCTGGCGCCAGACATGTACTAAACTCAACACCAGTAAAATCTTCCAAGTGTTGGTCTGCTTTCCAACGCCTTACTGGGAACCGCTCTACCCCCCAGTACCCTCTCCTCCTTGATGACTGTCCCTTTCCTGACAACCTCAGTAAGGGCAACCACTTTGCCGCTCACCTCTCTGGTGTTTTTTTCATACTAGATGATCCACAATTTTATTATTCCCTCTTCTCTGACGTCATCGACTGTACGAATACCTCTGTTCCTCCCCTTGCTCCTAGCTTCCAGTACTTGGGTCACAAACCACCGTCTGAACTTAACACTCCCATCACTAAACAGGATATCAGCCTTACACTCTGCACTAAATGCAACACTGCTCCTGGCCACGACTCCATTACCTACCGCCACCTCATACACTGCCCTCCCTCCTTCCTTTCAGTCCTTGCCATCCTCTACAACGTCATCCTTGCCACCAGCTTCTACCTTGACCTGTGGTTCAAACTTCTCAGGTCATCAGTCCCCTAGAACTTAGAACTACTTAAAGCTAACTAACCTAAGGACATCACACACATCCATGCCCGAGGCAGGATTCGAACCTGCGACCGTAGCGGTCGTGCGGCTCCAGGCTGTAGCGCCTAGAAACGCTCGGCCACCCCAGCCGGCCCGACCTGTGGAAAACCTCCCATATCCTGATGTTCTCCAAACCCAACAAGCCTTCTGCCTAGCTGGGAGCTGTCAATCTTTCGCCACAAATTAGTCTGGAAATTATCAGTTGGGTCTTTGTGAATTAAAGAAACCATTGACATTATTAGACGCAAGTTCCTCTCCCACAACAAAATTAGTACTGCAGAGTGTACAGAACTATTTGAACTCCTAGATTTTGTGTTAGCTTACAATTTTTTTACCTTTAATGACAAAATTTATTATCAAAAGGACGGGCTTTGGATGGGTAATAGCCTAGCTGGCACTTTAGCAGACATTTTGATCAATGATTTAGAATGTAAATTGTTTGCCAAGCACCCACAACTAAAAGATAAAACGACTTATTACAAATGGTATGACGATGACATTTTATTACTGATAGAAGGTGACACCAGTGACGTCAACACATTCGCACAAGCAATAGATAGCATGCACCCCAAAAAAACTTTTACCACTGAAATGGAAGAAGATGGCGCCATTAACTACATTGATCTCACTATTAAGAAAGTTAATAACAAACATAAGTTTTCGATTTTTAGGAAACCAACTTGTACAGACAGTATCATCAATGCCAGTTCATGCCATCCTGCCCGATACAAAAAAGCTTTCTTCACTTCCATGGTTCATCGGCTCCTGCGTCTACCTTTGGACGAAAACGAAATATGTAAAGATCTTAGCATTTAAAAGCAAATCGCGGTAGCTAACGGCTTTTCTATAAATGCCGTCACGCGCCCATGCAGTAGGCTAAAGAAACGTTTAACAAACAGCAGGCACACACACACCCACATACAAAAGAGAACCGGCAAAAATAGAATAAAAACCATTCCTATGCAATTTAATGGCAATATGTCCCTGCAAATAGAAAAATGTTTTAAAAAGTCTGATGTCAGATGTGGCTTTCAGGTTAATAACACCCTAAAACTACGAATAAAACATAAACTGAAAGGGAACTATGGTAAGTTTGATGGCTCTGGAGTATACAGGATTGACTGCAGTAACTGTGACAGAGATTACATTGGTCAAACAGGCTGCTCTTTTAAATTAAGGTTTAAAGAACACTCACAGCCACGAAACAAAACGGCTTTGGGACAGCATCTATCTGAAACTGGTCATTCCATAGGAAGCATTGAGAATTGTATGCATATTCTTCACAGAGTGGAAAAAGACTGTGATCTTAATTTGTTAGAGGAGCTTGAAATTTATAAATCCAGAAATAGAGAACCATCTAAACTTCTTAACTGGCAAAATGACTGTGTCCAGTGCCTACTTTGCTTTATTTGACAATGTTTTACTCTAATCACTGCACGCCTCTGTTATATATAGTGTGTTGATAAGTTCACCTAGTATGGAGTGCATCACATATTTACTTCGTTTTCATACATTTTACGCATGACTCTAGTATATTCTTGTTCCTTCTCATTCATTTCATAGACTACATTAATCAGATAATGTGGTTCATCCACTGTTACGGAATTTTATCATTCTTGGTACGAGGGGCCCTCTGCCGGTCACGTTCCTCCAACCACTTCCCGCCAGTGCGGAATTCTGGCGTTAGCGCTAACAGAGGGGGCTGATTATGTGCAGCACTCTTTCTTTCATTTGTGGCTCCTTTTTTATGGTTGTTTAATATTACCCAGTACACTATCAATGGTGTTTAATATTTATGTTATTATCTAGAATATTGGCACTAGAGCACATGTCAACCACTCTTTTTTTTAACTCTTCCTCTTTTTAACACTTTTACTTTTGTCGTGTTCTTCTTTTTATTGCTTTTTATTACTGCAATGCCTTTTATACGTTACAAGCTTATTACAGACTTCAACTATTGTATCCCCCCTTTATTTTTGCTGTTTCAATTAATTATTGAAAACTAGTGTATGCTGACGTAAGCGACATCTGGTGAACTTACAACACAAACATCTTGTGGCTTCTGTATGGCAGCTTGTTTTAAACAGTAGTAGTACTGCCAACATGACTCGTGCATGTGATGATATTTATATGTATTTGACGATGCTGGTGCTGATTCCGCATTTAACAATTGATGACTATGGCTGCAGTAAATTGGGACTTTGTTTTTGTGTAACAGGTATGCCTCTTCATATTTAAAGCACACAAATGTAAATTTTGTCAGTACTACCTTTCATTATGAGCTATGTATTGTTTTTAAGCTGTATACAGTTTTCAAGTGTATTTATGTTTTCCCATTTTTGCTGCAGATCTGATGATGGTCATTAAAGACCAAAACCGGTAATCTGTTAACTAAAATTTTGTGACCATAGACGTAAATTAAAGGAAACTTATTACATATATGGGTCACTGTTCTTTCGCGACGATGTCGCAGCTTGTGAAACTTGTATTTTTTGTTTTTGTTGTCTATAGTGTATGATTTTACTTTTCTGATACCATGGCGAAAAATGTTAAATATAATTTACTTGTTTGTAACAATCAGGGGGATAAATAATGAATAATTGATAACAATAATGGACAAATAGGTGGTGCAAATCGCTAACCATGTTTACTGTAAAAGTTTCATAGTCCCAAATGCATTGTTTTTTCGTGACACTTAGGCGCTATTTATGGTGTCATTGTAACATAATTAATTAGAGCATAGATTCGACGATATGAATAAGTGTAATAGAAAACCTAAAAAATATTATTGGATGTGACTTCTTATCCTGTAATTGAATGAACGTAAATGAAGTGGAATCTGAGCTACAATACCATGGTGAAGAAACACAATACTGTTGCTCTTCACATCTTTCCTGAAACAGATTGTTAAGATATTTGTAAAACTCGTATACAAAGCTTCAGTGTACTTCTGAATGTGGTCTATGTGTAGCAGCGAAGTAATAACACCCAAAATTCCTAGCTCTATACCAGCTAAGATGCGCTGTCCCAAAATCGTCTAGTTCGAGCAGCAGGAAATGTTGTAGAAAGAATTCTCGTTGTGCACATCCACATGCTCACTCCATAGATGTTTAGAGTCTATGCTCATGCGTAGAACCAACGCCACCTAGATGGTTGTTTAGATGCTGTGTGACCAAAGACTTACTAAAAATAACTAGACCGCTCATTGACGCTTGTGTAGCTCTCCCATATTGAAGACGCCATTTACAGGGCAATGCTTTGAAAATCTCTTCGGGTTTGCTGCCGGATCCTAAAATCAACTTGACTCGATATTTCGGCGATCCAACTGGTCGCCATCTTCAGGAGAATTCTCCTGAAGATGGCGACCAGTTGGATCGCCGAAATATCGAGTCAAGTTGATTTTAGGATCCGGCAGCAAACCCGAAGAGATTTTCAAGACTTATTACGCCGGGAAAGCCTACGAAGTCAGGGCAATGCTTTGTTTGCATTAGGAAAATGGTGTCATATATCTGGTAAAATGTTGCATATAAAATAACTTAACAGATGCAAAATTTAAGGTTCTCATTTGTTTCTGCTGTTGTAAATAATTCACCTTAACTCTACTGGGGCAAAGGCCCGTGAGCGCTTTGTATGAGTTGCGAATAAGATCACTGACTCTATGTCTAGTTTTACCTGTTTTGACTTGCTTGTAAGTCAGTTGTGCAGCCCTGGGGCATTCTTATTTGTGGCATAGTAGTGAGCAGTTGAGTTTTTCAGGGGAAAGAGATCTGTCCATAAATAAGGGATAAAAAATCTGTAATACTTTATTATGGAGATGAAAACTCATTTGCAATATTTTATTGTTTCTTATATTGATGGAGAAGATTTTAGAGGAATTTCAAAGGTATGTTTGTAATTTTTGTAATGAGAGAATATTGTAGTTGTTAGACTCTTCTTCTGTTAGCTGTATTTTTCTAAAAAAAAACACCACTATGATGCATAGTAAAGCTTTAAATTTTTGTCATGTGTGCATTACTCCTTACAGTACACACAACAACACTTTATATCTGACAAGCAAAGGAAAAAATATAGCACATTAGTTTCCTTTAGGTGCTACATCTGCTGATTTGTGTTTGCTTTCAAGAACAGCAGTATTTCAGACACAAAAATGCTGAGCAAGATGCAAGTCACTTTTACACTTTTATTTCAGGTCAGATTTCACCTTGCATTCTTGAGCAAACATTGGTTGTCAGGATTGTGAGATGTTGTGTTAACAAGAAAATTTATTTTCAGTGAACAGTAGTGGTAATTTCAAATAGCTAATTTCTTGCAAGCAGAACAGTATCTTATAATTGTGGTTATTTCAAACATTGCACTTAACATCATGCAATGTTCATAATGTATTTCGGTACTTAGGTCTAGTTATACAGTTTTCATTGAGTGCAGAATTGATTTATTTTGGCATTTAATCAAATTCATTCTCTTTATTTAAAATTTAGCATTTCATGAATTTTAAAATTTTTATTTTGCGACACTGTTCACGTGTGCAACACAGAGCTAACCAACAATTTAATACGATACTGAAAGTATGCGTTATGTGAGGAGAAAGTTTTTGAAAGCAATATAGTCAGTCTTCTCACTTACAATTTCTTATAGAAAGGTTGCAAAATGACTTTGATAAGAACTCCAGAAACCTGTTGTTAGAAAGAAATGGGAATATAAATAGCTAGATCCAAATTATATTCTAGATTACAATTATTCAAGTCCAAGTTAGCTGAAGGAAAAATATGTTAAAATTGTGCAAAGGAAAATTATGCCACACAAAGATAATTGAAAGAGTAAAAAGTAATCGCAAAAGGCAGGTGCAGAGTATGCACTGTGAAATATTAAATAGGAACCGAAATTGAAAAATTTACTGAATTTTCTATTCTGCTTGTAAGAAAGGAGTCCTACATTGTTGGATAGATATTTATTACTTCACGTCTTTTGGTGGAGACCTAATACAGGAAAGTAGGAAGCTGCATTAATTTAAGATAGACTTAAAAAGTGAGTAGGACTTGTGAAGTAAACATCTTTTTAATTTGTTCTGTTGTCATCAATGTTGTCTGCCATATCCTTCAAAACATAGGCCTACATTCATATACGTGACTTTGATTGTATATATATTACAAGAGGTACTGTGGCTGTGCTTCTTTCAAAGACATACTTTCGTTTTCTTGAAGGCATCAATAGATCTCTCTGTTGTCAATGTATAGTTGTGATTGTGGCAGTCATGCCAACAGATGAATCAAAGCAGAAGCTCTTTATGTATTCAATTGCTTCATTCACAGCAAATTTGCAAACTATTGCTATCTTTTCTTTCTTTGTAAATGAGGAGCTGTCCACTTCATTCTCGTTATTTACATGGCAGTCTATAGTACAAGAAGAACTTAGTAAGCTGCGCCAATGCTAAATAAGTATACTGGTAGTGTGAAGAGTATTCTAATTTGTGCTAAAAATTACATCTTCCTGTCTTTTGTTTCTATACATGGTGGTATGTATCACAATAAGTACTTAATAAGGAGCTCCCCCACTGCTAAATAAATTTTCTGGTTGTGTGAAGTATTTCTAATTAGTGCAAAAAATTACAATTTACTGCCAAGAGACTCAATTCTTCCTTTTCTCTTGAAAGTATCTGTAACAACCAGAAAAAATAGCAGTGCGGACATGCCTGAACCTATACCAGAATATATTTCATCTGCATATTTGTTTTATCTGAAGAAGTTCTTGTTTGGAAAAGAAACCTCCTAAAATAACTAGCTTGTAAATTTTGTTTTATATAGGCAGCTAACAGTCAGACTGAGTCACCTTTTTATTCTTTCTCACATGTGTCAGACTTTTTTATATTTTTTATTCTGACAATGAATGGTGGTTTCTTTTCATCAGATAATCAATGTGTTATGAATATTCGCTCGCATTTCCGTGTTTCATGCTTGATTTGTAAATTACTGAGACTGACAAGTCCCAGAAGATCTCAAAAACGTAGAGGTAAATAGTAAAATATTTGCCAATAACAGATTATCAACCAAAATTATTGTATTTGCAAGTGTACTTCTTCACCCAATACACAAATGGTTCAAATGGCTCTGAGCTCTATGGGACTTAACATCTATAGTCATCCGTCCCCTAGAACTAAGAACTACCTAAGGACATCACACAACACCCAGTGATAACGAGACAGAGAAAATCCCTGACCCCTCTGGGAATCGAACCCGCCACTACGCAAAATGTTACCCATTACACAACAGCGATATCATACAATTTGAAGCATTGTCCTGTGCAGAAGGTCTTCTGAACCATTAAGCGCCAAAAACTGATTATCTAACTTTTAAAGGTCAATTCACACTGTCCGTCACACCATGTCATGCCCCAACCTGTCAAAACATTTTGCAATGCAGTTCAAATAACAGCATCCACATTGGCATTCCCCTCACAGCACCTTCAAGGTTTCTCAGCAAGAAAGTTTTGATGGCTGACGCCACCTGACTATTGTTGATCGTGTGACCCCCAAGCTCATCCCCTCCCAACATACAGCTATGCGCAGATACCCATATTTTTTCGTTGTTGTTTTACTGGTTAATATCAATTGCCTTTTATTCGTTATTTGTTTTTAAATTGTTTCATTTTATTATTTCGTTTGTTAAAATTCATAATATACTGTCTTTGTTGCCACTGTAGAGTCTTGTACTACAAGGAAGCAGGGGAGAGGAAGTTGTTATAGGTGGCCAGTATTCTCTTTTTACGACACAAATGCATACATGGGTTAATACGATTCTTTATTTACATGAACTTGAAAATTTACTTATCTTGAATAGAGTCCATGTTTGTGGTACAAGCTCATCAGTCATAGTCCCACTATAGTCACTAATCTGCTTGCCTTGCGCTGTCGTAGTTGATGATCTAAGCCCCCTCTGTGAGTAACTGACAGACGCCAAACTGAATGATTGAGTGAGAATCAGAGGCGGAGGCCTAAATACAAGCTGTCGAGAGGGCGTTGGCGGCGAGTTGCTTGTGGTTGTGTCTCTGGCCTCTCTCATGATAGGGGCACTAGTTCCAGAGCCTCCTAATCGACTTTCGCTTCATCTTTGCCGACCGGTGTGCTGGCGATGGCTTACACCAGCACATATAATGAATGACCTTGCCATTGGTGGAGAGGCTTGCATGCCTCAGCAATACAGATAGCCAACCCATAGGTTCAACCAGAACGGAGGAGTACCTGTTAAGAGGCCAGAGAAACATAGGAGGAACAAGGCTTCTGGCAAAGTGAATACAAGGTTATAAATACGAAATCAAATAGGGCTAATGCAAGATTAGGTTTAATAATAAATAAAAAATAGTGCAGATAAGATATTATGAACAGCATAGTGAATGCATTATTGTAGCAAAGATAGATACAAAGCCCACACCTACAACAGTAGTACAAGTTTATATGCCAACCAGTTCTGCAGATGATGAAGAGGTTGAAGAAGTGTATGATGCGATAAAATAAATTATTCAGATAGTGGAGGGAGATGAAAATTTGATAGTCATGGGTGACTGGAATTTGATAGTAGGAAAAGGAAGAGAAGGAAACATAGTAGATGAGGAATGGGGGTAAGAAAAGAAAAAGGAAGCCACCTGGTAGAATTTTTGCACAGAGCTTAACGTGATCATAGTTAACAATTCCTTCAAGAATCATAAACGAAGGTTGAATACATGAAAGAGGCCTGGAGATACTCGAAGGTTTCAGACAGATTATATAATGGTAAGACAGAGATTTAGGAACCTCGTTTTAACATTTCCAGGGGCAAATGTGGACTGTGACCACAATGTATTGGTTATGAGCTGTAGACTAAAAGTAGGTAAAATGCTAGGGCTAGTAGAAAACCTTAGCTAACAGAAGGAATTTAACTGATGAGAGGAGAAAATATAAAAATGCATTAAATGAAGCAAGCAAAAAGGAATACAAATTGTTCAAAAATGAGATCGACAGGAAGTGCAAAATGGCTAAGCAGGGATGGCTAGAGGACAGATGTAAGGATGTTGAGGCTTATCTCACTAGGGGTAAGACAGATACTGCCTACAGGGAGATTAAAGAGACCTTTGGAGAAAAAAGAACCACCTGTCGGAATATCAAGAGCTCATATGGAAAACCGATTCTAAACAAAGAAGAAAAAAACAGAAAGGCGGAATCACTATGTACAGGGTCTATACAAGGGCGATGTACTTGAGAGCAATATTATGGAAATGGAAGAGATAATAGATGAAATATGAGATATGATACTGTGTGAAGATTTAACAGAGCACTAGAAGACCTAATACGAAATAAGACTCCAGGAAAAGACAATATTCCATTAGAATGACTGACAGCATTGGGAGAGCCAGTCCTGACAAACCTCTACCGTCTGGTTAGCCAAGTGTATGAGACAGGTGAAATACCCGCAGACTTCAAGAAGAATATAATTCGAATCCCAAAGAAAGTAGGTGTTTAGAGGTGTGAAAATTACCGAACTGTCGGTTTAATAAGTCATGGTTGCAGAATACTAACAAAAATTCTTTATAGATGAATGGAAAAACTGGTAGAGGCAAACCTCAGGGAAGACCAGTTTCGATTCTGTAGAAATGTTGAAACACATGAGGTAATACTGATCCCACAACTTATTGTAGAAGATAGGTTAAGGAAAGGCAAACCAACGTTTCTAGCATTTGTGGACTTAGAGAAGGCTTTTGACAATGTTGACTGGAATACTCTCTATCAAATTCTGAGGGTGGCAGTGGTCAAACACAGGAAGCGAAAGGCTATTTAAAATTTGTACAGAATCCAGGTAGCAGATATACGAGTTGAGGGGCATAAAAGAGAAGCAATGGTTGAGGAGGGAGTGAGACAGGGTTGTAGCCTATCCCCGACGTTATTCAATCAGTATACTGAGCAAGCAGTAAAGGAAATAAAAGAAAAATGGAAAGAATAACGCTTCTAAAGAATAGGAATTTCTTAACATCGAGTATAGATTTAAGTGTCAGGAAGTCCTTTCTGAAAGTATTTGTAGAAAGTGTAGCCATGCATGAAAGTGAAACATGGACAATGAATAGTTTAGATAATAAGAGAATAGAAGCTTTCGAAATGTGGTGCTACAGAAGAATGCTGAAATTACATGTGTAGATCACGTGACTATAGAGGAGATACTGAATAGAATTGGGGGGAAGAGGTATTTGTGGCACAACTTGGCTAGTAGAAGGGATCAGCTGGTAGGACACGTTTTGAGGCACCAACAGATAACAAATTTAGTACTGAAGGTACGCATGGAGGGTAAAAATCGTAGAGTAGACCAAGACATGGGTACACTTACCAGATTCAGATAGATGTAGGTTGCGGTAGTTACTCAGAGATGACTAAGCTTGTACAGGATAGAGCAGCACGGAGAGCTGCTTCAAAGCAGTATTTGGACTGAAGGCCACAACAATAGCAACATTACTGTAGCACAAGAATTGGCACTGGACTAACAAACCAATTTTTCATAGTATATAATGACAACTTGTAACATTGCCTTTCTGTTAGTAACTCTACGTGCAGTTTGACATAACAAATAAAAATTATGGTGCTTCGACTTTCTGATATATATGATGAAGATTCCTCTTCCTTGAGCTCCTTGTATAATGTGTGAAACTCCCTTTCTATGCCACATAATGATATTTTTCAGACCTACATTTTTTGTGTTGTTTTGCATTTCTGTCTACATTTTTTAACGTACAAGCTCTCCCTGGAAGCTACAAACCATTTGAGTCCAATAAACGTCATTCTCAAACAAATGTGGACTCAAATATATATCAGTTACCACACGTGTGTCTGTGCACTTTGTGAGTGAAAATAACTGAAAATCAACCTTCTAAGATCACTGACTTGACGTGCCATAACATGATGGACGTTGTGAATACACCATGATGTGATGGTGCCATGATGTTGCTGGCTTTCTAAAAATATAATGATGAAATGGTGCTGTGATGTGGCCCTCCACTACATACCCTCCAACTCAGAGTTGAAACATTAAAAGTTTTGCCTGGTTTCGTTTCTAGGGGCTGGGATACATACACGCCTGGAAATTGAAATAAGAACACCGTGAATTCATTGTCCCAGGAAGGGGAAACTTTATTGACACATTCCTGGGGTCAGATACATCACATGATCACACTGACAGAACCACAGGCACATAGACACAGGCAACAGAGCATGCACAATGTCGGCACTAGTACAGTGTATATCCACCTTTCGCAACAATGCAGGCAGCTATTCTCCCATGGAGACGATCGTAGAGATGCTGGATGTAGTCCTGTGGAACGGCTTGCCATGCCATTTCCACCTGGCGCCTCAGTTGGACCATCGTTCGTGCTGGACGTTCAGACCGCGTAGGACGACGCTTCATCCAGTCCCAAACATGCTCAATGGGGGACAGATCCGGAGATCTTGCTGGCCAGGGTAGTTGACTTACACCTTCTAGAGCACGTTGGGTGGCACGGGATACATGCGGACGTGCATTGTCCTGTTGGAACAGCAAGTTCCCTTGCCGGTCTAGAAATGGTAGAACGATGGGTTCGATGACGGTTTGGATGTACCATGCACTATTCAGTGTCCCCTCGACGATCACCAGAGGTGTACGGCCAGTGTAGGAGATCGCTCCCCACACCATGATGCCGGGTGTTGGCCCTGTGTGCCTCGGTCGTATGCAGTCCTGATTGTGGCGCATACCTGCACGGCGCCAAACACGCATACGACCATCATTGGCACCAAGGCAGAAGCGACTCTCATCGCTGAAGACGACAAGTCTCCATTCATCCCTCCATTCACGCCTGTCGCGACACCACCGGAGGCGGGCTGCACGATGTTGGGGCGTGAGCGGAAGACGGCGTAACGGTGTGCGGGACCGTAGCCCAGCTTAATGGAGACGGTTGCGAATGGTCCTCGCCGATACCCCAGGAGCAACAGTGTCCCTAATTTGCTGGGAAGTGGCGGTGCGGTCCCCTACGGCACTACGTAGGATCCTACGGTCTTGGCGTGCATCCGTGCGTCGCTGCAGTCCGGTCCCAGGTCGACAGGCACGTGCACCTTCCGCCGACCACTGGCGACAACATCGATGTACTGTGGAGACTTCACGCCCCACGTGTTGAGCAATTCGGCGGTACGTCCACCCGGCCTCCCGCATGCCCACTATACGCCGTCGCTCAAAGTCCGTCAACTGCACATACGGTTCACGTCCACGCTGTTGCGGCATGCTACCAGTGTTAAAGACTGCGATGGAGCTCCGTATGCCACGGCAAACTGGCTGACACTGACGGCGGCGGTGCACAAATGCTGCGCAGCTAGCGCCATTCGACGGCCAACACCGCGGTTCCTGGTGTGTCCGCTGTGCCGTACGTGTGATCATTGCTTGTACAGCCCTCTCGCAGTGTCTGGAGCAAGTATGGTGGGTCTGACACACCGGTGTCAATGTGTTCTTTTTTCCATTTCCAGGAGTGTATGTGCAATTACAGTATTTCTGGTTTTTCAATTAGTTCATTGTAAATAGCGTTTAAAATATCTTGTCGTATTGAGGAAGAACAGTGCCAGATACATGTACGTTGAATCACACTTCCAGACAGAGAACAGTTGCTTTTTTGTTTCGTAGCTTTTATAGTTGCAGCGGACTTAATTAATCAATTGTGTTGACAGAAATTTCCTTTCATTCTTTTTGTTATTTTATGCAGTCATATTGCATACTAATACTAGTCAGGGCCAACTGGTTACTTATTGGTGTCGATGCAAATAAAATGTAAGTTGAATAACAGGGAAACAATAGATTCCTACTGCACATAATTAGTTATGAACAACAACATAGCTCATGAGATATTCACTTCTAAATGCATAATAACTCTTCACTGTAGAAGCCATGGAAATTTCATAAGTGCACAAGTCAGCACTACGAAATGTTCCGCTTCACACTCTCCAAGTCTTTTTGCTGGCTCTGCGTCCGTCGCGCTGTCGTGTCCAGCACTTCCAGTGTCCTATTCCATACTCCCCCAAATTCCTCGTGTCCTCTCCTGAAACGACGCTCCTCTCCCACTTACATCCAGTCTCCCCATTCACGAGCACTGTGATTGGCTAGAGCGCTTCTGCCATGTCTTCAAGCAGCCAATGCACATTCACAAACATAATGAAACAGTTTCGAAATACTGGATTTACATTTAAATAACTTGAAATTAAATAAATATTCCTATCGCTGGACCATAAACATGCTCTAACATACATTATTAATTACATAAATAAATTAAATACACTTTATCAAGGAATAGCAACAAAAGGTAGGTCAGTAGCCTAATGTCTATGTGTTTTCTAAAACACAGTGAATGTTTAATCAATTTCTCTGTTAATAGTATATATCAGATATAAACAAAGGCATAGATGAAAGAGGAAGACGCCTGGTAGAATTTTGCACAGAGCACAACTTAATCATAGCTAACACTTGCTTCAAGAATCATAAAAGAAGGTTGTATACATGGATGAGGCCTGGAGATACTAGAAGGTTTCAGATGGGTTATATAATGCTAAGACAGAGATTTAGGAACCAGGTTTTAAATTGTAAGACACTTCCAGGGCAGATGTGGACTCTGACTACAATTTATTGGTTATGAACTGTGGATTAAAACTGAAGAAACTGCAAAAAGGTGGGAATTTAAGGAGATGGGATCTGGATAAACTGACTAAACCAGAGGTTGTACAGAGCTTCAGGGAGAGGATAAGGGAACAATTGACAGGAATGGGGGAAATAAATACAATAGAAGAAGAATGGGTAGCTCTGAGAGATCAATTAGGTAAAACGACAAGGGCTAGTAGAAATTCTTGGGTGACAGAAGAAATATTGAATTTAATTGACGAAAGGAGAAAATATAAAAATGCAGTAAATGAAGCAGGCAAAAAGGAATACAAACGTCTCAAAAATAAGATCGACAGGAAGTGCAAAATGGCTAAGCAGGGATGGCTAGAGGACAGATGTAAGGATGTAGAGGCTTATCTCACTAGGGGTAAGATAGATACTGCCTACAGGAAAATTAGAGAGACCTTTGGAGAAAAGAGAACCACTTGTATGAATATCAAGAGCTCATATGGAAACTCAGTTCTAAGCAAAGAACGGAAAACAGAAAGGTGGAAGGAGTATATAGAGGGTCTATACAAGGGCAATGCACTTGAGGGTAATATTATGGAAATGGAAAAGGATGTAGATGAAGATGAAATGGGAGATACGATACTGCGTGAAGAGTTTGACAGAGCACTGAAAGACCTGAGTCGAAACAAGGTCCCCGGACTAGACAACATTCCATTGGAACTACTGACGGCCTTGGGAGAGCCAGTCCAGACAAAACTCTACCATCTGGTGAGCAAGATGTATGAGACAGGCGAAATACCCTCAGACTTCAAGAAGGATATAATAATTCCAATCCCAAAGAAAGCAGGTGTTGACAGATGTGAAAATTACCGAACTATCAGTTTAATAAGTCACAGCTGCAAAATACTAACGCGATTTCTTTCCAGACGAATGGAAAAACTAGTAGAAGCCGACCTCGGAGAAGATCAGTTTGGATTCCGTAGAAATGTTCGAACACATGAGGCAATACTGACCCTATGACTTATCTTGGAAGCTAGATTAAGGAAAGGCAAACCTACGTTTCTAGCATTTGTAGATTTAGAGAAAGCTTTTGACAATGTTGACTGGAATACTCTCTTTCAGATTCTGAAGGTGGCAGGGGTAAAATCTGTACAGAAACCAGATGGCAGTTAGAAGAGTTGAGGGGCATGAAAGGGAAGCAGTGGTTGGGAGGGGAGTGAGACAGGGTTGTAGCCTATCCCCAATGTTATTCAATCTGTATATTGAGCAAGCATTGAAGGAAACAAAAGAAAAATTCGGAGTGGGTATTAAAATCCATGGAGAAGAAATAAAAACCATGAGGTTCGCCGATGACATTGTAATTCTGTCAGAGACAGCAAATGACTTGGAAGAGCAGTTGAACAGAATGGATAGTGTCTTGAAAGGAGGATATAAGATGAACATCAACAAAAGCAAAACGAGGATAATGAAATGTAGTCGAATTAAGTCGGGTATAGATTTAACTGTCAGGAAGTCCTTTCTGTAAGTATTTGTAGAGAGTGTAGCCATGCATGAAAGTGAAACATGGACAATGAATAGTTTAGATAATAAGAGAATATAAGCTTTCGAAATGTGGTGCTACAGAAGAAGGCTGAAGATTCGATTGGTAGATCAAATAACTAATGAGGATGTATTGAATAGGATTGGGGAGAGGAGAAGTTTGTGGCACAACTTGACTAGAAGAAGGGATCGATTGGTAGGACATGTTCTGAGTCATCAAAGGATCACCAATTTAGCATTGGAGAGCAACGTGGAGGGTAAAAATCGTAGAGGGAGACCAAGTGATGAATACACCAAGCAGCTTCAGAAGGATGTAGGTTGCAGTAGGTTCTGGGAGATGAAGCAGTTTGCACAGGATAGAGTAGCATGGAGAGCTGCATCAAACCATTCTCAGGACTGAAGACCACAACAACAACAACAACACATGAATAAATTATTTATAAGCATACTGCTACCGTTTTTTCGTGTAACTGTGGAGTACTTATGGCCTGAGATGATCGATAGTAATCGACCACTTTGACCTCCAATAACTCATGTACTATACAAGTTACGTGCCTGTAATTCATACCACTTAGGTTTACACTAATAGCTTTGTAAAGACACTTGGATCGAAGAAATTGGATGAAGTGTTTGGATTTTGGAAATTCGTTGCTGGGTGTTACTTGTATACTGTCAGATAGCAAACTTTAAACTAATAAAGATATTGAAAATCTGATTACACCATCAGAATCGTCGTGCAAATAATGGTAATGTACATGTTATTTTGAAGTGTCATCATACATTGGGCTACTATTAATTTCTATACGAATTGTGAAATGTCTGCTATTATGGTGTCACCAAGTCCGCCATATTTCGTACTCCCGGCAAGGACATCTCCTTAATCGACACAAAGCATCGTCCTCATGACAGCATCAACATGGAATTCCCAGCTATGCAATCGGGCTGGACCCCTCTTGCTTCTGCCAACGCCCGGCACCACGTGGTCGTCCTGCCGAGTGGTCTTCGCCCACCTAGCGACCCGTGCAACCATTCCAACTCCAAACGAAGAATGTTTTCAGGGAGCCACAGTTGGCCTGTTAACTAATAATGTGATGTTGCCATAACAGCTAGTGTGAATTGGCCTTCATATCAAATAAAGTATTATTATGACGTTAGCTATAATGCAGTTGCAATGTAAAACACGCCAAATATGAGCTTGTTAAATCCAATATGGCCTCAGCAAGGTGCTTCAGCCAAAGTATGTATTTGGATGGTGAGCAGCCACAGTTCCTCTCATAATGTATATGCAAATAAAGGCACATGCATTCATATTCGTCCTTGCAAGTGGTGGCCTTCGATTCGCAAACTGTTGCCCCATTTCTACACTGTCGTTTGGTAGGCGCTTATGTGTGACAGAACAGACTAGTGGATCAAGACGGCGTCCATTGAAGATGTACAAATCGTGACTTCCAGATGTAATGGCAAAAGCGTGTATACAAGAGATCTTTGTGCGAGGAATACAATGCAGTGATTGATGACATATGTTGGCCATATCATACTTTAATAAAAAAACATTGGCTGGAAAGTGTAAGTAAATTCGTGTATAAGTACAAGTGACAGTGATCAACTTGAATAATTTTAGTGTTTGCACCAAAATAAATAGAAAATACTTTGTGAAAAAGCTACAAAAGAAAAAAATATTAACACCCAGTGAGGCCATATAATCAAGCTACAAATGGATTTGAAATATTTACAGTCCTATGCGATTGCAAATGCATCGCAAAAGTGTGACGTTATATTAGGCCTTAAAAGTCCAATCGCGGGAAATGCAGCGAGAATGTGTTCCCAGTATCATAAAATAATCGTCATAGTGTCCTAGAGACATACAAAAGTGCAGACAAACTTGTGAAAACGAAATCACGAACAACAGTGCATCTAGAAGTATGACGAGAAAGATAGGAAAGAAATCTTTCGATATAAACATATACTCTGATAGTCATTGATGTAGCTACATGAAAATTTTACATGAAGGACATGATGTACAAGCTTGTAGTTATGTGAAGCCATGGGCATCTATTTTCGAAATCGCAAAAAACATAAAAGGTGGGACTCCATGAAATGCAAATGAATATATAGTAATAGTGGGGGGGGGGGGGGGGGGGGAGGGCGTCAAGGATGTTTACTGGAATGATTTATCTATTTATCTAGTGCTGTCCAAAACTTTAATGTAGTATTGGGCTCTAACAAGAGCAAAATAATGGTTTTCATTGGAAGACCACATAGGCATGAACTTATAAATGACTTGTGTATAAATGAAGGAATTATTAAGGTCAACAAAGAGTTAGAAAAAATCTCCAAAATTGATCCAAACACTCAGTTGTTACCTAGTGACTAGCTGCAGAGAGACAGTTTAACAAAGCATGATTTGCACCTAAAATGAGAGGGCAAGAGACTTCTATACAACTCTGGAAATGATGACTGTAGCCTGCAGAAGAAGAAATAATGTACCTAAAATACCAGAACTAACTGTCGCATGCCAGCTACAAACAATAGCACAGCAACCATCACGAACTGAGGCAGCACAACTATTAACAGCATAACCACCAACACGAACAATGCTAGAAGAGCCATGGCCAGTGAAAATGAAACCAGCATCAAATGATGCAAAACCATTACCATCAGAAGCAGTGGCAATAGCAGAAGAAGCAACATCATCATTCTAACCAAAAGCAGAATCAAAACCACCATCAGTGGCAGCAGCAGAACAAGTGTCACCAGTGGCAGCAGCATCCCCAGAATCGTTACTACAAGAAAAACAGGCAGCAAGGGAAGAAGCAACAGCAACAACAGAAAACACTGCATCACCAATAGTAGAAAGAACAGTAGCCACTCATCTCTTTAACAGGAGAGGTATTTCACCACCATTGCATGTGAGCGATTTTAGCAGAAACTGGTATGAAGAAAATACAGACGTAAGAAATCTACGAAAAGTTGTGCTTAGACAGATAAGCAAAAGTGGAAAAATTTACTTAATCCATTGGAATATAAGTGTTTTCAAGGAAGGTAGTGCCAAATTGAGGAAGTGAAAATCAGTCTCAATGAAAGCAACAATACCAAAGTTATATTTTTAAACGAACATTGGATAAATAGTTACTCTACAAAAACTGTTAATAAATTGGAACACTTCAGTGTAGCAAGCAGCTTTTGCAAAAGTGAGAGATCGATGGAAGCTTGTGCATACTTCTTGATACGTGCTTAACATATGAGACAAAGACATATTTTGATTACTCAAATGAGGAGTGCTCTTTTGAAAGCTGTTGAGTTGAACTAAAAGTAATGACAATTTACAGAATTCCAGGAAGTATAATAACTAATACTTTATTCTCCAAACTCCACCATCTTTTCGATAAACTTAAGAAGAAAGGAAGAAAAATATTATCTTAGCAGCTGACTTTAATGTAAATGTGATAAGTCATGACAATAACTCTAAACAGTTTACTGACTTAATTCATAACTCTAGTTTTAAACTTAACTTTTGTGTATTCACGTGAGAAAATGCCCATTTAGCTAATTTTATAGATAATATTTTAACAAATTACATACTTGTTAATGAAAACAAGAGCTGTTTGGCTGTGGAATTTCTGGCCATTCTGCTTTGTTTATTCAACTGCCTGGAACAAATAAACCAAATATTAAGAAATACTATATGAAAAGACACTTTTGTAAAACTTACTTCAACATGTTCTGTGATGAAATAGATGAAGTAAAATGGTCCATAGATAAGAGTGCGTCAAATTTGTAAAAAGGTTTCTATAGTTGTTCTGTGAATCATTCACACCTAGGAACTGGTACCGAAAAGTCAAAAGTAAACTACACTGGATTGTTTGAGGCTTAAAAATATCTAGTGCTACAAAATGAGAGCTGCATGAGAGCTGAAACACAATTAAAAAACTCTGACTTTATTAACTATGTGTGGCAGTGCAAAGTTGTATTTAAAAATGTTGTTAAAACTGCCACAAGAATATCAAAAGATAAATTAATTTTACAATATTACGATAAGTCTAAGGTAGTATGGTCTGTTATTAAAAACAAATTAAGTAAAACAGGTAGCCACCAGGAAACTTAAAAAATTAAACAAAACATCAATACTATTTTGAATCCTGTTTAGATGTCTCAATGCTTTAATAAATTTCTCACAAATGTTGTTAAATCCTATGTACAAGTGATTTTTTTATTAAATCAGTGAAAATTTATTTTGCCTTGACCACCATTAAGAGCCCCTTGTAACATTTACTAATGTCACAACCAGTGATGTAAAAATGCTATTTTGTCCTTTAAAAATGCTGCACAGTGGGATCAGTCATCCATCAATGTAATTAAATTTGTGTATAATAAAGAAGCACACCCTCATCTTTAATAATCAGTTATTTGAGCTGGTCAACTTCCCTGATGTACTTAAGTATGTAGAGATAAAACCACTTCACAAAATGGATCAAATGGGAAATTATCATCTTATCTCTACCCTCCTAGAGTTGTCCAAAGTATTTGAAAAAATTGCTGCAGACCAGATAACAAATTTTATTATGAAAAATAATGTTAGTCTCAAAAACAGTATGGTTTTTATGAACGGGAAAAAGCACCATGAACACAATTAATGAAGTCATCGTAAAACACAGCTCATCATTGGACAAAAGTAACAAACTGGTAGGTCTCTTCTGTGAACTTACAAAGGCATTTGATTTGGTGAGTCACTCCATGCTGCTTTGTAAACTAGACACATATGGCATCAGACAAAAGGCTCTGCATTGACTCAGATCTTCTCTGACAAAGAGGAAACAAAATATAATAATAAGACATAGTACCATAAATTATGCTTCTCAACAGGATATAAATTCACAAGAAGTCCTCAAAGCTCAATATTAGGGGCAATCTTGTTTCTCTTTTACACAAATAATTTACCTGTCAATAGCAATGCCCACCCAGTCATGTTTTCTGATGCTACTTCAGTACTTATTGGGAAAAAAACCATGAGAGATATTTTGGATGGAGTAATAAACACACTAAACAACCTAGGTACATGGTTTCAACAAAATAGCCTTAAATTTAACATTTCATAGACCATGTTTACACGAATTTTAAACCAAATAATCGAAAATAATTAACATCCATATTATGTATAAAAATCAAGTTATGAATATAGCTCAGCCCATCAAATTCTTGGGACTAATCTTGGGCAAAAATTTAAGCTTTCAAGCACACAAGAGTATTTAGCTACTAAACTAAACAGCCTTACTTTTTCAGTGCATATATTATGTGGTGTAACAGATATAAACAGCTGGGGAATACTGTACTACAGCTACTTTCAACCCATAATTAGACATGCTTTAATACTTGGGGGGATTCAAGCTATATGCCACAAATCCTGCCCCTCCAAGAACATCCTGTTGCCCATTATTCAAGAATCTAAAAACAGTTCTGATCACCACATTGTACATGTTTGTTATATCTTCATTTTACACAGTAAAACTGAGCTAACTAAAGAAACCCATTTCAAACGTATGCCAACATTAGACACATTAAAATTTCATGCTTCCAAAATATCACTTAAAAGCCTACCAACAGACACCCCAGCACATGGGAATGAACGTTTACAATAAACTCAAGAATAGTGATATACTGAGCATGGAGACAGGTTGATGAAGAGAAAGTTATATGCCATCCTAGTTGAAAAATGCTACTTCTCATTTGGGAATTTATGAATGATGAGATGATTATTCAAACAGAGTGATTATTTAATACCATAGTGTTGTTAATAGTATGATATGTATAAAACAATGTACTGGTACATTATACAATATAAATAGAAGAAACAAGGCTTAATTAAACGTTGAGATACTATCCCTTTAAAGAACTATTATGTAGTATAATACCACTTTGCACTTCTTCGTTTTTGGTCCAGAAAACTCATTGATTAATTCCTTGAAGTCAAGTTTAACAGCTGTGCACTATCCTATTGATAAGATGTTAAAGTAACACTCCTCTTTCACCCAAGATACTATAGTCCCTGGCAAAGCTATTTTGATGATTGTACATGTGCATCCACAGAAATTTTCCCAAAGAGGAGAGAGCAAGGCTGTAAAATTTCCAGTTCTCATGTAAACTAGCTGAAAGAGGTCTGATTCTCATGGTTTTTATTCCGTTTGTTTTCTGCAAACATTCTAGATTACAGAAGAACATAATAAAAATGAATGTTCAAATAATCGTAAATATGTAGAATGGGACACTAAAAAGTACTCTTGAATACTCAGAAATACTGTCCATGACTCTTAAATCCACCAAAGTATTCAAACAGTACCCTAATTTGAAACAAAGTACTCTGACAATCACTTCTTTATAGGACACTGAGAACTTTCCAGGACATTCGAGATTATTAAAAAGAAATCAGAGACTTTCTAGAATCTAGAAAATTCGAGTGTATTTCAGGATATCTGACAACATTCGTTAACATTAAAAAATATCGGTTAGAGCTTGAGAACATAGATATGCCTTGACCTTTTTCTCTTGAAATATGCATTGCTGTGGAAGAGATGGAAGATTTTCTGGTGCTGGTGTAATTTCGAGAAACACAACAGCTGCTACATAACCTCTATAGTCTATAGTACCCAACAGGGAAAAGCAAAGGTAGCATACACACACACACACACACACACACACACACACACACACTCACACACACACACACACACACACACACACACACACACACACATATATATATATATATATGTATATATATATATATATATATGTGTGTGTGTGTGTGTGTGTGTGTGTCTAACGCAGTTGTTAGATCAGATGCCGCTGCTACGATGGCAGTTACTCGAGATTTAAGTAAGTTTGAACGTGGTGATATAGTCAGCGCACGAGGTACGAGACACAACATCTCTGATGCACTTTTGAAGTGGAGATTTTTCTATACGACCATTTCACAAGTGTACTATGAATATCGGAAATCCAGTAAAACATCAAATCTCTGACATCGCTGCAGCTGGAAAAAGATCCTGCAAGAAAGGGGCCAACGATGACTGAAGAGAATCGTTCAAAGTGAGAGAAGTACAACCCTTCCTCAAATTGATGCACATTTCAGTAATGGGTCATCAACAAGTGTCAGCATATGAACCATTCAACGAAACATCATCGTATGGGCTTTTGGGGCCAATGACCCACTTGTGTTCCCTTGATGACTGCGTGATACAAAGTTTTACGCCTCACCTGGGCCTGTCAACACTGACATTGGACTGTTGATGACTGAAAACGTTGCCTAGTCGGACGAGTCTAGTTTCAAATCGCATCAAGCGGATGGATGTATACAGGTATGGAAACAACCTCATGACTCCATAGACCCTGCATGTCAATAGGGGACTGGTGGAGTCTCTGTAATGGTGTGGGGTGTGTGTGTAGCTGGAGTGATATGGGATCTCTGATATGTCTAGATACGAGTCTGACAGGTGACATGTATGTAAACATCCTTTCTGATCACCTGCATCCATTCGTATCCACTGTGGATGCAGAGGGACTTGGCCACTTCCAGCAGGCCAATGCGACATCCCACACGTCCAGAATTGCTACAGAGTGGTTCCAGGAACACTCTTCTGAGTTTAAACACTTCCGGTGGCCACCAAACTCCCTAGACTTGAATATTATTGAGCCTGTCTGGGATGCCTTGCAATGTGCTGTTCAGAAGAGAACTCCATCTGCTCATACTCTTACAGATTTATAGACAGCCCTGCAAGATTCATAGTGTCAGTTCCTTCCAGCACTACTTCAGACATTAGTTGAGTCCAGGCCATGTCATATTGCAGCACTTCTGCGTGCTTGTGGGAGCCCTACATGATATTAAGCAGTGTACCAGTTTCTTTGGCTCTTCAATGTATATATCCAAAAAAATCAAGATTTAAATACAGTTACACTCCTGGAAAATGAAATAAGAACACCGTGAATTCATTGTCCCAGGAAGGGGAAACTTTATTGACACATTCCTGGGGTCAGATACATCACATGATCACACTGATAGAACCACAGGCACATAGACACAGGCAACAGAGCATGCACAATGTCGGCACTAGTACAGTGTATATCCACCTTTCGCAGCAATGCAGGCTGCTATTCTCCCATGGAGACGATCGTAGAGATGCTGGATGTAGTCCTGTGGAACGGCTTGCCATGCCATTTCCACCTGGCGCCTCAGTTGGACCAGCGTTCGTGCTGGACGTTCAGACCGCGTCAGACGACGCTTCATCCAGTCCCAAACATGCTCAATGGGGGACAGATCTGGAGATCTTGCTGGCCAGGGTAGTTGACTTACACCTTCTAGAGCACGTTGGGTGGCACGGGATACATGCGGACGTGCATTGTCCTGTTGGAACAGCAAGTTCCCTTGCCGGTCTAGGAATGGTAGAACGATGGGCTCGATGACGGTTTGGTTGTACTGTGCACTATTCAGTGTCCCCTCTACGATCACCAGAGGTGGACGGCCAGTGTAGGAGATCGCTCCCCACACCATGATGCCGGGTGTTGGCCCTGTGTGCCTCGGTCGTATGCAGTCCTGATTGTGGCGCATACCTGCACGGTGCCAAACACGCATACGACCATCATTGGCACCAAGGCAGAAGCGACTCTCATCGCTGAAGACGACACGTCTCCATTCGTCCCTCCATTCACGCCTGTCGCGACACTGCTGACGGCGGCGGTGCACAAATGCTGCGCAGCTAGCGCCATTCGACGGCCAACACCGCGGTTCCTGGTGTGTCCGCTGTGCCGTACATGTGATCATTGCTTGTACAGCCCTCTCGCAGTGTCTGGAGCAAGTGTGGTGGGTCTGACACACCGGTGTCAATGTGTTCTTTTTTCCGTTTCCAGGAGTGTATTATAAAGCTAATACCAATCGTCATATTCTCAATACAATTGTATTTAATAAGGTGGAAGAAAACTTTGCTTTATATTAACTATACTTCATACTTAATAAACTTATTCTCTTGAAATACTCACTTATGAACAACATTTGTTATGTTGTTATTGGGTGAAAACCACATATAGCTGACTGTGATAAAAATCATGATTTTTATCAAATTAGTGTCACAAAATCTTAAGTTTTGTCTTTGTGCCTTATTTATAGCAACACTAAATGCTAACCTTACTGGTAATAGCAGTCTTTTGAATTGAAATGACGGTTCAGTACATATGAGCGAAATCCCCACAGTAAATTCTATTTTTCCTTTGCCTTTTATTGATATTACTTTTGGTTCAATTATTTTATTTGAATTTTTAATTAATATTGTCAACTACTTTATTTCTTACTAATAAAATGGCTTCTTCAAATAACCAACTTGAGTAATTTTGGATAATGTTCGAAAAATTTATCTGTTAATTTAGTTGGGCTATTGACAGTCTAACATAAATCATTTGGAAGTTCAATTTGTCCATTATACAATAAATTGGGTGACTGCCTTCATTAATTGGCAAGAGTTTTTCAACAAAACGATTCACTTCTTCATCATTGGAAAGTTGAGCTCCCATATTGACTCTTGATTTATTTTCTTCACACAAGACCACAGAAATGGTTTCTTCAGACTTGCATTGATTCATCTGCTGAAGTTGATTTTGAAATAAGTGGAAGCATTTGGTGAAAATGTTCAGAATGTCTAACTAGTGCACCGCCCATTAATTCCATATTGCCTCGGCGATTTAGAACATTCATGAATCTTGGGTTAGATAGAGCAGCAATCAGTTGTAGAATTAATTCTACGACCGATTGCTGCTCTATTTAACCCAATATAACCACAGTTGTTGCATGCACCCAGCCCATGGAGGGCAACCTGATTCATGAATCTTCTGGTAGATTCTAAGAAACATTCTGGCCAGTCTCTGCCACTTCAACACTCGATTCCAAGCTGTTGCATGTTTCATAAGCAGTCTGTTGGTGTGATGCCCTCTTTTCACACCCACATCTTCATACACAAATTCTACAGTTTCAAACAAAACCTTTTTAATGGGTGGAGGGCTACCATGCCATATAACCCCATGGACCTGAAAAATTCGTCTGCTAAGTTTTGGTGGGATGCACAGGACACCACACTTACTTTTATTGTACATATGGATGAAATGTCTGAAATGTATTTATAGTTGCAAATACAAACAACCGTCAGATTTAAATGGGATGACGACAATGATAATCTGTGCCATGACACCAATCCGAATTTCCTACTTTACACCTGTGGTCATTATAAGCACTTTAGCTACAAGTGGACGACACATGCCCAGATCCAAAATTCCATGTATTGTCATTCCCTAATACAACGTGTACTTGTACACAGATTATGTAATTCCTGTACATTTAAGGACCCTCCACCAGACCCAAACTTCCACATGTCAACGTTCCTGCATCATACCCTGCATACACATTCAAAGAAACATTGCATCGCTCTTCTTAACAATCCAGGCACTACAGCATCGTATATATTGATGAGATGGTGATTTTCGAGACACTCCATGCCATAAGAACTAAATTTTCTATTTGACAAAAAATTGTTATATCCAACAAAATTGATGGTTATCCGTTCCATATATCAATACAAGCTCTGTACTCTAGATTCCAGTGGGCAAATGTCACCTCTTGTCCCCCCTTCCTGACTTCTATGTGTTTAGATAAACCTCTTAGCGCATACTTTGAAGAACCTTCAAAATAGCCAAATGGAAATCTGTTTAAATGTTCTGAAGCTACTCTTTTACCTAGAAATTGAAAGCAGCTGTTACTTTAATTAATTATGCTGTATCAATATCTCTGCGACATTTGGCAACCATATAAGCTTCGCATTTTTCAAGATAAGACACAGAGCATTCATTTAAGGCGTTTCCTCATAGGAAATTAAAATCAATTGATATGCTTTATAAATATGAGTTCTGTTTTCCATTGCACATATTATTGTGTTAAATACATTACATTGCTCTGTTGCGAAAAGTTTCACTCCAGTTCTCAGTTGGCGAAAATCAGATGCCTTCAGTCAAACATTGTAGCATATTTGCTTCAGCTTTCCATTGTTTCATATGCTACAATTCTGTGGCGAAGATACTGCAAGAGCTCAACTATTAAAAATGAGCGGTTTGTGGTGACAACAGCTGTGGGAAATAAGTGTAGTGTTGTCACATAATCCATGCCACCACTACATGCCTGTTCAGTAGAAGTCATTTGTTCTGGATGAATTGACATCCTAGAAATGACACTGTGATGACAGGCCCCAGCTGATGGAAGTAGACATTCTTCTAGGCAAAAGAAAGGAACACAATGGAACAGGAGAAAACCATACCTATGTTGGTTGATTTTTAAACAGCATTTTTTTAACTAGTGAGATTTTACGCCCCCTCTGGGCCTGCGACCTTGGCAGGAGTCTGTCTCGCCATGGCTTCAGTAAATCCCCATTGACCATTGTTGCACTACGTGCTCTCAAACTGAAGAAGAAAACAAGGTCTACACATCATTCACGAAGGTCCCTGGAATGGTGACATGTGAATATTCTCCAGGATCTACAGTGGGAACAAGAGGATTCGCACAATTACTTAGCTGTGGAAAAAGAAAGGTAAGTTAAATTGTTAACACCTGTCGCCCCAGAAACAGAAAAAGAAGAGAGTTGCATGAGAGCAGTTGTCAGCTCACACAAGAGACTTGATACAACATTAGGGATTTTAGCGACTGGCAGTAGCTATAAGAATCTTGAATTTACAACTATAATTTCGAAATAAACTATGAGCAGCTGTACTACTACATTTTATCCATCAGAACTTGGACACACAGAATGCTCATACAATAACTATGTAAAAGATTCATCTGTGCAGTTAATTTGACTTTACTCCCTTATTTTGCTATATCGATTGTAAGCAACATGTCTACAAGATATATGTAAACGCTGGACTAATTTAGTACATCCACTATTTTTGTTCTGCTGATGTTTTGAGTGATGTTGTTAGAGTAGACATTCATGTTTTATCTTGGTAAGATACTGCAGCCATTCTGCTTTGCTCTAGTAAAGATTCCTATGAAAATCTTATATAAGTTTTCTTAATATAGTACAATGTCAAAAACTGTTCTGGCTTTCAATCGTATTTTAAGTTTCTTCATTTCTCTGTTATTTTAATGCCTCTTCATTGCTCTGTGATTTTAATTCATGTGAGACAGTTGGAACACAGGAGTCGACAGGACATTGTTAGTGGACATTAATGACCGAACACTCATCATGTTCTGTCATTGCTTTGGTTCTGTATTGTGCAGCACATCCCTCAGATATCTGTACTGATCATTCTTTGTATCTTGTGGAATTTTTCTTGTAATCCATACAATGGATGATTCAGTCTTTGGTACTCTATCAATGATGTTGTCGTAATGCCTGCACCAGTCAGACACAGCCCCCCACAATTAATTGAATTTGATGGTGGTTTTATTATCTTATGCATTACACTTCCCACTGAATTCGGCATGTAGTATTGACTGATTTTCTTTTTTTGTGCTAAATTATACATATTGTGGACACCAATAACCATGCAACCACCAACTGGTGACGTTCAACCTGATTACAAATTATTTTCCATTGTGTCAAATTTCAGGGATTTCAGTTTTAAAATCTGTTTACTGGGTAGTGATGCATGACCCCATCGCACCTCAGAACCCTGTGAAGCTATATACGACATTCTGAAAAAGGAGTATTTAAAAGTAAATAAGTAAAATATATGAATATTTCAACTTTTGAAAGAAAACCCTGTGAAGCTATTTACAACATTCTGAAAAAGGAGTATTTAAAAGCAAATAAGTAAAATATATGAATGTTTCAACTTTTGAAAGAAAATAGTTAAATTAAAATATATGGAGATAGACAAATAATTATTGTATCAACACCTCACAATGTTCAGTAAAAATTTTAAATAACAATTAACTGTTCGCGAAATTAAACTAAAGAGATTAATAAAATATGCAGAGAATATTTTATAGCTAGGTTAGGATTTGCACAATTTTAGGCATGAGCCTCAAAATTACATAGGTACTTAGATAACCTTGAGGAATTATCTATAACTATTGTATTACTATTTGAACTAGTAATAAGTTGAACTGGATGATTGCAATGTGGATTACCCAGTGTGCTATTTGGAAGACTTGCCTGACGATTACAGAGAAAATTCTGTTACATTAACCTCTGTGTCCCACAAGAATCAGTACAATTAACAACTTTAAAGTCCTTTGTTAACACTTTCAGTGCAGCTTAAAAAATAATATCATTTATGTTCATCCAGATATTTGTTGATACCCTTTACGATCACATAATTTTGCGCTATATTTTTCCCAAAAGCATAAAATTCATCATCAGGACGAATGGACTTCGATTTCTCATCAACTAGTCTCAGTACGTCTGTAGCTGCATCATTGCATTTAAACCGGTTTCTCTTCCTCTTGATGGAAGACTGGTCACTTGACAGTGGTGTATCACAGTTTGATACAGTTTTTCTTGTAGTTTCCACACTTCTTTCTTGTGTTGTTAGATATAATTGGAATACAACCTCTGTTTACAATTCCTCATCATTTACCAGTTCTTGTTCACCTTTCTCCTAAATAAGGTAAAACTAATCAATTTATTTTTATGTATGACATAAAACGTGTTTAACTTTCACTATTGTTTGACTCATCCATTTCTAATGCAATCTTCCTGTAAACATTCACTGCAGTTAGTAATGTTGTCTTTCAATCTAACTCACACTGTACACTTTCCAACTAGGATCACTTAATCCTCAAGGACGACCATTGATAACATTTTCATAGACAAATCAAAGGAACAAAATCATATCATAAAACCTGTTATAAATGGACTATCAGATCATGACATGCAGATCCTTGTTTTAGATATAAATTCTAAGCAGATTATCAAGACTGCTAAATCTGAGTACAGGAGAGTAGTCAATGAAACAAAAATTGAGTGTTTTAGAAAACTGCTCAAAGATATGAACTGGAATGACGTTTATAGTGCTCATGATATGAATGAAAAATATAACACATTCATGAACAATGTCAGTACTATGTTTGAAAACTGTTTTCTCTCTAAAAGTTACTCAAATTAAACAGAAGTCTATAATAAAACCATGGATTACACAAGGAATAAAGATTTCCTGCAAGACAAAAAGGAAAATGTATCTGTCAACCAAGAATAGCACCAATGCTGATGATTTAGCTAAATACAAGGAATACTGTGAAATATTTAAAAAAAGTAATTCAGACATGTAAACAAATGCACTACAAGAAGAAGATGGCAATTTCAGGGAACAAAATAAAAACAATATGGGATATAGTGAAAGAGGAGACTGATAGAACCAGAAAGGAACAGGAGCACATAGCACTAAGTGTAGATGACACATTAGTAACTGATGGGCATAGTGTGGCAAATCTATTTAACAAGTACTTTACATCTGTTACTGATAGAATGGGACTTTCAGGATCAGTAAATAGTTCCCTTGAATATCTGAAACTAGCCTTTACAAATAGCTTCAGGTACATGAATATGTCACTCACTTCACCAAAATAAATAACTTGCATAATAATAAAAACAAAGCATTCGAGTGGTTATGATGAAATATCAACAAAGTTAATTAAGGCATGTTCTTGTGAGTTTAGTACAATTCTAAGTTACTTGTGTAACCAGTCAGTTATAACTGGGACCTTTCCTGACTGGCTAAAATATGCAGATGTTAAGCTTCTATTCAAGAAAGGGGATAAAGAGATACTATCAAACTACAGACCGATTTCGCTTTTGCCAGAATTCTCAAAAATTTTAGAAAAAGTAATGTACAGGCAGCTGCTCAACCATCTGACTACAAATAACATACTATCAAGAAAACAATTTGGATTTCTGAAGGATGCTGATATAGAGAAGGCTATTTACACCTACATTGAAAATGTACTTAATTCATTAAATAACAAATTACAAGCAGCAGATATTTTTTGTGATTTGTCAAAGGCATTCGATTGTGAGAATCACAACATCCTTTTAAATAAATTAGAATTCTGTGGTGGCACGGGCAGTGCTGCAAAATGGTTCAAGTCATACCTCACTAATAGGAAACAAAGGGTGTCAGTGCAAGGGACTAGTGAATTAAGTCATCAGTCATCATCAGAAAGGAAAGAAATTACATGTGGTGTCCCACAAGGATCCATCTTAGGCCTATTGCTTTTTCTTGTGTACATTAATGATCTCTCATCAGTTACACTGCCAGAAGCACAGTTCGTATTGTTTGCAGATGATACAAGTATTGCAATAAATAGTATGTCGAGTGTAGTTCTAGAAAAATCTGCTAATGATATTTTCATGGATATTAATAAATGGTTTAAAGCCAACTCACTGACATTAAACTTCGAAAAGACTCACTATATGCAATTCAGAACCTGTAAGAAGTTTCCACCCAGCATATGGATAAAGTACGAAGAAGAGGAGATAGAAGAGGTTGACAGTCTTAAATTCCTGGGATTACAACTTGATAATAAATTCAGTTGGGAGGAGCACACCACAGAACTGCAGAAACGCCTTAACAAATCTGTATATGCAATTAGAGTGTTAGCAGACATAGGTGGCATAAAAATGAAAAAGCTTGCATACTTTGCCTACTTTCATTCCATAATGTCATATGGTATAATATTTTGGGGTAACTCCTCAAGTCAAACAAAAGTTTTCAGAGCCCAAATGCGTGTAATAAGTATTATTTGTGGAGTAAAATCACAGATGTCCTGTAGATACCTATTCAAAGAACTGCGTATACTAACTACTGCATCCCAGTATATTTACTCTTTAGTGAAATTTGTCCTAAATAATATATCTCTCTTTCCAACAAACAGCTCAGTTCATACATACAATACTAGGAACAAAAATGATCTGCATAAGGACTTATAAGCACTTACTTTAGTTCAAAAACGGGTCCACTACTCAGGAACGCTCATCTTCAATAATTTGCCAGTAAACAAAAAAATTTAGTTACAAATAAATATCAATTTAAAAGGAGCCTGAAAGACTTACTAGTGGCCAACTCCTTCTAGACCATTGACGAATTTTTAATAGAAACAAATGATGTATTGTATATATTCAAACTATTAGTATTGTTATTTCAGCTTAAAAAAATTGACATGTTCCACACTCACTAGGATCTCGTTAGCATGGATCTATGGAATGAAAAACTAATCTAATCTAATCTACACAGTACATTATTTTCTTTTTCTAAAAATACCATAGAACCTCACTACTTTATAATGTTAAAAAAAGTGCATGTAATAACTCAGATTGTTTAAATTAGTAGGAGGGATGCAATAAAGTATGGTCGTTGGCCACTAAAATTGAAAGTGATTCTTATCACTTACACCTTTTCAGAATCTTCTATGTTTGACTTAGATCTTCTTGGGTGTTGGTCCTTGACATTCAAGAAGGCAAGTAAATCAGAGTGCCACAAAGAAGGTTTTTAACTTTCTTGCGTTTCCAGTGCATATTTCATGGACGCTTTATTTTCTCGCTTTCTTTGAGGCAAATCGTTTGAAACAAGTTAATCTTTTTGGTGACCAACTTTTTTGTTTCTTCAGGATCCACTTTCTTGTATTTAATAATTAAATTGAGATATTTCCGGTTTTTATTGTCTGTGTTGCTGTAATTAAAAGGCGTTTTTCCACTCATACTACTTCTGGACATGTGGCATGCGGCACTCAGTCTAGAGGATATTAGTATTTCAACTTAAGCCACTTGCTGCGACATGTATTTACCAAGTAACAATCATGAATGTCACATGTTAGGCCATGCCAGTGTTAATGTCAATAAGGACAAATAAGAGTGATTTAAAAGTGTGAACAGCTGTATGAACTCCATGAAAAATTCGGAGTACAATATCGTAAGTCTCTCTATTTCTTTCACCATCACACACACTGAAAAAACTGAATATCAAAGAAATGTCTTCTGAAGAACCAGAGACAGAAGCCAACAGGCAATTTATCAAGTAGCTACGAGGGCTTAACAATTTTACACTAACAAAAAAGTTGGAACTCTAGCCTCACCGAGAGAAGACCTGCAATGGAGTTAAGTTTGAGCGAATGACTTGCATCTAAAGTCACAAACGTGTTGGTATTCTTGCGTGCACACAAAACTCCAACCCATAACTTTTTTACTACTTGTCAAACTTCATTCAGTTCATGCAAGACTGCAGAACTTCTGTCCACACGTAACGTTTCACTTTAAAAGTCTGTCGTGGTCAAGCAAGACTGACGACAATACGTTACCTGTAGACCAGGCTTAACGATAAGGCTTTCATTGTTGAACGTGAACAGACCATGTAAGTGACAACTGTGTGTAAATGTGAACAAGCGCACCGATAAGACATAAACCATGTCAGCGAAACACTATGTTTGGTAGGAGTTTTTTCTTTAATATGCTACTTGTACGAATCGACACAACAACAGCCGTGGACCGACAGAAGGCTTCTTCTCATAGGCAAAAGACAAGGGAACACGAGTGTTCGACCTTGCTTCTTCTTTTTCGGTCAATTTTTGTGCTCCCTCTGTGCACACGTCTTTGGCAGGGGTCTATCTCATCACCTCATCGTTACAGTCCTGCAGTGAATACCTTCTGTTTTAAATTTATGCCATGTGTGTCGTGTACGCCTTTACCGTTCTGTATTTCGCAAAAACCTCTTGAATTCTTCAGTTTTTTATCATTTATTATCCTGTTAGTTCTCTGTTTCTTGTTTGTCGTCTCGATGCATGTTTAAAAGTGCTATCTAATGCATGGTATGTGGTCCCCACAATTGTGATGGAAATTTTTTGGATGAGGTTAGATTATATGTCATGGTATATGACCCAAAAGTTGTCCTAGCATAGGTTCGCTTAAAAAGTTGTAAAATAAAATTTCCAGTTAATAATTATCTCATTTTGTCCGAGAGTACAAAATTCTGATGATGCATCAGATTATTTCATAAATAACTAAGAATTACCATATTGAGACATGAACTTGTTACTATTTCTACCGGTATTAATTTCTACTCTTGCCGACAGAATATTTCGTCTGCAAAAATTTCACCATGAAAAATTACATTTATAGATAGTATAGTATATGAAGCTCAGCTGATCAACTTGTGTGTGTGTGTGTGTGTGTACGCGCGTGTGTGTGTCCACTTGCTATCTCAGTGTTTTCATCTTTGCAAGCAATTAGCATTGAGTTGTGGTGGGCTTTCGGTGGAAGTGTGTGTGGACGGTATTGATGTGATTTTTTTTTTTTTTGTTGCAATAACAGTGAGTTGAAAGTGTCTACTGCTTGTGAATCGTTTGCATTACTAGTTTATCTATGGCAGACGATGACTGGAAGAAAAGAGTCGGGATAAATATTAATTTTAGTCCAGATAGCTCAGAAGATGAAGGGTATGTTGGTTTTGTTTCTTTAAATTTGTTGACATTAGATGTTGTCATCGTTATGCAATGTGTTTATAGTGATGCCGTTGAGACAAATGAAAGGAGTAATATGATAAGGGTTTGTTGGGGCATCTGTTGCATAGGGACATGTGCAGTATGTAAAATTTACCGGCAGTCATACATTAAATAAATGTGTCTGTCATCGTTGTTTACTCAATGTTAACACTTTTAGCAGGACGTTTACTGAAGGAGAAAAAGACGATCAGTATCCCGAACAATCCCCATCTGTCAATATAGAAAGTTACGAAGGGAGCTTTGACGCTTTCGGTAATCAAGAGGACGACATATTAAATGATTACGATCAATATTCAACCACACCGCCTCGGACACGGATATCAAGAAGACTGAAAGAAAGAAAACAACGAGTGAGAGAAGAAGCATGGTTTGTACAATTACTTTCCAAATTTAGTAAATATCAAACGTCAATACATTTAGAAACTTGTGTCTTCAAGTCATGTTTTGTATTTCTGAAATGTGTTTGTATATAGTCACCCAACAAGCTTTCTGAACATACATGGGGTGGTTTCGTGTTGGTTATGAACAAAAAGAATGTAAAATAGAATAACAGCCCTTGCTCTTATACGTGGCGACATTTTGATCATTACAAAGTGTGTTGCTGGAACGTGTTTTGGTTAGTTTTCGCCAGTCAGGTCTACGTCTACATGACTGTTACACTTCTGTAACGTTTTAGACAAATAATTGATTGCCTTTCTGTGTGGTTGCAACAAAATTATCAGTTACCAAACATTCTTGTGTCACAGGTGCTACAACTTGTATTGTATTTCGGGTAAAAGATTAACAAAGTATATGGTGCCTTAAGAAGTCTTATTTTGAAGTCTTACATTAGTGCTTCACAAATGTATACATATTAATACTGTTGCTCCTATTATTTGTTACAATAGATTATTTGTCATGATGACAATGCATTTTTAGCACACAAAATATCAGTTTCACTCACGAATTTACTGAATTTGTTATAGGCCTAACACATTGGTCTTGATGTACTGTTTGTCAGAGCACAACTTGCATGTTATATGTAGCCTTATCCATAGCACAATTTCCACTCAGCAGTGGAGTGAGCATTTACATCAAACATCCTGGCAGATTAAAATTGTGTGCAGACCATGGTTAAGATCTTGGTTGGACCTTTGCCTTTCAAAGGCAACTGCTCTACCAGCTGAGCTACCCAATTGCTAATGATCTTTTTTCATAGCTTTACTTGCTCCAGTACATCATCTCCTGGAAGTTTCACAATAGAAACTGTGAAGTTTGGAAGGTTGGCAACTAGTTACTGGCAGAAGTAAAGCTGTGAGGATGGGTCATGAGATGCACTCAGGTAGCTCAGTTTATAGAACAGATGCTCGCAAAAAGCGAAGCCCCCAAGTTAAAATCCTGGTCTTGTCACACAGTTTTAATCTTCCAGGAAGTTTATGGGTTATCCATGTTCATATGTTTACTATTACTGGTTAGGACTGTTGGCTGTATTACAGTCTTTGTTTTCTAATATTGTTGCAGAGGACAACTTCTCAGTATTTTCTTGTCCTTTGATATCCAAGAAAGAACATTGTAGGTTCATGAGCTACCCCTTCACCTGGGTTACATGTCCTACCTACCACATTTGGATTTTCATTAGTCTTTGTCTCAGTAATGTGACCACCTCCTAATATTTACATACTGTGACAAATCCCATGTTTTTACTGCATTATTGTTCTTTAAATAAGTAATATTTATAATTAAAGATACTGTTAGCCTGTAGTATTTACTCGAATGTGTTACCCGCTTACTTTTAGCAAATATTCAAAGTCTTTTTCAGAAAGGAAAATGGATAGGGTGTGATTTATGAATATTGTAGGTAGGTCAGAGGTGCAGAATATATGTTTTTACTTGTTGCTGCTTAGTTACATCATTTCTGTTGGGAAAAAAATCATGTAAATTTAATTCTGAATTAACGAATGTTAGTAATGCATTACCATGTTGCATTGCGTGCCCTGTGATACAGTAGCTGTTATGTTGATTCTGTTTACATTGTGGGTAACATGGTGATTTCTCCCACTACCACCAATTCAGAAATGTTCTGATGTGCAAGGTTCCTGCCAGTCTCTCAAGCACTGAAAATTAATTGCTTTTTTTGTTCTTGCCTCTTCATTTAATTCTCTTCCCTCCCCTGGCTACCATCGCAACTAACTGTTAAATGATCTGTTATGTTTTCATCCTTTCTTAGATACCAAATCTACAGTTACCCCCATCTTTTTTGACCCGTGGCATCTTGAAATGGTGGACATAAACCACTTGTAAAAATACAATATGCGTAAAATACTCATCATGACAAGAATCAATGTTACTCTCATGACCTTTGAGTATGCAACATATAGTCATGTCATAACAGGGGATTTTGTCCCAGCTAACATTTTTTACGATTTTGGATTTCGTGTTCACATTCATTGGTGTCCCAACTTAAAACAAAACTGTCATCTTCCAACTAAGTGTAGACTTCAAGCTGTGCTACAGATCAGTCTGTCACCACAATCCACATTCCAAAATGTATATAGAAGCAAAATAAATGTTGTCATAATTCTGTTTTGTGTTCATTTGAGTATGAGTGACACTACATGGAGCAACATTGTTATGTTACGCATCAAAGCCAGCGTAGATTCGGTAATTTCCAGGAATGATTGCCTATCGAAGTCAAGGGGTTCAAGGGATACATATTGAACATGCGATCGTAAATTGATCCACCGACTCTGGTGGTGGGGGTAGTGATCAATTATTTGTGATCGTCATTTTTATCTGTTTTCCGTCATTCCCTTAGTTGCTCTAAATTACATACCTCCGCAAATTGCGTATGAATTGCTAAGGAAACCTAGACGATTTATGTCGTTAGTGAGTGGGATGTCTGTTGTTCTTGGCGTTTCTTCGGCAGATTCTCTCACATGGAAAAATCTAATTCCATGTTTATCAAGTGTAGAAAATTGTTCGACTTTTGTCGCAAATATGGAGTACTGCCGGACGAGAAAAGAAGGGACTGTGTAGACTGTGGTGGTGTGAAGTGTGTAAAACTTCATATGAACAGTTTCGATGCTGAAATACCATTACAATGTCATTGCGGGCTGTGTGGATAACGAACTAGTATCAGGAAGAATACATGGTTCAACTCTTACAAATTGTCCATCCAAACCACTGTTACGGACTTTCACATGACGACAACACTGACGACAAGTAAGGTAAGTCGTGTCCTTTACAATTACAAGTATTTTTGTAACGCTCTTCGTTTGTTGTTGCTGTAGTGACCAACGTAAACATACTCATAATGCCTGCCACCTCAGTCGCAAGATCGATTTCTGATCGCACGTTCGATATTTGGACCCAGCAAATTCGATAGGCAATCATTCTTGGAAATTACTGTAGATTCTATCATTTCCTTTTTTTTTTTTTTTGTATAATTTCATTTTTCATGTCTTAGCAATTTCCATCTTCTCATATCAGTTTTCCTGTCACTGTCAAGATTATCCATTTCCTACTATTGTTTCTCTATTTTTTCATTAGGCCTACAGATTTTTCAACTTCCCTAAAGCAATTTCAGAAGTGTACGTTGTCATCAATTGCTTGCATACAGTTGTTTGTCTTTTCATGTCGTCTTCAGATTTTTGTGTCTCAACTTGTAGACAGGGGTGGTGTTTTTGCAGAATTCTTCTCTACCTCAGATCCAAACCTTTCTTTTTCCTCTGATTGTTTGCTTCACACTTGTGTGGTTTTTCTGGAAACTTTGCTTTTTTTTATAGTTTCATTTTGGAGGTTATTTTTCATTGTTAACTACCAACAACGGCAACAGATTACAAGCAAGTACTACAGAAAGAAAGATAGCAAAATTCTTGTAATGCTCAGATAGTTGAAGTATTGGTTACTAGATGTTAGATAAAGCAGAATCACATGAGTTGGCACTGCAGTACGTGCTGACATTGAACGAGTTTTACAGGGGGAGTCGTGAGTTTCTCTGCAAGTGCTCAGCCCGAGTATAACAACTCTGACAGTTGTATAGAACAGTAATTTATATCAACCCTAAGTGCATTTATTTGTTTGTTAGTATTGAATGATTTAATTCCTTTTTGTTTTTTCTTATTGAGTTCATATCTAACAGTAGGGCTGCATAAAAAAAAAGTATTTAATATCCTAACTGGGTCAAGAGAAGTGTTTGATGTGAGTCGTTGGCTTTGGCCAGTGATGTTATGTTAATGGCTACAGTCACCTTTTTGTGCATGTTTTCACAGTGTTATTGTTAATTGGCAAAGCCAATGAGTTTGGAAACAAAAAAAAGATAAAGAAAAACTGGTTGTGGTGACACACTGATCAGTAGCCTATATCAATGTGTAGGTTAGATTGGAAGGTAACAGTAGGTTGCGATTTGGCGGAGTTAATAAATTTACTTTTAAAAAAACACAGTTATGCTAACAGACTGAGCGACACCTGTATCTCAACCTGTTTGGAAAAAAAATTGTCAATAACATAATGTTGTAGTCACCATATTGTTTACAGTGCTTGTCATATATTTCTTATGTCACTGGTCACTCATATCAAAAATTCCTCTGTATCGTCGTAACTGCTAAGGACACTGAGAAAGAGTTTCTGTACTATTATTCAGATAGAATTGGATAGCTTTTATCTTTCATAGCTGTGTACTGAATGTTCATTTAACTTAATAATACTTATAAGAACATCAAAGATCTATAAGACTAATAAAATTGTATTTTGATGTGCGAAGTTAATTATATCTATCTTCTTATAGCGATACAAAAAACAACAGTTCCTCTTTCAATTCAAAACTTAGAAGACGCAATACTTTAGATGCAGTACTCTTTTGTCAGCTGTTGGAGAAATGTGAGGATGGACAGTCTCCAAATCAAGAGTATGGTAAGTCATGAATTGTGATATTTGATGTTATCAAAGTTTAACTGATGCAACAATCTTTTATAGCATTAAATAATTTATGTAGTAGGTACAGGAAAATTTCATGATAATGCAAAAAATAACATGAAATAGGCTTTTTGTAATGCAATATCACAAAATCAGTGGTTCTTGCAAAATATTGTGAAATCGGTGATTTTTATGCAATATTGCAAGTTTTGTCAATTTCATGTATAAAAAAAGATTCTAAATAAGAGTGTGGCAGTTCACCAGTTTTCGAAATTGCTACTTATTGAATGTTGAAATTGCATTTTGACTTTATTTTCTCAAGGCTGAGTGCCATGTATAATCTTAAAATGTGTGTTCATTTCCCTTGTTACTATGATGTGTTGTCACACCCAAGCAGCACAGTTGGCAAAAAAGGCACCAAATTGGAGAAATAAGACCAAAAAAAAACAAACACTAAAACTGTCAAGAAAGAACGAATGTAGCAAAATAATTTCATAGACTTCATTGACAAACAATGAGTATGATGGAAAAGTAATACTGAACTTGGCAGGAAAAAAAAAAAAACATAGGATTTGGCAAAAAGGGTAAGACTGAACTTGGCAAGAAAGGTAACTCCAAATTCGGCAAAAAATTACTGTGAATTTGGAAAAAAATAAAACTAAAAGAGAAAAATACAAAATTGACAAAAGCAGCAGAATTGAGAAACACCAAAATCAGTAGAACACACAAAATTTAGCAAGAAAAATGGCAAAAATGTGGACCCCAAATTTGGCACAAATGTGACACTGAATTTGATTTTTTTTTTTTTAAAAAAAGGTAATACAGAATCTGGAAAACAATAACATCTGATATGGCAATAAAATAACCCTGAAATTGGCCATAAAACGATTTTTTTTCCTATCTGTATGTATCAGCAGTTGATGTAAATTGTCACTGTAACGAATTGAAGTACAATTTTACATCTACATTTACTTTGCTAACCACTTTAAAGTGCATGACAGAGGGCACTTCCCATTGCCCCAATCATTAAAGGTTCCTTCCATTCTACTACAAATCGAGCACAAGGAGAATTATTGCTAAATGCCCTGTTGTGCTGTAATTAGCTTAATCTTGTCATTGTGATCTCTATGACATGATTTAGGGAGTTATTTATTCATAGATTCCTCTCTTACTATTAGACTTTCATGAGATAATTTACATCTGTCAGATGTTGGCCTGTTGAATTTTCTTAGCCTATCCACTATGCTCTCCCGTTGGTCAAACAGACCTGAGTATTCTTACTGCCCTTCTTTGTGCACATTCAGTATCCCCTATTAGTCCTGTTTGGTACAGGTTCCACACGTGTGAGCTAGGTTTTAGGATGGGTCACACAAAACATTTTACCATTCTCCTTCTGACACTGATTGTATTTCCTAGTATCCTACCAATGAACCAGGCTGCCATACTACCAGGCCTATGTGATTGTTTCATTTCATATCCCTACAAATTGTTACAGCGAAGTATTTGTTGGAGTTGGTTGATTTGGTTTCTGGCTCATTGATTTGTGACTCAGTTTTGGTTTATAGGTATGACACATCAATAATGTCATCCAACAATGATATAAACTATCAGAATGTACCACACTTTACTAATGAATTCCATGCATTCAATAATGGACAGCTAATTGCTGTCTTTACTTCAACCTAATATGACTCGAGCCCCCATAAAGTAGTTTGCAAATCATTATAAATTTAAGTAAATAGACTTTGTATCTCTTCGTAGGTGTGCCAGAGTTAAGGTCTTGATTCACAACAAAGTAATTCAAAGTGTACGTGTCCACAGGTGCATAAAATTCTGTGTCCTGCCAGATTTAAATTCCTAATTCACAGCGAAATAATTCATAATTCAAGTGTCAGCAGACAGAAATTTCTAAGAGTGAAATTAAGCTGCTGTAACACTGCCCAGAGTGACACAGATCCTTTTCAAACATGTCCAGCACACTGACCCTGGATGGAGGTACAGAGGTGAAGGTCATCTTAGAGGAAACTGCTTGTTGGGTGACCGGGTGAAATGAATGAGGGAGATAGTGTTGAGGTTCTTAAGAAATGTGAGTAGGGTGTCCTCACCCTTGGTCCAAATCAAGAAGTTGTCGTCAATGAATCTGAGCCAGATGAGGGGTTTGAAAATCTCTCTGTGGGTACAGTTAACAGCAACAATGGGGTGTTGTGAGTAGATGAGCTTATGGTCTTCAAAAAGCATGTTGAAGATAGGACTGTGGGGAATGGTGGGAATGAGAAGAAAGTGAGTTTCAGGGGAGAGCTCCAGGTACAGACTAAGAATTTGAGGAGGGAATGGAGATCCTGCTGGAACTCTGCAATGGGGTCACTGTGAGAGGGTTTGTAAATGAAAAATCTTACAGCTGGGGGGTCCGTCTGCAAGATTATCCCTGCATTTTGTACCATAGTGGTGGAGTGACTGCCATCAGGTAGAATTGCAGTTCTTTCTGAAGGTGTAAGTGTGATTTCCCAAAATCCCTCACCCTGGAAACCACAGTCTATCACCTAAAAACTTACCCTGACCTAACAGCCCTATCTGACTACCAAGACTGCACCACTGTGATTATGAACTGCAAGGAAGGGGCATTCCACCAACTGTCAGATACACCCACCTGCAAATCCATGTCACAGTGGCCCCACTCAAGAATTCGAGCAGGCTATCCAGTCCCTCAAATTGTTAGTTCCATCCCAGAACTTCTTCCCTGAGGCTGTTCCCTTTCTCATACCACCCTTCTCCGTATCCCTAGCTTCTACAGGCTTTCTAAACTCCGTAAGTCCAACCACCCAAGATGGCCCATTGTGTCTGATTATTGTGCCCCCCACCCTCCCCTGGACACTGGACACTCTGTGTTCTTGTGGACCAACACACCTGTTACTTCTAACCTACTTTCCTATATAAAAGACACCTACCTCCACTGTCTCTCCACAATGCTTTTCCCTTTACCATCCTGCACCTTGCTTGTCAATGTCGATGTTACCTCCCTCTACAGTAACATCTCCAATGCCTGTGGCCTTACTGCTGTTGAACACTGTCTTTCTCAATGGATGTGGATTCCAGACCTACAAGCTCCTTCCTGGGCATCGTGAGCAACTATATCCTCAGACACAGTTAATTCTCCATTGAAGGCATCACCTACAAAGAAATCTGTGGTACACCGATAACCAACTGCATGGTACCATCATATGCCAACCTGTTAATGGGCCATCTAGAAGACATCTTCCTAATCACCCAGAATTGCAAACCCCTCACCTGGTTCAGATTTATTGATGACATCTTTGTGATCTGGACTGAGGGTGAGGACACCCTATCCACATTTCTCCAGAACCTCAACACTTTCTCATATGGTCCTACTCAACCCAGCAAAACCACCTTCCTCGATGTTGCCTCCACCTACATCAGTAGCTGCATCTACATATGCCAAGGCTTTCATAGACTGAAATGATCTTCCAATTTTTTGCAGAAACATATCTCCTATGCCTTGTCTCTCCAGTTACCTACAATCTCCCACATGCACACTGTCAGGCCATAAGGAGCACTCCCCTTATGACACAGTACCACCTCAGACTGGAGCAACGGAGTCAGACTGCAGCTGCTGGGAAAAATAGAGCAGCAACAGAGAAGTAACCAATTTTGTGATATTTTACAAGTTCCTAGCCAGGAGCAAATTATCTAGTTTCATCTGTGTGGTTTGGTCGTATAGTTTTTGAATTTATGCATGTTAATTTAATATTTACACTTCTCGCATTTTAGTTTGTGTCGGAAAGTAAACTAACTTGTTGACATGTTAAAAGTTTCTGATCAGGAGCGCATTATTAAATCTCACCTGTATGATTTGGTAGTTTGTTTTGGAATCTCTCCATGTAAATCTTACTTACTAGACACAGTACTTGCATTTTCATCAGTGACTACAGAAGAGTTTTGAAGCACATGTTGATAGTCGTTTGTTTGTCTGCATAGTGGTTTTTTTTCATTGTCTTTAATGTGATTAGGGACTGTGATTGCTGTATGCAGATGTAAACTGAGTTGGTGACATTTCGCTGTCAGCTCCAGGCTGTGTTGGCTTCGGTAATGCAGTTTGAGGCTTCAGTAGATGGGCATCACTGTCATAGACCGGCTGTGGGGATCCGATGGACATCCAGCGTGACCCATGAGTGTGCCAGTTGGTCCGCACCATTGGCCAGCCCAGTTACTGCTCACATTAAGATTGATCTATCACCCATGGTCGAGTGGGAGTTCACCTCGGGGCATGGCAGTTTGTGAAAGACTCCCCAGGTGGCCAAATATAAAGCCTCCCAGGTTGGTCTGACAAACAGGCTCCAGGTGCTGTCTGTGACTGACACTGTCCCTCAGCTAGATGCAGTCTCTTGTCCTGTTTTAGAGGACACCTGTCAGCCTGCAGGATCTGGGAGCTCCAATCTTAGGTGCATTGTGGAGCCTCTTAGGGACGTGGCTGCTAATGAAGGGGAAAAAAGTCAATGTGCACTCTGTGTCCATACAGGGTGGAGTCATTCCAGGTGTGGAAGGGGGTCCTTCGGCATGCCATGAAGGACACAGGGTACAGCCAACTGCAGTTGGTGGCTCACGTCATTACCAGTGATGTGTTTCACTTTGGATTGGAAGAGATTCTCTTTGGTTTCGGATGGCTATCAGAAGTGGTGAAGGCTGCCAGTCTTGAGTACGAGATGAAAGTAGAGCTCACCCTTTGTAGTATAGTTGTCAGAACCGATTGCAGACCTCTGGTACAGAGCCGAGTGGAGGGTCTGACTCAGGGCCCCAGACAGTTTTGCAACCACGTAGGCTGCAGGTTCCACAATTTGCACTGTAGGGTGGTGGGGTTTCAAATTGTGCTAAATAGGTTAGAAGTCCATTGTGTGAAAGAGGTAGCTTCACAGATAGTGAGGGCTGTGTCTTTTTAGGCTAGAGGGTCTCAAGGAAAAACAAAAAAGTGTGTCAGTGTTGACAGGCCCAGGTGAGGTGTAAAGCTTTGTGTCATGCAGTCATCAAGGGTACACGAGTGAGCCTTGGCTCTGAAAGCCTGTATTGATGATCTTTTGTTTAATCGTTGACATACTGACATTTGTTGATGGCCCTGCATTGAAATCTGCAGCAATTTGCGAAAGAGTTGCACTTCTGTCATGTTGAATGATTCTCTTTAGTCGTTGTTGGCCCTGTTCTTGCAAGTTCTTTTTCCAGCTGCAGTGGTCTCAGAGATTTGATGTTTTACTGGATTCCTGATATACACAATACACTCGTGAAATGGTCGTGCGAGAAAATCCCCATTTCATTGCTACCTCGGAGATGCTGTGCCCCATTGCCTGTGTGCCGACTATAACACCATGTTCAAACTCACTTAAATCTTGATAACCTGCCATTTTAGCAGAAATAACGAATCTAATGACTACACCAGACACTTGTTGTCTTATATAGGCATTGCCGACTGCAGCACTATATTGTGCTTGTTTAAGTATCTCTGTATTTGAATACGTATGCCTGTACCAATTTCTTTGGTGCTTCAGTGTAGAATTACTTTCCTCAGAGTAGGGAAGCAACTTAAATCACATTATGAAAACAAGACTTCCGGTCCAGACTCTATACTAGTTACATTCCTATTAGAGTATGTTGATGCCGTAGCTCTATATTTAACTACCATGTACAACTACTTGCTCAACGAAAGATCCTTGCCTAAAGACTGGAAAGCGGCACAGGTCACACCAATATTCAAGAAAGGTAATCGGAGTATTCCACTAAATTACAGGCCCATATCATTAACACCGATGTGCAGCAGGACTTTCTATCACATTGTACATTGTGTTTGAATGTTATGAATTACTCGAAGAGAATGGTGTACTGACACATATAGTCAACACAAATGTAGGAAACATTGCTCTTGTGAAACACAATCAGCTCTTTACTCACGCAAAGTGTTGAGTGCTGTTGACAAGAGATTTCACATTGATTTGGTATTTCTAGATTTCCAAAAGTCTTTAGACACCATGCCTCACAAGCGGCATGTAATTAAATTGTGTGCTTATGGAATATCATCTGTTATGTGACTGGTTTCGTGATTCCTGTCAGAGAGGTCACATTTGGAAGTAATTGATGGAAAGTCATCAAGTAAAACAGAAACAATTTCTGGCATTTCACAAGCTTGTGCTATAAGCTCTCTGCTGTTCCTGATCTACATAAACAATTTAGGATACAATCTGAGCAGCAGTCTTAGGTTGTCTGCAGGTGATCTTCTCATGAAATTTCAATCACCAGTTTTCTCCTCCGATTGCGAAAACATTCTGTTGGCACCCACCTACGTAGGGAGAAATTATCATCACGATAAAATAAGAGAAATCAGGGCCACGGAAAAATTTAAGTGCTTGTTTTTCCAGCGTGCCGTTCGAGAGTGGAACGGTAGAGAGACAGCATGGTGGTTCATTGAACCCTCTGCCAGGCACTTTATTGTGAATAGCAGAGTAATCACGTACATGTAGATGACACTGTTGCTATCCTCCTAGTAAAGTCATCAGAAAATCAAAAGAAGTTGCAAAATGATTTAGAAAAGGTGGTGGGAAACTTGCCAATTGACGAAGTTGCAAAATGATTTAGAAAAGGTATCTGGCTGGTGGGAAACTTGCCAATTGACCCTAAATAATGAAAAGCATGACGTCATCCATGTGAGTGCTAATAGGAATCCCTTAAACTTTGTAACAATATTGCAGAGATGCTGAGTTGCAGATAGGCACAACAAAAAGGTATAATATTGTTATATTCCATCCTGGATTTTCCATTGTTTGATCCCTTAAACTTTGGGTACACAATAAATCAATCAAATGTAAAGGCTATAAATTCAACTAAATACTTATTTAATTGGATAGATAAAAAAATCTACTCGCCAAGCAGCAGCAGAACACACACATAAGACAGTTGTGATTGGAAAGCTTTCAGAGCCAGTGGCTCCTTCTTCGGGCAGAAGGATTGAAGGGTGAAGGAAAAGGACTGGAGAGGTATAGGAAAAGGGGCAGATTTCAGGACAACACCCACAACTGCAGGCCAGGGGAGGCTTACTGTTTTGGATTAGAAGGAAAGAGATTTGAAAACTAAATACTTACAAATCACAATTATGAATAACTTAAATTGAAAAAAAAAAAAAAAAGGCCACAGAAAATGTTGTGGGTAAAGTTTGAAAAAGAGCAGCATGTTTTGTATTATGAGAAATAGGGGGGAGTGTGTCACAGACATGATGCAGGATTTGGTATCGGCATCATTAAAACCTTTGTTCCTAATTGTGGCAGAATCTTCTCTTGAAATTTCAATTGCCAACTTTCTCCTTTGAATGCAAAAATATTTTGTTGATGCCATCCTACACAGGGAGAAACGATCATCATAATGAAGTAAGGGAAATCTGAGCTCACCCGTAAATATATAGGTATTTGTTTTCCCTGAATGCAGTTTAAGAGTGGAATTATTGTGAAGGTGGATTGATGAACCCTCTGACAGGGACTTAAGTTCGATTTGCGGAGTATCCATGTAGATGTAGATCCTCCACCAGGATTTCAACTACCTCTTGTCATACATTGAAATGCTTGATAGCATTCCCATCCCTCCAACAGCAGAATTCTACTACTCACGGAAACTGTACAGTTTCCTTGTCCATCCCTACACCATGCCCCCAACCCCTTGCTTCGTGACTCATATCCCTGCAATAGACCAAGAGGCATGACCTGTCCTATGCATCCTCTCACAACCACCTACTTCAGTCCTGTCACAACCATCTCCTACACCATCAGAAGGCAGGACTGCCTGTGAAAGTAGCCATGTAATCTACCAAGTAAGCTGCAACCACTGTGTTGCTTTCTGTGTGGGTTTGACTATAAACTAACTGCCTATCCAAATGAATGGCCACTGCCACACTGTGGCCAAGAAACAGCTGGCCCACCCAATTGCTGAATATGCCCCGAACACAAGCTACTTTATTTTAGTGACTGCTTCACAACCTACACCATTTGCATTCTTCTACAAACATCAGCTTTTTTCAGTTTTGCGGGTGGGAACTTACCCTGCAACATATCCTTTGTTTTTTTTTAACCCTCTTGTCCTCAGCTAGTCACTGTTCTCCACCTACTTGTGCCCTTATCTGCCCACACTCCAGCACTATACGTGCTTTCTATCCCATCAACACACCTACTAGTCTTCTCTCCTTTCTGCTTCTCTCCTATCCACCTTTGGTTTGCTTTGCCAAATGCTTTCTTCTGGTAAGTCAATCTTCTGTGTGGCTTAACTAGTATAAATGTTAGTTCAAAGAGTTGTTCCAGATTCCTTTTCCATTCATTATCTAATTAAATACTACACGTCCACACCAGTGCATCTATCAAAATAATCATCTCATGGAGCTCTTTAATTTGGTTTATCTTGATTTTCTGTGCATTTAGTTCTTTATGCTCCACACATGCAAGATGCGTCATGATGACTGTTTTTATGTAAACTGCTAACGACACTTCTGACATGTCCAGACGCTAGCAGATCTTGGCAGGAGCACTTGGATCGTGCCACCACTGATATGCTCCGGGAACATGCGTGTCAGGCTCCCATCAAGCATCAGAGCAGCCTCCCATCTGCACGCAAACCAAGATGAACAACATTGGATATCTTTCCAGTCTGTCTTGTCAGAAGCCTTTCTCCATGTATAACACTATCCTTTGTTGTACATTGTCCGCAGCCCGTAGTCTCGCGGTAGTGTTCTCGCTTCCCAAGCACGGGGTCCCAGGTTTGATTCCCAGCAGGCTCAGGGATTTTCACCTGCCTCGAGATGACTGGGTGTTATGGTGTTGTCTTCATCATCATTCATCCCCATTATGGTCAGAGGAAGGCAATGGCAAACCACCTCCTCTAGGAACTTGCCTAGTCCGGCACTGTGGGTCTCCCGCATCATTCCCCTACTATCTGTCAAGGAGTATCGTCATTGATGTTGTACACCATTTTTGCAGTAGTCTTTGTTGCAGTAGGAATTTCTTTGCAGTGACTGTATACTATGGAGAGTCTCTTCCATCATGAACTGTTCTGATAGGTATTTATCTGTCCAGTGTAAGGTCAACAGTTCTAAACTTGTGCCACATTTCTTCTGCACACTCCTGTCCTAAGGTAAATGTTTGAAATTTGAGATATTACACCACAGATCTTTAACTTGTTAACTGAATACCTAAATCTTTATAATTGTTTTAGTTGCCCTTTGTACTTTGTTAATCATTGCTAAAACAGCACTATTCTCATTGATAAAAGTTTCAGTGTTGAGCTCTTCAAAGACAGACATTTTGAAGGTTTGTTGACAAATATTAACTTTATTACGTCTTGCACAATTGTCCAATTTCAACCATACAGGTCATTTTCAAGTACAGCCTGCAAAGACACGGAAAAAATCCAGCAAGTACATATTTGGTTTACTGACATAGAAAAAATAATATTTTACAATGGACAGCCTAAAATTGAACTTACGAATATCAATATATAGTAAAATTATCCGATTATAAAATGGCAAACACAGCCAATCTGAGAGCGAGCTCTTAACTTGCAAGTAGTAAAATTGAAACCAGAATTCTTACTGAGTGCAGTAAAGTAATCTTCACAATTAGTGCCACATTATACATCACTGTATGTGCTCACTTTTGTTGTTAAATACCAATTGTCACTTATGTCCACATGAGAAACAGTTACAGCAGTTTGAATCAGTGCATCCATGCATAGATGAATGTGTCAGGCTTAATGTACTGTATGTTGTTATAAGTATATATTTGAAGGCTAGAATTGTAAAATGCAAGTCCAGAACAAACAGAGTGGCAAATCATCAAATACATTTGCAGAGTGGAATGAAATCCAAGGAAAGGAGAAACTCTTCATTGCTGTTTGGGCGTAAAATAATTAGAAATATTACTTTGCCAGGTTGTACATAACTACATAAGTAAACCAGTGACTACATAACTACGTATGTTTGACAAATAGGCTTACATTAGTTGGAAAGCGACATTTTACAACTAAAGGGAGCTCGCATTTAGAGTCTGAATTGTTATTGTAACAAATGGCTCCGCCAGATGGCACATAAGCATAAAAATTTACATGATAAGTAACAAAAATAAATATATATTTAGAAAAAGTGACATGTTGTACAACATTATTCTTTGCACACCAGTAAGCCAGACATATACCTGCTGTATCTTGGCACTGTTACTTTGTAGGGTGCAGTTGCAAATTGGCCAACCATCGAAGATGTAACAAAGTGAATACTTGTCAACAACAGCCGATGTGGAAACATTTAATGTCTTTTAACAAATATATAGGTATTTGTTTCCATTAGATCCAATATATTTCTACCATGAGTGGGCTTCTGACGTATCTATTCTAGGTAGTTTTCAGAGAAGGCATTTAGTACTGTATGGCATGATGTCTTATCACACCCATCGCTTACAAAACTGTAATTATCCCAACTGATTGTTGGATGATTAAAGTTTTCTACAGGAATAACAGTAAGACAGGGAACTTCGTACTACAGCAGTTGGCAGCCATATGCCAAATGTGACACGCCAAGTTTTTGCACCCTTGTAAAGATATTTTATTTATATTGTAGTAATGGTGAATTTAGTACAAATTACTCAATTAGTATCTGTATTAGCTTGTTTTTTAAGCTTACTATTGAAGGTATCACTATTATGTATTATCCCAAAAAACACAAAAAGGTGGTAAGGTAGGGGTGTAATAATATTTTTTTTTACATTTTGGCTTACTTAACTTAGAGGATCCTGTTTAATAGTCCTGTTTTTCTTTCCGGCAATTTAAGTAGAGCGTGCATATATATTATTAAGTTCATATTTCTGGAAAGTAGCGTGAATTTTAAATTGTTTTATTTAGAAATTTTTGCACTAGTAGCTTGATTACATACACTGTGCTTACATTTTCTATTGTGAATAAGTTAATAAATAGACACTGCACTTGAGTGAATGCTGAGTTCTTCTTGTAAGCAGAAATAATTAATTTTTTACATTATATCATAGACTTGAAGTGATAACCTGTAGACCTAATTTTTGGTGCTTATAAATAACAAATATTTGTGTATTGTAAAGTGTGTTAAGTGGTTTAATTCTATTTTTAAGCATTTGATCTGTGTTGTGATGTGTAGCAAGTGTGGGTGTTGTCACAGGCTAGTCAGAGGGAGTGGTATGTGTGGACTGTGGGTTGGAATTGCATTTTGGTGACTGTAGTAGTGAAGTGAATGGGGAGTTCAGCAAGGTTCTCCCATGGAACTGTGGGCTCACGGAACAGCTTTTAACTCCTCCGTCTATACCTGGGCTTACAGTATGAAATAAATTTGACTTGTTACTTGATATAGGAGGTCCAGTAGGGCACAGCAGACTACTAGCAAAGAAACTAGGTGTAGGTTGGTACAAAAAGATAGTAGGAAGGAAAAGGCCTACCTGCTAGGTAGTACCCATTGGAGGGGTCTTGGCCAAATGGTACAGCACAAGTTTGGAACAGGCTACCAAGCCACAAGAATTGTGAAACCAAGTGCATGCCTCAACCTGGTGACAGAAGAAGTAGGGAATTAGTGCGAAGATTTTAGCAACTACACAGAGAAATGTGAGTTTTGTAGAGGTCCTAAAGCACTTTGGTCAGCCCAGGGTTAACACTGCTCGAGTTGAGCAGACTGCTGCTGACTGAAATAGAATCTCGTATGAGTACGGAGCCTGTTGCTGCAGTTCTTACTTTCAGTTCAAGTTCACGGGCGCCATGGACTGCAGTGACGCATTGTAGGCCAGATAGTGTCCTGGGTTTGTGATGGCGGGGTGGGATGGAGGTGCACCAGAATTATGAAGGCAATTTTTTGAAGAAAAACGTGCTTCTTATAGTCCCTAAAATACTGTGTACTGGGTGTTTCAAAATGAATATACAGGTTTTAAGGCTTTGTAGCACATATTACATTCACCTTACAATTATAAATAATACTCCAAATGAAAGAGAAACACAAACAGTTTTTCTTACAATTATTCAGTGTGAACACCGATCACACATCAAGTCGATAGCCAAGTTGTGCCGAAACCTTGACCAATGTGTCAGGATTAACTGTTGCAATACCACTGTTTCTAAAGTCGGACAGATCAGCTAGTACACACGATCGTGTGTGAACGTGAAAGTACTGCATAAAATGCTGTGTCAACCGGCCCCATGCGCCCAATCCACCAGTCAGATACAACGTCGTTTAACCAATGACGTACTGAGTTATGCCAGTGAGGCAACACACCGTCTTGTTCCCAAATAAAGATGTGTTGTTCAGCATTTTTCCCACTGAGGCACGGGCCATAGCTGTAGCACATCAAGATAAGAAACATCAGTTACAGTTGATTCACCAAAAAAGAAAGGCACATAAACTTTCTGCAGGGATATTTCTTGAGGCTAAGTGTGGAAGACTCGCACTCGTTCAACACATTTTTCAGTCACTCTATGTTATTCCATGCTCTTCTCATTGTGCGCAGGTATACAAACAAAACTGTTTGAGTTTCTCTTTCATTTGGTGTAACATTTACAATTGTAAGTTGAACGTAATAAAGGCCACAATGCCTTGAAACCAGTATGTTCATTTTGAAACACTCTTTATACAAATGATCTGTCAAAAAAAGCATATGAATTAGTTACTTTTGTAGATGACATTAGTATTGTAATCAGTCCAAGAATACATGCAGCAACAGAGGAAATGGAAAACAATATTTTTAAAAGTATTATTGACTGGTTTTCTGTGAATGGTCTGACCCTCAATTTTAAAGTTTTAAGTATTCAGTTCTACATACCGGAAGGTACTACACCAGTGATAAATGTAACACATGGTGAGGAAAAGATATATAGGGTGGAAACTTCAAAATTCGTATGTGTCCATATCGACAAGAATTTAAACTGCAGAAAGCACATTCTGGAACTCCTAAAACAACATAGTTAAGCAACATTTGCACTTATAATCATTGCAAATGTAGGAGGGGTGAGACAAATTAATGAGTTGACGTATTTTGCATATTTTCATTCAATAAAATCATATTCTGGTGTAACTCATCTTTAAGAAAGAAAGTCTTCATTGCACAAAAATATGGTGTGAGATTAATATGTGGTGCTCACCCACGATCATCTTGTAGACATTTGTTTAAGAAGTTGGGCAATTTGACTACTGCCTCACAGTATATTTATCCCTCATGAAGTTTGTTGTAAATAATCCCCTGCAGCTCAAAAGGAACAATGATGTACATAATTAATGTACATAATTACAATGTCAGAGAGAAAAATGACATTTATTACTCTAGATTAAGGTGCACAATGTCACGACTAAAATTTGTGGTAACTTACCCAGTTATATAAAATGTCTGAAAGCAAAGTAAAATTTCAAAGCAATCTGATAAAGTTTCTCCTTGACGGTTCCTTCTATTCCATAGAAAATTTCTGTTATTGTGATGTATACAAGGTGATAGGTAGGAATTACTAGCTCACATCTGTAGACATAATTTAAAAAAATATATAAATGTTCATCCTGTAACCATATTTACAAATTAATTTGCAATGTGAATGTAAGATGGTTCCTTCCACATTGTTGTGATTTATTGTGCAAATGATCCATGGAATGTGGAACTAACTAGCCAAGTAAAATTTTCAAGTTTTCAGTTAAATCTGTGTGTGTATCTGATGGCTGATAGAAAGATCCAGTTATAAGTTTATGTTCATCCTTAACATGGAGACTTGCTCAATCTGGCATGTATTATCAGTTTCTGTTGCGGTGAATTTTTAGTTTCTTGCCTATCTTAAAAAATTGACCTCTATTTTCCATTGGCCTCTCCTTTTGATACAAACTTAAATTCTCTCTAGAAAACTCACTGTTATCAATTTCAGATTTAACCAGCTTTCCGTACCTAGTGTTAAGTGAACTCCATTGCTTTTTATGATTGCTTTAAACTCTGAGACTTCGCTGTGAATTCTTCATGTACAAGTATGATGTTTAATGGACACTATTCCCATTTAGGATGGCTCTACAGTTCTCAACCCTTTGACACAAATGTAGGAAGTCGCAGCCTATCTTCTCACAGAACCTTCGAAGTCTCCGGTTTAAGTGTTCCACTGAACTAAGAACCATGGGGCCTACCATCAATTCTGTAGATAATGGTACAGATTGTGAACTACTTTGTAACTCTGTGAGCAAGACTAGTATTGTCAACCTTATCTGGAATGATTTAAGCGTGTCCTTGGAGCCCAAATAACAGGCATTGTTTGTTCTAACACACTCCTCAATATGCAGTTGATTGCACTCTATTCCCTCAATGGCTTTCTGAAACAAATATGGTTAATGAGTCGCCCAGGTATACATATTGTTTGAAAATACACAATATATCACAACACGTGCATGTGTTTTAATGCAGTTAATGTGAAAACCGTGTATAAATTTTACGTGTAGTTATAGGACCCAGATTTTTTAAGCAGATTTATCTGACACATGATTTTACTCTGATACAAAAGAAATACCAGTAGTTGGCTTTTATACATAAATAAAGTAAAGAAACATGCGGAATGCATAGATTTAGAAATTAACTGGTTTTGTGACACCTTCTGCACTAACATGCCGAAGATGAACATTGTAGCATCATAATACCTTACTAAAACAATGTAAATTGTGGAGCGCAAGGGAACATGGTCTTCTACGTGAGATGGCTAGCAGTGCCACAATGTGACATTTGGGAGGCATTAATTTATTTGTGAGTTTGAATTTGGCTTGAAGAACGTAGCACTGAACTATGTGATTTATTTTTGTGATGATAACAGAATTATTGTCAAGATAATCATCATCATTTATGACTGTAAAAGTAATGCTTGCAAATGAAGTAAGTGTGCCAAGCAAGATTATTACAGAGTGCCATGAAGATAAGTAGTTCATTGTTAATTATTTTCATTATGAACTCACTGACTGATTAAAATCTTCACTTTTGAATGGAGCTTAGTGCTATTTAAATACTGAAACTTCAATGAACTTTTGTGGATTATTTTACATCTATGGCTTGAAAATAATTTCAGCAGCATGTAGTTTGAATTCTTATTTCAATGTCTTATGTTCACAAATGTTAACAACAGTGAAGTAGAATAGATTGCTACTAACCACATGGAGGTGGTGCCGAGTGGCAGTGGCAGAAGGGCACATTTCAGGTAGACTAGTAGACTAAGTTTATTGGACAAAGTACTTCCTCACACAGTCTCTCTCTCTCTCTCTCTCTCTCTCTCTCTCTCTCTCTCTCTCTCTCTCTCTCTCTCTCTCTCCCCCCTCTCCCTCTCCCCCCCTCTCTCTTCTCTCTCCCCCCACTCCCTCTCTCTCCCTTCCTCCTTCCCTCTCTCTCTCTCTCTCTCTCTCTCTCTCTCTCTCTCTCTCTCTCTCTCTCTCTCTCTGCCCACCCCTGCTCCCCCTCTTCCTTTGTGTGTGTGTGTGTGTGTGTGTGTGTGTGTGTGTGTGTGTGTGTCCCTTCTATTTGATTGTTGTTATTCCATCGTCCTGTATTTTCCATTGTTTGAAAAACTGCTGATTAAGCGGGCATTGCATGTCCTACGCCGCCAGTGTTAAATTATCAAATTTTGTGACCCATTATCTCGGAAACTTGTATTTAAGACACCAACTTACAATTTTCCATAATTATTTAATGCACCTTTCTAGGTACAGTGCTCTAGAATTATTACTAAATTGTACTGTGGAACATGTTATCTTTCTTTTTCAAACAATCAATTTTTTGACAAAATTTTGTAAATAAATAAACATAAAAACAAAACAACTCAGGGTATTTTAATTATTCTAGTTCCATATGTGTTGAATCTCACACTTGACTTGCTGTGAAAATTCCATCTACCATTAGTACTTTTATAGAAAATGGGTCATTTATTGCAAAAAATGTAGTTCAGAGATATTGAGGTTTAAAACTTTTTTTTACAATTCTTATAAAAACTTACATTTATGCATGTTTTATGCACTACAATTGCCCTGGCCCATCGTCTGTGTCTTCTTCAGTGTCACAACAGTCCAGTGCTTGCCTCCTCCTTTTCTTTCTTGCGTCTTTTGTCATTTGCTGAGCAGCTAACTCTGCTTCACGTACACGAAGCTCATCCATTTCCGGCAGTCCTTTAGCCGTGTACTGTCCAAATCTTACCCCTACTTCTCCAGAAGCTTAAGTCTTTCGTAGTTCCCACCATTAAAAGCTATTACAGTATCAGACATTGCTAACTTTGGCATCATAAGGCCAACAAATACATTTTTAGGCACATGGCACTACACAACATTATTGAAAGGCTCATTCATTTTCTGGGTCGTCCCATGTAAACACTTCTATTGGTAGCTCAGGATGTGCCAAATCTCTGTAAATAGGTTTGATTGCTTCCATTACTGCCAAAAGAAGAGAATGTTTATGTGTAAATTCATGCAGGGTGCCAGAAAAGTGTTCGGTGGAGGTGGACAGAAAGCATGACACGGCTTTTCATTGGTTGATATTCAATGAGAGAAAGTGCTCCGCACAGCTCTTTTCATCTTCTCTAAATTGTCACAATTATCTCCATTGGCCTTCCCATAATATTCCTGTAATTTATCAATTACTTTGTCTGTTATTCTTCCAGCACATTTTATTGCCTTGCCATCAGGCAGTTTTGTGTTACCTAGCTTGTCTTTTAGGTTTATTTGTAATGCCAACTTCTGAGATGCAGCAGTAGGCAAAAAATAAAAAATAAAAATAAAAAAATAAAAAAAGGCAATCCACAGTCTTTTAGACTGTGTAGTTCCCAAGATATGACTGCTCAACTGTGGCAGTATATGCGTAGGTGCAAAATTTGACAATGACACATCAACATTCAAAATATTATTTGAAGGACTCACTGTTGTCTGATTTTAATGTTGTTGTTGTGGTCTTCAGTCCTGAGACTGGTTTGATGCAGCTCTCCATGCTACTCTATCCTGTGCAAGCTTCATCTCCCAGTACCTACTACAACCTACATCCTTCTGAATCTGCTTAGTGTATTCATCTCTTGGTCTCCCTCTACGATTTTTACCCTCTACGCTGCCCTCCACTACTAAACTGGTGATCCCTTGATGCATCAGAACATGTCCTACCAACCGATCCCTTCTTCTGGTCAAGTTGTGCCACAAACTTCTCTTCTCCCCAATCCTATTCAATACTTCCTCATTAGTTATGTGATCTACCCATCTAATCTTCAGCATTCTTCTGTAGCACCACATTTCGAAAGCTTCCATTCTCTTCTTGTCCAAACTATTTATTGTCCATGATTCACTTCCATACATGGCTACAATCGATACAAATACTTTCAGAAATGACTTCCTGATACTTAAATCTATACTCGATGTTAACAAATTTCTCTTCTTCAGAAACTCTTTCCTTGCCATTGCCAGTCTACATTTTATATCCTCTCTACTTCGACCATCATCAGATACTTTGCTCCGCAAATAGCAAAACTCCTTTACTACCTTAAGTGTCTCATTTCCTAATCTAATTCCCTCAGCATCACCCGAATTAATTCGACTACATTCCATTATCCTCGTTTTGCTTTTGTTGATGATCATCTTATATACTACTTTCAAGACACTATCCATTCCGTTCAACTGCTCTTCCAAGTCCTTTGCTGTCTCTGACAGAATTACGATGTCATCGGTGAACCTCAAAGATTTTATTTCTTCTCCATGGACTTTAATACCTGCTCCGAATTTTTCTTTTGTTTCCTTCACTGCTTGCTCAATATACAGATTGAATAACATCGGGCACAGACAACAGCCCTGTCTCACTCCCTTCCCCAGCCACTGCTTCCCTTTCATGTCCCTCGACTCTTATAACTGCCATCTGGTTTCTGTACAAATTGTAAATAGCCTTTCGCTTTCTGTATTTTACCCCTGCCACCTTCAGAATTTGAAAGAGAGTGTTCCAGTAAACATTGTCAAAACCATTCTCTAAGTCTACAAATGCTAGAAACGTAGGTTTGTCCTTCCTTAATGTAGCTTCTAAGATAAGTCGTAGGGTCAGTATTGCCTCATGTGTTCCAACATTTCTACGGAATCCAAACTGATCTTCTCCGAGGTCGGCTTCTACTAGTTTTTCCATTCGTCTGGAAAGAATTCGCGTTAGTATTTTGCAGCTGTGACTTATTAAACTGATAGTTTGGTAATTTTCACATCTGTCAACACCTGCTTTCTTTGGGATTGGAATTATTATACCCTTCTTGAAGTCTGAGGGTATTTCGCCTGTCTCATACATCTTGCTCACCAGATGGTAGAGTTTTGTCTGGACTGGCTCTCCCAAGGCCGTCAGTAGTTCCAATGGAATGTTGTCTAGTCCGGGGACCTTGTTTCTACTCAGGTCTTTCAGTGCTCTGTCAAACTCTTCACGCAGTATCGTATCTCCCATTTCATCTTCATCTACATCCTTTTCCATTTCCATAATATTGCCCTCAAGTGCATTGCCCTTGTATAGACCCTCAGTATACTCCTTCCACCTTTCTGCTTTCTCTTCTTTGCTTAGAACTGGGTTTCCCTCTGAGCTCTTGATGTTCATACAAGTGTTCTCTTTTCTCCAAAGGTCTCTCTAATTTTCCTGTAGGCAACATCTATCTTACCCCTTGTGAGATAAGCCTCTACATCCTTACATTTGTCCTCTAGCCATGCCTGCTTAGCCATTTTGCGCTTCCTGTCGATCTCATTTTTGAGACGTTTGTATTCCTTTTTGCCTGCTTCATTTACTGCATTTTTATATTTTCTCCTTTCGTCAATTAAATTCAATATTTCTTCTGTCACCCAAGAATTTCTACTAGCCCTCGTCGTTTTACCTAATTGATCCCTCAAAGCTACCCATTCTTCTTCTATTGTATTTCTTTCCCCCATTTCTGTCAATTGCTTCCTTAGGCTCTCATTGAAACTCTGTACAACCTCTGGTTCTTTTAGTTTATCCAGGTCCCATCTCCTTAAATTCCCACCTTTTTGCAGTTTCTTCAGTTTTAATCTACAGGTCATAACCAATAGATTGTGGTCAGAATCCACATCTGCCCCTGGAAATGTCTTACAATTTAAAATCTGGTTCCTAAATCTCTGTCGTACCATTATATAATCTATCTGAAACCTGTCAGTATCTCCAGGCTTCTTCCATGTATACAGCCTTCTTTTATGATTCTTGAACCAAGTGTTAGCTATGATTAAGTTGTGCTCTGTGCAAAATTCTACCAGGCGGCTTCCTCTTTCATTTCTTTGCTCCAGCCCATGTTCACCTACTACGTTTCCTTCTCTCCCTTTTCCTACTACCGAATTCCAGTCACCCATGACTATTAAATTTTCATCACCCTTCACTATCTGAATAATTTCTTTTGTTTGATCATACATTTCTTCAATTTCTTCGTCATCTGCAGTTCTAGTTGGCATATAAACTTGTACTACTGTAGTAGGTGTGGGCTTCGTGTCTATCTTGGCCACAATAATGCGTTCACTATGTTGTTTGTAGTAGCTTACTCGCATTCCTATTTTCCTATTCATTATTAAACCTATTCCTGCATTACCCCTATTTGATTTTGTGTTTATAACCTTGTAGTCACCTGACCAGAAGTCTTGTTCCTCCTGCCACCAAACTTCACTAATTCCCACTATATCTAACTTTAACCTATCCATTTCCCTTTTTAAATTTTCTAACCTACCTGCCCGATTAAGGGATCTGACATTCCACACTCTGATCCGTAGAACGCCAGTTTTCTTTCTCCTGATAACGACATCCTCTTGAGTAGTTCCCGCCCGGAGATCCGAATGGGGGACTATTTTACCTCCGGAATATTTTACCCAAGAGGACGCCATCATCATTTAATCATACAGTAAAGCTGCATGCCCTCGGGAAAAATTACGGCCGTAGTTTCCCCTTGCTTTCAGCCGTTCGCAGTACCAGCACAGCAAGGCTGTTTTGGTTATTGTTACAAGGCCAGATCAGTCAATCACCCAGCCTGTTGCCCCTGCAACTACTGAAAAGGCTGGTGCCCCTCTTCAGGAACCACACGTTTGTCTGGCCTCTCAACAGATACCCCTCCGTTGTGGTTGCACTTACGGTACGGCTATCTGTATCGCTGAGGCACGCAAGCCTCCCCACCAATGGCAAGGTCCATGGTTCATGGGGGGGGGGGGGGGGGGATGTGTTAATATCAAAATGCTCAATAAAGTCCAAAGTACATTATGGAATAGAAAACAGAAAATGTCAAATTTCAATAAATTTCGCATACAATGTCCCCTTAAGTGTTTTATTGTAACTCTTTTTGTAAATGTGCTCAGTTTAGGATATACTGTTGATTAAAATATTTAGTTTTTGGCTCTTGCTGCTTCATGAGAGGCCGTGTGTGTTATGGATGTGTGTTGGAGATATGCCTTGTCAGTGGATATGTAAGTGGAGCAGATATTACAAGGGCTTGATCAAGAAGAAAGGATTTTTACATACACCAAATGGGGTCATGTGCATTCTTTCTGGTGTCTTGGTGTATATTAGCAGTTTCATTTTTGTAATGGGATTCTGTTTTCATGCAATGCCCAATTTTCACAGAAAATAGCTGTTTACTTTTTTTATTACAAACAATGTCCAATTTAAAGTGGAATTTTATGTTTACATTCTGTACAAAAGTCATATTTGTATTCTGTGGTACTTGGTTTAATTGCTGGTATTAATAGAAATAAAAGAACTATAAAGAATAACTAGTAATCGAGCAGTGACTTACTTGCACAGCTGCATGGTAGTAGCAGACAGGGAACCTGCTGCAGGCTCACACCCAATGTAGAGTGATTTGTGCAAAGATGATGAGGATAACAAAGGTCTCCCGCTATAATAAGTGTTTGAGGATACAATGTTAAATCTAATATCGCATTAGGCCAATGTGGGACCACTGTATCTTACTAACACATAAGATTCCACTTTAATTACACTTAGTTTGTAATGAGAAACAAACCATTGTTTCCCATTGACACTAGGGTCCCATGAAGTGCATGGTGGGCAGTAACTGTTTGAGATACTTCATCTCCACATAGTGAATAAAACTGCAACTATATTCCAGAACTTCAGGGAAAGTTGAATCTTAAGAACAACTCACAGTATAGTTTGGTCACATCTCTAATCTTTCAGTGCCACGGCTTTTACGTTCAGTCTGTTGCTTGGATTGAGGTAATTACTTGGGATTCTTGGCAGTGTGCCATCTTTTGAAGTCACATGTTGATATTTTGTGACAGGTCATCCTATTGTGTGACAACATAAACTTTTCAGACATTGGTGAACACACATACACCCTCCTACCATTCCCATTTTTAAGTCCTGGAGTTATGTTGAAGCTGCCCTCCATCTCCTACTATCCTGTGCTAATTTTCTCCTCTTTTTACTCACCACATGATGATAAAGCGTGAGGCTGGAAGGAGAAAAGTAATCAGCTGACTTTAGTTAGAACACATTAACGTCCTTGGGTCATAGACATGGTTCACTCTTATGCTGAAAATATCATGTAATAAATACGGCCAGTGTTAAAATCAGCAGTGTTAGTTTCTTAATGTAAGCAGCAGTCTGAAGATAGTGACTCATACTGTTCAGGTCTGTAAAAGGATGCTGCAACTTACTGTCAGAAAGAATTTGCTTCATGAACTATAAATGCCCTCCCCTTTTCGTCCTGTTATCTGTTGATTCTGTAGACCACAAATATGCATTATCTGTTATATTTCTGGGAGGAAACTACAGTTCTAATTATATTTTTCAAAAATGCTGATTCAAGTGACATTAAAACTGTGCACAACATGGAAGTCAAATTTTAGAGCTTTGCGTTTTACGTGGGGAACAGTTTCCAGATGGATCATACAGAAGGTATTGAAAGAAATTAGATCAATGTAAGACTATACTACATGTAACAGTTTCCAGAAAAATAATTTGTTTAATCAGAACATTAAAGGGTTGTAAAACAAGATAAATAAGGTTATTGTATTCCTAGAAGATTTGGAAAATTCTGAAGTGATATATGTTCCGTGCCTCTCAGAACACCATGTAGCCAAAGGGATGGAGAAATGAAATATCTGGGATCATAGAGTTGCACCATTTTAGTGTAGAGTTGACATGGAAAAAAGAGGAGTTGCAACATATGTAAAAGTTGAAAATAGTCAAAAGTATTGAAACATATAGTTGCTGTGTCGATCAGAACCTAGAAGCATGTTCTTGTGAATTGGTATTGCAGAAAACTTTTCTGATAATTACAACAGTCTACAGATCCCCTCTGGGAAACTTTCAACTATTTCTTAGAAATCTAGATGAATTACTGAGCTACATGTCAGGAAGGACAAAACAGTTAGTAGTTTGTGGAGATTTTGATGTAGAGTTCTTAAACTATACAGGCAGGAAAAGTGAACTGAATTATTATTTTAATGTTTCAATCTAATTTCAGTAGTAAGTTTTCCAACACATGTGCAACGAAGTAGTAGGACACTGATTGATAACATTTATAGACAGTGCTCAGGCTGAAACAATCCAATTGCTAATGGACTATCTGATCATAATGCACTATAAATGTGAATAAACACTACAACATCTTACAACCCTGAGGCAGGTTCATACTAAGCAGTGTGGCTTATTAATGAGAACAGGATATGTAGTTTTAAGCACATAAACCAGAAGCTGTGGTTAAGCAAAGTTGAAACATTTTTCATTTTAATATTTGTGTGTGTGTGTGTGTGTGTGTGTGTGTGTGTGTGTGTGTGTAAAGCCATTATTAGCTAGGGGAATTAAAACCTCATGTAAAAGAAAGAGAGAAATTATGTTATGTCCTGCAGAAATAAATAATGCATGTACTAAGATGAAAACTATATGGAACATTGTCAAGTGGGAGATAGGACATCCAGTCCATCTGCAAGATTTTTTACAATTAAACTAAATGACCAGTTGTGACTGATAATTCACAAGCTGCAATACCTTTAACAATCACTTTTTAAACATAGCAACAAGTGTAGAATTAAATGGTTAACTTGAAGAAGCAGGAGAACATATTAAAAAGGTCATTCCACAAACATTTAAGCAACCAGCAATAGCGCCAGCAGCCCTCACTAAAATTGATACAGTTATAAAAATTCAAAAAAATGAAAGCTCATGCAGGATTGATAATGGAATTTCATACAGAATTCTGAAGAGTTTTTCCAACTTAGTAAATAATGTGCTTAGTGATATGTGCAATGCATCACAGGTACAGGCGATTTTTGCAGACAGGTTAAAATGTGCAATTATTAAACCACTTCATAAGAAAGGTGACTAGACAGATGTAAACAGTCGTCACTTTCCTTACTGACATGTTTTTCCAAAATATTTGAAAAAGTAATTTACTTGAGAGTAGTCGCACACTTAAGTGGAAACAATTTACTTAGCATATCACACTTTGGATGCCAGAAGTGTTGCTTGACTGAGAATGTTACTTATACATTCACTCATTAAATAGAACAAGCCTTAAATAATAATATATTGCCGACTGGTATTATTTGTGATCTTTCCAAGGTGTTTGATTGTGTAGATCTTGTCACTTTCTTCAGAAAAACTCAAGTTTTAAGGAATTGATGGCTTTTCACACAGCTGGTGTGAATCATACTGAACAAACAGAATGCAAAAGATTGTGCTGATTCAGACAATGTTAGAAAGGTAGAAAGTTTTTGTGATCGGGGGAAAAAATATCAGTAAGGGAGTACCATGGGATTCAATTCTGGCTCCATTTGTATTGCTTAAATATGTGAATGACCTTCCACTTAGCAGTCAACAAACATAATTGCTACTTTTTGCAGACAATACTAGTGTTATAGTAAATCCATTGGAGTGAAAGTAGCAGAAGAGTCAGTAAATGATATTTTATGAATAATTATTAAGTGGTTCTCAGAAAATGGACACTTCCTAAATTTTGAAAAAAAAGGGAAAAAACTGCATTCAGTTCTGTACAAGAAATAGTTGAACCAACAGTTGATGTAGCACATGAGCAAGAGTCTGTAAATAGGGTGGAATGTTCCCAATATTTGAGAGTATGACGTGGAACACAAAATTTTTAGGACTGGTGCTGCTGTCTGGAAAGTAGTAGTAGTAGAGCTTTGCACGGCTAGGTGGTGAGAGCTGCATATCTGATGAGTCAGTGTGCAGAGTGGCATTCAGCTGGGAGGACGTGTTGCATGTCCACAGTGATTTCCGTAATACTCTGTGTATAGTGTGCGGTGACTTTACGATGGGTCCACAAATAGAACAGTGCGTGTATATCAAATTCTGTGCTAATCTCGTGAAAAGTGCTACTGAGACCCTTGCAGTGATTCAACTGGATTTACGGTTATGACCCAGAGACAAAGCAACAATCATCCCAGTGGAAGAGCCTGGGCTTTCCAAGACCCAAAAAAGTGAGACAGGTGAAGAGCGTGATAATCGTTTTCTTTGATACCAAGGAAATTGTGCACAAAAAATTCATCCCACCCAATCAAACAGTGAATTCCGAGTACTGCTGTGACGTTTTGTGATGGCTCCGTAAAAATGTGTGGTGACGAAGGCCTGAACTTTCGCGTCAAGGGAACTGGCTGCTGCATCACAACAACACACCATGTCACCTTTTTGGCAAAAAACAACCTGGTGGTTGTACCCCACCCACCTTACTTGCCAGATTTGGCACCTTGCAACTTCGCACTATTCCCAAAACTGAAACTGAATTTGAAAGGCTGTCAGTTTGAAATACTAGAGAGGATTCCTGAAGCATCACTGGCAGTGATAAACACCCTCAAAGAACAGGACTTCCGGAAAACGTTTCACCAGTGGCAGAAGTGCTGTGACTGGTGTATACATGCGGATGGGAACTACTTCAAGGGTGATAGTGACTATTAGTCCAAAGGTAAGGTTTTCAACATATGGCAGCAACAGTCCCGAATATTTTGAAAAGTACCTCGTATATATTGGTGAAAAATTGAACTGGAAGATGCATATTAGTGAACTTGTCAAATAATTAAGTTCAGGTACTTTCGCTCTACATGTAATTTATAATTTTGGGAACAAATGTATCAACCTCCTCACATATTTTGCATATTTCCCATCAATAATGTTCTACGGAGTAATTTTCTGGGGTAAATCGTCACGTAAAAAGAAATTGTTCCTTCTTTACAGTCACTGTGCCGAGAATCTTCACCTTGTGTTATAGCACTGCAGGTAATCAGCTCACTTATAGTTGATTTAATTTAATTTGTGGTGTTCACCCATGGATGTCACATAGGTACCTCTTCAGTGGCCTGGGCATTTTAACCGCCATCACAATACATAGGTTTGCTAATGAAATTCGTCATGAGTAATCCAGCACAAGCTGAGAACAACAATGATATCCATATCTACAACACTAGAGGGAAAAGTGACCTTTATTACCCATTGTTAAAGCTGTTAGTGGTTCAGAATGGAGTTAAATATGCATTAACAAAAAAATTTTATCAGTTGTCCAAAAAAATAAAATGTCTGACAAGCTGCAAAGCAAATTTTAAATTTAATTTAAAATTGTGTCTCCTGGACAATGCCTACTAGTTGTTGATGAATTTCTACTCCAAAAATGGTAGCTAGTAAAAAAAATAATTGAATGTAGTTGCATGAGTAGGACTAAAAATAACAATGTGTTCATTAACGTTAACACTAATCTTGTGTATACATATCCTGTAAAATGACTTGCTCCATGTCATTTCAATATAAGAATTGTTCAAATGATCTCTGTAGTGTGTAACTAACTTTATCAAACAAAGTTACATGCAATTAATCCTGTTTTATAGGCTTTGTTTGACGATCCATATTTTGGTTTCTCTAAATCAGTAATGACAAATGGCAGTGGGGCTCTGTTCAAAAGCACATGGCCAGTTTCATTCCCTGCCCTTTTCCCATCTGTGTGCTCTGTCTATGATGACCAAGTCAGCAATGACCTGTTAATCCTAATGTTTCTTCCTTCACTTTTTCATATGAAGCTAGGTCTGTTATTCTATGTAACTTCGCCAAACAGGTTCCCAGTGAGCCTTGCCATTGTCCCTTCTTTACAGTCACTGTGCAGAGAATCTTCACCTTGTGTCATAGCACTGCAGGTAATCAGCTCACCTATACTTGATTTAGTTTAATTTGTGATGCAGTTGTGGTATAGCATCTCTTATTGTTGCATGTAAACTAATAGCTATGTAAAAGCAAAATGAAAACATTTTTAACAGTTGTGCTCTTGTATCCCTAGCTTCCTAGTTCTTGCTTAAGATGAAGATGAGTATGGTAGAATTGAAGTTTAGAATTTTGACAACCGTGAGAAATGTTGCGCTTGTTAGACATGAAGGGCAAACTTCACTCGGACAAGGATGGACCTTAGTCTTTCCAAAAAAAGCAATTTTTGACTGATTTAGGAAAACCACAGAGAACTTAAATTTAGATTTATCCTTAATGTGAATCCAGTGCTTTAACCATCGTACTACATTAACTGGGTCTACTGTGGGTTGGGAGATGAACATGTTATGTTTTCATTCTCAGCCACTCTTCAGTCTTGCTGCAGCTGTTGAACAGCTTGTTTCAGCAAGGGATTGCAGTGGAAGAAGAATAACACTGAGCAGTTTTATGGTACTCTTTTTCTTTTTCTTTTTTTTTTTTCTTTCAAAAGTGCAATTTGAACTGGGCGTTGAGGATATGTCTCCTAAGCTTCAAGATGACTTACCACGTACCAGAATCTGTATGGACATTTACATTCATTTGAGTCGATAGCAGATCTCTTAATTAGAAGAGTTCCCTCTAGTGTATTGGAAGTGGGTTATAGTCACAGCTTGATTAACGAGATTTTTTCTGTTATACATTCTCTTCAGTTAATGACTTCCTTTTTTAGATGTGTCTCAGAAGTATGAAGGTGGTAAACGGAGTAAACGTTCTATGAAATTGCTGAGAGGTTCTGAGAGAGATATGAAGCTTGATCACACTGAAATTGGTCTTGCTGCAGCACCTACAGGAGAAATGTCTGAAGACAGAGCAGAGAGTATGCCTGTTGCACTACCACAGCCTGCTATAAAAGTAAGTTGAAGATAACTTTATTCATCATTTGGAATGTGTCACCACACTGATACTCTCATGCATTACTGCTTTTTACTGAATTTTTGTTGTCTTTGTATTACAGGTTGAATCATGTAACCGTTTCCTCAGCTTGACTTCAAAGTTGGTTGCATGTTCGAAGTTCATGCAAAAAGATGACAAACCAAGGGCAGATTATCCTCAGAATAGAGTTGAATTCTATAATACATTTTCTCTTCTTATTCGAATGGGAAACTCTGAAAAACAGACTGATAAAAATCCACGAAGACAGGTTAGTTATTTTACTAAAATAATGTGCTGTTGGAAGACAGGATACATCCAGGCAGCATTAGAGGAGGCTGTTGAAAACTTGGTTTGTGGCAAAGATTTACAGTGAAGTTGGTTTTGGATTGAAATCGGCTAGCTGAGATGTTATCTGTCTGAACCCACTGAAAAGGTAAACTCTCATCACTTGTCTAGAGTCGTAACATGGTCCACTAATTCCATTTTGCATGAGTCTCTCTCATTTGAAGCCAGTTAACTTGATTTATGTCCTTGTCCATCTGAGTATTCATAAGAAAATTTGCCCACTGTCAGTCAGTAACATTATATCTTAGACAGGTGCCACACATTCCACAGCAAAAAGTCCTTCCTGTACTATTTTTTTTTACCTATGAATGCTACACACTCTGTGATATTTGATTCATATGTAAGTAGGCTGAAGTAATAGCAAAGTGTCCCCCAGGTAAGAAATATTCTTAAACTTGGTCATTGATGAGATGTATTGGATAATCTCCCATACACTTGTGGAATAACCCCCATCCCCCATTATCTCCTATCCCTCAGGAAGAAAGCTACCTCCACTGAACTGTCAAGAGGGCACTGTTCCTCAAGTAAAGTCTAAAATCTGAACTTAAAGTAGTTCCTCTACACTGCGTCTCATAAATCCGTCTCGTACTATCTTGTTCTTATACCATTCCTTGGTTTGTTGACTTCACATTTTTGTATGCTTTCATAAAATTTGTAATTTATTTACCCTTGAGTATTATTTTATCTTCCTAATTCCTGATTGTCATATCTTTGAAGCATGTTGCCCAGTTTTATGAAGTTTTTCCCTATCTGTAGTGCAAACTAGCTCAGGCATTTGCTCTTTCTTCTTTGCTTCCTGCTCCACTTCTCTTCCTTTTCCTTGTGTTGTATAATACTTTCTCATCACTTAGCTATTTACTGGCAAGCTTCTTTGCACAATCGTTTGTCATGATGCTAGATGTTTCAATGCATTCATGGTTATCAGAAGCTATGGCACACTGCAGTTACAAAAATTCAGCACAAAATGTCTGCTTTTGTAACTGAGTAGTCAACTGATCTGACTGCCGTATGGAAGATCTAGGTTTCACTCTTTATAGTGCTAAGGATTTTTACTTGGTAAGAGAACTGGAGCATGATGTTTGCACCCTCATGAGGCCAACTGAGGAGCTGCTTGAACGGGAAGTAGTTGTTCCAAGGTTTGGAAAACTGAGGTCAGCTGGGAGAGCAGTGTCCTGACCCCATACCCCTCCTTATCATGACAAGATGATGCTGTTGGCAGAGGATGACAGGACAGCTGATGCAGTCTTCAGGGCTAGATTGCAGATTTTTTCATGTGTTATATTTTTGGGACAAATTGTAAAATGTATATAGATAAGAGCACTCACAAAACAACTTTGTACACTGTGATATATGCAATATTCATAATGTCATGTTACTGTCATCTTGTGGCTTTCTTTCTGGTTCTCACACCTCACTAATCCCGTATAGCACGTCTTCATTCCATGCAGGCTGGAATATCAAATTATTTATTCTCTCTTTGTGGAATTACCATGAAAGCTGGAATTATTGATGTTTTAATTTCTTCAAGTTGATGTGAGTTTCTGCGATCATATACGAGGGCGTCTTGAAAATTAAAGATACAATGGCTCGCAATCCTTAAATAGAACATTTATTTAGAAAACGTCAGTTACATCTTATTAACTGGATTATTTGTTATTTTTCGACATAATCACCCCTGTAATCCAAACATTTGTTAAGTCGGTGCACAAGCTTTAGTATCCCACAGTCATAGAAGGTTGCCGCCTGTTGTCGGAACCACATTTCAACTTCATTTTTGAACTCTTCATCGTCGTGGAATGATTTTCCACCAACACGTGACTTAAGGTAATGGAAGTCAAGGAAGTCGGTGGGCACAATGTCCGCGCTGTATTGCGGATGGTCCAATATGTCCGATTTGAATTGTTTGAAAGTGCTTTGGTTATGAGCACTGTGTGAGGCCGAGTGTTGTCATGAAGCCAGCAGACTCCACTTGTCAGCATTCCCCTGTGTTTGTTTTGAAGTGCCCTTCAAAGACGTTTCAAAGTCTCGCAATATGCAGCAGCATTAATTGTCATTCCAAGAGGCATAAATTCCACCAGAAGAATGCCTTGTCTGTCCCAAAAATCAGAAGCCATGATTTTCTTAGCTGAAATTGATGTTTTGCATTTCTTGACTTTTGGTGAATTCGAATGGCGCCATTGCATTCATTGTAGCTTGGATTCAGGTGTATGGTGATAAACCCATGTCTCGTCACCTGTCACAGTGTAATCAAGGAACTCATCACCTGCTTCAGCATAGCGTGTGAGGAAGTCGTGTGCAAAGCCCATCCTTTTCTTTTTGTGTTCTTCCATTAACAGTTTTAGAGCCCAACGCGCACACAATTTCGTATACCCTAACTCGACAGTCACATCATCATAGAGTTTTCATAGACACGTCCGGTTTGATCTGATGCAATTCATTCAGTGTGAGCTGTCTATTCACACGAATTGCTTCCTCCGTTCTTCGAAGAAGGGCATCAGAGATGACAGATGGCCGACCTGTTCTTTGTTTGTCATGAAAATCGGTTCTACCTTCAGAGAAATGACGACACCATTTCGTTACATTTTGTCGATTCATAATGTTACTATAAACAGAAACAATTTCTTTGTGAATATCTGCTGGTCGCTGACCTTTTGAATGAAGAAAACGTATGATGGAGCGCACTTCGCATTTGGCGGTATTCTGAATTGGCGCAGCCATTTTAAACACGACCTACTCCAACCAGAACCAACGTTCAACTGCCGAACGACTGTGAGGAGAAACCTAACAGTTCAAGGTTAACACCAGTGTTGCCAAATTGCCCGCCAAAACTCTTCTGTTCCTCTGGCGTATGGTGTATCTTTACTTTCCGAAATACCGTCATAAATTAACTTTTATTATTGACTTTTCAATTTGCGTATGAAGTGATGACAAATAGATGATTGTGCAGCCAAGACTTTTCTGTTGTTTTTGTTGTGCTCTTCAGTCCTGAGACTGGTTTGATGGAGCTCTCCATGCTACTCCATCCTGTGCAAGCTTCATCTGCCAGTACGTACTGCAGCCTACAACCTTCTGAATCTGCTTAGTATGTTCATCTCTTGGTCTTCCTCTAAGATTTTTACCCTCCACACTGCCCTCCTCTACTAAAGTGGTGATCCCTTGATGCCTCAGAACATGTCCTACCAACCGGTCTCTTCTTCTTCTCAAGTTGTGCCACAAACTCCTCTTGTCCCCAATCCTATTCAGTACCTCCTCATTAGTCATGTGATCTACCCATCTAATCTTCAGCAGTCTTCTGTAGCACCACATTTCGAAAGCTTCTATTCTCTTCTTGTCTAAACTATTTATCGTCCATGTTTCACTTTCATGCATGGCTACACTCCATACAAATACTTTCAGAAACGACTTCCTGACATTTAAATCTATACTCGATGTTAACAAATTTGTCTTCTTCAGAAACGCTTTCCTTGCCATTGCCAGTCTACATTTTATATCCTCTCTACTTCAACCATCATCAGATATTTTGCTCCCCAAATAGCAGAACTCATCTACTACTTTAAGTGTCTCATTTCCTAATCTAATTCCCTCAGCATCACCCGACTTAATTTGACTACATTCCATTATCCTCGTTTTGCTTTTGTTGATGTTCATCTTATATCCTCCTTTCAAGACACTGTGCATTCTGTTCAACTGCTCTTCCAAGTCCTTTGCTGTCTCTAACAGAATTACAATGTCATCGGTGAACCTTGGAGTTTTTATTTCTTCTCCATGGATTTTAATACCTACTCCTTTTGTTGTTTTTTTTTTTTTTGTTTCCTTTACTGCTTGTTCAATATACAAATTGATCAGCATCGAGGAGAGGCTACAACCATGTCTCTCACCCTTTCCAGCCACTGCTTCCCTTTCATGCCCCTCGACTCTTATAACTGCCATCTGGTTTCTGTACAAATTGTAAATAGCCTTTCGCTCCCTGTATTTTACTCCTGCCACCTTCAGAACTAGAAAGAGAGTATTCTAGTCAACATTGTCAAAAGCTTTCTCTAAGTCTACAAATGTTAGAAACGTAGATTTGCCTTTTCTTAATCTAGCTTCTAAAATAAGTCGTAGGGTCAGTATTGCCTCACGTGTTCCCATTTTCTATGGAATCCAAACTGATCTTCCCTGAGGTCGGCTTCTACCAGTTTTCTCATTTGTCTGTAAAGAATTCGCATTAGTATTTTGCATCCGTGACTTATTTTAAACTGATAGTTATGTAATTTTCACATCTGTCAACACCTGCTTTCTTTGGGATTGGAGTTATTATATTCTTCTTGAAGTCTGAGGGTATTTCACCTGTCTCATACATTTTGCTCACCAGGACTGGCTCTCCCAAGGCTGTCAGTAGTTCTAATGGAATGTTGTCTACTCCCAGGGCCTTGTTTCGACTTAGGTCTTTCAATGCTCTATCAAACTCTTCACGCAGTATCATATCTCCCATTTCATCTTCATCTACATCCTCTTTCATTTCTATAACATTGCCCTCAACTGCATTGCCCTTGTATAGGCCCTCTATATACTCCTTCCACCTTTCTGCTTTCTCTTCTTTGCTTAGAACTGGGTTTCCGTCTGAGCTCTTGATATTCATGCAAGTGGTTCTCTTTTCTCCAAAGGTCTCTCTAATTTTCCTGTAGGCAACATCTATCTTACCTCTAGTGAGATAAGCCTCTACATCCTTACATTTGTCCTCTAGCCATGCCTGCTTAGCCATTTTGCACTTCCCGCGATCTCATTTTTGAGACGTTTGTATTCCTTTTTGCCTGCTTCATTTACTGCATTTTTATATTTTCTCCTTTCGTCAATTAAATTCAATATTTCTTCTGTCACCCAAGAATTTCTACTAGCTCTCATCTTTTTACCTACTTGATCCTCTGCTGCCTTCTTATTTATTTATTTATTGCTCCATGTGACCAAATTAAGGAGAAGTCTCCAGGGTCATTACATGAAATTATAACATGATATTAAGAAACAGATATAATGAAGTATAAAAAAACATATTCAAGTGACAAGTTGTAAGTTTAAATAAAGAAAATCAACAATGTAACACTGGAATTTGCTTAATTTTTTAGCTCTTCCACGAGTTCCTTGGCAGAATAGAAGGAGTGAGCCATGAGGAAACTCTTCAGTTTAGACTTAAAAGTGTGTGGGCTACTGCTGAGGTTTTTGAGTTCTTGTGGTAGCTTATTCAAAATGGATGCAGCAGAATACTGCACTCCTTTCTGCACAAGAGTCAAGGAAGTGCATTCCACATGCAGATCGGATTTCTGCCTAGTATTAACTGAGTGAAAGCTGCTAACTCTTGGGAATAGGCTAATATTGCTAACAATAAACGACATTAATGAAAATATATACTGTGAGGGCAATGTCAGAATTCCGAGACTATTGAATAGGGCTCGACAAGAGGTTCTCGAACTTACACCACATATAGCTCGAACAGCCCGTTTTTGAGCCAAAAATACCCTTTTTAAATCAGAAGAATTACCCCAAAAAATAGTACCATACGACATAAACATTTGAAAATGTGTGATGTATACTACTATTCGTGTTGAAGTGTCACTTATTTCAGATACTGTTCTAATGGTAAATAAAGCAGCATTTAGTTTCTGAACAAGATCCTGGACATGGCCTTTCCACAACAGCTTACTATCTATCCGAACCCCTAGGAACTTGAACTGTTCCGTCTCACTTATAATATGCCCATTCTGTCTGATCAAAATAGTGGCTCTTGTTGAATTGTGAGTTAGAAACTGTAAAAACTGATTCTTACTGTGATGTAGCATCAAATTATTTTCCACAAGCCACGTACTTATTTTATGAACTACATTATTTGATACTGTTTCAATGTTACACACAAGATCCTTCACTACCAAGCTGGTGTCATCAGCAAACAGAAATATATTTGAAACACCTGTAATACTAGAAGGCATATCATTTATATAAATAAGAAACAGCAGTGGCCCCAGCACTGACCCTTGGGGAATGCCCCACTTAACAGTGCCCCATTGGGACTGAACATCAACCCTCAAAGCTACCCATTCTTCTTCCACTGTATTTCTTTCCCCCATTCTTGTCAATTGCTCCCTTAAGCTCTCCCTGAAACTCTGTACAACCTCTGGTTTAGTCAGTTTATCCAGGTCCCACATCCTTAAATGCCCACCTTTTTGCAGTTTCTTCAATTTTAATCAACAACTCATAACCAATAGATTGTGGCCACAGTCCACATCTGCCCCTGGAAATGTCTTACAATATAAAACGTGGTTCTTAAATATCTGTCTTACCATTATATAGTTTATCTGAAACCTTAGAGTATCTCCAGGCCTCTTCCATGTATACAACCTTCTTTTATGATTCTTGAACGAAGTGTTGGCTATGATTAAGTTATGCTCTGTGCAAAATTCTACCAGGCGGCTTCCTCTTTCATTTCTTACCCTCATTCCATATTCACCTACTACGTTTCCTTCTCTTCCTTTTCCTGCTACCAAATTCCAGTCACCCATGACTAGTAAATTTTCGTCTCCCTTCACTATCTGAATAATTTCTTTTATCTCATCATACATTTCATCAATCTCTTCGTCATCTGCAGATCTAGTTGGAATGTAAACTTGTACTACTGTGATAGGCTTGGCCACAATAACGCGTTCACTATGCTGTTTGTAGTAGCTTATCCGCACGCCTATTTTTTTTATTCATTCCTGCATTATCCCTCTTTGATTTTGTATTTATAACCCTGTATTCACATGACCAGAAGTCTTGTTCCTCCTGCCGCTGAACTTCACTAATTCCCACTGTATCTAACTTTAACCTATCCATTTCCCTTTTTAAATTTTCTAACCTACCAGCCCGATTTAGGGATCTGGCATTCCATGCTCCGATCCGTAGAACACCAGTTTTCTTTCTCCTGATAACGATGTCCTCCTGAGTAGTCCCCACTTGGAGGTCCAAATGGGGGACTATTTTACCTCTGGAATATTTACCCAAGAGGACGCCATCATCGTTTAACCATACAGTAAAGCTGCATGCCCTCGGGAAAAATTACGGCTGTAGTTTCCCCCTTGGTTTCAGCAGTTCGCAGTACCAGCTCAGAAAGGCCTTTTTGGTTAGTGTTACAAGTCCAGATCAGTCAGTCCTCCAGACTGTTGCCCCTGCAACTACTGAAAAGGCTGCTGCCCCCCTTCAGGAACCATACGTTTGTCTGGCCTCTCAACAGATACCCCTCCGTTGTGGTTGCACTTACGGTATGGCTATGTGTATCGCTGAGGCACACAAGCCTCCCCACCAATGGCAAGGTCCATGGTATATTCTAAGTGTTTTGCTTTAATGACTCATGGTCTCAGTGGCTCATGACACAATTATGCATTTCGTTTGGTTTCTTATTCCAGTTAGATTTGTATCTGTACTGTACTGGAAATAGTGCACTACAGTGCAAATATCAACAATATGCACTGTGTGTCTTATTTCCATTTGCTCGCAGTTTGTTCAACAATGGATTGGTGATGGTGGTCCTGTTCCACGGCCAAGTTCAGTCACCAAACCAGGCACTATAGGTCTCCTCCTGCGGCATGTGGAGAGCCTAGTTTACTATGCTCTGATCAATACTCGCACAGACATGGTTGCTAGGAGTATCGCAGCTGTACACCAAATCCCTGCAGTTCTTGACTGTGTAATATCACCATACTATGTCACGATCATGATGGTCAAAATTTTCAACAGTATCCATAAGGGAACAGTTCTGTGTTTATGTGCTGTATAGTACATTGACATAACTGTTTCATCACATTGTGATAAAAGTGTATGTTTTTTGTCTGCTGGTTCTTGATTACCCTGTGCTGTATGTTGTACATTTTGGTGATTGCATAACACAGATCTTCACTGTTGTGAAGGTATTTTCACAGAAGCAAGGGTGATTGTGGTAACAAACTGAATAAATAGTAATGACAATATTCCTCTGTGATGAACTGCAAGAAACTGTGGGTTTCTTATACCAAAATATTGAGAAGGTATCTGTGAACATCCTCTGAAGGGGTTTGTTGATTGTGTTCTGGTTCACCTTGTATGTCAACAACATTGCATATATTTTGAACAGCACATACACGTTTTTCCTGAAAGTGCAATTTTGTATGGGATAGTTCAACTGTTAAATAGCTTAAGGAAATGCGGAATGGCTCAGATGGAAAATCCACTTGGAGTATTGTTTTAAAAGGGAATTAACTGAGGTTAATGTACATTAAAGAGACCTTTGGAGATAAGAGAACCACTTGTATGAACATCAAGAGCTCAGATGGAAACCCAGTTCTAAGCAAAGAAGGGAAAGCAGAAAGGTGGAAGGAGTATATAGAGGGTCTATACAAGGGCGATGTACTTGAGGACAATATTATGGAAATGGAAGAGGATGTGGATGAAGGTGAAATGGGAGATATGATACTGCGTGAAGAGTTTGACAGAGCACTGAAAGACCTGAGTTGAAACAAGGCCCCTGGAGTAGACAACATTCCATTGGAACTACTGACGGCCTTGGGAGAGCCAGTCCTGACAAAACTCTACCATCTTGTGAACAAGATGTATGAAACAGGCGAAATACCCACAAACTTCAAGAAGAATATAATAATTCCAATCCCAAAGAAAGCAGGTGTTGACAGATGTGAAAATTACCGAACAATCATTTTAATGAGCCACAGCTGCAAAATACTAACACGAATTCTTTACAGACGAATGGAAAAACTAGTAGAAGCCGACCTCGGGGAAGATCAGTTTGGATTCTGTAGAAATACTGGAACATGTGAGGCAATACTGACCTTACGACTTATCTTAGAAGAAAGATTAAGGAAAGGCAAACCTATGTTTCTAACATTTGTAGACTTAGAGAAAGCATTTGACAATGTTGACTGGAATACTCTCTTTCAAATTCTAAAGGTGTCAGGGGTAAAATACAGGGAGCGAAAGGCTATTTACAATTTGTACAGAAACCAGATGGCAGTTATAAGAGTCGAGGGGCATGAAAGGGAAGCAGTTGTTGGGAAGGGAGTGAGACAGGGTTGTAGCCTGTCCCCGATGTTATTCAATCTGTATATTGAGCAAGCAGTGAAGGAAACAAAAGAAAAATTCGGAGCAGGTATTAAAGTCCATGGAGAAGAAATAAAAACTTTGAGGTTCACCGATGACATCGTAATTCTGTCAGAGACTGCGAAGGACTTGGAAGAGCAGTTGAATGGAATGGATAGTGTCTTGAAAGGAGGATGTAAGATGAACATCAACAAAAGCAAAACGAGGATAATGGAATGTAGTCGATTTAAGTCGTGTGCTGCTGAGGGAATTAGATTAGGAAATGACACACTTAAGGTAGTAAAGGAGTTTTGCTATTTGGGGAGCAAAATATCTGATGATGGTCGAAGTAGAGAGGATATAAAATGTAGACTGGCAATGGGAAGGAAAGAGTTTCTGAAGAAGAGAAATTTGTTAACATCAAGTATAGATTTAAGTCATTTCTGAAAGTATTTGTATTGAGTGTAGCTATGTATGGAAGTGAAACATGGGCGATAAATAGTTTGGACAAGAAGAGAATAGAAGCTTTCGAAATGTGGTGCTGCAGAAGAATGCTGAAGATTAGATGGGTAGATCACATAACTAATGAGGAAGTATTGAATAGGATTGGGGAGAAGAGAACTTTGTGGCACAACTTGACCAGAAGAAGGGATCGGTTGGTAGGACATGTTCTGAGGCATCAAGGGATCGCCAATTTAGTATAGGAGGGCAGTGTGGAGGGTAAAAATCGTAGAGGGAGACCAAGAGATGACTACACTAAGCAGATTCAGAAGGATGTAGGTTACAGTAGGTACTGGTAGATGAAGAAGCTTTCACAGGATAGAGTAGCATGGAGAGCTGCATCAAACCAGTCTCAGGACTGAAGACCACAACAACAACAATGTACATGAGCAGGGAAGAACGTATCCAATAGGATTTAATTAGAACAGTGATGGTGCAGCTCACACCAGAGTCACATTAATTTAAAAAATCTAAGGCAGCATTACAAAGCAGTTTCATATTGGTAGAAAAGCCAGGACTAGTACTCTCAAAATAGAAGAGGCATTGAGTAGCAAACAATCATGTACAAAAGGACAATTACCTGCTGTCACTCACTCTGGTTTTTCCTTAATGCCCTGTCATGCTGCAGGGGTGTGAGTCTCTCTCTCTCTCTCTCTCTCTCTCTCTCTCTCTCTCTCTCTCTCTTTTTCTCTCTGGGGAGGGACATGTTTCTTGGTTCACTTGTCCTTTTTTTTTTTACATTCCAGACTTGCTCATTGCCACTTCGTAATTTGGTGGGTAGTGATCTAGCCTGGAATAGATGTATAAAATCAATCATGAGAGCGAAATGAACGACTTAGTTTTGTTGGAAAAATCCATAAAAGTGAGCAGGGCAGCTGCTCAAGTAGATTCTAAACAAGGAACAACCTCCTTGTGCCTACTTGCCATTGTTTTAGCTAAAACCTTTTAATCTTGGATTACCAATATTAAGTTGTTACGGAACTTTGAACTAGCCCGTATGATACACAACGTACATAATTATTCTGATTTATTTGCAATCTAATGCATTTAAAGTGTACATTTTAATAATCTCTTTTTCAGCTCAGCAAGGAAGAACATTTATGGCAGAATGAGTTGAAAGATCTTATATGGCTTGAACTGCAGGCCTGGCATGCAGACAGGACACCCACAGAGCAAGATAAATATCTTTGTCATGCAAGAGAAGGCGTTCAGCAGTTGCTAGATGATATTATGAATTACCGGTAATTTTGTTTATTTTTATGTAACAAATGTTATTCTGTGAAATCATAAAATATTTAAATATATGTACAGTATGTTTTGCAGTGCGAAAAGTAGAAACTGTGCACATTTTCGTAAAGTATAAAAATGCTCAACAAATTATTTAATACATTCCATCATTTACTGAATTGAGAAATGTCCTTCCCCAAACTCCTTTCTTACCATATAACTGACTAAATGTAGGAAGAGACTATTGAAAACACTCGTAGCATATTTCAACTTTGTTGTACGCCTCACACAGCAGTCTAGACAGTCATGACCTGCAACTAACTGTCCAACCAGATAAATGACAGTCATCATACCATGAAAATTTGTGAACTTGTCAATTCAGTTGTGGAACAACTGCTGTCAAACTTTGTAGTTATTGCATAATGCTTACATTTGGGGTTTTACTATGTCCCTCCCACCCCCCACCCCTTCCTGTAGGCTTTTTTGAATTGAGCAAATACACTCAAAGAATTTTATTTTAAATTATATTATTATTATATTTTTTTTGGGGGGGGGGGGAGGGGGAAGAAAAACGCGATGCCAAGAAGAGTTGTGCAATACAAACAAAAGTAGGTAGGTTTGTTTCTATGACTGAACGATGGTGTCTATACAGATAAGAGTGGTGCTAGTAACACCACTGCGATGATGCAAATTAAGTTTGCTTTAAATACACTCTGTAATGCTCATAGGCATTAGTTACCTTTGGGATTGCACGTGGTGAGTATATGTTAGTCAAGAATTCTTTAAGCAACAAAGTCATCATTATCAGCACCTCGTAGAGTTTGAATGAGGTCACATACTAGGGCCACAAGAAGCTGGATGGTCCTTCTGCAATTATGCAGAAAAACTTTGCAGGAATGTAGCCACTGTACGTGATTTCTGGCTGCAGTGGTCATGTGAATGTATGGTTGCGAGACGACCAGGCTCCGGACGACACTACGGAAAGGAAAGATCATCGTGTTGGACATACAGCTCTGGTGCACTGGCAGCAGTTTGAGCTACAGTTGACTCCACAGTAACTCAATGAACTGTTATAAACCATTTGACCCAAACCATAGCTATTTGTCACTTCAGTGCTGTCAAATGAGGGTGGATGTCTGTTGCATTTTCTGATGAAAGTTGATTCTGCTTCAGTGCCAGTGACAGCCGTGTGTTGATTAGGAAGAGGCCTTTAGGTCCTGCAACCAACCTGTCTGCATGATAGACACACTGGACCTACACTTGGAGTTATGGGATATAATTTCATATGACAACGGGAGCACTCTTGTGTTTATCCCACGCACCCTGACTGCAAATTTGTACATCATTCTGGGTGATTCCACCTGTTGTGCTGCTATACATGAACAGCATTCCTGGGAGTGTTTTTCATCAGGATAATGTTTTCCCACATACTGCTGTCATAAGACAATGTTCTCTGCAGAGTGTCAAATATTGCCTTGGCCTGCTCAATCACCAGATCTGTCTCCAGTAGAGCACATATGAGACTTCATTGGAAGGAAACTCTAGCACCTTCCACAACCAGCATGAACCATCTTTGTATTGACTGACCATTGTAACAGCCATGGAACTTTGTCCCATACTAGGACATCTGGCACATGTACAACAGAATGCATACACATTTGCATGCTTGAATTCAACATTCTGGAAGTTACGCTGGTTATTAATGTACCAGCATTTCACATTTTCAATGGCTTATCTCCCACTCACATTAACCTGTGATCTTGCAATGTTAATCACTTAAATTTTTTACCTATACAAATGTATTCCCAAAATTTCATTACTATAGCACAGAGGGTAAAAATTGTAGAGGGAGACCAAGAGATGAATACACTAAACAGATTCAGAAGGATGAAGGTTGCAGTAGGTACTGGGAGATGAAGAAGCTTGAACAGGATAGAGTAGCATGGAGAGCTACATCAAACCAGTCTCTGGACTGAAGACCGCAACAACAACAACAACAACATAGAATAGTTTTTGTTGAATGTTGCCATTTTTCGCCATCAGTGTATGAACAGGTCCCTAATATTATTTGCTCCCACAAAGTCTCATGTGATTTCTGTGGTTGAGTTTTAAAGGCAGACGCGAATATTAGAAAGTGAATTTTAATTACTTAATGTCAAATAAAGATGCGTGATAGAACTGTTACCAACTTGAAATTCAACAGTAATTCTGAGAAGAGATTACAGAATGGAAAATCTGAGATGATATATGTTGCGCTCTGTTACCAGTTTTTGTCTATTACGTGTTTTCATTACATCCTACTGTGAGGAGTTCTTTATAAACTCTTCTCACTTTTCTTTCCTCTGTTTAAAGAAAGCCAGATTCATAAATCTTTTTCCACTTTTTTATGCAGTTAGGAAAATACTTTTATTTTAAAATCAGCTAATAAATCTTTCTCATTATTCAGTCAAAGCATCATTTCTAGTTTCTGTTGTAAATGAAGGAACAAGTTGAGTGGCTGATAGGGACTTAAACGAAACTGGAAACATTGCTGAGCTTTACACACACACACACACACACACACACACACACACACTCACACTTTCCCCCCTCCCTCCCTCCCTCCCTCCCACCCTCCCTCCCACCCTCCCTCCCTCCCTCCCTCCCTCCCACCCTCCCTCCCTCCCTCCCTCCCTCCCTCCCTCCCTCCCTCCCTCCCTCCCTCCCTCCCTCCCTCCCTCCCTCCCTCCCTCCCTCCCTCCTATTCTCACTCATATGTGTCCTTCAACTTCATTTCCACAAAAATAAGTTTAGTGGTGACTTTTATTCCTTCCATAATTTGTGTCTTTTCCAGGATCCTCCATTAATAATTTTTCTCCCATTAATAGATGTAGATATAGTAGTAGTAACAAAATATTATTTTCTAATTTTACAGGTTTCAAAAAAAAGCTTCTAAGCTACCCAATAAAATGTCAACACAAGCTAGTGACAGTGGTGTCAGCTCAGATGGGACAGATAATACATCACAACCCAAATCAGATGTACAAGTCTGCACTGGATGTTTGTCAGTATTTTGTAAAGTCTGCACAGAGAACCAAAATGCAGCTCTGAAGGAAGTCGAAGAACTTCTGAATAGGTTAGAAGTTGCTGAGTCACTGTACCCATCCTGCAAGGCTGTAGGAGCGCAGTACCCATTGTACAAGAGCTCAGAATTTGTAGGAAGAGTCAAGGTATTGTTTTTCTTTCCTTGATTTTTTTAGTCACTATAACAATATCCCAAAGAAAGGTGATGGGTTTGTTTGTTTCTTATTCTATAATCTCTCTGCCTCTCATTTACATTATGAAGCTGAATTATGTAAGTGCAGTAATATTAAAGTATATGGATGTATTTCAACTGCCATTATAAATTATAAGTCAGGTGTACTGTAATTTGTGATGTTACTGTTCAGTTTACACAACATAATTGAAGTTAAATTTCTGAAGCCTTTTGAAAACATAAGTGTAAAAGAAATGGTGGCTTGTAGTGTACAAAATTCCTATACTCATACTCTGTTCTGGATATCAGTGATGAAACCCATCAACTGAATCCAATATATATAAAGATGCTGTTACTTACCAAATGGGAAAGCGCTGGTAGATAGACACAATAAAAAACACACATAAATTTCAAGTTTTCGCAACACAAGGTTGCTTCATCAGAAAAGAGGGAAGGAGAAGGAAAGACGTAAGGATGTGGGTTTTAGGGGAGAGGGTAAGGAGTCATTCCAATCCCGCGAGCGGAAAGATTTACCTTAGGGAGAAAAAAGGACAGGTATACAGTCACACACACTCACATATCCACCCACACATATACAGACACAGGCAGATATACGTAAATGATCTCAGCTTCATTGGTTGTAATATGACATGTTGCCCCATAGGGTACGGATACCTGCAAGTACTCTCAGCTCACCTGCAAGCAGTCACAGGCCGTATAGGGTACCCTCCAAGTTCTGCTACTGCATGTGTTATGCATGTGCATTAGCCACTTGGCCATCTCTGCATGTGGACATTTGACCATGGTAGTACTATTATGTAGACTATGACCCGCCTGCGTGTCTGCCAGCATTTGCTCAGCTGCACTCCAGTGACTAGTTGTCTATGAGTGGGCTGTTGATCTAAAACAGCCTGATTTAAACTGGTGTACTACCTCTCAGGGATGTAGCTTGATTATTCAGTAAAAGCCATCACCTCAAAAATGATGAAAACCTTTGCATTTTTGTCACAAAATTTCAGTGGCCTTGACTTACTGGGCTCATAAAGGTAGAGTTTGAATACTGAGAGGTAAGAATTTTTGGAATTACTTGTAACATGTATAGGAAGCTACACATCAGATATGCGTGATCTGAGAATGACTTCACATAGAAAAACTAATTGAAATGATGTTGGATAGTGTTTGAGTGTAAATATACAAGATAAGGTTTGTAGCAGTGGCTATATTCTGCTCTTACTGCAAACTTTCCTTGCATTACAATCTTTCAGTTATTGAGTTGGGAAAATATCTCACATTTATTTAAGATATGATGGTGTGCTAAGTATCATTCTATTTGCCATTATTATAAGTAGAGTATCCACCACAACAAAGAACTCGATGATTTGCCATTATTCCTTTAGCCTTGTAATGATGACACACCAATCAGAATTGTGGCCTCTGAGCTTGAGAGATAAAGGTGCTATAATATTTCCATGTATAAATTTCACCGTCTATTATGACTTCGATGTCAACAGGACAAAAAACCCTAGTGTTCAACAATTTCTTATTTGCCTTTAGTTTTAAGGATGTGAGGCTCTACTGGCTACTGCAGCCAAGGATCTTTAAAGTACGTGCATTAAATGTAATGAATGATTTGATGTGCAACACTGGAAGGGTCTATGGACTGAACTGGTCATTCTTGAAAATACTAACAACAGTTGTATGATCCTTTAATAATACTACCAGTTTCACAAAGTTAGAATAGCATTATCAGGTACATCTAAATAAAGAGGAATAGCACGTGAGGCAACCAATGGCAGGAAGCTAGAGAGAAGATAGTATGATGTGATGACATACAAAATACCTAAGTGACAAAAGCAAATTTAAACACATTCAACTTCCATATGTTAGATCATATTCTTCTTCTTTCAAGACTGACCTTTTATGATCATTCCACCTCTTTTAAAATTTGATTTCAGACACTATTTCAGAAAATCTATTGTAACGTAACTGGGAATAATGGGATGTCCAATACATTCAACTTTTCCTGTAAATGATCTTAAAATAAGGAAGTTTACTATCTTCAAATTTGCTTTTGTCGGTTAGGTAATCTGTATATTACACTATACTATCTTCTCCATAGATTCTTGCCCTCTCTCTCTCTCTCTCTCTCTCTCTCTCTCTCTCTCTCTCTCTCTCATATATAACACACACACCTTGGAAAAGGATAGGTGCTACTCACCATATAGCAGAGATGCTGACTTGCAGATAGGCACAACAAAAAGACTTTCACAGAATAAGGCTTTGGCCAACAAGACCTTTGTCAAAAATAGAACACACAACACACACTGACCACAGTCTCTGGCAGCTGAAACCAGACTACAAGCAGCAGCAGCAGCAGTGCATGATGGAGAGTGTAACATCTCCTTTCATATTATTATGTTTTGCTATTGTTGTTGTTAGAAAAATCTTTATTGAGTAGGTCATCGAAATTTTGAAGTAAAAGTTGTTGTGGATGTCACGTAAAAATATTTCGCGTGAAGTGCTGTTGCGACACAGGCAAAGATCAATTGTGGAAACTAAGCCACTGATTACAAATAATGTTATTAAAGAATACAGCTGACTGACTACATCAAATAAGAGGACACGTACATTCGTGAATGAGTGGTGAAAAAATAATAAATAAATAAAAAGCATATACTGTGTAGGAAATATAGTTACACTTGTACACATTCAAATGTATGTGAACATAACGAACAGGATAGAGGCAGGCACATTTTCAGTGTAATCATCCCCCGTGGCCTGGATAAAAAGAATTACAGTTAAATGCATTTGTTCATCTTAGAACGTAAATGCGTGGACTTCGAAATTAAGTGAAAAGAAAGACTGCAGGTTCTGAATGTCGCGGCAAATATATTGAAATTGACGGTAGCGGCCATGAAAGGAAAAAGATGAACACATTCACGTACCTCTATTGTTGAGCAGCGTCGCCGCGAAGATCATTGCCTCCATCTAAATTCTCTGCATAAAATTAAAATAACAGTAATAATTTACCAGAATTTCAGGAGCTGGGGCTCATGGTATCACAAAATACGAAATCACTCTGCTTCAGAATCACTAGCTTTTACAGCTAGTGCTTCACTCTTTATCAGAAAGAATCATCAGAGTGTGATGAAGGTTTGTCAACCGTAACAGTGCATCACATTTTAACAACTGTGGTCTGTATGCTGATCAGAAGCCATTAAATGGTTTGACTGGAAATTTGATCACTTTATTACAGAAAGAATTACTAATTATGCTGTTGACAACAAAAGCATTGCATCATAACCTCCTGATCAGTAGGACTTTGACATATATGTACCTTTTACTTTTTATATATCAGTTTCATGTTTCATCAGTGTTTCATTTTTACTTTTCTAATTTTTTTTTTTTTTTTTTTTTTTTTTTTTTTTTTTTTTATATATATACTTCGACAAGGAGTTCTTATTGGGTTGGCATTAATAACACCACTGAGTTTTCTAAAACAAACAGGAAGCACATTACAACAACTACTACTGAAACTACTTCTACTGGTTAATGATTTCTCTAGACAGAATGTAGCCTGATAGTTGATGATATTTTCCCCATGCATTTATATTATTTTTTTTCTTTTTGCAGGCCATGTGTCTTTGGTACAACATGACTAAACATCAGCGTCTAGTATTAATAATTTTGGGCAAACTGTTGTTACGATTAGAGTCCAAAGGCATAAACTGGCCTCATGTTGGTGAAGATGATAATACATCAGGCATAGCTACTGACACATCTGCAAGTGAAGAGCCCAGCACCTCACAAGAGCAAAATACTAGGTAATTCTGATTATTATTATTGTTTGTTGTTATTATTTAGTGTTGTTTTTATTATTTTGACTTCAAATTTTTATGCTAGAAGGTTTTAATATTTAGAGAACTTTTTACTATGGTAATCTTTAGTAACCAGTAGATATGGTGCTCATTTTATTAAATACAATAGTTAGTCTGGGCTGTGTTTTGCAGGTCCACATCACCTCCAAGGAAGGTGATCCCCAAGAACAAAAACAGGATTCAGTTTGATGTTGAAACTAGCAGTCCATCAGATTCAAATAATTCAAATATATCATCTCATGGTTCAACAAACTCATGTGATGAGGAGGAAAACGTAATGGAATATTATTCAAGTTCAATTAACAAATCGTATCCTGCGACACACAGCAAAAAACCATCGCCAATAAATCCATACCGTAAATACATTGAAGACATGTTGAAGACAAAAGGTCTGAGAAAATCCTTAAATTTTGTGGAAAAATTGCATCGGCATATCCTCATCAAATCAAAAGCAACACTTTGCAAACCAGTTGAAAGAGATAAGAAACATGAAGTAGAGTCACAAGATAAGGTAGTTTAATATGTTATTATCTTTTTCTTTTTGCATTTGTGTTACACGATAGCGTATAATCATATGCACCTTTCTGCATTTGTGTTACACATAAGCATACAATAATATGCAAGAGCTTTCTATTTTTGGAATATTTGTATTGTGAATAGGATATGATGCAACTGTGTAAGTGCTCTTGAACAAAGGAAATGAATAATTTATGCAGTAGTCAGAAATAAGGAGGGTATGAAAATTAGAAACAGATGTAAGTGCAAGATATCCAAGACATATTAATTATAAAAAAATGTGGTTAATAATAAAATAGAAAAAGACCAACTAAATCTTGATCTCCAGGGCAAAACATTTCTTCTTTGGTATGTAATAAGAAAAGCAATAAGTGAGAGATGTGTGACAGTGAGATGGAGTGACTTACAATTAATCTGCACCCTTTCAATAATACACCAAATAAATTGCAAATATTGTTAATTTTGTTATATGCAGTGTTTCTTTGAGTACACTGCCAGCCAATAAAATTGTAACAGCATGAAGGAAACATCTAACAAATGACACAGTGGCATGATGTGTCAGGATATGCAAATGATTGACATTTCAGCACAAGCCACATGAAGTAAGCAGGAATAATGTTACCTGTACATTGGGATTTCTCTTTCAGAAATCACGTTTGAGTATTGGTTGTTGGTGAGAATGTTGTGTTATGCTCTATGTAAGAAGGAGAAACATCTGTCAACATGTACCGTTTTGATATGGGCAGGATTGTGGCGTATATACCATGGTCAGGAAATGAGTTTGGTGGAGTAAGACAAGTACGCACACAACAGTGTGATGCTGTCTGGAGCTCAACAGCCTGTTAACATGGCAACCATTCTTGCAGCTTCCCTGGACATGGCAGCAGAGAAAGGAGTGAGTCCCAGCTGCATAAAGCATCACAGTCTGTATCTTTTTGTGGAGCATCCGAAGAGAACAAATGTTGTCGGATTGAACTTTGTGATATGTGCCTAATACTTTGCGATTATATCAGGCGGCACTAGGTACACAACTCAGATCACCTCAGGTTTGCATAGCTGCTAATTTGAACAGCAGATGTTAAATTTCTGATGTCTTAAGGCCTGTGGCTGTCTCCCCTTGTAGAGGGCTTTGTGGCATATCTTTCAACAAGCAAAAGCAAGACTGCATGATGCCTGTGCCATCTGGACCTACCTTACCAGCACATCCTCCAGATCTCTCTCCTATTAAAAATGTATGGTCATGCATTGCTGAGAGACTGACATATATCACCACTTGCCGACCTCTGTGATTGATGAACTCTGGTGGAATGTTGAGCAGTATGGAATGTCATATATGTCTGTATCTTCCTTCCAAGCTCAGATCGACTCATGCCTTTTACAAGCTATTTTTGCTGCCAGAAGAGGCAGCTCGGTATCTTACATTTTACACCTGTATATCCTCAAATCACCTATAAATGTAATCATGTATTCTTCATGCCATACTGTATTCACACAGTATGTAAAATTTTGTTATTTTCCATCTTATCTGGTGTTGGAACTTTAATAAGCAGCAGTGTAGATTCCCTGTTTTCACACTGATTTTCTTTCAGTCTGTCTTGCTGTGTATGTATCCCTTGGCTCAATATTCTTGGTGACTACTTCATTTACTTACTGATGTTTTTTATTTTAAAAAATTCATCCCATTCTTTTGCCAAATTAATGTGCTTTTATTTTAAAGCTTTCATTTAAGATGATTAACTGAGTTAGGCTCTGTCTACTACTACTACTACTACTACTACTACTACTACTAGATAAAAGGAATCATTTCTCAAACTTTAGTGATCTGGGGCTACCAAATTATGTAGGGAGCGGAGGAGGTAGACATTGATGAATGGAGATTTTGGCTTTGGGGTTTGTAGGAACATACTTAAGGTAGAGTACTAATGTGGCTTATGAAAAAGCACTTTTGTGGTACAAAATAAATGTGTTATGTTTTCAGTTATGTTGTTCCAAAACCCTTAGTATTTCTTGTTTCACCAGCTATTGGTGGCCCTTAAAAATTGCATTATTTCATCGAAAAAGTCTGTAGTTTGTGGAATAACATGGTAGATAATGAAATTTTGCATAATACCCTTACAGCAAAATACTGTCCTCTTTGCATCCTATCATTTGCCAAAATCTCATTGCGATATCTGAAAAAAGTTTATGAAATATGGGGAATGCTTTGGATATTTCGCTCTGGCTTTATAACTGGCGCTCCGCAATCACAAATGAGTGTGCTACGTCAGATCAAATTTCTCAAGATTGGTGGGAGGGAGACCTCCACCCAAGTCTAACGAAAAATGCAATACATTAGCTAAATTCCATATGCTGCTAAATATTATGTAGTATACACCAAACACAAAATCGTTGCGACATCTGCTTTTCAATGCAAACATTTTCATATACATGCAGTGTCTTACTTTCACTTAAATAACACAATAACTGTGACCATTAACGTGATGATGGGCATGTCATCATCAACCTGTAAAGTAAAGCAAAATGAATTTTCTTTACCGAATATTTTCTGTGAAATCATTTGAGAAAGATTGCAGGCCTGCACCTAGATTCTATAATCGCCTAACGGCCGAAAGGTTTCAGACACTGTTAATCTCCCCTTCCGAACAAACAAACGAATGAACTCACCCAGCACTTTGGAAGAAAATTGGTCTCTGCGCATTAGCCATCGTATCGTGCGTGAGCTATAGTGGAGGTGGTCTGTTTGTCGCAGTAGACAAAAAGAGTTTAATCATTCTTTCCGCTGTCCTCATGTGAATGGAAAGTGAAAAGGCTCTAATAAGCGGTATTGTACAAAGTATCCTTCCATGATTTAAAAGCGAGCGAGGTGGTGCCATGGTTAGCACACCGGACTTGCATTCGAGACAAAAATGGTTCAAACCTGTATCCGGTCATCCTGATTTAGGTTTTCCATGTTTTCCTAAGACAACTTCAGGCAAATACTGGGATGGTTCCTTTGGAGGGGCATTGCCAATTTCCTTCCCTAATCTGAGTTTGTGCTCCATATTTAATGACCTCGTTGTTGACGGACATTAAATACTAATTTCCTCTTCCTACTCTTTCTCCTCCTCCATGATTTAACAGTTGTTTTCAGGGTATGGATGTAGATGTATTAATGATCACATGGCAAAGAGCCTGGTATGTAAACCTGGGATAGCAAGCATCTGCGATATAGATGTTCTGAAGTGTTGCATAACCCTTAAGTGAAATGTTGAAAGTTCAGCAGCATAATACATTGAAAGAGAACTGTGAAGTTATAACAGTGGCTTCTTTTGAAAACTTTCATAATTGTTTGTTACCAAGTTAATTGTTTTTTAAATGAATAGATTTAATAGCTCAAACAATGGAAAATCCTTGATGGAATGTAACAATGTTATAAAAAATAAAGTTGCTAGTCACCATATAGTGTAGATGCTGAGTCGCAGAGAGGCAGAAAAAAAAGTCACAAATTAGATTTTGGCCAGTATGACCTTCATCAAACATGGACACACACACACACACACACACACACACACACACACACACACACACACACACACACGACTGCAGTCTCTGGCAACTTGGCAACTGAAGCCACACTGCAAGCAAAGCAGCAGCACCAGTGCCGTATGGGAGATTTGACTGGGCGGGGGTAAGGAGGAGGCTGGGGCAGGGAGGATGAGGGATAGCAGGTTGGGGTGCGGGACAGTGAAGTGAAGTGCTGCTGGGGAGCACCTGTTCCATACCAAGAAGTCCCTTCAATGCAGCCTAGCCAACCGTGGATGTTGCATCTGCAGTGACGAGAGGTCCCTCTCGAAATATACCGAGGGTCTCACTGGAGCCTTTACAGATTGAAGTTATCCTCCCAACCTTGTACAAAAACAAAACTCTCGTGCCGTATCTTCCCAGTCTCTCACCACCTCCCAAAGTCTTATCGTCTGGCCACAGAGCAGCATTCCCCTCATAACTCAGTACCACCCAGGACTAGAGCATCTGAATTACAAGCTCCAATTACAACTACCTCTCGTTGTGCTCCGAAATGAAATGAGAAATGTCTTGTCCACTGTCCTTGCCATCCATCCCACAATGGCATTCTGCAGTCCACCGAACCTGCACAATATACTCCTCCATTCCTACACAACCCTTGCTCCCAACCCCTTACCTCATGGCTCATATCCCTGTAACAGACCTAGATGCAAGACTTGTCCCATACATCCTCCCACCACCACCTACTCCAGTCCAGTCACAAACAACACCTATCCCATCAAAGGCAGGGCTAGCTGTGAAACGAGTCATGTGATCTACTAGCTCAGCTGCAACCAATGTGCTGCATTTTATGTGGGCATGACGACCAACATGAAAGGCCACCTACAAACTGTGGCCAATAAACAAGTGGACAACCCTGTTGCAGAGCACACTGCTCAACGTAACATCCTTCATTTCAATGTCAGCTTCACAGCCTGTGCCATATGGATCCTTCCCACCAACACCAGCTTTTCTGAATTGCACAGATGGGAACTTCCATCGCAGTGTATCCTATGTTCTCTTAACCCTCCTGGCCTCAACCATCATTCAGCCCCTTCCCAGTTACCATTCCAACAATACGCAGACTTCATTCCACAATACCATCTGCCCCGTCTAACTTCCCAACTGTACATATCTGCCCTACCCTCTCTCCACTGCATCCCTGCATGCTCCCCAGCAGAACTTCACTGCCCCCCCCCCCCCCCACTATTATCCCTTCCCCCCTGCCTCAGCCTCCTCCTTACCCCCACCCTGTCGGCACTCCAGTCATGCACTGATGTTGTTGCTCACAGTGTGGCTTCAGTTGCCAGAGACTGCAGCCGTGTGTGTGTGTGTGTGTGTGTGTGTGTTTTCTTATTTTTGATGAAGGCCGGACTGGCCAAAAGCTAATTTGTTACAGTCGTTTTGTTGTGCCTATCTGCAACTCAACATCTCTGCTATATGGTGAGTATCAGCTTTCTTTTTCATTAGATTTAATGGATTTAATATGTAGTTTGTTTTTTCCAATAATGGAATTTAATTAAATATGCAATGACAATAAAGTTATGTATTTCATAGATACATATTTTTATTGGAAATATAACTCTGAATCCATTAAAAAAAATGCACTTGAGAAACAAGCTTTCAGAAAATAACATTGTGATTGACAAAAAATAACACCAAAATAGGCCAATAAATAGAAAATATCCTGTCTTTAATCGTGAGGAAGTATACGAGGGTTGTTCAATAAGTAATGCAACACTTTTTTTCCCCAGCCTATTATGGTTGAAAAAACGTGGAACTTTCTGTAAGAACGAGGAAATGTTCCCACTTCAGTCCCTGTAGTTACATGAACTTCTGATAGGTGGCGGCACCATACGAAGCCTTCAGAGTGGCCTCTTTAATGGTGGTGCATTTCAAGCAGAGAGCTGTCATTGGGTTTCATTTGTCAAGAAACAAGAGAATCGCAGATATTCATAAGCACTTGCAGAATTTCTATGGAGGCCTGGCAGTGAACAAAATCATGGTGAGTCATTGGGTGAAGTGTCGTCGTCACAACAAGGTCGCGGAAACTTGTATGATCTCCTGCATTCCAGCCAGCTGTACACAGTTCTGACTCCTGCAGTGCTGGAATATGCAAAAACTCTCATTTGATGTGGTCAGTGGATCACAATAAAACACCTCACTGCTCAGCTGGACGTCTCCGTCGGTAGTGTTGACACACTCATCCACCAGTGTGGTATGTACCCTATGTACCCACTGGTCCCTCACTGCCTAACAGAAGACCACAAAGAGTAATGGAAAGACTGTCTTTTCAAAGTTGCTTCCACATTGCGGGATTGAGCTTGACAATGTATTGTTGAACGTCGGTCACAGGTGATGAAACATCTAATCGGAAACAGAACGGCAATTTGTGGAATGGCACCACACCACCTCTCTTCTGAAGAAAATGTTCAAAGCCACATCCTCAGCTGGTAAAGTCATGACGGTAGTCTTCTGTGGCACTGAAGGGATTATTCTGTTTAATGGTCTCCCTCATGTGCAATAATCTTATTGTGTTACCCTCAGGGATCTGAAGAAACAATGTTAGCGCATTTTTTGCACAAAAATGCAAATGAACTACTCTCCCCTCCTCCCCACCCCTCCTCCTCTCCCTTCCTCTTCCTCATCCCCTCCTCCTCTCCCCTCCTCTTCCTCATCCCCTCCTCTTCATCATCCCCTCCTCCTCTCCCCTCCTCTTCACTCCTCTTCCCTATCCCCTCCTCTCCCCTGTCCCCTCCTCTCCCCTGTCCCCTCCTCTCCCCTGTCCCCTCCTCTCCCCTGTCCCCTCCTCTCCCCTGTCCCCTCCTCTCCCCTGTCCCCTCCTCTCCCCTGTCCCATCCTCTCCCCTGTCCCATCCTCTCGCCCTCTTCTCGCCCTCTTCTCGCCCTCTTCTCGCCCTCTTCTCGCCCTCTTCTCGCCCTCTTCTCGCCCTCTTCTCGCCCTCTTCTCGCCCTCTTCTCGCCCTCTTCTCGCCCTCTTCTCCCCCTCTTCTCCCCCTCTTCTCCCCCTCTTCTCCCCCTCTTCTCCCCCTCCTCTCCCCCCTCTTCTCCCCCTCTTCTCCCCCTCCTCTCCCCCTCCTCTCCCCCTCCTCTCCCCCTCCTCTCCGCCTGCTCTCCGCCTGCTCTCCGCCTGCTCTACCCTCCTCTCCCCCTGCGCTACCCTCCTCTCCCCCTGCTCTACCCTCCTCTCCCCCTGCTCTACCCTCCTCTCCCCCTGCTCTACCCTCCTCTCCCCCTGCTCTACCCTCCTCTCCGCCTGCTCTACCCTCCTCTCCGCCTGCTCTACCCTCCTCTCCGCCTGCTCTACCCTCCTCTCCGCCTGCTCTACCCTCCTCTCCGCCTGCTCTACCCTCCTCTCCGCCTGCTCTACCCTCCTCTCCGCCTGCTCTACCCTCCTCTCCGCCTCCTCTCCCCCTCCTCTCCCCCTCCTCTCCCCCTCCTCTCCCCCTCCTCTCCCCCTCCTCTCCCCCTCCTCTCCCCCTTCCTCTCCCCCTCCTCTCCCCCTCCTCTCCCCCTCCTCTCCCCCTTCTTCTCCCCCTCCTCTTCCCCTTCCTCGTCCCCTCCTCGCCCCCTCCTCGCCCCCTCCTCTCCCCCTCCTCTCACCCTGCTCTCCCCTGCTCTCCCCTCCTCTCATCCTTCCCCTCCTCTTACCCCTCCACTCCTCTCAGCCCCCCTCCTCTTAGGCCCCCTAATCTTAACCCCCCTCCTCCTAACCCTCCCCTCCTCCTAACCCTCCCCTCCTCCTAACCCTTCCCTCCTCCTAACCCTCCCCTCCTCTTAACCCTCCCATCCTCCTAACCCTCCCCTCCTCTTAACCCTCCCATCCTCTTAACCCTCCCCTCCTCTTCTTATCCCTCCCCTCTGCCCTCCTCCTTTTATACCTCCCCTCCTCCTCTTATCCCTCCCCTCCCCCTCTTATCCCTCCCCTCCTCCTCTTATCCCTCCCCTCCTCCTCTTACCCCTCCCCAGCTCCTACCCCTCCCCTCCTCCTCACACACCTCCCCTCCTCCACTTCTTATTCCTCTCCTCCTCCTCTTACCCCTCACCCCTCCTCTTCCACCCTCCCCTCTTCTGCCCTCCCCTCTTCTGCCCTCCCCTCTTCTGCCCTCCCCTCTTCTGCCCTCCCCTCTTCTGCCCTCCCCTCTTCTGCCCTCCCCTCTTCTGCCCTCCCCTCTTCTGCCCTCCCCTCTTCTGCCCTCCCCTCTTCTGCCCTCCCCTCTTCCGCCCTCCCGTCCCCTCTTCCGCCCTCCCGTCCCCTCTTCCGCCCTCCCGTCCCCTCTTCTGCCCTCCCGTCCCCTCTTCTGCCCTCCCGTCCCCTCTTCTGCCCTCCCGTCCCCTCTTCTGCCCTCCCGTCCCCTCTTCTGCCCTCCCGTCCCCTCTTCTGCCCTCCCGTCCCCTCTTCTGCCCTCCCGTCCCCTCTTCTGCCCTCCCGTCCCCTCTTCTGCCCTCCCGTCCCCTCTTCTGCCCTCCCGTCCCCTCTTCTGCCCTCCCGTCCCCTCTTCTGCCCTCCCGTCCCCTCTTCTGCCCTCCCGTCCCCTCTTCTGCCCTCCCGTCCCCTCTTCTGCCCTCCCGTCCCCTCTTCTGCCCTCCCGTCCCCTCTTCTGCCCTCCCGTCCCCTCTTCTGCCCTCCCGTCCCCTCTTCTGCCCTCCCGTCCCCTCTTCTGCCCTCCCGTCCCCTCTTCTGCCCTGCCGTCCCCTCTTCTGCCCTGCCGTCCCCTCTTCTGCCCTGCCGTCCCCTCTTCTGCCCTGCCGTCCCCTCTTCTGCCCTGCCGTCCCCTCTTCTGCCCTGCCGTCCCCTCTTCTGCCCTGCCGTCCCCTCTTCTGCCCTGCCGTCCCCTCTTCTGCCCTGCCGTCCCCTCTTCTGCCCTGCCGTCCCCTCTTCTGCCCTGCCGTCCCCTCTTCTGCCCTGCCGTCCCCTCTTCTGCCCTCCCGTCCCCTCTTCTGCCCTCCCGTCCCCTCTTCTGCCCTCCCGTCCCCTCTTCTGCCCTCCCGTCCCCTCTTCTGCCCTCCCGTCCCCTCTTCTGCCCTCCCGTCCCCTCTTCTGCCCTCCCGTCCCCTCTTCTGCCCTCCCGTCCCCTCTTCTGCCCTCCCGTCCCCTCTTCTGCCCTGCCGTCCCCTCTTCTGCCCTCCCGTCCCCTCTTCTGCCCTCCCGTCCCCTCTTCTGCCCTGCCGTCCCCTCTTCTGCCCTCCCGTCCCCTCTTCTGCCCTCCCGTCCCCTCTTCTGCCCTCCCGTCCCCTCTTCTGCCCTCCCGTCCCCTCTTCTGCCCTCCCGTCCCCTCTTCTGCCCTCCCGTCCCCTCTTCTGCCCTCCCGTCCCCTCTTCTGCCCTCCCGTCCCCTCTTCTGCCCTGCCGTCCCCTCTTCTGCCCTGCCGTCCCCTCTTCTGCCCTGCCGTCCCCTCTTCTGCCCTGCCGTCCCCTCTTCTGCCCTGCCGTCCCCTCTTCTGCCCTGCCGTCCCCTCTTCTGCCCTGCCGTCCCCTCTTCTGCCCTGCCGTCCCCTCTTCTGCCCTGCCGTCCCCTCTTCTGCCCTGCCGTCCCCTCTTCTGCCCTGCCGTCCCCTCTTCTGCCCTGCCGTCCCCTCTTCTGCCCTGCCGTCCCCTCTTCTGCCCTGCCGTCCCCTCTTCTGCCCTGCCGTCCCCTCTTCTGCCCTGCCGTCCCCTCTTCTGCCCTGCCGTCCCCTCTTCTGCCCTGCCGTCCCCTCTTCTGCCCTGCCGTCCCCTCTTCTGCCCTGCCGTCCCCTCTTCTGCCCTGCCGTCCCCTCTTCTGCCCTGCCGTCCCCTCTTCTGCCCTGCCGTCCCCTCTTCTGCCCTGCCGTCCCCTCTTCTGCCCTGCCGCCCCCTCTTCTGCCTGCCGCCCCCTCTTCCGCCTGCCCTCCCCTCTTCCGCCCTCCCCTCTTCCGCCCTCCCCTCTTCCGCCCTCCCCTCTTCTCCCCACCCCTCTTCTCTCCACCCCTCTTCCGCCCTCCCCTCCTCACACACCACCCCTCCTCCTCTTATTCCTCTCCTCCTCTTACCCCTCACCCCTCCTCCTCCGCCCTCCCCCCTCCTCCGCCCTCCCCCTCCTCTCACTGCTCCTCTTCCGCCCTCCCTTTCCCCTCTCCCCTCCACCCCTTCCCCCTCTCACCACCACCCTTCCCCCTCTCACCACCACCCCTTCCCCCTCTCACCACCACCCCTTCCCCCTCTCAACACCACCCCTTCCCCCTCTCCCTCCTCCCGCTCTCCCTCCTCCCGCTCTCCCTCCTCCCGCTCTCCCTCCTCCCGCTCTCCCTCCTCCCGCTCTCCCTCCTCCCGCTCTCCCTCCTCCCACTCTCTCCCCTCCCCTCCCCTCCTCCCACTCTCCCTGCTCCCCTCCCCTCCTGCCACTCTCCCTGCTCCCCTCCCCTCCTGCCACTCTCCCCTCCTCCCCTCCCTCTCCTCCTCCCCTCCCTCTCGTCCTCCCCTCCCTCTCCTCCTCCCCTCCCTCCCCTCCTCCCCTCCCTCTCCTCCTCCCCTCCCTCTCGTCCTCCCCTCCATCTCGTCCTCCCCTCCCTCTCGTCCTCCCCTCCCTCTCGTCCTCCCCTCCCTCTCGTCCTCCCCTCCCTCTCGTCCTCCCCTCCCTCTCGTCCTCCCCTCTCTCCCCTCCTCCCATGTCCTCTCTCCCCTCCTCCCCTCACTCTCCTCATCCCTCTGCCCTCCCCTCCCCATCCCCCTCCTCATCCCCCATCCCCACACCCCTCATCCTACCCCTCCCCTTCTACCCCATCTCCTCCCCTGCCTCCCTCCTTCCCTGCCTCCCTCCTCCCCACCCTGCCTCCCTCCTCCCCACCCTGCCTCCCTCCTCCGCACCTCCCCTTCCCCCCACCTCCTCCTCCACCCCACCTCCTCCTTCCTGCACCTCCTCCTCCCCCCTCCTCTCCTCCCCCAAATCTTCCGACCCCCCCCTCCTCCTCCTACCCCTACCCCTACCCCTACCCCTCTCCCTCTTCCTCCTCCCCCACCTCATCCTCTCACTCCTCCTCTCCCCACCTCCTCCTGCTCCCCCACCTCCTCCTCCCCCACCTTATCCCCCTCCTCCTCCCCCCACCTCCTCCTGCTCCCTCTACTCCTCCTCCCCCCTCCTACTCCTCCTCCACCTTATCCCCCTCCTCCTCCCCCCACCTCCTCCTGCTTCCTCTACTCCTCCTCCCCCCTCCTACTCCTCCTCCACCTCCTCTCCCGTGACAATGCAAGTTCTAACACAAGTCTGTGCACTCAAAACTGTATTGGACCATTCTTCATCTACCCTACAGCCAGGATGTCTTGCCTTCTGACGTCCATGAGTGTGGCTCAATGGAGGATGCGCTCTATGGGAAGCAGTGCATGGAATATGGGGACGCTGTGGATGCAGGAAGATGGCTCTGATGTTGACCAGTAGAGTGGTATCATGCAGGCATAAAGGACCTCCAGCATAGATTATGGTGAAAAATAGTGTTTTGTAGCTAAAAGAGTGGGGAATAATATGATATATGGAATCATGAATAAAACCAACCAGCTTTCAGTAAAAGTGTATGCCCTTCCTCATGTTACAAACCAACTTTATTTCTATGCCTCATTTCTCCATATATACAACTGATTTTTTATGCCCGGGAATGAAGTGACACTAATGTACACACCCACTAGCAGTTTAAAATCCCAACAAAACTTTTTTTTTATCCCTTCTCTGTTTGGCTATGTTTTCCCTTGAGTTGCAGGACTCCATTAGTCGCTTTTTATCTGGATATACAATTTGGGTAGGTAATTGCAAAAAGTTCATGCTTTAACAGTAAAAGCAATTCACCAGTAATATTACATTGATTTTAGTTTATTTAAAAGAAAAAGTAACGTTAAAATTTAAGGAGAACTGAGTCACTAAAAATAGTAACATTTTTGCTCAATGCTAATAAAGTTTCCTTAATCTTACATATAATAGACTAACCATTAGGAGGAGGTTTCTAGGATTGGGTGTAAAATTTATGTGTCTGAAGTCACATATTAGGATAAGACGGGGGGAATAAAGAACTAAATATCGGTATAAAATGATAGTCAACAATTGACACAAATAATTTCATACGATAACTGAGAAATTGTCTGTAGACAGGGCCAGGAAAAAATTGTTTTATTGTATGAACAATTTTGGTGTTATTTTATTAGTTATGTTGTTACTTTTTATCAGTTTTGGCATTCTTTTCTTATGACTTATTTTTGAAGCACTGTATATTGCTATTTTGTCTTTCTTTGTTGTTTTTCAGTGTTATGTTGAAACTGAAAATATTCCTCTGAATTGCGTTATAGTTATTCACATCATATTTATTTACTTCATTAAAAAATTCATTTTTATTGTACATATTAAATCTAATCAATTAAAGAAAAAAGTAACTTGACAACTGTACACTATTGAAAGTTTTTAAAAAATGGTCATTGTCATAAATTCAAAGTTATCTTCTGAGACTATATGCCACATATGCCACAGACCCATCTGTACTTCAGTATAATGGGGTCTAAATTTGAAAACAGAAGACAAATTGCCTTCAACACAAAATCACATTTGACAAAGTCCTCTATCCTAGTGGTATCTGAAGTTGCTTCTCCACTAAATTATGAAAGGAATTGTGTCCCTAAAGAATATCTTTCATGACTCAGACCTGCCATTTTAGGTACACATAGTACGCTTTATCACAAGGCTGGCTATGACATGCCAAACTTCACACGTGCACTGTGTGCAGGTCTTGTGCGGGCCAAGGCCCTGCCTATTACTTGGCTTTGCTTGGTCCTCCTCAGAACTACCCGGGAAAGCACGACATTTCATTTAGCATTGCGGTGTGGCATTTTTCGGCTGATGCAAGTCTCTTGAGTTTGGCAGTACAGCTCTCTGAGTTTAGCAGAATTGTGGCGTCAGCGTTGTTTACCCTTTGCTGTTCGCTCGTTGTATGAAGGACATTCACAGCTTCAGTGGCTGTTTGCACAAAAAGACACGATGTAGCAATCTGCCATCACAATCCATTAAAATGAATTGGAATGTTAGAAGAAATGGATGAGAATTCTGAATTCGCATAAACGATGGGTACTGCATATTTGCTATGAAACAACATTACTATACCATGCAGAAAGAATTTAAAGATATAGTTCACAATGAAAGAGCAAAAAATTATGAAGAGATTGATGCTATGAGTAGTAAAATTTCTGAAGTCACATCCATTATTCCATTCTCAGTTGCAACTGTTTGCAGTGGAAATGAAGTAAGTGTATGTAAACATCATATAGTACTGCAAAGTAGGTTGGTTAAGTCGAGGGGCATGGCTGGAAAAATTTTTTGATTTAAAACTCACTATTGTTGAAGTTACGAAGGAAAAAGAAATACAGGAATGAAAATTAGAACATCCATAATGGTTTGCAGAATTCGCATTTTAAGTGGACTTGAGTGCCCACTGAGCACAGTAAGACATTGCTAGGTAACTTCTGTATGATTTGATGGGGATGCATTCAAAAAGAAAATTGTTTTGTAGAAGGGACACATTTTGACTAACACAGTCCAGTTCCCTAAGCTCACTGGCATAGGAAATCAGAGGTTTGAAGAATTCATTGTGGCCCTGAAAGAATTATAATAGTTTCATAAGCTTTTGAGAACACTGTCAACCATATGTCTGCTTTAATGCTGTTTTTGAGACTGTTTGCCATTTCAGTTGAAAGTACCCCTATGCATATGCGGATGTCTTTGATTGACCTGTTGGGTAATTTTGGTTTTAGTGACAAATATTTTTACATTAAAACTGTCCAGGATGTCTAGATTGCGTCCTCAAGTAGAGTTTCCAAGTCTCGATAAGGGTGCAAAAGTGCTACTATTTCGATCGACATATTTGTGTGAAACAAATTTTTCAATTATGAAACTAAATAAATCAAGATTACTTGGCAAATTGAGTGCAAACTCTGTGAAATTGTGTCTGTCCCTATACCGACTATTTGTACCAGTTAAAATTATATTGGGTCTTCAGGGCACCAAGAATAATTAAATAACACTGAAAATTTGTTTTGTTTGTGATCTATGATTTTGAGAAATGTGATATGTAAAACCAAGTCATATGTAGTGCGAATGCACTACCATTTAAATGTGGTGTGTTTGCAGTTTCCCCTCTTCCCCCTCCTTGCACTGAGACAGTGTGGCGTGGCAGTGGGAAAAGCGTGCAGCGGGACTGAGTACTTGGTGCTCATGCCCAGGCATGTATCATGAGCCGAAATCTTGGCTATCCCTGCTTCACCATGTCAGCCTTAAACACTTAACACAAACTCCGAAGTTATTTTGTTTTTATTGTTTTGACACAAACTTAAAATCCCAAGTATACTTGGACAACTTGAGAACAGACCTTCAAAAAAATAAAACCCCATTTATATCCGTTTCAGCGCTGATAAGTGTTCATCTGCTTGAGCACATCTGGCCCTTGATTTGTAACATGGCTGTCATGTTTTGGTTGAGGTGATCGTTATTAGATATTGTCTATACTGTGTGCAGCTTTGGATATTTGACAACAAAATAACGTGTTTTTATAGCCATTTTCCTGTATTTTTGGCTGGGCAGTGCTTTCTGAAAAGGATGGCTATAGTGGTCCTGGGTTTGACGTTAAATTTAGCACCTCACAAAGTGAAGAAGAATCTAATATTACTTCATTAGAGACTGAAAGTGATGAGACTGTTAATCAGTTGAGTGTCAAGTGCTTGCCAATGGTATGAGATAAATACATTCACTGTGCTCTAGCCAGCTCCTCCAAGATTAATGTTCACAGGAAACCATTGTGAAGTACGTGGTTGGACTTCATAGCTACACAGAAATTAAAAATGATATCAGATTTGAGGATATTTTAGTCAAAGTCCAGGGCATGAGTGTACTTGGGATTTTATCATTGCTGATCTTCAAAATTTTGTAACTCATTGTTTTGAGCTTTAAAAGCTATCTTCATGTGTCTACATGTAACTTCTTTCTTTGTAGGATGTTTTTCATTAATAAAAAAATATTATTTTTTTAAAACCTAATTTGAAAAAGTCAATATATTAAGGGGTTAATAGAGTTCATAATCAGCCTATAGATGAAACAATAATCTAGAGCCGTTAACAGAACCTCTTCCAGGTGTACATCACAGTAGGCTGCAGCAGACTTCTAGCAAAGAAACTCAATGTAGCTTGGTTCTGAAAGAGAGTAGGGAAATAAGTCTTGCTGCTAGGTAGTAGTCACGGGAGGGGTATAGGCCAGATGATAGAGGACAAATTAGACACAGGGTACCATGTCACAAGCATTGTGAAGCCAAGAGCTAGTTAGCATTAGCCAGGTGACAGAGGGTGTGGGTATTTCGTGAAAAGGCTTTGGCAAGGAAATCAGGTTCTTATAATTGGTGGAGTAGGGAATAGCCTGGCTAAGAACAGTAATTATCGCTTTAGGTGTGACCTGGATGAAATAGGAGTAGCAACTATACACACAAATGTGAGTTTTGTGGAGATCCTGCAGCACCTTGACCAGCCCTGGGCAAATACTGCTGTGAGCTATGTGATTCAGGCACCCTGATTTGAAAAAAATGAAAATATCAGGAGAGCCTCACAAAATGCTTAATAACGCACAGAAAAGTAAGGGTAGCTTATTTTATCAAAATATTAGATGAATGAGTAATAAGATACAAGAGCTTCTTGTCTGTTTCGAAAATTTAGAGAGCTCTGAAAAGATAGGCATCCTGTGCCTGACTGAGCACTATGTAATCACAGGGTTAGATAAGTTACTTATGAAAGATTACACATTGCAGCGTACTCTTGCAGAAATAATATAGGAAAGAAGGTGTTGCTACATATATTAAGACAGAAAACAAGCTCAGAAACATTGAGACAAATTGATTTTGTATTGCTAAACACATGGAAGTGTGTGCTTGTGAATTAATACTAAGAAAGTTCACTTTTATTTGTAGCTGTACATAGTTCTCCACTGGGGAATTTTGAACTGTTTAGATAATCTGGCTTCCTTACTGTCCTATCTGTCATATGCAGCAAGTCTCTGGTGACTTCAGTGTAGATTTTCTGAAGGACACTGATAGGAAAAATGATATGGAAACTGTATTTGGATCCTACAATTTGGTCTCAGTAACTAACTTTCCAACATGGGTGGATAAAGACAGTAGGACCCTAACTGATAACATTTTCTTTGATGAAGTTCAAAGTAATAAAATAACTGTTTATCTAGTAAAAGTGGCCTCTCTGACGATGATGCACAGTTAGTTAGAATACATAACATAGTGTCTAAATATGGATACTCCTCAGTGGAAATCATTTAAAATAATTGAGGACTTCAGGGCAAATGTTTTTAAGAATAATTTACAGAATATGACATGGGAGGTAATTTATAATGAACCAAATGCTCACATAAAATTTAATCTATTCCGTGATAAATTCATATCATTATTTGAAAATAGCTTTCAGCACAAGCTAGTCAGAAAGGACACTAAACAGCCAGGTAAAAACCCATGGATCACCGGAGAGATTACAGTATCTTGTGAAAAGAAAAAGAAAATATATCAATGGCAAGAACATGCAGGGCCTCTGCAGTAGTTGAACACTACGAAAATACTCAAAATTACCAAAAAAGGTTATTAAAAAATCAAAGAACATGCATGTAATGTCATAAATCAGTACATCCAATAACAAACTTACGACAACTACGGCAACATGGAATGTAGTGAAGTGAGATATAGGACAACGAGGCACAGAACGACCCAGTAGCACTCATAGGGACAAACAGTTTGAGCAAAATCAGAGTAGAGTGTTCAAAATGGAATTTCACCAACTTTCCTTCTGAAATTAAGAAAATTCTCTCAAAAGATAAAACCTCATTTGGTTTTGATGATGTTTCCAATAGAAGATTAAAAATTTGTTGCCATGTAATAAGCCCAGTCTTGAAATATGTGATGCATGATTAACTAAAGGCATTTTTCCAGGGAGACTGATAAATGCCATTGTTAAACCCCTATTTAAGAAAGGTGATAAGAGAGACGTAAATAACTACTGATCTATTTCACTGCTGACATCATTCTCCAAAATTTTCGAGAAGATGATGTATTCTAGAATAGTATCTCACTTAAGCAACAGTAGTATTCTTAGCAATTCATAGTTTGTTTTCAGAAGGGTTGCTCTACTGAGAATGCCATTTACACATTCACTCACCATATTTTACAAGCACTAAATAATAAAATAGTTCCAGTTGGTATTTTCTGCACTCTCTCTAAGGCATTTGACTGTTTGAATCACAGTATTCTCCTAGTAAATAAATTGATGTTTTATGGGATTAATGGTATAGCCAGCCAATGGATAATCTTATATCTAACCAAAAGATTACAATTCTACGTAATAACTCGAGCAATGTAGTCCAGGGACACTATTCTGAGTGGAGAGAAATCATGTTTGGGGTCCCCCAAGGTTCAGTCTTATGTCCACTACTGTTCCTTGTGTTACACTTATCATTGGTTTCGTACTTCCAGATGTGCAGAATCGAATAAGTTGCGTCTTTTTAAAATTGAGGGTGAGACCATTTGCAGAAAACCAGTCGGTTATACTTCTAAGAAGTTTATTTATCATTTCTCCTGTTTCTGTATGTGTGTTTGGAAATCTGCTAGTGTCATCTGCAAAAGAACTAATTCTGTGTGTTGTATGTGGAACAGAAGAATGATATATATATATATATATATATATATATATATATTAAAAACGAAGATTCCAAGACTTACCAAGCAGGAAAGCGCCGGCAGACAGGCACATGAACAAAACACACACACAGAATTACGAGCTTTCGCAACTGGCAGTTGCTTCGTCAGGAAAGAGGGAAGGAGAGGGAAAAATGAAAGGATGTGGGTTTTAAGGGAGAGGGTAAGGAGTCATTCCAATCCCGGGAGCGGAAAGACTTCCCTTAGGGTAAAAAAAGGACAGGTGTACACACACACACACACACACACACACACACACACACACACACACATCCATCCGCACATACACAGACACAAGCAGAAATATGTCTGCTTGTGTCTGTGTATGTGCGGATGGATATGTGTGTGTGTGTGTGTGTGTGTGTGTGTGTGTGTGTGTGTGTGTGTGCGAGTGTACACCTGTCCTTTTTTTACCCTAAGGGAAGTCTTTCCGCTCCCGGGATTGGAATGACTCCTTACCCTCTCCCGTAAAACCCACATCCTTTCATTTTTCCCTCTCCTTCCCTCTTTCCTGACGAAGCAACTGCCAGTTGCGAAAGCTCGTAATTCTGTGTGTGTGTTTTGTTCATGTGCCTGTCTGCCGGCGCTTTCCCGCTTGGTAAGTCTTGGAATCTTCGTTTTTAATATATTTTTCCCATGTGGAAGTTTCTTTCTGTTTTATATATATATATATATATATATATATATATATATATATATATATATATATATATATATTCTGTGTGTGTGTTTGTGTGTTTTGTTCATGTGCCTGTCTGCCGGCGCTTTCCCGCTTGGTAAGTCTTGGAATCTTTGTTTTTAATATATTTTTCCCATGTGGAAGTTTCTTTCTGTTTATATATATATATATAATCTCCAGCGATATGAAATGGCTGACAAACAGCAAAGTAAAATTTTATAATGAATTGAGAAAATTTCTCCATGACAACTCCTCCTGTTCTGTAGAAGATTTTCTATTATTGCAATGTGCAAAAGGTGGTGGGTTGGAATTACTAACTCACATCTACATATTGTTTCTTCTTTTTTTATGTACAGATTAGTTTGCGATGTGATTGTATAAGGGTTTGTTCGACATCATTACAATCTATCATGCAAAATGATCTATAGAATATGTTACTAACTGACTGTCTTAATAAATGGATCTGTGGCAGCAGTAGTTATTAGCCTAATTTGAAAGAACAACCCAGTGCATTTCAGCGACCTTCCACCTCTGCCTGAAGTATTCATCCCTTCATATTTCTCAAAAAGTTTCCAGTTTTATAACCAAAAATTCATATTTCCCTGAAGAAATCTTAACTTCGAATAAATGTAATATTTTATCCAGCAACGTCATATTTCTCAATATTTTTGCACAACAAATCATACCAAAACTGATGTGGATTAGAGATATCTTTAACATGGTGCATCAATTAAACTGCATATTCGAAAATCACCAAATGTGGAACTCTAGCTTCACAACCACGCAAATCAACATCATGCCGGTCCAGTTTGCTTCTGTCACCCAATTACACCATAGGAAATTTGATGTCATGCAAACGTGTTTTGGGTGGTAAAACAAACCACTGATAATACTTACTTCACTTTTTAGTCAACTTTTTTTAATTTTGTGAATGAAGTATGGGGTGACAGCGTGACCTGTTGTGTGGACCAGGGCCTAGGTTAGATTGAAAGGTATCAGATGCCGTGTTAATTTAAGTTTTTGCAAAACTAAGATGCCATATGTGGTGTTCTTTATTTTGCATATAATGAAAATATCTAGTTCAATTAATGCATTGCACCATTTTTTGTACAATATGCTGTGCAAAATAGTCAGGAACATTCATGTTGATGACTAAAATTGCTAATGGAATGTAGTTCTTTGTCGTCACATCTAGAACCATGGATGTTCATGTGGAAAATCCACTGTAATTTTAAGAATATATAAAGTTCTCAGAATTGAGAAAAAGTCAAAATACAATTTCAGCATTCAAAGAAAATAATCCTTTTGAAAATGCAGTGTAATTGAATAGACAGAAAAGTCTATTCACCAAGTGGTGGCAGGAAAATACATGTATAAAAGTTATTAAAAGTGTGCAAGCTTTTGGAGCCAGTGGCTCCGGAAGCATGCAAACTTTTAATTATGCTTATATGTGTGTGAGTAGATTTTTTTTTATCCATCCAGGTACATTATAATTTTAACATTCAGTAACTCTTAGTTACCAATATTAATAAATTGCTGACCTCAGACTTACCATTTTACATGGAAAAGGGAAAAAATATGTCATTCCATGACGTTTCACAAAAACTACGAGTTCTGTGTTATGTTGCTATAAACTGCAGATTGAATGTTATTTTCCATTTTATCATCCACACAAAATTTTCCCGTCCCTATCTATAGATACCGTCAAGTGACTAACACTGTTCCTTTCAAGAGATTGCCTTCAGCAGAGACAACCAGGCTGTGGTTTGTTTTGTGGCATTGCCACATATTCACAATCAGTTGATAGCTATAACAATTTTTAATATTTCATCCACTGTCACAACACATTATTTGAGTCTAAAGACTACTTGTGTGTGAACACAAACATCTGAACACAAGTCTTGCTTCATGTTCACAAAGTGTACATGAATCCATTGAAAAAATGGTATATTTATAAAGGTTCTGAAAATCAGTGAGCAGGAATATTCTCCTTCCGTTGCCATAGTTCTCACTTAATCAACATTTTTACTATTATTATTACATTGATCACAATTTGCACTGTTTTTTGGAGCTTATTCCTATTTTCAGGCGATGTTTTAAACGTACATAAGCTTTTATACAGGATGACTCAGCTGCCTCTACCGATTCATTTTATGCATCCCGCTCTATGTCTGTATCAGGAACGGTATCCAAATGGTGTCGGCTATGTGGTCAATGTAAGTGCCCTCTCAGAGCTTTGAGCAACTGTCGGAAACAGGATCGTACTGTTAAAAATAAAGGTGAGAATTGGCCATGAGTTACTCAGTATTTTTGGACCAATTACCTTATTTCTGCCCTAAATATACAAATTCCTCCAAATTTCCTTTGTGTAATTGACACTATAATCAGTCAGGTTTTGGATGTCTCTGTAAGTATATTATGTTTATAGTACTTAATCGTACGTAAATGGTTTTGAGGTTATATACCAGAAAGTTGTACTTCCATACTTCCCTTTTTGATATCTACTATTAATTCCATTGTCGCTGTATAAGGAACATTTCAGAATTAAGTTAGAGGCTTCCAAAACCTTTATGACTACACCACCAGTTACACAAAGAAAGATTGGAGACAATGGGATAAGTGTGGCAAAAGTAAGGTATATCTTGGTCCAAAAATACTGTGTAATTCATGACCACTCTTCGGTTGTATTTTTTATGGTGTGGTTCTATTTACTAACAGTCGCCCAGAGCTCTGAAAGGGAACTAATATTGATTATACGGCTGTTGCCTGTCTGGATACTATTCCTGTTATAGCGTGGGTTGCGTAAAACGATTTGGTAGGGGCATCTAATTCACTCTGTATAAGTAAGGAGGATCGTTTGTCCCCATAACAAAACAGACCAGTTTATGTCCTTTTTTTGCAGTTTGTATTGTGGTTCTCAGCACCATTTGAAAGAACTGTTGATATTATCTATAATGTGTCATGCACATAACACATTAATAGTGAACTGCTGTTGCATGGTATAAAAACGCCTTTACCACTTATTTATTTAAGTGTGATGATACGCTTGGTTTTTGCAATTTGTTATGTAAGTCAAAGTTGATGTTATAATTAATACATTTTCTTTTTATGTTTATACAGGGTGCAGAATCCAGTAGCACACTTATTAATCCTCAAAATTCGTGTCCTTTCAAAGGCACATCTTTCGAGTTACCAGAACATGAACAAGAAGAACTGTCTCGCTATGGGTACTGGAGCGCAGAAGCACGCAGTTTGCATTTACCTTCATACCGTTCTGCATTTCTTTTCTTGTCTCGAATTCCTTTGGAAATCATTCATGAATTTTTACGTATGCGACTCGAACAGAAACCAGAAAACCCTTCTGCTTTGTGTATTCGACAGGTAAGTGGTTTTTGAATTGTATGCATTCTACATAAATTATGTTGATTAACCGCTATAATTAACAACTATAGTTGTGATCTGCCTGTCTTTGACCAAGGAAACATAGATAAACAAGTAATTGTGTTTACAGGACATGGCTAAAACATAAACAAACAGTTTATGTAAAAAATCTAAATAACTGTAAATTTAAATATTTGCTGTAAGGACAATAGTGAGGAAATTCTAAATTTGTCTATGAAATACTCGAACCTTTGTTCAGACAATTTCAATTTCTTTTTTTTTTAATTGTGTATTTCAGCCCCAGGTCACACAAATGATATCGGTACCATACTTCTTAGCAAGTCATCATCAGATGATCTTTTTAAACAGCATGGAAAAGGGGGTAGCAAAATATGTTTAGGAAACAAAATTATGGAATTAAACTAACTTCTATAGGCAACCACATGCACTTGAATAAGTTACATAGTAACTTGTCAAAGTACAACTGAACATTCCAGGAGAGGTGCTAACAATGTAAACACATTTACATTCTGATTCTTTCATATAACAGTGTAAAGCTGGTAACCTTTCAATCACTGATTGTGAAGTAGAGCCTTATCAAAGTGAAAACTATTTTAAAAAATCATCTAACTACTGGTGTATGTAAGCAAGACGTACACCAGAAGAGTAATGACGCCTACCTACTGATGTGATTCGCAAGTGGCAAATTGATCACTGATGGTTGCAAGAGTACACTAACTAACCACTGTGAAAGAACTGACAAATCCAGCTACTATTAGACAATTGGGAACCAGCAGTAAAGGACGCCCAAACAAGGAGAAAGGCAAAAACCAAGGACAGGGTGAGTCACAGGAATTAGACGTTTTTGAAATGAACAATACACGCTTAATTTGTAGCGCAAAAGTGAATTTACTACAATAGCGTCTTTGTAATTACATGTCATTTGAAATGCATATTATGAATGGAAGATAATGTCTGGCAGGTGGTGTCCACTTTCTTGATTGTAGGTTTCAAGTCTGTGTTGTAAATCCGTGTAAGCACGGGCCAACATTTCATGATCAGTTACCTCTACTTCTTGCACGATTGCGTCCTTCAAACCAGTCAAGGTGCAGAGTTTGTGGGAATACACAAGAGAATTGAGGCATCCCCGCAAAAAGAACCTGCAAGTGCTGTATTGGGGGATCTTGGAGGTCACATGATGTCTCTGAAATGGGGAACTACTCTCCCTGGAAATATGCGATGAATCATGTCCATAGATCCACATTTGAAAATGCACTGTGGTGCCGTCTTGATGAGAATAAACATTGTTCTTGTTTTGTAGATGTTGCTGTCACAGCTGTGGATGCAAGAAAGTTTTAAGTAAGTAAATGTAATGTGCAGTGTTGTCTGTCACAGTTGGCACCATTTTTATTAAAAATATGCTGTACTGTCCACTTCAGCATCACTACTGAAAAGGCGTCTGATAGCAAGAGCACTGCTGAAGGTTCCCACAGTCCATCTCTATGCGGGGGTGTCATACTAATCATTTCAAAAATGTCCAGTTCTTGTTGGTCACCCAGGATCTTAACAGATCACGAAATACTTCAAAATAGGCTTTGTTATGTGAATTATTTTGTTTGTGTAGAAGTGATGTGACAGTTTAAGAAATTGATTTTTTTTAAGTGTATGCAGATGGTTATTTTTTTTTAAGTATATGCAGATGGTAAGTATTTGTATGGAGTGTAGCCATGTATGGAAGTGAAACTTGGGCGATAAATAGTTTGGACAAGAAGAGAATAGAAGCTTTCGAAATGTGGTGCTACAGAAGAATGCTGAAGATTAGATGGGTAGATCACATAACTAATGAGGAAGTATTGAATAGGATTGGGGAGAAGAGAAGTTTGTGGCACAACCTCACCAGAAGAAGGGATCGGTTGGTAGGACATGTTCTGAGGCATCAAGGGATCACCAATTTAGTATTGGAGGGTAGTGTGGAGGGTAAAAATCTTAGAGGGAGACCAAGAGATGGATACACTAAGCAGATTCAAAAGGATGTAGGTTGCAGTAGGTACTGGGAGAGGAAGAAGCTTGCACAGGATAGAGTAGCATGGAGAGCTGCATCAAACCAGTCTCAGGACTGAAGACGACAACAACAACAACATGCAGATGGTGTCCTTTAGGAATGTAATGACAGATATATAGATGGTTATCTTTGCTTCCTATTTCAATCTGCTATTTTTTCTTCTTTTTTAAATGAGTACTGATCGCTATATTATTACATCTTATATTACAATGTTGTCGAAAGTGTATATTAAAAGATGTGTGTTTATTCTGTGTAAAATGTTGGACAGGCAACATGTGTTATCTTATACATCTGAGTTTGAGTTTGAGTGTTGATTATGATCTACTCTTTTCTTATGGCATATTTTATGCTGAAGCTGATGGTCTTTACAGAAGATTACTCTCGTTTTATACTTAGTGAAAGAATGAATAATCTCTTCAAATGATTTTCCTCTGCAAGTCAGTGCAACAATTTTTTGTGCTTGACATTTGTCGTCTACACTACTCATCCACTTCTTAATTTCTCATGCATTTTAATGACACTCATTCCTTCATAACTGATAGACCCACCTACCTGTTTTAATATATCAGGTTCTTAATTTAGGGGTAGACTTTGTAATCTGTGTATCATGAACTAAATATGTCCACTTATATTAAGCGGGGTAAAAGTCTAGGTTGGTTGGTTGGTTCGGAGAGTAAAGGGACTAAACTGCAGGGTCAACAGTTCCTGGTAAAAGTCTAGATCAGGGCCAGTGGTGTACTTATCTGTTTGGTGTAGCAAAGTTATTTAGCTTTCACGGTAAAGTATGATGGAAAGGAAAGATGGTAAGACAGTTGCTTGGTCTATGCAACCAGTGAGAGAGCAGCAGACGCACAATGCATTTCTAAGCAATAGTGTCATATTCCCATGTCAGTACGTCTGTAATCGTTATATATATATATATATATATATATATATATATATATATATATATAAAACAACACACACACACACACACACAAGCAAATAGTTTGGCGATCAAGATTATTACTTTAATTTAAGTTGTGCTATCAGGTTCAACCTCATCACATCCTTGTAGTTGGTGACATATTTGGAAGAAACAAATACATGTGACAACAAAGATTATTAATCAATTTTTACAAACAAAACTGTATTCCAACCTAAATGAGGCATTAGTCTAAGCAGCAGGTCAGTCTATTACCACAAACAAGTAGTTCAGCTTTCACCTTCATTGGCATCACTACTGCCACATTCCATCCTACCACAACCTTGTAATTCATGAATTCATGACATATCCACAAAAAATATTTGTGACAGTGAAGGAAATGGTTCGACTTTGAGGCTAGAAATTCATTGCCTCTTTTCTCACCTCTCATTGGTCACATGAAAGTTGTATGTTAGACATCAAAACTTTGTCTGATACTCTGTTTCCATGTAGTAAGCTCTAAAGAATGGATGATGTTTTTCTCTATTTCTTACATCAATTTCATTTTAGAGTGAAATAGATTCAATACTTACCTTATACCTTTGGTTTCAAAGTTTACCAACTGTTTACTGTTACTTAGATAACTGTAAACTTCAGTACCAACAATCAGAACACAGATACAGGCTGATTCTGTGGTGATGTTATAAACTTTCAAGGATGATGGAGAAGGGTAAATGTATCAATTTGAGGTGGGAACCCTGATCCGCAAATGACAGTGTCGAACGTTATAAGCGAAAATCGTTTTGACCGTATATGCATGCAGTGGGACCGTTGTTGTTAATATCGAAGTGTAGACAACCTTCAGAGGTGGTAGTCCGGACCAAAACAAGGAAAAAGGTCTAGTAAACATAAGACTCTAAATGCATACCTGAAGAGCAATGAATACTTGTTCATCTTCAACTCTGTGAAACCATCTCTTCTATTGTGAGCTTTTTGGTTTCCATATTTTTGTAGGAGTTAGTATGGAACAAGACAAGAAAAGAATTCCATTAAGTATAGGCTCTAAAATACATACCTGAAGAGCTATGAGCACTTGTTCATCTTTGGTATCGTGAAATATGTATCTTCTAATGAAAAAGTACTCAAGCTCTTTAAAGGTATACGTTTTAGAGCCAATGTTTACTAGACATTTTGTTCTTGCTTTGGACCATTCTACCACATCCAAATGTTGCCTGCCCTACAATCTTAGCAACAACAGTACCAGTAAGTGTATTTTATTGTCAGAGATACCAGAATAATTTTTGCATATAACTTTTGACTTGGTTGTTTCTAAACTAGGGCGCCTTACCTCAAATTGATACATTTACTCGTGTCAATCATTCCGGAAATTTTGCAACATCATCACTGAATCACCCTGTATGTTTACATTGTTTGCATCTCTTGCGGCCTGTTCAGTTGTTCTTAGGTGAGTTACTATGTAACGTATTCAAGAGTGTGTAATCCTATGTAGGAGTTACTTTGGTTTTGCAATTTAGTGTCCTAGTATTTTACTACCTGCTTTTCTTTCTTTTTAAAGAGACCATCATCATCCCTTGCTGAGAAGTTGAAAATGGTAATGATACCATTTGTGTGTCCTGAATTTGAAATATGTAACACAAAAATTCATTTACAAGATATGCACTGTGTTCTTCTAATGCAATATTATGCCTGGTTCGTATTAGTCGTATATAGGTGTTCATGGTTTTTTACTTTCTATATTTCATTTGCTACTTCTTGGGTGTCATTGTTCTACGTTATAGAAAACTGCACTGTGTGCTAGCATGTACTTGCATGTTAAATATATATATGTCTATACATATATTAAAAAAAAAAGATTCCAAGACTTACCAAGTGGGAAAGCGCCGGTAGATAGGCACAATAAACACACACACACAATTTCGAGCTTTCGCAACCGGCAGTTGCTTCGTCAGGAAGAGGGAAGGAGAAAGAAAGATGAAAGGATGTGGGTTTTAAGGGAGAGGTTAAGGAGTCATTTCAATCGCGGGAGCGGAAAGACTTACCTTCACACACACACACACACACACACACACACACACACACACACACACACACACACACACATATCCACCCATACATATACAGACACAAGCTGGTGTCTGTATATGTATGGATGGATATGTGTGTGTGTGTGTGTGTGTGTGTGTGTGTGTGTGAGAGAGAGAGAGAGAGAGAGAGAGTAAATACCTATCCTTTTTTCCCCCTAAGGTAAGTCTTTCCACTCCCGTGATTGGAATGACTCCCTTAGCCTCTCCCTTAAAACCCACATCCTTTCATCTTTCTTTCTTCTTCCCTCTTTCCTGACGAAGCAACCACTGGTTGCGAAAGCTCGAAATTTTCTGTGTGTTTTTTTATTGTGCCTATCTACCGGTGCTTTTCCGCTTGGTAAGTCTTGGAATCTATGTTTTTAATATATTTTTCCCATGTGGAAGTTTCTTTCTATTTTATTTATGTCTATACATATTATGATTTACAGTTAATGCGTGAAATGAAGGAGGGTATCCGAATAGCTGTTCTCCATAGGCAGAGGTATTTGTCACTTGTTCATGCTGTTCTTTGGGATTGTGAAAAGGACATTATTGAAGGCTTTGAAGAAGGTGTCAAAGAATTTGACCGAAGTGTGAAGATGGTGTTAGAGGTAAGCTTTTAACATACTTATGTTCTTATTTCACTAAACACTTCTTTCATATAGTGAAGTGGTCTGCGTCTTCAGTACTCTATGATGTTGTGTTTGTTGGTTTCAAACTTTGCTCTGTTAATTGTTGTATTAACATGTATCTTGAGTTCAGTCATTATTGTTGTTACATTTTCATTCTATTTTTAAAAGCTGAAACCTTACCAAGCTTTTTTCTGACACTGGTTTGACTCTTGTCTTCTCCAATATGAAAACTGTGAACGAAAGAACTACAGGACCCTAAAGCGAGAGACAAAAGCATGAGAAGTTAACAACACTATAACAAAGCCAAAAAAGTAGATACAAGTAGCTAAAAAAATAGTCCTTGCTGAAAGAAAAATGTGGATTAAACAAAAAAACCAGATCAAGTCAGTGAAAATAGAGAACACAGTGGCTGCAGTTGGTAAAAAAACTAGTGGAAGTACTCACTGGTAATTATATATATGTGGCACAGACTTAAGACAAAAAAAAGAGACACTAATGTATCAACAGAATCACAAGTTGATGTTTGTGAAACCTGTGCCAGAAGAGGAATTAAGAAAAGCTATACAGAAACTAAAGATGTAGAAATCAGCTGGGATATCAGATAATATAGCTTAGAAAAAAAAAATCTAATCAACAAGTGGCAGCAGGTGAACGCACATACATAAAAATGGTTATTTATACAGGCTTCTGGAGCTAGTGGCTCTTTCTTCCAGCAGAAGACTAGAAGGGGAAGGAAGATGGTTGAAGGAGAGGTTTAGGAAAAGAGGTAGAATTCAGAAAATTAACCCAGAACCCTGGGTCAGGGGAGACTTACTGGACAGGATGAGAAGGAAAGACAGAATTAGTCTTTCTTTCTCATCCGGTCTGGTAAGTCTCCCCTGACCCAAAGTTTTGGACTCCTTTTCCTAAACCTATCCAGTTACCTTTCCCTTCACCCCTCTTCCTTCCTCTTCAACCCTTCTGCCAGAAGAAGGAGCCATTGGCTTCGGAAGCTTGATAAGTAAAACCTTTTCTTATATATGTGTGTTTTCCTACTGCCCTTAATGAATAGAGTTTTTTTTATCGATCCAATTACATTATATTGCATAAAATAGCTTGTAAGTTAACAAATGGTCACAACATTGGTGTATATGACAAAACTGTCCTTTCGGAGAGCTAATGTTTCCAGGGAAAGTCAAAATGTGTGTGATGCTTTCAATGTACAAGTAAGGGAATAAGGATGATGCTAATAACTAGGATGATACTAATAACTACAAATTATTTTATATCATTGTTCCTAAAAATTCTATAAATGCTTATGAGTAATATGGTCACCAGTCATTACCTTAAAAGAGCACAAATGTCAAGAGCACTGTAGATGATGTAAAAGTGGTACTGGGCAGTCACGTGACTCTCCACTGCTGCTGTGATTTGGGGCAGTGAAGTGTGAATATACCAGTCAGTTATATGGAATCAGCACAGTAGTGTGGGTCAACATGGAGATGTTACAGAATGGCAGAAATGAGCCTATTGTGTTTGGACATGCTCATGACCACACCATGAATAAAGTCACCTGATTTGTTGTTGTATCAATATGGTCTGTCCAATCTGTCTACAAGAAATCGTGTGCTACTTGCAGTATGAGAAGGGTGGTTGTGAAAAGGTCCTAAATGACAGGGACCGGGGACAAATGTCACAACTTGTCAGTGACTGTTGTTTTTCAATGAATGAAGATCCATTCAATCAGTTTCTGTATGAACGCTGCATAAAGAACTGCATGCAAAGTTTGTTTGGATTCAGATATTTGCACAAGACTGTTGATCATGTGGCACATGGAGCTGTACATCTTCAGTGGCCCAAACAACACAGAAAATACATAGCAACTTTCTAGACTAGATGCTTGTAGTGTGGTCCGATGAGTCATGTTTTTGCCTCTTTTCAAATGATCAAAGCTTCGAATGCAACGGCGAATGAATGAGGTGTTTAACCTGCTTTGTGTGAAGGGTGAGGTTCAGCCTGGAGGGTTCTGCGATTTTTCAGGGGGTGCACTCACTCAAGTCAGTGTGAATATGTACCATTATGTTTCTTAAACTTTCTCAGAGACTGAGTCATTTCTACAGCTTCATAATAAGTACATTGTGAAACACCCATCTTCACAGATGATAAAAGGTGTGTTCACTGGTCTGCATGCATATTTTTCCGAGTCGACAGACTCTCAGACACCGTATCACACCTTAACTGGCTAACTGAATTACACAATCATCGTACAATAGAAAATGTCTGGAGTTATTTTGCAAAGCGGGTGAAAAGTACCAATCAACATCCACTCAATCCACCCTACATGGTAGCTCTATGGGATATGGTCATCAATGAGTGGTTTCAGTTGGATATGAAATATTCAGAAGAAATGTGTAGACACCCTTCCCTGCCAAATTGAGGCCCTTATCGAGTCTAGAAGTAATTACTTGGTGTTTGCATAATTCCTCCTGGGGTGACTGTTTCTACAAGACGATTCAGTACTTACTTACTCTGTGCCTTCTGGAATACAAGGAATCAATGTGATTTTCTGGCCCAAAGATATTTTACGACAGTTGCATTAATTCTGGTCCAAACCCAACGTTCTTGCCAGCTGAATTTGGAGATCCATCTGTAGTAATGCTGCTCAACTTTCCCCACAGAGAGCTGAGTTTCTCGACACACCGTTTAACTTTCAAAAGTAAATCATTTGCTTTAGTGGTGTCTAAAAGCACTAACTAGCTTATACTGAAGTTTCCACTAAAAACGTGGACAAAATAGAGCAGCTACACAATGTCAGTTATGGTACTTTATCCACTGCAAGAGAAACCAGCCAAATTTTTCACATGTATGAATAAACCTTTGGATCATACAGTGTGTTCTGTGTCAACAGTTTATCACTTTTACCCACTTGATAAACAGATACTTTCAAACTTATTTAGGCTCTCTAGACAGACAAATTCGACCACATCCAGCAGGCATTTATTGAACTCACTGCCTGGAGATGCCTGTTCTCTTTTGCATTATTGTATGCAACAACAAAACTAGCTTTTTCGTCATATGATTGTTTTGGCTGTATTTGTCAAAAAATGTTAAGTTACTTCTTCAGCTTCACCATTATTTGGAATGAATTTGCATCCTTGTGTCTTTGGAAAGTTAACTGCTAAGCCTGAAATGTTTTGTATCGAACTTTGTGATAGTGCTCTTTCAAAATTGTGAAGCTTTCTTGGCAAATTACTCACCTAGATTTATCGCCAAAACCTGCAGAAAATATCCTGTTATTCAGTCTTTATTGAACTTCTGATACTCTCTGTATGCTTTTATCTCACTGAATGCTACAACACAACCTCACTGCTATCTTTCACAAAGGGAGATGTGAACATTTGAACGCTAGAACTTGTTGTTGTCAGATTTTGAAGGGGATTTGCCATCATATCAGAAACATCAACCATTTCATTGTTTCTTTGTTTATTTAATTCATAAGTTGTGCATTGATAGCAAATAATAATTTAGAAAATATGTTTGTTCATCTGTCCCTGAGAATACATTACAAACTACCCTAGTACTGTTGGTAAGTGCTTGGTGAATGTTTCAAGCTGAGTACATGAAGAAGTTACAGAAGCAGAACAGCTCTGGTTTTTTATGGCTTGGTTGGTCCAAAGATGAGCACAGGCCAGTCTGTGAATGTCCCTTTCTATTGTGCTGGAAGAAATTGTATCTAAATAGTTTCATACTTTTGATGTATGTTTAGTGTATCACTTATGATTAAAATTAACTTAATTTATGTATATTTTGTTGATAATAGTTTTATTACTACAAAGCAAATGGAAATCATATGTTTCTTTAAAAGGCAATAAGTATAGTTCCTGAAGAACAAAGTGGTTTCCATGTTATTTAGATCCTTAATACAAGCCAAAAAACAAAAGCTGCTTGTATAGCCTAACATGCGGCATGCTAACTTGCTATACGGTAGTGATCCAGACTCACATTGCATCTATTCAGCAGATTAATGTCCTACCATTGGTCCGTAGCACTGGTAAGCCTGAGTGTGGATTTTAGGTTGTTTCACTCTTGTTTGGACAAACTCCACTTCAGAAAATACAGTACACAAACAGTTAATATACATTAATACATAGAACAAAGCTTATACAGTATGATTCAGAGATGGGTGATGCAAAAGCCTTCCCTTCTTTAAGTCCTTTGAGGACTTTTATGGCAGGAAGAGCATCTGGCCATTAAGTTAAATAAAATAAATTTGCCGAATAGTGAAAACGAATATCCATTACCACTGGCTAGACATTAGGAGAGAGATATGTAGTAATGGCGATATTAATGTTGCTCGCTTTTCTGTGCCATCCCATTTTGGTGTAGAGTAACTCCAATTAGTAGTTTCTGTAAGTCTAACTGTTCATTAATACACAGGATTTGATTGTTAAATGGTGTGAGACAGTTCGTCATGAACATGTAATTGAGTGTTCTGAACTACAGATTTCTCCTATTGTTAAATCTGAACTGGCATCTCCGTGATTAAGACTGTGCCATGGCTAATGTCTTTATCATGGCATAACATAGCTTCCAAATGGAATCTCTCTCTCTCTCTCTCTCTCTCTCTCTCTCTCTCTCTCTCTCTCTCTCTCCCTCTCTGCAATAGCATTTGTTAGCTGAAGTGAACACAGCAAATCACAACCTTCACAGCCCAAGTACATCCTATGACTAGATGCTTCCAGTCCCTGAAACACTTGGTGGAAAAGCTAGTATCCCACAGTGATGTCTCATGTGGAAATTAGATCTGTAGTCTGATACAAAAATTATGATACATTTATTTCAAGGACATCATGACAGTTATGTATGTTTGTTGATGTGTCATGGTCATCCTTTTTGCAATACAGTAACTACCTTTATTCTTTCACCTAATGTTGTACGTAGTATCAAAAGGAAAATTCACTCTAGAAAAGTATAAAATTATGAGACTGTATTGCTGGCAAGTGCTTACCCTCAAGAGGAAAAATATCAGTACTACCAATAGGTACATACAAAAATACTTGACAATATCCTAGCTTTCGGAACTAATTGTTCATACATTGGGATAAGATGGGGACGGTTAAAAAAGAATGGCAGGTTATACAGACTCCAGGATGAGGGATCTGGTAAGAAAAGACAGAGATCACTCCCCTTCCTACTAGTTCTGAAAGCTAGGATAGTATTGTGGTATGTATTTTTATATCTATGTTCCTACTGACAATACTGAGGTTTCACTTCCTGGAGGTAAGTACTGGTCCGCAATTCTGTCTCGTAATCTTGTCAGTTGTGTGTAGTACACTATACATAAATGGGATGGCCCATTAAAGCCATGTAACCACACAATACCTCGACAGTTCCATGAAATATTCCTATGAACAGAGAAACATTATTTTATCATTATTGTTCGCTTGACTTTCTGAAAAGCATAAATCTCAAACACGATGTTACAGTGGTATTAATGTTCCTGTTTCATTATTTTGTAGCTGTATTTGGAATATCTGCAAAAATGGGTGCCTATGGTCCAGCATGAGCAGTTCCAAAAGAATCTTCTTGAAGAAGAGTGGCTTTTTATTAAAAAAATGTGTCCTTATATTCCATGTGGAGAGGGTGCAGCAAGCACTAGCTTCTGGTGAGATGCATAATTCTATTAACTTGGTATTCTAATATTGTTAAGAAGCTGAGTAGTTGTAAAAAAAAGTTAATACATAATACTGGGTTGGTGAGTTGGAAAAGGGGTGCAGCGGGGCTGGGTTTGCCTGTGCAGGCTGAAAGTTAAAATTCACGTACCTCAGAACGGCATCTGCTTGATGTCCCTTCACTCGGCAACGTAGATACTTACAAGATCATGTAAAAGCAGCATTGATAAAAAACACTATCTAATATCTACAATTACTGAGGCCACACAACTCTAGTAATGAAAGAAAGATCTGTAGATAAACAGTCATTCAATTTTATTGAGCAGTAAGAAAATGGTTAGCGCCTGGAAAATAATTTCCAAAATTTCCACACAAAAAATTTTATTTTAGCCAAAGAAATGGTACTATTCAGTTCACAACTCATACACACATTTCATACACATAGCAGCCAGAAATCTGTCCAGACCTGATCCGAACCAAACAATGTTTTCGCAGTCATTAATTTCTCCACTAAGTTGAGTTATTACATTCGGTCCTTCTTGTGGATTCCTAAAAAAGAAATTTCTCGCCAAAATTGCTCAGTGGTTGAACACTGAAACGTGCCACGTGGATATAATGAAGGCCAAATTCTCACACGCGAATATCTTTCCAACAAAACAATTCCAAAACTTCCAAACTTCACAAAAGTGTCCGCAAATGCAACTGCTATTACGGCCACACAATCTGGATGCAACAAGCCAAATATTTCTTCATTTTACACACTATTTTGACTCTCGCTAGTAACATGACCGTCCGCATTCAGAGCTAACGGGTGACTCCCTTCTTTCAGCCTCACTACCAGTATAAATATCAGGTAACAAGTGGGAACCATCCAAATTCTGATCGGTTGTTCATACTCGCTACCAATCAGAATGTTCGCTCATGATCATACTCGTGCCAAAACTGGCCTGCACCAATCCTTATACACAGACACATTTACGTCATTCTGACGTACAAATATTAAAGTAATGTTTAATAAATGAAAACGAAAAAGCAATAATTCTGGAAATATTCTGTAGCTACTGATTTTACGCCAGATGACTTTCTGGCTGCTGTGTTACAATAGCAATCACACCTAGACATGCGTCATCAGCAAAGTGGGTAAATTCCCTAGGATCATTTTCCCATGACAGGCTTATGTCGCTCTTGTAGGTTACTTAAGACGGTATATCATGCAACATTTAAATCTGATGAATGTCCCATGTACATACTCTCATTTACTCACATTTATTCCAACAATAATATTAGACACAAATAATAATTTTGTCTGATTTTTATATTACGAAAATGAAAAATAATTAAAGTTATAATATGAAAATTCTGTACATTGAGAGTGCTGTTTATGTTTCCCAACTACACCAATAACTGAATGTAGTTCCCTAAGTGCCGGTTTTTTACTTTTTTAGCAATTTTTTTATCTCCGAAACTATGATAGTTACAATGTTGAAATTTTTATACAATCTTATCCTGAATAACAAAAGGTAGTGTACCAATTTTGAAAATAATTGAATAATATTTAATATCATTTATTTAGATTCATAGGTGGCATGAATATACAGTCGCTCGAAGTGACAAGAGGGCCGTTCTCACGCTGCAGTAGCAGCAGGTGTATATGACTCATAGGTAGGACACAACTTGCGGTCTCGTTCACAGCCTCCGGCTGCAATACTGTGGGCTGTACTGCAATGTATTTTATTGAAATAATTGTTATCGTGCATTAACTCACGATGTCACAGGGTCATGTCCACTTGTTTCTTCTTTTTTAAAATTATGAGTGACAAATAATCTATTTATCTGCACGCATCAATTGGTATAGCAAGGACTCATATCCCACAAGCAGACGTGCTTGTTATATATACACTGAGTTAGAGATGGAGCCATATTTAGTAAACAAGTGTGTGGTAGACCTGTTCAATAAAAAAGGAGAAACTCGACACTGTAATGAAAATTCTACTGTAAATACTTGCCAAGAAGGAATCATTTCACAATAGTATCTGCCAGTTCCCAGTGAAGGGTGGAGAAGATAAAGAGGAAGTATATGCACCAGTGTTGCTGTGCTGTATTTTGTTTGTGGTTGTATTTATTGCGTACGTTAAGAATAAACCTGATACATTAGGAATAAACTTTTATGATCACAACACACTCTTTCATTGTTGTATTGAAGATAAATAATATAAACTTGCAGAACATAATGCTTCACAACGAACTGAATGCTAGTTGCCTAATCAACATCATCAGGGTTGGAAAAGGGTCACCTCCAGTACACTCCAACTGGGTTACTCACCACAGTTGATGGCTAATGTATGTTATGATTGTGTATATTGTTTCAGCCTGGGGCCAACTGCTACACAGCAAATCCACACACCTTGCTTGAATCCATTGTGTAGTAAAGTAGATTTTTGCGTATCCTGAAAAATTTACTTTGTGGGATGCAACCCCTTTTCCAACTCACCAATTCAGTTATATTTACTACAGTGCCATTAAAGTTACTGGTAGACATAAACTGTATGGAGTGGTTTAAATAACTTCAGTATTAAACAGTTGCACTCATGTATGTACATATTTATTTATACGGGAGGGGCACTGTTCTCAAACAACATATTTAACAGTAGAAAAAAATAATTTTAATTTGTAATAGCTAACAGTCACTGATTGGTTCAGTCATCTGTCAGTCATAGCCAATGTCATTGCTTAGTTGATAAATGAAGTAGAGCTCAGTCATAAATATTAACAAGTGTTCAGATGGTAAGGAGGCAGTGTTGTTTGCATGATGAAACCTAGGGAAGCTAATTATTTCTATTGCTGAAGTTCATGATACCATGTCTTTTCCCTTATGTACTTCCACTTGAATTACATTCATGCTATGCTGTGCTATGTAATACATTTGTTGCGTCACTATAACTAACATATATAGATAAAAACAGCCTCAAAGTATTAATGATTCTCTCTCTCTCTCTCTCTCTCTCTCTCTCTCTCTCTCTCTCTCTCACACACACACACAACACACACACACAACACACACACACAAACACATACTCACACTCACTCTCACTCTTAAAAAGAAAGATTCTCACACACACAAAATTTCAAGCTTTCGCAACCCACGGTTGCTTCGTCAGGAAAGAGGGAAGGAGAGGGAAAGATGAAAGGATGTGGGTTTTAAGGGAGAGGGTAAGGAGTCATTCCAATCCTGGGAGCGGAAACACTTACCTTAGGGGGAAAAAAGGACAGGTATACACTCGCGAGGCGCGCGCGCGCCTCCACACACACACACACACACACACACACACAAGCAGACATATTTAAAGGCCTTATATATTAAAAACAAAGGCAAAATGTGTCAAAGGCTTTAGGACGAAGACTATGAAATAACAACAAACCGCTTCCAATGAGCAAGAGGTGACAGCTATTTACATTAGTTTCATCTGAGCAGTTGCCAGCGGGTTCATGCGTATTTGAGTCACGCTTCTGCCTTTTTGAAGTTTGGCTGTTAACATGTATTGGCAGTAGCAACAAACAGCCACATGCTATCCAGAAACATTTTTCTGGCACACCAAAGCTGCCAGATTCATGCATGCACAGAGCAGTGTTGGTTGTAGAGGGGATAGTCTTTATGTGGCCTGTGTTTACGTTCAATGAGTTAGCTGTTTCCTTTTTGTTTACAGCTCTCACATCAAATGAAACCAAACAGATTTCTGTGGCTGGGAACTATCGCTTGAATTAAAATACGTTCAACACTATTACAGAAGGCTAAAACATGTTATTAGTTTCAGTTTTGTGATTTTATTTTATTTCCACATTTTTGGCAGTCTAGCATTAATCGCCTTGCAGAACAATGAAGTCATTTCTGTTGGTTTGATAAAGAAATTTGGCTTTTATTAATCTTTTCCACTGAGACAGTCAATTTATTTGAAACGAGGTATTTCATTCCCCACCACTGGCTAGTTTCAAGTGTTTGCTGAATTTCAAGTGCACATTCTCATATTCTGGCACGTATGGCATTGTGCCATAATAAAGATCCAAACCTGAGATAATACAGTACTGGTACTCCAAGAAAATTTACATCCTGAAAACCGCACTGAAAAAGTTTAATATCAGGTTGGGGCCTACTTCATTGTGAATCTGGACATGCGAATGTGCAGTTTATGCCAAATTACGCATTCTAGTGTGGTTTACGAAATTCCGATGCTCTGGGAGTATCTTCTGATGTCCTGTTTCCTTTATGAGAAAATGCAAGATCGCCTAATGTTTTATACGTGCGAACATATGAGCTGCACATGCGCAGTATGCCTGTTTTGTGGTGCGCTCTAGCAACTGCTGAAATGAACCTGCAGTGTGACAATTATCGAATTATATGAAAGAAAATCATCATATGTTCTTAACGATTTGCATTAGGGTGTTCAAACTGCACCATTGACTGCAGGGCATGATGGGAATTTGTGCTGGATGGTTTGGTTTAGAAATGAAACACATTTTCGTTTGGATGGGTACGTCGGTGAGCAGAATTGTCGCATTTGGGATACTGCAAATCCCCATTTTGCAATTGAGAAGTCTCTCTTCACCTTCAGCGAGTGACTGTTAGGCTTGCAGTGTCCTGTCACGGAATAATTAGTGCAATATTCCTTGATGGCATGACGACTACTGAATGGTACATGAAGGTTTTTGAAGGTGATTTCATCCTGATTATCCAAAGTGACCCTGATTTTGATAAGATGTGGTTCATGCAAGATTGAGCTCAACCCCCTGAAAGCATGAGAGTGTTTGATGTCCTGGAGGAGCACTTTGGGGACTGCATTCTGACTCTGGTGTATCAAGAGGCCACTGGCACAGGCCTCGATTGGCCATGATATTCTCCGGATCTGAATTGATTTGACTGATTTTAACAGGAGACCTAAAACAGCTTAGGTCTAACCCGACACTGCCCACACCGAAAGTAGGTTTATTGTGCGGTACCGCTCCTTGTATATCTAGTAAAGCCAACCAGTGCCCTTAAATAGTGCAAGGAGTCCTCCTACCAGTTTTTTGTTAGACATAATTTCTTCAGGTCTAGTTGTCCCGAAGATTCTGTATCATTTACTCTCCAATGCCATGCACTCAAAGATAGGTGTGATGCAGTTTCTTCACCCTCATCACAGATCCTACGTTTAGGGTCCTCTTCCATTATACCCATTGTGTGTAGGCATTTTTTGAAGTTCCCATGGCTGGTCATCAGCCCAGGCATGAGTTTGATCTCTTTCCTGTCTAATCCCAGGATTACAGAGCTTCTTTTAAAACATGGCTTGTGCATCATTATCTTACCATGTTTTTGTTTGTGGATCTTGGTCCAATATCCTACGTGCTGTTTCCTAAGCCTGTTCCGTAGTTCTAATTTGATCATATCCTTGGTGATTGTCAAGATGGTTCTGGTCCAGTAAATGGAGTTGTTGCCCCCATCCTAGCCAATTGCCAATTGATTGGCTTGTTCATTGCCACAGATCCCTGAGTGGCCAGGGACCCACACTACGTACACCCTATTGCTTCCCCTTAGCTCCACAGGAGCCCTATGGCAATCTGCAACAATCTTAGATCTTGTTGCACGAGCTGCCAATGATTTCAGGGCTGCCTGGCTGTCTGAATAGATGTAGATGCTACGGTCATTGTAGCGCCTACTCATATTCTCCTCCACACATGCCCTGATTGCAGTAATTTTGCTTGGAATACAGAGGCCAGTTTCCCTAGAGAGATGCTGCTCTCCAGTCTTGGCTGAACCCTGTACAACCCTGCCCCAACGCCTTGATCTGTTTTCGAACCATCTGTGAACCAAACAATGTCCCCACTGCTCCCTACTTCCAATTATTATGTTGTAAAGCTTGTTGAAGCAGTTCGGAGTTGTTATGTAGTTGGCGGGCATTTCTCCAGCCATACCAATAGTTATCTTACTATGTATGTGTGTGATTCTGGAGATCCGAATGAGACCCAGTTTTGTCCAGTTTTAAGTCTGTATGCCCCAGCTGCTGCCTGGATCTGAATACATGCGACTCCTTTTTGTGGAGCTATGTTAAAGACAAGGTGTATAGCAATAACCCCAAAACCTTTGCTGAGCTGAAAGCAGCCATTCAGGAGGTCATAGACAGCATCAGCGGGTCATGCAGAATTTCGCTATTCATCTGCGCCACATTACCGCCAATGATGGCAGGTATATCAAACATGTCATAATATAAATCTGAATATCTGTAATTCTGGAGATGGGCATCCTTGCAACTGACCTGCATTTGTTATTATGCTGCAAGGTTTTTCGGCTTTGGGAGACAGAATGGCAAAATATCAGCACGCACAACGAACTAAGAACCATTAAAGGGACCACAAATGTGGGGAAGTCCTCAATGATGGCCTTTCGCAGGGACGACGTGGTTGTGTGTTGGCTCTGCATTGGCCATGCCTGGGCGACCCACGGCTACCTCTTGCGCTGTGAAGACCCACCTCAGTGTCAGTGTGGCACGCAGTTGACGGTGACCCATATTCTTCTGCTCTGTCCTTTGGCTGCCCTGCGACTTCAACTTCAGTTGCCGGGCTCATTATCATTGATTTTAGCAGACAACATCTCATCAGCTGATTTGGTTTCACATTTCATCGATGAGGGTGGGTTTTATCATTCGATCTGAGTGTGCTTTTAGGGTGGAGGATTTTGTGTGTTGCAGGGTGGTTGGCTTTTCCTTTTTATTTTTGTGGTCGGCCAGCCACTGTAATCTGCTTCCTTGTTTTATTCTCTTCCATCTGTTTCTTGCATCTTGCTGTTGTTTTCTTGTCCTTTTTTGTTTCTTTTAGTGTTCGTTGCCTTTCCTTAGTTCTTGCGGTTTTCCTTTATTTCTGTTCTGTGTTGTATGCCTCGTCTCTTTTATTTTCACACTTGTGGCATTGTTTTATTAGGAACGAGGGACTGATGACCTTGTAGTTTGGTCCCTTTCCCCCCTCTTCTAAACCAACCATCCAACCGAGCAGCCACATAGAAAAATTTTGAGCCCAGAAGACCAGACATTTACGTCGTTATTTAAAATTATATTGTCACATTTGTGTCATGTGTCTTGAAATGTAACACCCACAAAAAGATCAATATTATAGATTTTCCTGTCACTTATTAATCTTTGAGAACAGTATTATATGCGAACGCTTAGCTTTTCTTAAAGCTACCCTGTTGTTGTGGTTGTTGTTGCCTTCAGTCCTGAGACTGGTTTGATGCAGCTCTCCATGCTACTCTATCCTGTGCAAGCTTCTTCATCTCCCAGTACCTGCTACAACCTACATCCTTCTGAATCTGCTTAGTATATTCATCTCTTGGTCTCGCTCTATGATTTTTACCCTCCACGCTGCCCTCCAACGCTAAGTTTGTGATCCCTTGATGCCTCAGAACATGTCCTACCAACCGGTCCCTTCTTCTTGTCAAGTTGTGCCACAAACTCCTCTTCTCCCCAATTCTATTCAATACCTCCTCTTTAGTAATGTGATCTACCCATCTAATCTTCAGCATTCTTCTGTAGCACCAAATTTCGAAAGCTTCTATTCTCTTCTTGCCTAAACTATTTATCGTCCATGTTTCACTTTCATGCATTGCTACACTCCATACAAATACTTTCAGAAACGACTTCCTGACACTTAAATCTATACTCGATGTTAACGAATTTCTCTTCTTCAAAAACGCTTTCCTTGCCATTGCCAGTCTATATTTTATATCCTCTCTACTTCGACCATCATCAGTTATTTTGCTCCCCAAATAGCAAAACTCCTTTACTATTTTAAGTGTCTCATTTCCTATTCTAGTTCCCTCAGCATCACCCAACTTAATTCAACTACATTCCATTATCCTTGTTTTGCTTTTGTTGATGTTCATTTTATACCCTACTTTCAGGACACTGTCCATTCCGTTCAACTGCTCTTCCAAGTCCTTTGCTGTCTCTGTCAGAATTACAATGTCATCAGCGAACCTCAACGTTTTTATTTCTTCTCCATGGACTTTAATACCTACTCCGAATTTTTCTTTTGTTTCCTTTACTGCTTGCTCAATATACAGATTGAATAACATCGGGGAAAGGCAACAACCCTGTCTCACTCCCTTCCCAACCACTGCTTCCCTTTCATGCCCCTCGACTCTTATAACTGCCATCTGGTTTCTGTACAAATTGTAAATAGCCTTTCGCTCCCTGTATTTTACCCCTGCCACCTTTAGAATTTGAAAGAGAGTGTTCCAGTAAACATTGTCAAAAGCTTTCTCTAAGTCTACAAATGCTAGAAATGTAGGTTTGCCTTTCCTTAATCTATTTTCTAAGATAAGTTGTAGGGTCAGTATTGCTTCACATGTTCCAACATTTCTGCGGAATCCAAACTGATCTTCCCCGAGGTCGGCTTCTACCAGTTTTTCCATTCGTCTGTAAAGAATTCGCATTAGTATTTTGCAGCTGTGACTTATTAAACTGATAGTTCTGTAATTTTCACATCTGTCAACACCTGCTTTCTTTGGGATTGGAATTATTATACTCTTCTTGAAGTCTGAGGGTATTTCGCCTGCGTTATTCATCTTGCTCACCAGATGGTAGAGTTTTGTCAGGACTGGGTTTCCCAAGGCCGTCAGTAGTTCCAATGGAATGTTGTCTACTCCCGGGGCCGTGTTTCGACTCAGGTCCTTCAGTGCTCTGTCAAACTCTTCACGCAGTATTGATGTATATTAATTTAAACCATTAACTTTTCCAATTTGTGAGTTCACACTGCAGTGACATTGATACTGGCTGACTACATGACACGTCCTATGCTCTGAATATTTGCTATCATTGGGTGGTGAGGTCATTTGACATGAGCCATGATTTCTCTTACAAAAGCTGAATGCAATTTTGATTTCAGTGCTTCATAAACCAGTGTGTTGTTTGGTGGAATTCAAATTTATACTTTTGTAATGTGAAAATATGCAGCTTACTGTAATAATAATAAAAAAAAAAATATGCAGCTTATATGTTGCTGCACATCAAAGATCTTTCCATTTTTGTTTTTCATTTACCATTGAAAAAGCTTGTTTTCAGTGGGAAAAAGTGTATTTTTAACTAGGAAAAATCCGAGAATATTTTTTCCTTGTCTACGTATGCACCTTGATAACAATGCTTTGGAAGACTTGAGATCAAATAAGGTGAAAGGCATAGCTAACAGCCCTTTGCAATTTCTAAAACCATTGGGGGAAGTGACAACCAAACAACTATTCAGCTTGGTTTTTTAGAAGCTAAACCCTCAGACTTGCTTAAAGTGTCATCCACACATTTTTGAAGACAGAAAGTGCAGATATGTGTGAAAACTATAGTTCAGTGTGCTTAACAGTTCATGCAGCCAAGTTGCTGACGAGAATCATATACAGAAAAATGGGGAAGAAAATTAAGGCCCTGTTAGATGATGAGCAGTTCGGCTTTAGGAAAGGTAACGACACTGGTGAGAGAATTCTGATGCTGTGATTGATAATGAGAGCAAGGCTTAAGAACAGTGAAGACACTTTCATAGGATTTATCAACTTCATTCAACCATGTACAATTGTGAAGATGGTCGATCAGGAAAATAGACGTACGTTATAGGTAAAGATGGGTTATATACAGTAGGTACAGAAACCAAGAGTGAACCATAAGAATGGAGGACCAAGAAAGAAGTGTTTGGATGAAAAAGGGTCTGAAACAGGGAAACAGTCTTTTGCCACTACAGTTCAACCTGAACATTGAAAAAGCAATGATGGACTGAAGAGAAAGATTCAGGAGTCATATTAAAATTCGGAGTGAAAGGATATCAATGATAAGATTTGCTGATGACAAGTGAAGAAGAATTGCAGGACCTGTTAAATGGAATGAACCATCTAATGAGTAAAAAATATAGTTTGTGGGTAAACCAAAAAGAGGCGAAAGTAATGAGGGTTAGCAGAAATGGCACGAGTGCTAAACCTAATATCAAAATTGGTGAGTGAGAAGTAGATGAAGTGAAGGGATTCTACTATCTTGGAAGCAAAATAAAACTTGACAGATGAAACAAGGAGAACATGAAAAGCTGATTGGCATGTGTGAAGAGAGCGTTCCTGGCAAAAAATCTCTACAAATACTTTATATCATCCTTAATTTGGAAGGAATTTTTAAAACGTACATTTGGAACCCAGAATTTTATGGAAGTGGGTCATGGATGGTAGGAAAACTGGAAAAGAAGAGAATCAGAGATTTTGAGATGGGGTGCTATAGAAGTATGTCAAAATTAAGTGGACTTATAAGGTAACTAATGACAAGGTTCTCCGCTGAATTGGAGACAAAAGGAAGATGTGGAGAATAACAAGAAGAAGATGGCAGTACATGTCTTAAGACATCAGGGAATGACTTCAACCGTGACAGCAGAAACCACAGAGTAGGCTGTTCCATTACTGCATCATAGGGCAAATGCACTGCCAGGTACTGCTCTGCTTACTCATGTGCAGCACAGCTACTATAGGCTTCCCTGTAGACAGCACTATTACACACCTGTGCGTGCATGAATCACTTTTCCAATCGTGTCTGGCAGGCCTCATCGAATCAGTCAGAATACTGATGATACATTAAAAATCTTATGATCTCCTTTCCACCACAGTTATGTAAAAATGACTCCAATTTTTGCTAATACATTATATATTTCAACTGTATCCTTGAGAAAGTGATGCAAGAAATATCTAAAACAGAAATCAATCCTCAGAATTAACGAGGAGTAAAGTCACTTCAGGGTGAGGCAAGTTGTCTATAGATTGCCTAGTCTTAACATGTGATATTCAGCCCATAATCAGATTCAACTCTTTAAAGGAATTGCAGTAAAAGTTGGTTTCCAAATAACTTTTGAAAGGATAGAATATGTAACCTGCAAAAAGAGAGAGAGAGAGAGAGGGGGGGGGGGGGGGGGGGGGAGGGGAAATTCATGGAAATGAAATATGTCAAAATTAGTCATATTTCACAACTTAAATATATCAGGAAAATGGAATAAAAAAGCAAACAACTTTAAGTGCCAAAAGTAGAAACTGCAAGCCATTTTGCACAAAATACTTGCAACAAGAAGAGTGTCTCCAAGCACACAAAACTAAGACATTACAATACGCTAGTTATGCCACTAATTTTGAACAGGAAAACAGCTATTGAAAACAGTGATAAAAGTAAACAATTCTAAGTTCAATACATGTAGAACAATATCGTTTCAGAGGCACTCAGGGAAATCAGACATTACATAAATATCCAGAATAACATTAAATGAATGAATCCATACAAACATACAAAATAAATAGAATTCTTTGATAATGGGAGTAAAACCAAAATGACCACTATGAAATGGATTGGCGAGATCAAAACTGATCTGAAATTGACTTGAGTTACACCACAAGTTGTTCAAAAATGCAAAATCTTTTTCTCCAAAATTTGCAAATGGCAAGGCAAACAAGATGAAAAACCTAAGTAGAATACTGGAACAACATGATTTAGAGAGAGAAAGGAAACCCACAGGAAGAGAATGAAAGAAATATGGGTACAAAGGAAGGCGGGTGTCCACCTCTGTAATTACTTTGCAAAGCCCTAATAGGCTTATTTGCATATACTAATAATAAATTAATTTCTTCATCTGTGCTACACACTACTCAATGGAGCTAATTTACATTTTCTAATAAAACCTCTCCCCTCCCTTACGCACACACGCACACACGCACACACGCACACACGCACACACACACACACACACACACACACACACACACACACACACACACACACACACACACACACAAATAACAATATTTATTAGTAACATATTATTACCTGTAATTATTAATAAAAACAAGTTACTCTGTCTATGCGGTGTTGTGGAGCTCATCTCTAAACATCTTTGGCGCAGCAATGGTCAGTCTGTGATATGGAGTGGATCAACCCCAGTGGCTGACAGCGCTTGCTTGATTCATGTGAAGTTAAAAAAGAACCAAATCTGACTAGGAAGCTTACAAAATCCAATGGCCCCAGCCTGCTAGAGTGTTCAGAAATGAGAAATGTAAATATGGAAAAACACTTCTTGAAAAGATAGACCAAAACTTTATGAGAAATGAAACATAAATGTATTATAAAACCTTTAAGAAGAAATCGTGGGCTATAAGCCACCGTCTCTATGCTTTCAGCAAAATGGTGGTACACTGACATTTTCAAATGAAGAAAATTGTAACATAGCAGATCACTTGAAGAAACTGCTTGACAAAGGTGAAATAAAGCACCATGTTGTCTGTTTCGGAAACAACAAAGTGCCTGGAGACGACTCAGTAGTTCAGAACTGTGCCCCTGAGGAAATGTGCCCCTGAGGAACCAGTTGAAATTTTACAACAGCAAATGAAAAATGTTCTTTCGAAGAAATCCCACCCAAATATTGTAAAATGGTCCTAATCCACCCAGTGCATAAGAAAGGCAGCATGAAAAACACCAGTTACTACTGTAGGGTAATATCCCTGCTATCTATAATCTACAAAATTCTCTTACTTTTTGTCATCCTGGAGCATTTAGAAACCCAACTCGGCCATCAAATAGCAGAATACCAAGCAGCTTCAGGGAAGGTTGTTCAACAGCTGAATAGATCCTTAACCTCAAAAGCATCATCAGACACGAGATATTTTGCATTAAGGTCAAAGCAGTACTTAGTAAGTTTTGTGAACTTCTGAAAATATTTGTTTGGAGTGTAGCCATGTATGGAAGTGAAACATGGACGATAACTAGTTTGGACAAGAAGAGAATAGAAGCTTTCGAAATGTTGTGCTACAGAAGAATACTGAAGATAAGGTGGATAGATCATGTAACTAATGAGGAGGTATTGAATAGGATTGGGGAGAAGAGAAGTTTGTGGCACAACTTGACTAGAAGAAGGGATCGGTTGGTCGGACATGTTTTGAGGCATCAAGGGATCACAAATTTAGCATTGGAGGGCATGGAGAGCTGCATCAAACCAGTCTCAGGACTGAAGACCACAACAACAACAATTTATATCTATAAATTCAGCCAATGAGTAGGAGGAGTTGTCATCTAGAAATTCTTTTAATTTATTTTTAAATGTTGGTTGACTATCTGCCAGGCTTTTGATGCTGTTTGGTAGGTGACCAAAGACTTAGGTGGGAGCATAAAATACCCCCTTCTGTGCCAAAGTCAGATTTAACCCTGCATAGTGAAGATCATCCTTTCTCCTGGTGTTACAGCTATGCACGCTGCTATTACTTTTGATGTGGGCTGGATTATTAACAACAAATTTCATAAGTGAATATATATACTGTGAGGTTACTGTGAGGATCCCTAGATCCTTAAATAGATGTCTGCAAGATGTATTCGTTCAGCAGTAACTGCTAAAACGTCTGGTCCATTTTTCATAAAATTTCATGCAGTAACTTTTTTTTTTTTTTTTTTTTTTTTTTTGCTTATGTCTTTATATTCAATCTGAAGTTTAGCTGGGATATCTTTGATGTTAGTCATTACTCCTATTTTTTTCAAATGACACCTGCAGGCCACCAATTCATTAAGAATCTTTAACAGAACTTCACTATCTATAGAATCATAGGCTTTCTTGAAGTTCACAAAACTTACTAAGTACTGCTTTGACCTTAATGCAAAATATCTCGTGTCTGATGATGCTTTTGAGGTTAAGGATCTATTCAGCTGTTGAACAACCTTCCCTGAAGTTGCTTGGTATTCTGCTATTTGATGGCCGAGTTGGGTTTCTAAATGCTCCAGGGAGGGAAAAAAACTAACTTAAGCATTAGTGTCATGCAATATTTTGTGTAATGTAATATCTTGTACAGACATCTTTCATTAACCTGACACGTTCCACATCATTACAAAGTGTCGTATTCATGATCTATGGAACAAGTATTAATCTAATCTAATCATAAGCTCGAAATAGCCTATCAAATGCTGTACACAATCAACAACAAAAAATGTCTTTCACAAAATACTAACATACATCACTTGGAAATGTTTTGAAGCTACTAGCTATGTTGTTTGTTGTGGTCTTCAGTCCTGGTACTGGTTTGATGCAGCTCTCCATGCTACTCTATCCTGTGCAAGCCTCTTCATTTCCCAGTAACCACTGCAACCTACATCCTTCTGAATCTGCTTAGTATAGTCATTTCTTGGTCTCCCTCTATGGTTTTTACCCTCCATGCTGCCCTCCAGTACTAAATTGGTGATCCCTTGATTCCTCAGAACATGTCCTACCAACCGATCCCTTCTTTTGGTCAAGTTGTGCCACAAACTTCTCTTCTCCCCAATCCTTTTCAATACTTCCTCATTAGTTATGTGATCTACCCATCTAATCTTCAGCATTCTCCTGTAGCACCACATTTCGAAAGCTTCTATTCTCTTCTTGTCCAAACTATTTATCGTCCATGATTCACTTCCATACATGGCTACACTCCATACAAATACTTTCAGAAACGGCTTCTTGACACTTAAATCTATACTCGATGTTAACAAATTTCTCTTCTTCAGAAACGCTTTCCTTGCCATTGCCAGTCTACATTTTATATTCTCTCTACTTCGACCATCATCAGTTATTTTGCTATCCAAATAGCAAAACTCCTTTACTACATTAAGTGTCTCATTTCCTAATCTAATTCCCTCAGCATCACCCAACTTAATTCGACTACATTCCATTATCCTTGTTTTGCTTTTGTTGATGTTCATTTTATACGCCACTTTCAGGACACTGTCCATTCCGTTCAACTGCTCTTCCAAGTCCTTTGCTGTCTCTGACAGAATTACAAAGTCATCGGCGAACCTCAACGTTTTTATTTTTTCTCCATGGACTTTAATACCTACTCCGAATTTTTCTTTTGTTTCCTTTACTGCTTCCTCAATATACAGATTGAATAACATTGGGAAGAGGCAACAACCCTGTCTTACTCCCTTCCCAACAACTGCTTCCCTTTCATGTCCCTCGACTCTTATAACTGCCATCTGGTTTCTGCACAAATTGTAAATAGTCTTTCGCTCCCTGTATTTTACCCCTGCCACCTTCAGAATTTGAAAGAGAGTATTCCAGTCAACATTGTCAAAAGCTTTCTCTAAGTCTACAAATGCTAGAAACCTAGGTTTGTCCTTTCTTAATCTAGCTTCTAAGATAAGTCGTAGGGTCAGTATTACCTCACGTGTTCCAACATTTCTACGGAATCCAAACTGATCTTCCCCGAGGTCGGCTTCTGCTAGTTTTTCCATTCGTCTGTAAAGAATTCGCATTAGTATTTTGCAGCTGTGACTTATTAAACTGTTAGTTCTGTAATTTTCACATCTGTCAACACCTGCTTTCTTTGGGATTGGAATTATTACATTCGCCTGTCTCATACATCTTGCTCACCAGATGGTAGATTTTTGTCAGGACTGGCTCTCCCAAGGCCGTCAGTAGTTCCAATGGAATGTTGTCTACTCCGGGGGCCTTGTTTCGACTCAGGTCCTTCAGTGCTCTGTCAAACTCTTCACGCAGTATCGTATCTCCCATTTCATCTTCATCTACATTCTCTTCCATTTCCATAATATTGTCCTCAAGTACATCACCCTTGTATAGACCCTCTATATACTCCTTCCACCTTTCTGCTTTCCGTTCTTTGCTTAGAACTGGGTTTCCATCTGAGCTCTTAATATTCATACAAGTGGTCCTCTTTTCTCCAAAGGTCTCTTTAATTTTCCTGTAGGCAGTATCTATCTTACCCCTAGTGAGATAAGCCTCTACATCCTTACATTTGTCCTCTAGCCATCCCTGCTTATCCATTTTGCACTTCCTGTCGATCTCATTTTTGAGACTTTTGTATTCCTTTTTGCCTGCTTCATTTACTGCATTTTTATATTTTCTCCTTTCGTCAATTAAATTCAATATTTCTTCTGTCACCCAAGAATTTCTACTAGCCCTCATCGTTTTACCTAATTGATCCCTCAAAGCTACCCATTCTTCTTCTATTGTATTTCTTTCCCCCATTTCTGTCAATTGCTTCCTTAGGCTCTCATTGAAACTCTGTACAACCTCTGGTTCTTTTAGTTTATCCAGCTCCCATCTCCTTAAATTCCCACCTTTTTGCGGTTTCTTCAATTTTAATCTACAGGTCATAACCAACAGATTGTGGTCAGAGTCCACATCTGCCCCTGGAAATGTCTTACAATTTAAAACCTGGTTCCTAAATCTCTGTCGTACCATTATATAATCTATCTGAAACCTGTCAGTATCTCCAGGCTTCTTCCATGTATAGAGCCTTCTTTTATGATTCTTGAGCCAAGTGTTAGCTATGATTAAGTTGTGCTTTGTGCAAAATTCTACCAGGTCACATCCTCTTTCATTTCTTTGCCCCAGTCCATAGGTATGACATTATCTGTTGGTTGGTTGTACCACCAATCCCATAAAATGTCAGTTTACCCAGGAGAATACTATGATTCACACAGTCAAATGTCTGAGAGGGGTCACAGAAAATACCAGCTGGCAGTATTTTATTATTTAGTGCTTGTAAAATCAGGTGAGTGAACTTGTAAATGGCATTCTCAGTAGAGCAACCTTTCTGAAACCCAAACTGATTTGCTGAGGATACTGTTGTTGTTAAGGTGAGACACTATTCTGGAATACATCATCTGCTCAAAAATTTTGGAAGGTGATGCCAGTAGTGAAACAGATTGGTAGCTATTTACTTTTATCATCTTTCTTTAACAGGGGTTTAACAACGGTATATTTCAGTCTCTATGGAAAAATGCCTCGAGTTAGTGATGGGAGTACTTGTTTCAGATAAGACTGGGGTTACCGCATGGGAACAAATATTTCATACGATGGAATTTTATGAGAGTTGAGTATTATCAGTCACTGGCTGTGAGAGGTTAGATGCTGCCATGGTTTCATTACTATTTGTCCTACAAAGCATTTTCCCTTCTCTCTTATCACAATGGAAAAAACTTGGAACATTTAGCAGGTAATGGTCTCTGGCAACAAATAATGGAGAGACCCGAAGTTATTATATCTTGCACTAGTTTTGCTACAAGAACTCACTGTCAACAGCTTACAAAAATATAGCTGTAGCTATAATCGTTAGGATCTACAACTGTCGACTGTTCCGTGACACTTGGTGTTGTTTGCATTTCTCCAATATACCTCTTGGATTTGCCCTGCGTTATGCACTACCGTGGACCAAGCCCATTGTTGATGCACAAAGAGTTTTACTGTCCATAACTTCAACAATTCTGTTTGTACATCCTTCCCCTTCGTTAAATCTCTCCCCAGTTTCTCTTCTCCTTTTTTATTTGAACTCCTTGTATAGCTTGTCAGTTTTTTGTTTCGTTACTGTACATCGCAACCAGTTTTTCTTACTATTCCCCTGTTTTCTCTGGCCAGAAATGCTGGAGTTGGCAGTCGTGTGTGTGTGAGGTGTACTTGTTTGCTTGTGTGTATGTAAGTGTCTTTTAATTGTGCCTGTCTGCTACTTGACGTGTCTTCTTTATGGTTAGTAGCAATCTGTCATTTTCTGCATTGTTGATATTTCTATGTGGAGTTTCTGGTATTTCATTACAACAATCTAACTGCTTCATATATGAGGCTCTTTTATTGTGTGTGTGTGTGTGTGTGTGTGTGTGTGTGTGTGTGTGTGTGTGTGTGTGTGTGTGTGTGCTATTTTCCATGGTCATTCTCTTTCCTTTTTCTGTAGGGCCTCTTCAGTGTCTGTACAATGTTGTAAAGGCGGTGACGTGCTTGCTGTGATGTAAAAAGCATCTGCCGGTGAACTCTCAACTGCTGTACACTGCCCAATGAGTGCCTCAAACATATAGCAACACAACACCAACAAATATCTGCACTAACTGAGCAAATCCTATGCAAAATTGTGGACCTGTGCACTATTTGAAACCTACACTGTAACATAACATTAATAAATGACAAGTTAGCCATAGGAGCATTAAAACAATGGTACAGCAGACTGTTTAGTTGTGGCTTATGGGGGAAATATCTCATATTTAAGTATGCAGAAATTCTGTCCCCTCACTGCTTTACAGTCTCTATTCCCATTATCTTTACTAGCAGTCCTTTAAGTATGTTTAAAACTTGTATGATTAACCATCTCTGCCATCTGCCTAATAATTTCCTCTAACCTAATCTCAGTATGTTCAATATTCTGTACATATTGAATGTACTGCACCCATTGCCCCAGTGGTATTTTGTTGGGAATGTTTCTTTCAGTTCAGTAACCAAGTGACTATTACAGTTTGCCTGTTTCTTTAGACTTTTGAATTCCTGTCAGTTTTCCCTTAACTCAGTTGCTATATCCAGGTAACTATCTCCCTGTAATTTTCTTTGGGCATTTACATCAGGTGACACTTAATGAACAATTTCCATGACTTCGTTTCATGATACTTATAAATCATTGTTAAACTCCTCATTAAAACATCTGTAATTTTTAATCAGTTCTTCTTCTAATGTTAATTTTAAATTATTTAATGGATCATTATTCATATTAATATCTCATTTTAATTGATTTTTTTTTTAATTTTCAACCTGGCAATATAATCTTACAGTCATTTGTCATATTAAGATTTAATTCAGCAGTTCTGTGTGTTCTGTATTATGTTGGTAGAAGCTACAAAGGCAGCTGATGAAATTATCTAAGTTTCTGTTTTGAGGATTTAGTTCTTTATTAAAATTGTCCATTCTGAGATTTAATTCTTGGTTTGATTTGATATCTGTATGTGTAATCCCTCATTAAAATCTACTATCAATTTTTTAATATCATCTAAGTCATTACTGGCCATCTACATATATACCCCACAAGCCACTGCATGGTGCATGGTGGAGAGTGTTGCATACAACTTGTAGTCATTTCCTTTCCAGTTCATTCACAAATAAAGTGAGGGAAAAATGACTGTCTATATGTACCTATACAAGCCTCAGTTTCTTTTATCTTCATTGTTCTTGTGCAGTTTGTAAATCAGCAGCAGTAGAATCATTCTACACTCATATTCAAATTAAGTTTCTATAAATTTTCTCAGCATTGTTCCTAGAAAATAACGTCCTTTAGGGATTTGCATTTGAATTCATGAAGCATCTCCATAATACTAACCTGTTCATCGAACCTACCAGTTACAAGTCTAGCAGCCAGCCTGTGAATCATGTCAATGTCTTTCTTTATGTCTTTTGAGTAGTATTCAAGAATAGGTCACACTAATGTTTTATGTACCATACCCTTTACAAATGAATCGTTCTTTCTAAAATTCTCCCAGTGAACTGAAGTCAACCATTTGCCTTCCCTGTTACAATTCCGACGTGCTAATTTCATTTCGTAAAGCTTTGCATAATTACACCTAGATATTTAATCGATGGGACTGTGTCGAGCAACACTCTACTAATGCTGTATTCGAAAAATACAGGATTGTTTTCTTGCTCACCTGCATTAATTTACATTTTTCTGATGATCCACCTTGGTACACAAAACATGTCAGAACACTGTTGTAGAAAAAACGAAAAAAGCATGCCAAATTTAGACAGATGCAAAATCTCCAAGACTGGTGATCTTTTACAGGAGCTTGAAATCTAGCATGGTCATCAATGTGAGATACTTATAATAATTTCCACAACAAAATTTTGTCTCGAAACGTGGCAGAAAATCCTAAGAGTTTCTGGTCGTATATGAAGTATGCTAACAGCAACACACAATCAATGCCTTCCCTGCACGATAGCAATGGAGATACTATGAAAGACAGTGCTGCCAAAGCAGAGTTACTAAACACAGCCTTCCCAAAGGCCTTCACAAAAGAAGACTAAGTAATTATTCCAGAATTCGAATCAAGAACAGCTGCCAACATGAACTTAGAACTAGGTATCCATGGAGTAGGGAAGCAACTTAAAGCACTTAATAAAAGCAAGTCTTCTGGTCCATTTAGGTTCCTTTCAGAGCACGCTGATGCCATAACTCCATACTTAACAATCGTATACAACTGTTGACTCGATGAAAGATCCGTACCCGAAGACTAGAAAGTTGCATAGGTCACACCAATATTCAAGAAAGGTAGTTGGAGTATTCCACTAAATTATAGGCCCAGATCATTAATGTTGATATGCAGCAGGATTTTGGAACATATATTGTGTTCACACATTATGAATTATCTCGAAGAAAACGATTTACTGACACACAGTCAACACGGATTTAGGAAACATCGTTCTCATGAAAAACAACTAGCTCTTTATTCGGTCACCAGTGGTTTATTTTGGCTTCTTTTACCATTATAATCACCTTATGGCTTGTTGTTGTTGTTGTTGTTGTTGTTGTTGTCATTGTCTGCTTCTGCAGTGACAGTAGGCAGTGGCAGAACTGGGCAAGAGCAGTGTCGGTGCTAGTGTCAATTGGCAACTGCAGTGATGGTTCATGACTGCAAAACGTAGTAAATACAATGTGGGAATGGATGAGGCACTTGGTGGTACCATTGCTGCCATAAATATCAGTCTCCAAAATACATTCGTTCCAGTTGTTCTAATGTAGGCTATTTAGACTATTATGATGGAACACTATTAATTCCAAAACATTACTTTTCTTGAGTGCTCATTTCTTTTTGGTTAACCTCCCATTTCCTTAGTCTTCTGTTCAGTTGCAGGATATAGTTGTTCTCTCTCTCGCTCCCTCCCTCCCTCTCTCTCTCTCTCTCTCTCTCTCCCTCTCTCCCTCCCTCTCTCCCATTCCCTCACCTTCCCTGTCTTTTTCTCAGTAGCAGATTCAGTGAGCTGTTTTTTAGAATGGGGAGCTAATTGTAGGTGAAAAAAATTTAATCATTTGTCTTTTTTATTTCATAAAAATACAGTCCACTTTTTTGCTAATATAATATGAATGTCTGCATCTGAGTTATACAGTGGTCAACAAAGCACTTCGAAGCAAACCTCTCCCAATAAACTCAATAACAATCATTATTATTAAAAGAAAAAAGAAACAAAGAACTGCACCTATGCAGTGTTGTGGATCTTGTACCCCAACATCCTGGGCTCATACAGCAAGTGCAACAGTGGCCAATCTGTCAGTCTGTGATATATAGAAGATTAATGCCAATCGGATGAAATGCTCAGTCATCTCATATGAAATAAAATAAAAACAACCAAAACCAAATGCTTATGAAAGAAAAATTAAATATATTAAATAATAGTCCACTGAAACACAGTTGGCACTACAATTGTAAGTAAGTGCATAACTTCAAAATTAAGGGTAACCAAAGAAAATTTTGGAGTAGGAATTCAAAGTTCAACGACAAGAAATAAAAACTTCGAGGTTTGTCAGTTACACGTAATCTTATCGGTTAAAGCAAAGGTCTTGGAAGAGCAGTTGAATGGAATGCACAGTCTCTTGTAAGGAGGACATAAGATTCACATCAACAAAAGCAGACCAAGATAACGGAATTAAATTAGGCAATGCTGAGGGAATTAGATTAGGAAAAGAGACACTGGATGTAGTAGACAAGTTTTGGTACTTGGACAGCAAAATAATTGATGATGGTAGTAGTAGAGAGGATATAAAATGTAGAGTGGCAATGGCAAGACAAGGATTTTGAAAGAAGAAAAATTTATTAACATTTAATATAGATTTAATTGTTAGAAAGCTTTTTTCTGAAAGTAATTGTCTGGAAGTGTAGGGAAGTAAAATGTGGACGATAAGCAGTTTAGAGAAGAAGATAACATAAGCTTTTGAAACGTAGTGTGACAGAAAAATACTGAAGATGAGATGGGTAGATCAGTAATGACAAGGCACTGCATAATTTTGAGGAAAAAGGAAAGTTCTGATCCAACTTCACTAAAAGAAGGGATCGCTTGATAGGATACATTCTGAGACATCAAGGTAAGGTATCATCAATTTAGTATTTGAGGGATGTTCAGAGGGTTGTAGACGGAGACCAAGAGATGAATTTAGTAAGCAGGCTCGAATGAATGGATGTAGATTCATGTACTTATTTGAAGGTGAAGAGGCTTGCGCAGGATAGAGTAGCTGGGGAGCTGCAACAAAATAGTCTTTAGACTGAAGGCCACAACAAAACTGAAAATCCTTTGTGAAATAAGACTGGAAAATAAATGACTGCTGGGTCAAAAAATTATCAGAAGCCTTTTTGTTTCATAAAATAGTTTCCTTTTACCTCAGTGTACTTTATTTGGCTTTTTATGGTGTATTTAAGTTTCAAAACATTGAAAATTTCTTGAAGTCTGCAGAAGAATGTCTTCCTGTTGAGCCATTTCTTCGTATTTGTGAAGTCAAAATTACTTGCAAAGGTCAAAATTTTGAACATAGTGTAGATGGATGACAGTTTTAGCCCCAGTTCTTACAACAGTGTGACAAAATATCTCTTTCTTCGCCATGTGAAAAAGATTTATTTATTTTGAAGCTTATTACCTGGGGACGCTTCCATTGTGCATTGTGCTACATTAGACATAGTCACGTTTCAGGAGATCAGGAAGGCCCATTCAGAACAATACTCATACCCGTAGATCCCAATCTTGACTCACATGCTATTGTACGTATCTCCTCCAGGTGCCCCTCTGCTCCAAATATGTCCTTTCTGTCAAAAGGCTTACTTTCCAGACCCAAATCAAAATTTATCCACACTGCCCCAGTTAAAGATATCCTTTCAGTTCATCCATTGTACATTTACAAGCAATGTGACTAGCAGAAGATGAAAATTGAATATCAGAAACTGATTTTCACTGATGAGCATACCTGTTAAGGATTGAAGCAATTTGAAACTTCATGGTAGATTAAAACTTTGAGCCAAACGGGGACTCGATCCAGTGATCTCTGCATCACGTGGCCAAATGATCTACTTCCTGAGCCATCCAAGTACACTCCCAACCCATCCAAGTTTGAATCTTGGCCCAGCACATTGGTTTAATCTGTCAGAAAGTTTCAAATCAGTGCGCATCCTGCTGCAGAATGAAAATTTATTCTTTAAAGTCTCATGGACTGTTGCTGAACCATTTCTTCAGACTATCTTTTCTTCCAGGAGTGATATACAGGAAACGTTGGAAAGAAGGTGCTGGCAAAAATAAGTTTGTGAGAGCAGGTGGTGAACAGTACTTGAACAGCTTATTCACATGTACCTGGGGGGGGGGGGGGGGGGGGGGGGGGGAAGGTGTCCCCAGTTCGAGTACTAATTCAGCAGGAAGTTTCATTAGGCATTATGCTGCTGTAAATGGGGAGGCATAGTCTGAGTCTCAGAATGTCAGGTGTACTTGAAGGTAGTGTGATGCAGTCATTGCTGTTCACGATTTATAAATGATGTAATGGATAACATTTGTAGCTCTGTCAGGTGATTTGGTGATCGTACAGTCATATACTGAGAGGAGACATAGCTAGAAATTTGCTCCAAAATGCAACGAGACTTCAATTTAGTCAGCATGTAGGACAGAGATATCCAACTAACTCAAATCGTGAATAAATGTAATGCAATCCGCTTAAATGAGTGAAAAGATCTGATATTGTTTGTCTGAGTGATACACACTATCACTGGAACCAGTGAGAACTTTCAAGTACCTGATAGTATCTACCTGCAGTGACTTTAAGGTGGAACACCATGCTGTAGGGAATGTAGGTGTTAGGCTTATGTCTATTATCATACTTTTAAGGAAGGACTATGGTAACATAATACAAGCTTGAATGAGGTTGCTTACGAAACTCCCATTCAACCTATTCCTGAGTAAAGTTCATCAGTCTAGGCTCTTAATGAAAGCAATAGAAAAGGTTCAAACAAAAGCTATTTGATGTATTTACTTACTTTTTATTTAATGTGAAAGTATCACAGCAAAGCCAAACAAATAACAGTTGGAGACTTTAAAGGAAGACATTTTGCAAAACGGGGAGCCTTACTCACAAAATTCTGAGAATCCACATTCCAGAAAAAGTCGAGAAAGATACCAGGTCGTCTCATGTAGTGACCACAACACTAAAATTACAGAGATTTGGGCCCATACAGTGTGGCACCAGCAGTGGTTCATCCTGCATATCAACCATGACTGGAGCAGGAAAAGGAGAAAATTGTACTGGTACAATTGTACCTTAATATGCAAACCAAAGACACTGAAAAAATACTTCCATAAAATTAAGTGATACTGGGGATGATTAAATGAAGGACATCAGAGTGTTTTATGGTTGATTACCAAAATGTACATGCTCGTGTTGCCAAGGTAGCTAACTCTTTAACTAATACTGTGTCAGTTGACCTGGAGCCAATTTTACCAGGAGCCTTTCTGAATCCTGGTGATTAAGATGATTTCATCACACATATTTGTCAGTAAGAGAAAGAGAGAGAATGCTGTACCTTGATTGCCACCAGTACACCAACGTCCAGTTTTGAATCACAAATCTCCTTGAAGTGTCAGCATGTGTCACTGATCAGTGTGATGCATTAGTCAGATGGAGACCTTGCAGGTGACAATGCCCCCTCCCTTCTTTCCCATTGCTACTAAAGGACAGCAACTTACATGGCAGCATGAGTTTTTCCTCACTCTTCCTGATCAACAACACAAAAGTGATGCTACAGTTGTCATATACTTCTGACATTTAACCATAAAAAAGTTACACTTCACACACACACACACACACACACACACACACACACACACACACACACACACACACGCGCGCGCGCGAGAGTGAAAAGATGCTGATTAGAGCAGTAGAACTCCACAATTAACAATGTCACACAATATTTTCATTTTACCTCCATGTACATTTGTTGTGTCTTATACTGTTTTATTGGAGTATTGTGCCAAAATTTAGCTGTGAACTTCACTAATGTGCTGCCATATGTTTTTGGTTTCAGTTACTTCAGGAAAATGGATTTACAGATCAGAAATAAAATAAATTTTTTGTTTATATGTTGAGAGAGTTCAACTTTGTATTACACATGATTAGTTACACACATTTTATATTGATTTGATATGATATGTTGGTCATATTTATTTTCAGTTTGTAAATAAGATTTAGGTGCAATGTTAGTATTGTGTGACACACAGTTTCAGATATTTATTAATTGATAGTTATTCTCCTATTTACTCTGCAGTTATACAGACTTTAAAGGAAATATTGCAATTTAATTTTCAGTCGCATTGCAAGGGGGATGTTGGAAGCTGTCGGAGAATATCTCACTACGAGAGTAAAAGAACTGACAAAAATAATTCACAATGGGGATGAATCAGATGAGGACATTTCAGTGAAGTAAGTAAGTTTGATATTTTTACTAGCTGACTGTTTGCAGTTGTCAAACATTTAAAGACATTCGTGACACGTGGCTTAATTAGTATTTACTTTATTATTACTTGAGTAAATACTCAAGTGCACATTATGAATTTATTTACATAAATGTGTTTGTTTTACAATTCATGATGTGTACCTGAAATTAAACTGTCAATGGCACTTGAAAATTTGGTATCTTTTTAGGTAATTATACTTAGCCATCAGCTAAAGGAAAATTTATCACAATCTGAAAGGATTCTACCAGCCGTAGAGAATGATTTCCCAAGTGTTTCGTCGTAGCATTGCACACACAATGTGAAAAGATAAAAGTGTAATTGTTATTTGTAGACTACATTAAAAATCAGAACTGCCTTCAATTAACATACATATACTCCCTCATGAGGTGTGTATTTAGTTATATAGACTCATTCACTGAGTGAACGCTCAAGAGAAATATCATTTACACTTAAAGGTCGTACTTAGACTCTGAAGCGGAGGACGAAAGCTGAAATACTGAATTGCTTCTTACATAGATGTTTTCACTGAAGGAGACTGTACTATAATTCCTCATTTCATTCATTTCACAAATTGCAAAACTACATCCCCGGAAGTCTATGAACTTCTTGATGATTCTTCAGATCATCTGTGATGAGCAATGGACTTCTAGATTGAGTTTTACGATGCATATTTATTCATTTATTGTGCATTTCACACCATTTTCTCTCATTTCTTCAAATCATTACTGTTTCACCATACACTTCTTTAAGCAGATGGTAAATTTGTGCCTGTTTCAACTTCCATCCTTGAAATTTGAATAACATCTCAGACCTCACAGGTGACAGGACTTTGTACCACGTAGCTCATTGTAAGCATTCACAGATTGTTCAGTAGCAGCTTCCTTTGGACTTGCAGTATTAGAATACTGAATAAAATGGTATGGTATTATTAAGTAGCTTGAAATCAGTCTACATAGTGGGGATGCCCAGTATCTTGCTATTTCTCAGAGCGTCCTCATAATTGGTACTTCGGAGTAGAGTGCTGTACTTTTTTCACAATTTTCTCCTTATACATTAGATGTAAACACTGTGTTCCACAGAAAGATACTCCCTTCTGTAAGGTTTTCCACTCTGTAGAAGGAAATAAATTGCTGCAGAAATTAGCATTCATTTAATTACCAAAATTATGATGATGACTGAAGTTGATACAGTTTTCATAATAAACTGATCAGCTTATCTACAGTCGACAGCACGTTGCTTTATTGGATGTAATGTCTCATCTGTAATTTGTTAAACATGGCTTGGTTACTTAATAGTGTAATAACTCATTCTTTGTGACTGAATAATGCTGTGTGGGTTGGTGTACCATCAATGCATATCAAAGGTCTCTTAAACTCTTTGCTGAAGAGCAGGTGATGTTGTCCATGGTAAATTTATTATGTGTTGATAAACCCCATAAAGTAATCATTTCACTCCTTTGAAAACTCAGTGTCATGCCAGTAAATTTTGAAATTCACACCATTGATGTTGATGGATTCATGATGACAAACATTTTCCATGGAACCTAGTATCAGAATATGCTTTTCAGTTTTATATAAGGAGTAATGCAGAATTGCACCCAATGCCAAAGACCACTCTCTTCAGTGGCAGTAGAGCCCTACGTGCCGCACCTGCAGTTCATGGCCTAGTGGCTAATGTTGTTGCCTCTGGATCACAGTTTGCCAGATTAGATTCCCATCTAGATTGTGGATTTTCTCCACCCAGAGACTGCTGTGTGTGTGTGTGTGTGTGTGTGTGTGTGTGTTTTTTGTCCTCATCATTTCATCATCAATCGGGAAAGTTGTGAGACTGGACAGTGAAACAGATGGGTGCTGATAACCATGCAGTCATCATCATCCCTACCTGCCACAGCACAAGCATCATAGCATGTGCGGTTGCTGCATACGCATTATGAGAAATTAACAGTGGGACCATAATAAGCAAGCACCAACAACCTTTTGCGACAGGTTCCTTGTACAAAAATAAGAAAAAAAAGTCTAGTAAACGTGGGCTATAAAATGTGTACTTTAAGAGGTATGAGCAATTGTTCATATTCAGTACTATGAAACAGATCTATTCTGCTGCAAGGTCATTGCTTTCCATGTTTTGGGAGAAGAAAGGAAAAAAAGTTTGGTAAACAGGGGGTCTAAAACAAATACTTGAAGAGCTATGAGCACTTGTTCATTTTCGGTAATGTGAAGCACATTTCTTCTAGTGAACAAGTGCTCTTAGCTCTTAAGGTACGCATTCTGGAGCCCATATTCGTTAAAAATTTATTTCTTTTTTGCTCCATACAACCTCCTCTCAAAATATGAAAAGCAAAGAGTTGGTGGTAGAAGAGATGTGTGTCATAGTATTGAAAATGAACAAGCGCTCATATTTGTAAAGGAATACTTGTTGTTGTTGTTGTTGTTGTGGTCTTCAGTCCTGAGACTGGTTTGATGCAGCTCTCCATGCTACTCTATCCTGTGCAAGCTTCATCATCTCCCAGTACCTACTGCAACCTACATCCTTCTGAATCTGCTTAGTGTACTCATCTCTCGGTCTCCCTCTACGATTTTTACCCTCCACATTGCCCTCCAATGCTAAATTTGTGATCCCTTGATGCCTCAAAACATGTCCGACCAACCGATCCCTTCTTCTAGTCAAGTTGTGCCACAAACTTCTCTTCTCCCCAATCCTATTCAATACCTCCTCATTAGTTACGTGATCTATCCACCTTATCTTCAGTATTCTTCTGTAGCACCACATTTCGAAAGCTTCTATTCTCTTCTTGTCCAAACTAGTTATCGTCCATGTTTCACTTCCATACATGGCTACACTCCAAACAAATATTTTCAGAAATGACTTCCTGACACTTAAATCTATATTCGATGTTAACAAATTTCTCTTCTTCAGAAACGCTTTCCTTGCCATTGCCAGTCTACATTTTATATCCTCTCTACTTCGACCATCATCAGTTATTTTACTTCCTAAATAGCAAAACTCCTTTACTACTTTAAGTGTCTCATTTCCTAATCTAATTCCCTCAGCATCACCCGATTTAATTGGACTACATTCCATTATCCTCGTTTTGCTTTTGTTGATGTTCATCTTATATCCTCCTTTCAAGACACTGTCCATTCCGTTCAACTGCTCTTCCAAGTCCTTTGCCGTCTCTGACAGAATTACAATGTCATCGGCGAACCTCAAAGTTTTTACTTCGTCTCCATGAATTTTAATACCTACTCCAAATTTTTCTTTTGTTTCCTTTACTGCTTGCTCAATATACAGATTGAATAACATCGGGGAGAGGCTACAACCCTGTCTCACTCCTTTCCCAACCACTGCTTCCCTTTCATGCCCCTCGACTCTTATGACTGCCATCTGGTTTCTGTACAAATTGTAAATAGCCTTTCGCTCCCTGTATTTTACCCCTGCCACCTTCAGAATTTGAAAGAGAGTATTCACACACACTGTATGTTCACAATAATATTTTAAGCAACAAAGTATTTTCATCTTGAAGAAATTTTATTTAATTCTTCCTTATCTATTTATTTCTTCTTGTGTGGCAGCATGTGTTGATACACTGATTGTTTTATTTTTCATGTATTCAAAATAGAAATAATTAAAATTTATTTATGCACATTTGCACAGGCAAACAGCACTGTCCGTCTGCAGGGAAATCCAGTTCCTTTACACTGAAGCACGTGATAGGGCATTAAAGGCACTGGCATTTGCAAAAACATTGAGGAAAGACCTAGAAAACCCTGAGTTCCTGAGCAGCATCCACCCTTCATGCAGCGTTATTATTGCTGGTTCGCTGCAGGAACTTAAGGTTTGTATTAGATACTCTTCCACCACTATAACTAGTAGCCTTGGCAGCTGTTAAATGAAATAAAATGTGGATCATTTTATTCTTGTTGATAAGTTTTTAATTATTTTTTTGTGTCTTATGATTTATCTAATCCTACTTCTTCATTAACGTACATTACTGTATCTAGTGCCACACCCGAAGTGTAGACATCATCTAGAGCCTCATGTTTTAAACAAGTAACTGTAAGTAAACACAGCATGTAGAAAAGTGGCACTTCATCATATGTGTCATTTCCTTAACACAATTGTTCACTTCCTGTAGTCAAATGTGATCAGAAATGGGAGATAAAGCCTGTGTATGTGACCAGATGTCCTCTCCAATTTAGTGCCATACCATCTGAGTTGTCCAAGCACCTTTCTCTTTGATATAAAGCTCACATCTGTGTTCTTTCTCTTGCCTTTCAAAATGTCAGAGCAACAATTACACTAACAGAATGATCCCCCCCCCCCCTCTCTCCCTCTCATCCCTCTCCCTCTCCTCCCTCTCCCTCGCCCCCCTCTCCCTCGCCCCCCCTCTCCCTCGCCCCCCTCTCCCTCGCCTCCCTCTCCCTCGCCTCCCTCTCCCTCTCCCTCTCTCTGTTTTTTTCTTTGAAAAGTTTTTGAATGCAGCCACTAATAGTTCTGAAATCCATTTATTTATTCTTTATGTACATTAAGTGCATGTGTTCAGTTTATGATAATTTTATGTGCTTGTCCCATGCATCAAATTTTCATGTTTTGTTACCCTAGGAGGAGAACAAGACTGTAAAAGATATTACCAGAAGAAGTAAGAAAAGCCATTTGGCAGGTGCAAAGAGAAAGAAAATCAGTAGAAGTGATAAGAGTAGGGGGAGAGATGGTGAAAGCAAAATGTGTAAAATTTTTCTCAAGTGTTTTTACAAAGAAGGCAATACCAAATATTTGGAACAATGCAGTATTTGTTGTAATCCACAGGAAAGAGAATGGTGAAGATATGAACTGCCAGCTTATTAATCCTTTGTGATATATAGGATGTTTACAAAAAATCTTTACCGATTGTGGGGGTTAAAGGGACCAGACTGCTACGGCGCAACAGCCGTGTTCTCGAGCCCCACCAGAATCGCAACCTCATGAATTGCAACATATTCGGGAGAAACAGCCAAATATTTGTGACAATGAAGATATAAGATTCATAGCTGTCTTGTTAGGATAATAACGACGATGAGGATGAAAAATAGTGATACCACAGATGATAGTCTAAATAAACAAAGTAGGCAGTGAAGCTAAAAATTAATGTAAAAAGTTTCATTTTGTTTATCTTATTTCTCCTTGTATTAAAAAGGTAGACAGTCAGAAATGGTATAAGTTTCAAATAGATGTGTGTTAACAATTTAGGTAGAGAACGTTTGTAAATTTTGATTAATCAGAATATGTAACATATTGCAGATACGTAGAGAAAAAGAGACACAATATTATATGGTCACGTGCATCTAGAACAACCACTGAAAGCAGTTACTTCCCTAAAACATCTAGGAGTATGCATAAGGAGCAGTTTGAAGTGGAGCAACCTTATAAAATTGATCACTGGTAAGGCAGATGCTAGATTGGGCTTCATTGGAAGAATCATCAGGAAAAACAGCCCATCAGCAAATGAAGTAGCTCACAAAACACCCGTTTGACCAATACGTGAATACTGCTCATCAATCTGGGATTTGTACTAGGTAGGATTGACAGAGGCATTAGAGGCGATTCAGAGAAGAGCAACACATTTTATTACAGGTTCATTTAGTAAGTGCAAAAGCGTCGTGGAAATGCTCTGTCAACTCCAGTGGCAGATATTGCAAGAGAGATGTTCTGCAGCATGGTATAATCTGTGTTAAAATTCTGAGTGTGTGTGTTCCTAGAAGAGTCAGCCAGTATTTTGCTTCCTCCTATGTATGTATTGCATAAAGACCATGAAGATTAAATTAAGGATATTCAATCCCACATGGAAGCTTGCCAGCAATTGTTCTTCCCGCACACCATACATGACTGCAACAGGGAAAAGGGAAGTGACAGTGGTAGACAAAGTGCCCTCCACCACACACAGTAATGTGGTTTGTGATTGTGTCAAGAAAATGAAACATTCAGAGTTGAGAAAGGAGCTAGGAACGATGACTTGAGTTCACTAGAACGATTACCTGCAGCTTTGGAAGAAGCTTTCATATTATTAAACTGCAATTATGCATAAATGAATCTTATTGGAAACACATTAGATTTCCAGGCCATCATTAGCCAAGGTTGAAATATTGAAAAGCACATGTATGGCGGTATTAATCACAGTAAGACCAAAAAAAGGACAATAAAATCAATGTGCCAGTAACAAAATGGTACAGGTTAGTGATGAAGGATTGAAACAGTTGACATACTTGTGTCCTGCACTTGTTAAAATGATTAGAAGTTGTTTCACATGCAATTATGTTGAATAAATCATAGAACTATTAGTATAGTCACAATTATTATTCAGATGATGCAAAACACAATTTTTTTGTGTATTGGTTACAATTATATGTTTTCTCAGCTTGAATTAAACAGAGGCAACTTGTTCCATAATGTAGTCTGTATATTGATTTGTACTGTGTAATTGTGTGGAGATAGATGTTGTAATGTTATTTTACAGCTGAAATATAAACAAAACTGCGGATTTTGTAGGCACGTGCTGTTGCCCTCTGTTCTGACATTACTACTACTATACGACTTGTGGAAGATACTTGTGATGCTCATGACATGACTGACCTTGAGGAATGTGACCGATTACAAGTTCTGAATCGCTCAAGGGAAGTCTTACATTTTGGGTACAAATTTGGATTTGAGGTAAGCAATCTTCATTTGGTTGAATGCATATCATAAACAATTTTTATTTTCTTTGAAGTAGTAAGAATCACAAACTTCCATAATGTTTATTGCACTTCAGTATGCCTTCTGTTGGTTACCTTTCACTACATATTATTACTTCAGTAAATGTCAATTGCATACACCTTGTTGAATGATACCAGTGAACAGGTGTTTAAAGGATAATGTAGTAATGACTTGAAAATTTATGATTAATAATGTTTTGTGGCTGAGAAGTGTGTTCGTGATACATGTTTCATTTTTAATTTAAAACAACATTTCAGGATCTTTATGTAATGATATCTGCAAAAGAACAGACTGTGAAGCCTGGGATTAGAATTGTGTTTGCATCCTTTAACATGTTAAATGTGAAAGAAAACTTGATTTATGTGTTGTGCAAAGCAAGAATGTCCCAGTAGTTAGTCGCAGAAAAGTGAAACAGTTATTTGCTTAATGACTATATTGACCTCAGAATATTCTGTTCCAAGGGTAGCAAAGACCGTAGCAAGGAATATATAACAAAGATCTGTAACAACATAACTATGTCAGCACTTCATCAGTGTGGCATTAATAGATTAACACAAACAGTTCATAAAGAACTGAACAGACATCTCTCCAATTACATTGCATTGTCAAAAATTGATTATTTTCATTGTTATATTAGCCCATATGGTCACCTACATCCACATCTACATCGATACTCTGCAAGCCACCATATGGTGCGTGGCGGAAGGCACCCTGTACCACTACTTATCATTTCTTTCCCTGTACCACTTGCAAATATAGTGAGGGAAAAATGACCGCCTGTAAGCCTCCATATGAGCCCTAATTTCTAGTATCTTTATCTTTGTGGCCCATAGGCACAATGTATGTACACGGCAGTAGAATCATTCAGCAGTCAGCTTCAATTGCTGCTTCTCTAAGTTTTCTCAGTAGTGTTTCTCCTTATGTAATGCTTTTGTCAGTCTTTGTTATCATCTGTCTTGGTCAAACTGTCATTTGTTTTCTACTCCTTTGTGCTAGTCCGTTCATTTATTTATCTCTACCATCCAGATTAATCAACACTTCACCCCTGCATCTTTTCTAGTACTGATTTCATTGCACATAGATGGGTCCATTGTTATTTACATTTACAAATTTGCCTATAATGATTTGTTCATGGTTCACTACACTGCAGGATGTTCTCCCAATTGCTTCTTGTCAATTAATTTGTATATTTCACAGCTATTTTCTTTCCCACCCTCCACTTACCTTGTTTATACATTTTTTTCACATTTTTATGCATTTGTTTTCCACTGTGGTGGAGGGCACCCTGCACCACTACTTATCATTTCCTTCCCTGTACCACTTGCAAATATAGTGAGGGAAAAATGACCGCCTGTATGATCAATTTTTTCTGCCATTTCCTACATTACTTTCTTGGCCAAGAAAAGTAGTTTGCACTTTCTTGTATGTTTTCCAGGTTTTGTAAGATTTTGTCTTTTTTCACGACTCTCTCTAACGATTTTTTTTTTTCCAATCATTTTTTCGCATCACGTAGGCCACTTCTATGGTGAGAAATTCTTGTTTTATGTGCGTGTCCCCAGCCGCTGCTTAGTGAGTAGATTTATTTTATCCTTTCAATTGCAGTATATTGTCAATAATTAATTGTTTTTTATTATAAGAGGAAGTATTTTCCCAAATTAGTCATTTTAAAAATACAGTGTCATCTAATATTCGCAGATTGAACTATTGCTGCAGATATCAGTATTTTTACATTGGTTAATAGAGTGTATAGGAATGGTCTTACGTTTACAGATGAAGCTTTGACTGTTGAGGTCACAAGCAGAATAATTTTGAGGAATTTGGAAGGGCAGGGATGGACATATGATAGTCAAGTTTGAACCCCTTTCCCAATATACTGTTGCGCTCAAAACAATATTGAGGTTGCTCAATCAATCACCTGACACTTCTAGGTGGTGTTGGTGCAAAGGATATGTGAGGAACTATGAACTAGCCACTACAGCTCTCTCTCCTGCTTAAAAATATGACTGTTTTGTGAAACACAGAAGGAAATAGTATTAAATTCTATTATCTTACAAGCTCTTAAGACAGAGGCCAGTGGTGTACCAAGATTGTTTTGTGGTGCAATGTTTTCGAACAGGTTTGCAATAAAGAGTTCTCTTACATGTGTGGATACCATACTGGGCATCTGTTAAATGCTTTAAGTAAAGATGTTGCCCTTCAAAAACCATTACTTGATTCTGTATCAATATTTTATTTGATTATGAGAGACTGCAATGAGTTACGAAGTGGACTGGGAATGAGAAATTCAGTCGCTGTTCACAGTATTAGAATACTGGATTAAAATGTTACCAACTTGTAATCAGAACATGATGGTGACATTAAGGTGAAGCAAGAGGTAAAATTAATCGTGAATGAAATATCTAACAGAAGAAATAAATCATGTTAAACTGACTATAATTGTTGGTGCAAGAAAAAATTACAGCGGCAAGACCCATAATGGAGATAGTACTAACAGCCATCAGTAGATCACAGGATGAGCAAAAGTTTGAGAATTGGACCGAATCATGATTGCAGTCTTTTTTTTATGTACTAGCTGCTGCTGTTACTTATCACTTGCACCCTAAAAGATACTGCAACCTGTGTTTCACAGTAGGTCGAGCACAGCGCTACAGAGGGGTAATAGTGATACCACTGTGGCTGAGAACTAGGGTAAGTGCAGGATGGGGAGTAGTGAGTGGGCAGCAAATTAAATTACGCTGTCAAATATAGGAATCTATACTGTGTGCTTTGGCATTGTAGGAACATCTATCATGCTTAAACTGCAGTTTACCCGACTCCATTTGTGCCCAGAACTGCATTGACTTTAAAATTGGACAAATGCTCAACAGTAGTATTTATTTCTGCATGAGACAGTAAAAGCCTAGATAGTGGTGGTGTACTAAACTGTTTCATGCTGCAGTGGTGCCAGTGCTTACTGTGACACATGACAGGAAAAAAAGGGTGTGTGTTAGCTGCTAGTTCCATGCAGCTGTCCACCTGCTTAGCTGAGTGGTAACATGTTTGTTTGCCTCTCATGCAGCGGGCCCGGGTTTGATTCCCGGCCAGGTTAGAGATTTTCTCCGCTCGTGAACTGGGTGTTGTGTTGTCCTCATCATCATTTCATCCTCATCACCAGCAAACAAGTTGCCCAATGTGGTGTCGACTTTAATAAGACTTGCACTCACCAGCTGAACTTCGTTGGATGGGGCCTCCCGGCCAACAATGCCACATGCTCGTTTCATTCCCATGCACCTAATGAGAGAGAACAGCTGGCATACAATATGTTAGGCAGTAAGAGACATTGTAACATTCTCACGTCAGTATTGAAGTGAAATGTGATACCGTATAACCCCGCTTTCACATTCCCGGAATTAACATTTTTCCAGCGTTTACGACATTTCTCATGGCTCCCATCGAATTTCCTATATCCACAATCTTAATTCATACTTGAATTTATGTCACCATATTTATAATTTTCCTGTGATTTACGCTTTGTGAAAAAATGTTCGTGGACAAAAACTGACATAAAGTGATGCTGCAATGACATCAGCCATTAAGTAGTGTTTACAAACATTACATAATTAAGTTTCTTGACACCAGGGTGCCCTGCTCATTGGTTTTGGAGTGGAGAATGTGTAAAGGTTGTAAAGGTTGGAACAATTCGTGCAGTATCTCCTGCTGCTGCCAAGCTCTACCTGGTGTGCTGGCTGATGGGAGTAGCTAGAACCCCACTTACATCTCCCAATATCAAATTTTGTAAACCAATTTCCCAATACTGCTTCTGGGTGGCCAAGATTCATTCAAATAAAGATATCATGACCAATCACAACCATTTCCAAACTATCTCTATTGCACATGTGCAATTTCATGAGTGTTGTACAGTTTCGTGATTGTTGTGATCATTGCCACACCTTTGTTGAATAGTATTTTGTGTGTTTCATTGTTTAGCCATTTGTAACACTGGTTTACACCACTCGCTTTGCATTGCTAAAATGTTTCTGCTTTACACAGAGCACCAATTACGACTTTTTCATGTTGGACAAAACGTGTTTCGAAAAAGTGTTTCAAGAAATTATTGTCCTTGTCAGATACAGTATTTATCTTACGTATTTTTTGTGACGTTACGCAAACAAATAATGCAAGAGATGCAGAACAACATGTATGCAACTGTCACACAAAATATTTACATAAATATTTGTATTTTACGATGAGAAATTCTCGAAACACATCAAGCGAAGCATGAAAAAATACGTAATTGTGCAGTGTTTCATTATTTAGAAATTAAATGGCAGCTGCAAGCTTGCCAAAAACATCGAATATGACGTATGAAATTGAGTCAAACACACAGTTATCAGTTTCCGTTACATCAGTGGTTATTATTTGATAATCAACCTTTGTCCAGTAATAATAAAGTCCTTGACAAGTATTTTGATGCCTTTATGTACATGAAGTGCAAAAATGCAAGGAGGCATCCTATACCTAACTTTTATATCTTAAAACGTTGTTTCCCACATTTTACATTTTCCCACGTGTTATACCATTTTTTTTGGAGTCGCTGGAAAACCTATTACATATGTTACATTAAACAGTTAAATTTTTTTACGGTATATAGATTACTGAAACTTTAAGTCCATTTTACTGTTTACCAAAATTCAGTGATTCTTCCACTGTTGTGGTTAGCATGTGTTCAGTGATTCGATATACATGATTAGAACACTATAAATGTGTAGAACTAGATGAACATTATTACACCAGACAGATCCCTTTAACTGACCTGATTATGTAATTGGTTTCAAATTTTGTATTTTTTGTTTATTTTAAAATAATGTTTGCACATATTAACCAAAAGGAAAAAATAAAACATAATTCAGTTAACACAGTTGCTTGTGAATACACAGATTTTTCTGGCATAATAAATGTTGCCACTTCTCAGGGGTACGCCACCATACTTCATTATCCCGACGACACCATATTTCGACGGTCCAACTGGCCGCCACTTCACGTGGGATTGCAGGTGCTCAATCATGCTGGCATGATTGTGAACCTGCAATCTCACTGAAAGCTGGTGACCAGTTGGGACATTGAAGTATTGTCTTGTCAGGAAAATGAAATCTGGCTGCTTATCATGAAGAACATCAACACAGTTGCTTGTCTGCTGTGAGGAGCTTAAGTTCCAGTATCTGATATTTGCCCTTTTCCTCTAATCACTTCAAAAATTAATTGTAACTGTTTTACTATTTGTTTTTCAGTATCACAAAGAAGTCTGTCGTTTAGTAACAGGTGAAGTGAGAACAGAACTATCACATGGCCTGATCTGTTTTGCCCAGCAGTGGATGAAGTTTGTTAGAGAACGGTGTGAAAGAGGAAGAGGCCTTCGACCACGGTGGGCAAACCAGGGTCTTGATTTTTTGATGACTGTATGTGAACCTGAAAACACACAATATCTTTCTGACAATGATTTTGATGTGAGTATTTCTGTGCTACTATTATTAATGTCTTTGTTGTTGTGGTTGTTTTTGTGATCTTCAGTCCAGAGACTGGTTTGATGCAGCTCTCCATGCTACTCTATCTTGTGCAAGCTTCTTCATCTCCAAGTAACTACTGCAACCTACATCGTTCTGAATCTACTTAGCGTATTCATCTCTTGATCTCCTATGATTTTTACCCTCCACGCTTCCCTCCAGTACTAAATTGGTGATCCCTTGATGCCTCAGAATGTGTTCTATCAACTGGTACCTTCTTCTAGTCAAGTTGTGCCACAAATTCCTCTTCTCCCCAATTCTGTTCAGTACCACCTCATTAGTTACATGATCTACCCGTCTAATCTTCAGCAGTCTTCTGTAGCACAAAATTTTGCAAGCTTCTATTGTCTTCTTGTCTACAGTAATTATCGTCCATGTTCCACTTACATACATGGCTACACTCCACACAAATTCTTTCAGAAAAGACTTCCTGACACTTAAATCTATACTCAGTGTTAACAAATGTCTCTTCTTGAGAAATGCTATCCTTGCCATAGCCAGTCTACATTTTATATCCTCTCTGGTTACTATCATCTGTTATTTTGCTCCCCAAATAGCAAAACTCATCTACTACTCTGAGTGTGTCATTTCCTAATCTAATTCTCTCAGCATCACCTGCTTTAATTCGACCACATTCCATTATCCTCGTTTTACTCTTGTTGATGTTCATCTGCTCCTTTCAACACACTGTCCATTCCATTCGACTGCTCTTCCAGGTCCCTTACTGTCTCTGACAGAATTACAATGTCATCAGCAAACCTCAAAGTTTTTATTTATTCTCCATGGATTTTAATTCCTAATCCAAATTTTTCTTTTGTTTCCTTCACTGCTTGCTCACTATACTGATTGAATAACATTGGGGATAGGCTACAACCCTGTCTCACTCTCTTTTCAACCAATGCTTCTCTTTCATGCTCCGCAACTCATATAATTGCTACCTCCATTCTGTACAAATTTTAAATAGCCTTTCGCTCCCTGTGTTTGACCCCTGCCACCCTCAGAATTTGAAAGAGAGTATTCCAGTCAACATTTTCAAAAGCCTTCTCTAAGTCTACAAATGCTAGAAATGTAGGTCTGCCTTTCCTCAATCTATCATCTAAGATAAGTCATAGGGTCATCATTGCCTCACGTATTCCAACATTTGTATTTAATCCAAACTGATCTTTCCCGAGGTCGGCTTCTACCAATTTTTCCATTTGTTTGTAAAGAATTTGTGTTATTATTTTGCAATCATGGCTTATTAAACTGATACTTGGGTAATTTCACACTTGTCAACACCTGCTTCCTTTGGGCTTGGAATTATTATATTGCTTCATTTACTGCATTTTTATATTTTCTCCTTTCATTGACTAAATTCAGTATCCCTTCTGTCACCCAAGGATTTGTAGCCCTCTCCTTTTTATCTGCTTGATCCTCTGCTGCCTCCACTGTTTCATCTCTCAAAGCTACCCATTCTTTTTCTACTGTATTATATTCCCCCTGTTCTTGTCAATCGTTCCTTAATGCTCTCTCTGAAACTGTCTACAACCTCTGGCTCTTTCAGCTTATCCAGGTCCCACCTCCTTAAATCCCCACTTTTTTGCAGTTTCTCCAGTTTTAATCTACAATAACCAATAAATTGTGGTCAGTGCCCACATCTGCCCCTGGAAATGTCTTAAAATTTAAAACCTGGTTCCTAAATCTCGGTCTTACCATTATATAATCTATCTGAAACCTTCCAGTGTCTCCAGGTCTCTTCTACAAATACAAAGTGTTAGCAATGATTAAGTTATGCCCTGTGCAAAATTCTACCAGGTGGCTTTCTCTTTCATTCCTTACCCCCAGTCCGTATCCACCTACTACTTTTCCTTCTCTTCCTTTTCCTACTATCGAATTCCAGTCCGCGCTGACTTCTAAATTTTTATCTCCCTTAACTATCTGAATAATTTCTTTTAACACATCATACATTTCTTCAATCTCTTGATCTGTGAAGCTATTTGGCATATAACTACTATATCTTCCTTTTTTAAATTTTCTAACCTACCTGCTCAATTAAGGGACCTGATATTCCATGCTCCGATTCGTAGAATGCCAGTTTTCTTTCTCCTGATAATGACGTCCTCTTGATTAGTGCCTGCCAAGGGAGCTGAATGAGGGACTATTTTACCTCCAGAATATTTTACCCAAGAGAAAACCGTCATCATTTAACCATACAGTAAAGCTGCATGTCCTTGGGAAAAGTTACAGTTGTAGTTTTCCCTTGCTTTCAGCCGTTCACAGTACCAGCACAGCAATGCTGATTTGACTGATGTTACAAGGCCAGATCAGTTAATCATCGAGGCTCTTGCCCCTACAACTATTGAAAAGGCTGCTGCCCCTCTTCAGGAACCACATGTTTTCTTGACCTCTCAACAGTTACCCCTACATAGTGGTTGCACCTACAGTAAGGCTGCGTGTATCGCTAGGCACGCAAGCCTTCCCACTAACGGCAAGGTCCATGGTTCATTAATGTAATGTAAAGTTACATAAATGGAAATTATTAGTAAGCATTCTCAACACTTTAATTCTTGAAATGATTTAGTATGTATATAGAAGAAGAGATTTTATTATGCCATTATCACATTCATCCAAGCCCTTAAGCTGAGAAAGATGCAACAGGGTATGATATACTGTCTAACTTTGCACATAACTTTGTAAATTTTCTTTTTGTCTTTCCTTAGCAGAAGTGTTTCGACTAAACATTGTTGTATAAGAAATGTGTTTCATTCTTTCTGAAATGATAAAATAGCAATTCTCATCTAAACTCACCAAAAGATATATTTTAGATTAACTGTCATGTTTAGGTGACCAACTGTCCAGTCACATTAATGGCACCACCTATCAGAAGTCTGAATAACTATTTTTTGCAGCACTGTTCACTGTGAGACGTACAGTAAGTGTGTCAGTGAGGTTCTGGAAGGTACCGACAGAGATATGGAACCATGCCAACTCTGGTGCCGTGGTTACCTTCAGTAGGTTTCCTGGTTGAGCATCCATGGTGTGAACAGCCTGATAGAGGAGGTCCCACAGATTCTCGATTGGGTTTATATCCAAGGAGTTTGGTGGCCAGAGGAGTATGATAAACTACTACTAGTACTCTTTGAATCAAGCATTTACACTGTAAGCTGTGTTACATGTTGCGTTGTTCTGGTGGTGGATGTCGTCAGGCTCAGGAAAGGGGCAATCCATACCAACTGGTCCAATACCGGTTGCTTGACATCTCAGAAAAATTTTATAATTGCTGGGTGAATTCCCCAATGTTTAGTAGTCACAAAAATATATTTTTTTTAAATTATGGTTTATTATTTTGAAATGGTGGCCATATTTGTTCCAGGCTGCATGCGTTTTTGGGTATTTGCAAGCATCCACTTTTTTACAATTATTCAGTAGCGGATAGCCCTAAGCCTTTCAGATAAAATGCATTTAGTTCAACGCACTCTGGGCTACAAATTAACATCATTATCACTTAGCTGAATGTATTCTTTAATATATTTTTAATTGTTTAAAGTTATCAGCCACAAATTAAAAAAAAACTCAATTTTTGAACAGTAGTTTTCCAAAGAAAGATGAATTTCTCAGCTTTAATATTTTTTCTGCTATTACACTGGATAGTACAGTTACTTTTTATCGAGCATCAATAGTGAGCAGCTTACACTTTAAAAAAAACAGTATTTTAAAAAATGGATTTTTAAAATTTTTCCCTTTTGTGGCCTGCGATATCTCTGTTGGGGGACCAGACGAGTCAAAAGTGTTTTTTGACATCTGTGTTATCTGGAAGGCTAATCAAATAAAGTATACCAATTGCATAATGTAACACACCACATTACACTAGCTAATGATTACTTGTTGAAACAATGTGGTAATTGTTTCAGCAGGCTATCAATTGCATCTGCAAGCCTATACAAGTCTGATTGTTGCCTTCCCCCTTACACCAACAATTGTCTACTCACACTTATTTAGCTAGATGTTCTTGAAGTGTGTAGTTGAAAAATGATGTCTCAGTGTTCTGTTGGTGTTGTTATTAATGAAGCATGTCATAAAAGTGTGTATGGAGTGTATCCTGAAGACATTACTTTAATCGAAGATTACAGTGAAGAAGAAAAAGTGTTGTTTTTCTTATGAGTCGGCCCAGAGGTCAAATCAATATGCATATACCATGAAATGAAATACTTAAAAAATTTCATCACCTTTTTGGTTAAGTCTTGTGTGGACCCTTTTGAGAAACATAAGAAACCGATAACAAAAGGCCTGCGAGAAATAACATGTGATCATTATTCTAAAAATGAAAGCCCTTTTTCTTAATCTCATACCAGGAAAAGCATTGTGTCCAACATGTTATTCTAAGGTATTTGTAATTCACAAGAGAAATGATAGTGAAACCACAGATACAGAATTTTGTGACTTATCAGCAACAGTTAAAAAAGTAGATACAGCTTGTAAAATCCTGAGTATATCAGCTGCTAGTAAAATTAAAAAACTAAGTCGAGATAAAAGACCAAGTGCCTTGAATAGAAAAATTGAAAAAGTGGCAACTACAGTCAAAAATAATTTGGAAGTTTCATTTCAAAATAAAATTTGTATTAAAACAGATGGAAGTTCTAAAACTTCACCAACAAAATATTATGATTTGATAGAAAAGCTTAAAACTAAATGCAGTACTTCAAACAAAGAGGATAAAATTATCAGTTTACTGCCAAATTCTTGGAGTAGAGCAAAAGTTAGTGATGAATCTAATGTGCAAGAATGTCTTGTTAATTTAACAAGGCAATCTGTAAAAGAACAGGGATTTTTACCAGCATTACAAAAGAAAAGTGCATCTAATTTGGTAGATGAAAACACAATCAATAAAGTTACTAAGTATTATTATTATTATTATTATTATTATTATTATTTATTATTATTATTATGACAATAACAGCTGTTTGATGTCCGGCAAAAGAGACTGTGTTTCTGTGAAAGAAAATGCTTATAGGATTCAAAGACAAAAAAGGTTAATATTGTGTAATTTAAATGAACTATTCACTGAATTTAAAAAAGAAAATCCTCACATTACAATTAGAAGATCAAAGTTTTGCAAGTTTTGCGAGTTGAGACCAAGATGGTGTATTGTTGCAGGAGCATCTGGCACCCATAATGTCTGTGTTTGTATCATGAGAACATAAAGTTGATGATAGGTGGGGCCAAGCTAAGAGTTGACTATAAAGACCTTTCGGAAGTTGTGGTATGCAATATTGACAATTACAATTGTATGATGTGAAGACTGTCCAGGCAAACAGGCCTTACTTGACATGTTTGAAGAATCCAAAGAAGTCAACTTGATACCTGACAGTGTAAAATACAAACAATGGGTGACACAAGACAGAACTGAAATAGTGACAGTCATAAAATCACAAGAAGAGTTTTTTTAACTGTTGGTGGCTAACCTTGAAAATCTGAAAATGCCTCATTTTATTGGAAAAGCTCAAAAGTAAATTTTTTAAAGACAGAAAGCAAACCTTGGGAGCTGATGAATGCTTAGTTCTTGCTGACTTTTGTTCCTTTGTTGTTCAAGATGAAGTAAAACGGCACCACTGGGTAAACAAACAGGCCACAGTTCATACATTTGCATTCTGTTATAAAGATTAAGATAAACTAATGAGCCAAAGCTTTTGTGCAGTAAGTGACTACCTTGAACACAACACTACAGCAGTGTACATTTTTCAACTAAAATTAACAAACTACATTAAACGGAGTCACCCTTCCATTAAAAAAACTGATTTACTTTTTGGATGGGCCTGCAAGTCAATATAAAAACAAAAATTTATTAATATCTCCTTTTATAAAGAAGATTTTGGGTTTGATGTAGACTGGCACTTTTTCACTTCATGCCATGGGAAGAATGCTTGTGATGGTGTCGAGGGTACAACAAAGCGAGCTGTCGTAAAAGCAAGTATGCAGTGGACCGATGACAATCATATCATAACACCTCCAGAAATGTTCGAATTCTGTAAAAAACATATCAAAGGAATTACCTATGTTTTTGTACAATGTGAGGAAATACGAGAAGCCTATGACAGTGTCTTGAAGGAAAGGTATAACACTTATCAGAAGATTGAAGGCACTCAATCTTTTCATTGTTTTGTACCCCATTCACACCAACTGCGCCTGTGTTTACGGTGAACAGTGGTGGATTGGCGGAGTTGCTAATATTGACTGTCAAAACCAAGATGTGCATGTTGAATTTTATCACCCTCCAGGACCAAGGACATCTTTTAAAAAATTGAGAAGGATCAAGTTTGGATGCCCCTTAAAAATGTACTAAGGAAGCTGTCTCCCATCGAATTTACAACTGTGACTGGGCGAACCTAACAAATTTCTCAAATGTTCAGTGAGTGATGTACTAAAAACAAATAACAAGAGAACAATATAATGTAATTAGTAGGCTTATTTTCAATAAAAAAGTAAGCAAGCATAGCTATGATTAAATTATGTACTGTAACTGATACATTTTATTCCCTAAGCCTAGATATAGCAAATGTTAAAAAATATATTTTTGACTTGTGTTTGTAATTTGGTTCCATAACTTCCAATTGAATCTCAGAGTTGTAATTTATACTGAAGTTTGATATCATAAAGTTCAGATATTTATCTGGTACCCCAACAAAAATATTACAGGCCACAAAAGGGAAATTTTTTAATAAATTCATTTTTTAAAATAGTGTATTTTTTGTTAGCTTTTCACCATTGATACTCTATAAAAAGTAACTATACTATAGAGTGTAATTGCAGAAAAATATTAAAGCTGAGAAATTAAACTTCCTTCGGAAAACTACTGTTCAAAAATTGAGTGTTTTTAATTTGTGGCTGATAACTTCAAACTGTTAAAAATATATTAAAGAATACATTCAGCTAAGTGATAATGATGTTAATTTGTAGCCCAGAGTGTGTTGAATTAAATGCATTTTATCTCAAAGGCTTAGGACAATCCACTACCGAATAATTGTAAAAAAAATTAAGTGCTTGCAAATATGTAAAACGCATGTGGCCTGGAACCAATATGTCTGCAATTTCAAAATAATAATCAATGAATTTAAAAATATATATATATTTTTGTGGCTACTCAACATTGGGTAATTCGCCCAGCAAATATAAAATTTTTCTGAGATGGTCAAGCAACCAATTATTTTTTTCTTGGATCACTTGGTATGGATTGACCCAAAAAACAAATTGTGTGTAGGAGTGGACATGGTCCCCAAGGATAGTCATACTTACGTTGATCATAATTCCTGCCACAATGACAAGATCATCCATAGTATGCTGTTGTTCCTGAACCCTTTTGACGATTGTTTCAGGTTGTTTGCTGTGAGACATTTCACGTTACAAACGCCAACAGTATAAAATGTGATTCAAAGGCCATCTGTCACCGTTCAGGGGATGTCCAGTTGTGGTATTGGTGTGCAAATTCCAGCCTGTTTTGCTGATGAACTGCACTCAGCTTGCTGCCATGAACCATGCACCTGCAGCAGAGGCCCACATGCAGCAATATTTGCTAATCCGGCATTGACGGGAGACTCCTAGTAGCCCCTTGGTTCATTTGGGTGATCTGTTGATCACCAGTTGCAAGTTGCAGTTCACAGCAGCCGTCATTCACTCCTGTCATCTATGGCCCGTAGTGCATCACAATTGCCTGGGCACCAGTTGTGGATAGTGGATGGTTCCACTCTTAACACAAAAGCCAATGGTCAAGCACTTTTGGACTTCAGATATATTGCACTGTTTTCACATAATGATGACTGCACCGTTTTACATGTCCTTCAACATTCTTTATATCCCATGCACTGCTAGTGCTGCCACCTGCTGCCTGAGAGTGGTTATTGCAGATTAATATCAAATGTAGGCAGTGGTCACATTAATATAGCTAGATTGTCAATAAAACTCTCTCTCTCTCTCTCTCTCTCTCTCTCTCTCTCTCTCTCTCTCAATCTCTCTCTCTCCCTCCCCCTTCCACTCCCTCCCCCTTCCACTCCCTCCCCCTTCCACTCCCTCCCCCTTCCACTCCCTCCCCCTTCCACTCCCTCCCCCTTCCACTCCCTCCCCCTTCCACTCCCTCCCCCTTCCACTCCCTCCCCCTTCCACTCCCTCCCCCTTCCACTCCCTCCCCCTTCCACTCCCTCCCCCTTCCACTCCCTCCCTCCCACTCCCTTCCTCCCTCCCTCTTCTCCCCTTCCCTCCCTCCTCCACCCTTCCTCCCTCCTTCCCCCTCACTTCCTCCCTCCTTCCCCCTCACTTCCTCCCTCTCTCCCCTTCCCTCCCTAACCCCTCCCTCCCCATTTCCCTCCCTAACCCCTCTCTCCCCATTTCCCTCCCTAACCCCTCTCTCTCCATTTCCCTCCCTAACCCCTCTCTCTCCATTTCCCTCCCTAACCCCTCTCTCTCCATTTCCCTCCCACCCCCTTGCTCCTTCTCTCCATCCCCCTCGCTCCTTCCCCCCTCCCCCGCACGCCCTCCACCCCCATCCTTCCCTCCCCCTCCATCCCCCCTCTCTTTCCCTCCCTACCCTTCCCCCCCTCCCCCTCCATCCCTCCTCTCCTTCCCTCCCTACACTTCCCTCCCTCCACTTCCATCCCTCCTCTCCTTCCCCTCCATCCCCCTCTCCTTCCCTCCCTCCCCCTCCATCCCCACTCTCCTCCACCATCTCTCTGCCCCTCTCTCCCCCACCCCCTCTCCCTCACTCTCCCCCTCTCTCTTCTCCCCCTCTCCCTTCTCCCCCTATCTCCATTCTCTCCTCTCCCCCTATCTCCATTCTCTCCTCTCCCTCCCTCTCTCCCCTCGCCTCTCTCCCATCTCCCACACTCTCTCTCCCCTCTCTCCACTCTCTCACACTCTCTCTCCCCCTCTCTGCCCTCTCCCCCTCTCTGCCCTCTCCCCCTCTCTGCCCTCTCCCCCTCTCTGCCCTCTCCCCCTCTCTGCCCTCTCCCCCTCTCTGCCCTCTCCCCCTCTCTGCCCTCTCCCCCTCTCTGCCCTCTCCCCCTCTCTGCCCTCTCCCCCTCTCTGCCCTCTCCCCCTCTCTGCCCTTTCCCCCTCTCTGCCCTTTCCCCCTCTCTGCCCTCTCCCCCTCTCTGCCCTCTCCCCCTCTCTGCCCTCTCCCCCTCTCTGCCCTCTCTCCCCATCTCCCCCTCTCTGCCCTCTCTCCCCATCTCCCCCTCTCTGCCCTCTCTCCCCATCTCCCCCTCTCCGCCCTCTTCCCTCCCTCCCCCTCTCCGCCCTCTCCCCCTCTCCGCCCTCTCCCCCTCTCCGCCCTCTCCCCCCTCCCGCTCTCTCCCACTCTCTCCCCTCTCTCCCCTCTCTCCCCTCTCTCCCACTCTCTCCCACTCTCTCCCACTCTCTCCCCTCTCTCCCACTCTCTCCCACTCTCTCCCCTCTCTCCCGCTCTCTCCCGCTCTCTCCCCTCTCTCCCGCTCTCTCCCGCTCTCTCCCCTCTCTCCCCTCTCTCCCGCTCTCTCCCCTCTCTCCCCCTCTCTCCCCCTCTCTCCCCCTCTCTCCCCCTCTCTCCCCCTCTCTCCCCCTCTCTCCCCCTCTCTCCCCCTCTCTCCCCCTCTCTCCCCCTCTCTCCCGCTCTCTCCCGCTCTCTCCCCCTCTCTCCCCCTCTCTCCCCTCTCTCCCCTCTCTCCCCTCTCTCCCCTCTCTCCCCTCTCTCCCCTCTCTCCCGCTCTATCCCCCCTCTCCCGCTCTATCCCCCCTCTCCCGCTCTCTCCCGCTCTATCCCGCTCTATCCCGCTCTATCCCCTCTCTCCCGCTCTATCCCCTCTCTCACCTCTCTCCCCCCTCTCGCCCCTCTCTCACCTCTCTCTCCCCTCTCCCTGTCTCTCCCCTCTCCTCCATCTCTGCCCCACTCCCCCCTCTGCCCCCCAAGCCCTTCTCTCCCCCTTCCCCATCTCCCCCATCCCCATGTCCCCCTACCCATCTCCCCCTTCGCCCTCTCCCCTTCGCCATCTCCCCCTTCGCCATCTCCCCCTTCGTCCTCCCTCCCTCCTCTCCCCCTCCCTCTTCTCCCCCTCCCTCTTCTCCCCTCCCTCTTCTCCACCCACTCTCGCTTTCCCCCCCGCCCACTCTCGCTTTCCCCCCCCGCCTACTCTCGCTTTCCCCCCCCGCCCACTCTCGCTTTCCCCCCCGCCCACTCTCGCTTTCCCCCCCGCCCACTCTCGCTTTCCCCCCGCCCACTCTCGCTTTCCCCCCCGCCCACTCTCGCTTTCCCCCCCGCCCACTCTCGCTTTCCCCCCCGCCCACTCTCGCTTTCCCCCCCCCGCCCACTCTCATTTTCCCCCCGCCCACTCTCATTTTCTCCCCGCCCACTCTCATTTTCCCCCTGCCCACTCTCTCTTTCCCCCCCACTCTCTCTTTCCCCCTGCCCACTCTCTCTTTCCCCCCCCACTCTCTCTTTCCCCCCCCACTCTCTCTTTCCCCCACACTCTCTCTTTCCCCCCCACTCTCTCTTTCCCCCCCCACTCTCTCTTTCCCCCCCCACTCTCTCTTTCCCCCCCACTCTCTCTTCCCCCCCCACTCTCTCTTTCCCCCCCACTCTCTCTTTCCCCCCCACTCTCTCTTTCCCCCCCACTCTCTCTTTCCCCCCACTCTCTCTTTCCCCCCCCCCCACTCTCTCTTTCCCCCCCACTCTCTCTTTCCCCCCCACTCTCTCTTTCCCCCCCACTCTCTCTTTCCCCCCCACTCTCTCTTTCCCCCCCACTCTCTCTTTCCCCCCCACTCTCTCTCTTCCCCCCCACTCTCTCTCTTCCCCCCCACTCTCTCTCTTCCCCCCCACTCTCTCTCTTCCCCCCCACTCTCTCTCTTCCTCCCCACTCTCTCTCTTCCCCCCCACTCTCTCTCCTCCCCCCCACTCTCTCTCCTCCCCCCCACTCTCTCTCCTCCCCCCCACTCTCTCTCCTCCCCCCCACTCTCTCTCCTCCCCCCCACTCTCTCTCCTCCCCCCCACTCTCTCTCCTCCCCCCACTCTCTCTCCTCCCCCCACTCTCTCTTCCCCCCCCACTCTCTCTTTCCGCCCCCCCACTCTCTCTTTCCGCCCCCCCACTCTCTCTTTCCGCCCCCCCACTCTCTCTTCCCCCCCCCCCCCCCCACTCTCACTTTTTCCATCTTCCCCTTTCTTTCTGCCATGCTCGAAAATAAAATATGCACAACATCAAAAATTTTAATTTGATTTTTTTTAAAGATTGTTTTAGTTAACTAGTCAAGCCAATGAATAAAAGAGAAATAAAAAGGCTACCATCTTTTGAGAAATGCCAAGTTGCACTGTGGTTTGGAATCCATATTAAGCTGTAGGCCCCTACAACTGGCTGTGTAAGTCACTTCAAAGGTTGGATGAAGGCAACAACTCACCATCTCTTACAGGACCATGCCTAGTAAAGCACTATGGAGGTAAAAACGATCTGTGTTGGATTATATTGCAGAAGAAGATAATTGATGACTTAATCAGCCATACAGAGTTGCTGTTAAAGAGTGTTTAAGAAAATGAATTGTATGTACTGGAAATATCATTGACATAATAATGTGTTATAACAATTACATATAGATTGTTTCAAAGTAAGTGCATGATATTGCACAGAATTGTAGCTTAGTATTGCTCTGGGGTATTGGTAAGTTTCAGTAAGCTGATACTTATAACTGAAGTAGTTTTGCAGTAAACCCATGGAGCATTGTCGATACATTCTTTCTTAAAGTATCTGTCCTTTTTGTTACTCAGTTAACATAGAGTATTTTCCATACATTTGTGCCACTTCTTATATTATTTGCTCTGCATAGATTCTTTCTGAAATTATAATTGTGTTACAAATGATTTCTGTATTAATTGTTCTGTAAAATTACTGAGAGAGGTTGAGCATTGTTTAAATCACTGGACCATCATTTGAGAGGTTTCTTTTTAATCTCCATTCAGCCATACAGAGTCTTTATTTGAACTTTTGATAAGTCTGTAGTGACATTGCTACCAATGAGCATTAGAAAATTTGGGAATTTTTAAACTATTCTCAACTTGCACTATGAGTGAACTGCAGGGAACCACAAGGGGAATTTTTGGTATGAATCAGTGGATTACACCATTGGATTCCTAGTGTGATATGTAACCGATTCTGCTATGAAGTAACAGTCTGCGTAGAGCTCTTGAAAAATCAGTTAGTTACTGGCTATAAGCAGGAAATGAGGACCATTCTTTCGACTAACATTGCAAATTACATTTTATTTTAATGCCTTTATTGTACTGTACATCATGAACTTCTGTCTTGCATTAATTGCATACAAATTGATCTAAATTTTTTCATTTGTTTGATTTTTTTTTTAAGGTAACAGATAAAAATTACATTATCTTCAGAAGCCAACACTACTACATTTCCTCCTCCTCCTCCTCCTCCTCCTCTTTAAACTGTAGTTTCATTGGATATTTTGCATCTACGCAACTTTCCGGTATTATAACTGAAGTTAAGTAACATTGTATAATGTTGCCTGACATTTGTTAAAGATAAATTGTGTATCACTTTGTGAGTTCAACATTATTTCCATTGCATTTACATATTTCCTGAGTCAATTCTTTGTATTTCAGGATCTGAAGAGAAGCATTGATGGGTGCATATCACATGTAATAGGCACAGCAGTGACAAACAATGAGAAATGTTCATTGAATCAGCAACATAATCCATTGTATGGACATTTGCCACGTGCCTCTTTTGATGGACAGTTTCCTCGTTCTCGTGGAAGTTCTCCAGCACGAACTAAGTCACCATCTTATCGATCATCTCGTTCCTTACAAGACACAAGTGTAACACCACCATTTCCTCATGCACAGAGGTCAATCTCAGCCTGTGTCAGTGCTCCAGTGGATGAGACTGATGCTGTGAATAGCAAAACGGCAGTGACAGTAAATATTCCATCTGGAGGTAATAATACTATTACTATTGAGGAATAAATATTAGCAAGGGTGAATGAATGTAAGTTAAAAGGTAGAAGTATGCATATTCAAGTGAGGAGGCACTGTAAAATACAGGCAGCTTCATCTTTTAAACGGTGCCTATAACAGACAAGAATATATTGTCGGACCTAGTGGTCTAGAGGTAAAATAGTGTGCCTGGATCTACGAGGGATTGAATCGTAGTCAACCATGGATCTTTCAGTATGCATTTTGACCTAGTATTTACTTCTCAGTGATGTGGAGATTTGCCAGAAACAAAATTTGCTTCAGATTTCACCAGATGGATGACAGTGTCAGGTTAGGACACTTTTTTCGCTTTGTGATAGATGGCACTGTCATAGTCACAAATATATATGGTATTACGTAACATTCCGCCAGTGCAGACGGTATCCTGCTTCGTGATACATTACCTGTGTTAAAATGGACCGTTTACCAATTGCGGAAAAAGTTGATATCGTGTAGATGGCTATTGTGGTCAAAATGCCCAACGGGCGTGTGCTATGTATGCTGCGTGGTATCCTGGACGACATCATCCAAGTGTCCGGACCGTTTGCTGGATAGTTAAGTTATTTAAGGAAACGGTACGTGTTAAGCCGAATGTGAAACGTCAACCACAACCTGCAACAAATGATGATGCCCAAGTAGGTGTTTTAGCTGCTGTCGCGGCTAATCCGCAAATCAGTAGCAGGCAAATTGCGTGAGAATTGGGAATATCAAAAGTGTCGGTGTTGAGAATGCTGCATCAACATCAATTGCATATTTCTATGCACCAGGAATTGCATGGCGACGACTTTGAACGTTGTTTACAGTTCTGCCACTGGGCGCAAGAGAAATCACAGGACGATGACAGATTTTTTTGCACGCGTTCTATTTAGCGATGAAGTGTCATTCACTAACAGCGGTAATGTAACCGGCATAATATGCACTGTTGTAGTAATTGTATTTTATGTTCAATAGTTGAAGCAATCAGATAATAAAATAAAGTAAGTATACACATCATCTAAGTCATAGAAAAAAGTACCCACATTATGCAGAGTATGAATATTTTGACAACAAAATATATTGCTGGTATTGTACAGCTGGCTGCCTCCTCTGTAACTCAACAACGTCCAACTGAAGTAGGTATTGTAACTAAATGAGAGCATGCTAAAAACCAGCTAAAAATTAAAATTGCCAAAGAATTTATGGAAATTCTGTGAGGGTTCGAGCGTAAATTATAGTTAAGTACTTGGTAGCCTAACCTGAAATTATGAATGTTTTCAAGATTAAACTAAATATTCAAGATAAAACATAGTATTATGTATTGTGTGTATTCTGTGGGACCACTTCAGTAGGCTATGTAGCGTGACCTATATAAATAAAAACTAAAGCGAGCAGCCTTGTCTAAGTAGATACATAAAAGAATTTCCTTTATTATATACATACAATGTCATTCATTAAAGTCATAAAGGCTACAGGACACCATGAATACAAAATGAATCTTTCAGATTTTTGGAACTGCAAAAACCAGCAAGGAATATGTATTAAAGCAAGATGCATGAACCATATCCAATTGGCTGATAACATTTTGCTGTTTGCATTTAGTGCACATAAAACACCAATGAATGGTATGAATTAATAGAACAAGTTTTAAAGTAAGTCTATGAGCATCAGTACCTTCCCTTTACGTGCGACTCGCAGTTCTTCGTAGAGAGAAGGTCTGTCACTTCATTCTTTATTAGTCAGACTTTCTTGACCACACTGGAAGCATCTGCACAACTAAACACTATAGTTCATGTCAGGTAGTAAGGTAGCCCTATTTTCAGCCATTTTGCACTTCCCCTACCATTAACTGCTAGCAGCCAGTAAAATTCGTTCTCTTTCCGAGCAGCTAACCACAAGCTACAAACTAGACTGTGAGACTCTCTCTTCCACATGCTGCACTGTTTCCGTAATTTGTGACAATGCAGTTTCATTCACAGAGCTACCGAATTATTCGTTCAGATGTCGATGTTACTTTCTTCTAGCAGTATAGTTGTGAATGTGTATCTGTAAACGGTTTGGTGTGATTTCCAAATGAAAATATCATGTGACAGCAATAAAGTGAAGTTCCTCTAAGAAAATTTAAATTAAATTCTGTGCCTACACAGTATCATCTTAGTTGTGGGATTGGATTCAGGATTTCCTGTCATAAAGATCACTGTATTTAATAATTGATGGAAATTCGAGTAAAACAGAAGTGATATCTGGCGTTTGCAAAGAAGTGATGTAGGTGCTCCTCTGTTCCTGATTTAGTAAACAATTTAGAAGACAACCTGAGCTGCCCTCTTTGACTGTGATTTACTGTCGTATAAAGTCATCGGAGATTAAAACAAATTACAGAATGGCTTAGACAAGATATCTGCATGGTGAGAAAAGTGGCAATTGGCTGTAAGTAATAAAAAGCCTGAAGTCATCCACATGAGTACTAAAAGGAATCCACTAAATTTGGTTTACAGGATAAAGTACATGATTCTTAGGCTGTAAATTCAACTAAATACTTAGGGATTACAGGTACGAATAACTTAGAATGCATCTGTCACATGGATAATGTTGTGTGGAAAGCAAACCAAAGACTGTGGTTTATTGGTAGAACACACAGAAAATTCAACAGATCTACTAAAGAGACCACTTACACTACGCTTTTCTGCCCCCTTCTAGAGTATTGCTATCAAGTATGGGATCCACAGCAGATAGAATTAATCAAAAAAGGTCAAAGACGGGCAGCTTATTTTGTATTTTTGCGAAATAGGAGAGAGACTGTCACATATGTGATACACGAGCTGGGGTGGCAATCATCAAAACAAAGGAGTTTTTCCTTGTGGTAGGATTCTCTCATGAAATTCCAGTCACCAACTTTCCCCTCAAGAATGTGAAAATACCTTGTTGGTGCCCACCTACATAGGGAGGAATGATCATCATAATGAAATAAGAGAAATTTGAGCTTGCATACAAAGATTAAAGCGTTCTTGTTTCCTTCATGCTGTTCAAGAGGGGAATGGTAGAGAAATAGCTTGAAGGTTCTACGAGTGCTCTGCCAGGCACTTACCGGTAATTGTGAATTGCAGAGTAGATGTAGATGTAGATGTAGATGTAGATGCAGATGCTTCACAAGCAGTTGAGGAGTTTTATGCCTCGCATTTATAACTTCTTCAAATGTGAGTCTGAAAGCGATACTTCCATTTTTAACATTTTGGAGACTCAGAAATGAACTACAGAAGCAAGTGTAGGGAAGAGAACTGTGTAGAGAATAGTACACAGAAGTGTCGGAGCTGCAGAAACCTCAGGAAAAATTTGTTTTTGTGGTGCTTGAAAATCATTGCAATTGCGAGAATCTCTAAGCCTTCTTATATCTCAGCACAGGAAAACTGGGCTACAGGCTTTGTTCAGTGTGGTCACAGGAGAATCAATGAATAAATATTACAGCTTGTGAGAATACAACTCACAACTTAAAGTTAATCTGCCAGGAACAATACATCAAAGTTACCCTGTCAGTATGCACTAATAACACCGAGCGAGGTGGCACAGTGGTAGCACACTGGACTCGCGTTTGGGAGGACGACGGTTCAATCCCGCGTCCGGTCATCCTGATTTAGGTTTTCCGTGATTTCCCTAAATCGCTCCAGGCAAATGCTGCGATGGTTCCTTTGAAAGGGCACGGCCTACTTCCTTCCCCATCCTTCCCAAATCTGATGAGACCAATGATCTCGCTGTTTGGTCTCTTCCCACAGCCAACCACATGCACTAATAACTAGGCACAGAAGCTACAAGAACATAGAAAGCACAAATCAAAGAATAAACAAAACTAAAATGCATTTATAAAGCACACTGCCACTAATGTGTGCCACAAAATATTTGACAGTGCAGTGTTTGTAAACACATGTCCAAAGTGCATGCAACACAACACTACATAAGGGCAGATGGTCGCTACATTCCTACTTCATTCTCCACTGTTGTGTCCAAGACGAAATATATTTTCTTAAAATCCTTGCACATGTCCATCTGATAGAGAGAATGGCCTAAATTTGTTGTGTATTGGGGGAATAAAGCCCACATTATTTAGACAAATTAGAAAGCAAGTACAGCAAGGGTAACAAAAGTTTTTGTATACTGTTGCACATTATAATTGCAATACTATGAAGACAGCATGCAACAAAAGTTAAATTGGCATGAATGTACTACATACTTTTCTACGTGCAAATGATTACTGGTAGCATTTTAGAATAACCTGATGAACAATGTACACAATGTAATAGCCGGCCATGGTGGCCGAGCGGTTCTTGGCGCTACAGTCTGGAACCGCGCGACATCTATGGTCGCAGGTTCGAATCCTGCCTCGGGCATGGATGTGTGTGATGTCCTTAGGTTAGTTAGGTTTAAGTAGTTCTAAGTTCTATGGGACTGATGACCTCAGAAGTGCTCAGAGCCATTTGAATCATTTTGAACACTGTATATAAGAAAAGATTACACTATGGGTTTCTCATTCAGACATTGCATTGGAATGTTGATTGTGTGTGAGGTAGTGTTTTCCTCATCTAAATTCAACAGTGACAGGATTGTGGCTTATAGAGGCTACACCTGCAATTTTGCTGAATGTGATGGTTGGGATCACGCTACTTCCATGAAAATATTGAATATTTTGGTTCAGCAGGGCAATTCTCAGTCCCAATGGTCCCAAATGATTAGCACTCGAGAAGACAGACATGTTGTTCTCTTGTCTATATACGATTGAACAGTCACATCGCATACCTTAAGTCTGGGTTATTTACAGCAAGACAAGTATCCACGCGGACAGTGTGTCAATGTATAGAGCAAAGAAAATTATTTTGGTTTAATTCTTCGTCTTTCCAAATCTTCACTTTTTTTATCCACCTTCGTTTATCTTTTTATAACATTTATGAAGCAGCCCAGTTACTTACACTTGTAACTTTTGTCTCCTAAGTGTTAGTTATTACACTTTATATGTGATACTAAAGCTCTGCTTTTTGGAATGCTTAATTTCAAGGTAATTCCTGTACTATAGCGAGCTGCTTAGTTATAATTCCAATTGACATACCCTTTGACTTTTGCCTTCTTTACTGTTTTGACATTGCTTATTGACCTAACTCTGCTCCTAAAAAGGCTAGTTTGAGCGAAGAAATTGTCTTTTAATAGTGCTAATTTAGGAGAGTAAATTGTTTGAAGATTCATATAACTTTTGTGGAATAGCATTTTGTCTGTTGAGGAGTATGAAAAAGTAAGACAGAATAACTGTGTGGAAAAATATCACATTAGTAACAGTACGTTAAAAAAAATGGTTTAAAAGTTTTTAAATGAATTTGTTTTTCATGTTCAAAATTTTAATATTAGCATTAATTGTGCCATTTTCCTCATCACTGTTGAGGTAAAAAATTCTTATGCCTTTGTGTAAACAAGTACCACTACTTCATTACTAAGTTTTCTCTTACAGTGCCACGAATCCGAAGAGTTTATGATGCTGTGAGGAAACTTGAAAGAGATATGGATGAAAAGTTAAGAAATAAGGAGCTCATAGGTTGTGTGAGTGATGTTGAGTATGAAGATAAAATTCATATTAAAGCACGCAGTGTTACGTTTAGTTGGCAGAGAGGGATTAAAATTGGTAAGGAACTGATTATTTTTTGTTTCATATTTCATTGTAAACTGTGATGGAATTCGTGCAACAAGCAATTTTTTTAGAAAAAGTAGTGAAGTTGTTCAGTGACTTATCATTTTTTTATTGTATTAACACTTTGTTTACATGCAAAATTGTTGTGCTACTGATACTATGTGAAAATGTGAGGGATAATAAGGTAAGCCAAAAACCGGTTAACAGTTAAAGTAATATTGTAGAACAAAAGCAAACTTGTGCTCTTCATTTATTATGATAATAAGGTAATTGGAGGAGTGGGGTAACTTATGGGGACCTGGATATCGAGGCCAATAATTTTTACTAATATTTTGAAATTAAATAACTCAAAAACTTTAGTACATATTGGAATGAAACTTTAACCAAATAATTAGTATGTTGCAACCTCTTTGTGAAAAAAATTTCAATACTGTGGAATACAGTGTGGAGTGAACATTGATTTTTATCCTAAGGACTGAATTACGTGTAATTTTTCTTTTAGGTATGCTATACTTCGACACTATTTAAAGTAAAAGACCAAAACAAATTTTATTCTTTTAATTATTAATTTGTGGAAACAGTAAATCAATATTATTTACCAATTTGTTGTGTTGTGTATTTGGTGATTCCATACCAAGTGGCCCAGGAAAACAAAATAATTGGTTGCTCAGAATCCTCAGAAAAATTTGATATTTGCAGGGTGAATTTCCTAATGTTTAGTGGGCTCAAAACCACTTTTAAAATTTTTTGTTGTTTATTATTCAGAAACACCAGCAATTTTTGTTTTAGGCTGCAAGGTTTTTTCTTTAAGTTTTTTCATCTTTGCGTTTTTTTTTAAATTATTAAGTAACATGTTTCCCCCAGACCTTTCAAACAGAACCACTTAGTTCAGCACAAACTAGACTGGAAATTAAAACCTTGATTACCTAGCTGAATGTATTCCTCAAAGTTATTGCCCATAAATTTTTAAAATATTCAGTTTTTTAACAGTACTTTTTCAGAGGAGGTGTAATTTCTCACACTTGATATTTTTTGAGCTACTGCATACATAGTATAGTTGCTTTTTATGGTGTATCCACGGTGAAAAGCTTCATTAAGGGATGAGATAAAAATATAAAAATTACACACTAATAGACCTTTATGATATCAAACTCCAGTAAAAATTTAAACTTTGAATTTCAGTGGGAAGTTAAGAAAAAAAATGCAAATATGGGTAAGAAATATATTTCATAATATCTAGAGTGTCAGAACTAATGGAGTAAAGTGTATCAATTTATAATTTAAACATGTGAAAAAACACATGAAATTAAAGCAGCAAATGATTATTTGTTGGAACAGTCATCTGCAGAAAGTTTCAGCAGGCTAGCAGACAGCACCTGCAAGTCTTTACAGGCTCACAGACAAGCCTGTACAAGTCAGTGTGTTGTATATCCCCCTCCACCAACATCTGTTCACTCACACTCTGCTGCCAGTGAGCTCTTGAAGTGTGCAGTTTAACAGGGAGTGACGGTGTTTTATTGGTGATCTTATTAATGAAGCTTGCTGTAAAAATTTGTATGGAGTATTGCTAAAGAAAGTATTTTAACTGAAGAAGAAAAAATGCTGTTTTACTTAAGAGGTGGCTCAGAGGTTAATTCAACTTGTAAGTATGAGGAAATTAAATACTTAAAGAAATGTCATCACGTTTTTGGCCAGTCTTGCTTGGACCCTTTAAGAAAAAAAGAACCTTATAACTGAAGGTCAAAGAGAAATAACATTTGATCATTATTTTAAAAATAAAAGCCCTTTTATCAATATAATACCAGGAAAGTCATTGTGTCCAATATGTTACTCTAAGATATTTGTCATCAACAAAGAAAGGGATTGTGATAGTTCAGGTAAAGAATTCTGTGACTCATCAGAAACTATAAAAGAAAGTAGATTTAGCTTGAAAAACCCTGTATGTATCACCTGTTAGTGAAATTGTAAAACTGAGTGAAGAAAAAAGATGTTTTGCATTGAATGTAAAAATTGGGAAAGTGGCAAAAAGAATTTGGGAGTTTCATTTCAAAAGAAAAGTTGCACTAAACCAAATTGAAGTTCTAACAGTTCTATGACTGAATATGATAATTTGATAGAAAAACTATACACGAAATGTTGTATTTCAAACAGAGAGAATGAAGTTAAAATTATTAGGCTACTACCAAATTCTTTGAGTCAAGCAAAACTTAGTAATGAATTTAGTATGTCAGAACGTTTGCTTAAATTAACAAGGCAGTTTATAAATGAGCACGGAATTTTACTTGCATTACAAAAGAAAAATGCATCTAATTTCGTAGATAAAAACATGATCAAAAAGGTTATTAGGTTTTATGAAGATGAAATAGCAGCTGTTAGATACCTTTCAAAAAAGATTGTTTTTTTATGAAAGAAAATGGTAGTAAGGTTCAGAGACAAAAAAGGTTAATACTGTTTAATTTAAATGTACTAGTCATAGAATCGTGACAAGAAAATCCTGACATTAAAATTGGAAGGTCAAACTTTTGTGAGCTGAGACCAAAATGGGGTATTGTTGTAGGGGCATGTGGCACCCATAACGTTTGCTTTTGTTTGTATCACCAGAACGTAAAGTTGATGACAGATGGGATCAATCTTAGAATTGACAATAAAGGCCTATTGGAAGCTGTAGTTTGCAATATTGACAGTTACAATTTATGATCATGGAAAAATGTCAAGACTGTCCAGGCAAACAAACTTTTACATGACATGTTTGAAGAATCAGAAGAAGATGATTTGGTGACTGACAATATAGAATGCAAACAAGTTTTCTGAAGTGTTAGTAGCTAACCTTGAAAACCTGAAAATGCATCATTTTATTTCCAAAGCTTGGGGTAAATTTCTGAAGGACAAGAAGCAAACATTCGCAGTTGATGAATGCTTAGTTCTTCTCGACTTTTGTAAAACCTATTCCTGTGTTGTACAATGGTACCACTGGGTAAAGAAACAGGCCACTGTTCATCAGTTTGTGCTCTATTATAAAGATCAAGATTAGTAAAGGGTCACAGTTTTTGTGTCGCAAGTGACTTCTTGAACACAATGCTACAGCAGTGCATGCTGTTCAACAACAGTTAACAAACTACATAAAACCCACCACCCTTCCATAAATGAACTGATCTACTTCTCCGATAAAAAGCTATTCTGCAGCAGACCTATGAGAACCAGATTGTAAATTGTGAGGAAATACAAGAACTCTACACCAGATACTTGGAGGAAAGGTTCAACACTTGTCGGAAGACAAAAGGCACTTGATCTTTTCATTGTTTTATACCTCCCCTGATAGTGAGCATCATCAGTGTGGAAAAATTGTACCACTGACACTTCAAAATAAGAACTCAGTGACTTGTGTTTATGGTGAACAGCGGTGGATTGCCAGAGTTGATAATATTGATTGTCAAAACCAAGATGTGCATGTTACATTTTTCCACCCACCAGGACTAAGGACCACATTTAATAATGTTGAATAGGATCAAGCCTGGATGCCTGTTAAAAATGTACTGTGGAAGCTGTCTACCCTGGAATATACAAATGCAACTGGGTGATTTTTAACTTAAAGCCCAAAGTGAGTGAAGAAATTTCTCTGTTGTTCAATGATCCACTTAGTTAATTAGAATAAGGTGAGAACAAGATAATGTAATGTAATCAGATGGCTCTTGCCCAAATTGCTTTTCTCATCTCACTGACATTTCGGCTGTTTCTACTGATAGCTAGACCATAGTATTCTGTGAGGTTTTCTGGTCATGATTCAGTGAGTCTCCCTTGGTGGTATTTGCTTTACCAACAGAGTGTTTTTCCCCTATCATGTCCTTGCAGAGTTTCCTATGTACTCCATTCTCTTCTGTACGTGTCATATACATCCCAGTCCTTAAATTTCAGTTACAACACATGGTGTAGCTGCCACAACAGTATTAAATCCTTTAGAGTCCCCATTACCAAGATAAGGAATATATAGCACACCATGTATAACAATTGACCTACTAAAAACAGACTTCTCCCTAGTTTTCCATACTGCCACTGTAACCTTCAGTTTTTGTCATATTTGTGTTCATTTATTTTATTGGTGTAACCTTGATTTTTTTATGGGCATAACCTTGTCAGTGTTTTGTAAGACATTCATAGTCCAGCACTTTGCTTGTATCTACAGACAAAACTGTGACAACTCCATTCAGTGATATGTGGAATCTCTAGCACCAGATGCCATCCGATGTAGCCTCAGTATCTGTAGATTGTCAAAAACAGTTTCTCTTGCGATATTCTGCCTAGATGTTTCAGTGACTTCAATTAGGGTGTTCTGCTAATGTTTATAACAGCTCTGAAATGTGAATGGTGGCAGCAGGAGATCCAGGATACCACAAAATACCTGGGCTGCTTTTGTTCCCTTCGCAATATATGCCATGGCGTAAGCAAGGCAAAAATTCACTTCACTATATTTTTCACATGTTACAGAAGATGTCATTGCACATTTCATTACTCAGCACACTTGATACTCTGCTCCAATTTTGCTGGTTAGGCCTTTTCTCTTATGTATGTTCTCACTAGATGTAAGGGATTTTTCACTGTTACAGTGTTTACATTTAGCAATTGAAAAAAGCAATTCTTAAAGCTTGCCTGAAGCTCTCGCTGGTGAACTTTTGCTTCTCTGCGGCATAATTTCTTCATTTTTATGATTTCCAACAATTTGCTTATGTTAATTACCATTAAATTTAAGAGTGCAATAAATCATCTTCGTTTTTAATGTTTCACAATGTAAAATGGTTGAAACACGCAGTTACGATAACAAGTTTACAACATGAATGCATGTGAAAAACATAAGTGTACTCAAGTAATCTACTTTTATCGATAGAAAGATCGATTGCAATAAATCCTTGCTCAAAGGACAGTCGATATGTTCTTCAATAATATTACACAAATTAGTTGCTTTGGGAATAGCAACGAAAAAATAAGACATTGTAGGCAATGTTTTGTGTTTGACAGTAGTGTGACAGCTAGGCATTTGTGCACGGCATCTGCTGAAGAAAGGCACGTAAACACAAAAATGATGAAGCACTATCCATAATGTATATATTTTTAGAATTGGGAAGAATCATAGACATTTTTAAAAAGAAAAGAAACCATTTGTTGGGCCCTTATGACGTCCAGGTGACCTTAAGCTTTTTTCTATTCAACTATGGTAGGACATGTGGAGCAGATGCTTAGGAGAACATTTGAAGGAAATGGGCACAATTGGGGAAATTGGAGGCTCACTGATGGGCTATACAACACAGTTATTATTATCACAGGTATTGTTCATACCTAGAAGTATGTGAAATGTTGGGATTTTTATGTTTTGAGTATCTGCAAAATAGAACAGGAGAAGCATTTCAAAGATATTTATAGTGTTGCCATACAGAACACTATCAAATGAAAATCAGCGAACGAAACTGGTCAGAGAACACACTAAATGATAAGGCAATAAGGAGTCAAACAATAGCCAATCAAAAATTCTGAGAATGGGGTTGGAAAGGCCGAGAGAAAAGGTGGAGATTGAATGTTCCTCTAGCAATTCCTATGGCTTTTTTATTTCAACAGGTACAGAGGTCGTGTTTTGAAAAGCTGGAATATCATATTTGCATATTGTCAGTAATGGAGCTGGGATCTGGTTCAAATGGAAATGGTGATCAAGCAGTCTTTTTAATCTTGGAAGCCCTGCAAAACCTTGTGTGTAGGGACTGGAGATAGCACAAAAAATAATTCAAAATCGACAGTTCATACTGATGTAACACAAATCAACAGATTCTACAAATTACAGTTAAAATTGACATTTTTTTTCACATTCAGATGGAAAAATTTAATAAATGTGAAGGGTTTTACTGATATTGATAACTGTTAATGTTGAAATTGGATCTTGATATTTGTCCCCAGCACTTAGATACCTATATAACCTTAAACTGGCCATTCATTTTGTGATTAAAAACTAATGCCTAGATGTGGGTAAGCTGGTAACAGCTCTTTCTGCTGAAGTATAATTTCCTGATTCTTTTGTGTAACACATTTATTTATTATTTTATTTTCTGTCCATATAACAAAAAGTTTTCGGACATTGCCAGTAAAATTTAGATTACATTACACATATACAGTAAAATATTTACATTCTTTCATAACATGCTGTTTATCATATTTAGATTTACCTTCTTGAGTTCACAGGGTAGTGCATTGTAGTAAATTGCTCCCATTCTGTGTGGGCTGTGGTCCGTTTCCTTTTTATTGGTCACAATTCTATGAAAATTTTCCCTTCCCCGTGTATCATAGTTGTGTATATTACTGTTTCTCATATTAAATTCAGGATTTTGTTTCATGAACATGACTGTCTGCAGTATATACATGGAGTACACCGTAAGAATTTTATACTTCCTAAAGATATCTCTACGAGGCTCTCTCTTCTTTACCTTGGCTACCGTTTTTACTGCCTTTTTTTGTAATCTAAGAAGTCTATATATATGAACTGCTGATGCCCCACCTCATATCTCAATACCATACTGCAGGTGCAGATGAATTAACCCAAAATATATTTGCCTTTAAGTATCATCGTCCAAGAAGGCTGAGACCCATTTCAGTAGACACACATTTCTACTGATTTTCTTGCAAATATTATCTGCATGGTCTTTCCATGATACGTGTTCATCAACAATGATGCCCAAAAATTTAAGTGAATTTGCATATTCAAGACCCAATGGAGATGTAAACACAGTATGGCAGCATTATAACTGTGATTGTCTTTATTTACAAGAAGCTTGTTTGCTGTAAGGTATGCGGACAGAGTATTGAAACTGATCTCGGTACTTTTAGCTGCAGACTGCATATCACTGCCATAGCTGATGAAGCATATGTCATCATCATAGCTTACAGCCATGCAATTTTGAGGTTCAAATAAATTATTTACAAATATAAGGAACAGAAAAGGCCCTAGTATGCTTCCTTGAGGCACGTCATATTGAAGTGTCCTGAAGTTTGATTTGGTTGTTAGGAGCTGCTCATTATTTTGATAAGTTAGCTTTACACACTGTTTCCTGTCTTTCAAATAGGAGGGAAGTAGTTTCAAGGCTAGTCCTCTCAACCCGTACCCTTCTAGCTTACACAGAAGAATGGTATGATTCACAGTATCAAAGGCTTTACTCATACGTAGGAAAGTGCCTATTACCTTGTCACTTTTGTCCAGCTTATTTAATATTTCATGTATAAAAGATGCTACTGCTGTTGTAGTAGATCTCCCATTTCTGAATCCATGTTGTAGGTTGTTTAACAGATTGTGTTTGGTAAATATGATTCAACTTGATTTAGTATTACTCTCTCTAACAATTTGCCTAGTTCTGTATTAAAAACAAAGGTTCCAAGACTTACGAAGCGGGAAAGCGCCGGCAGACAGGCACATGAACAAAACACACAAACACACACACAGAATTACTAGCTTTCGCAACCGATGGTTGCTTCTTCAGGAAGGAGAGGGAAAGACGAAAGGATGTGGGTTTTAAGGGAGAGGGTAAGGAGTCATTCCAATCCCGGGAGCGGAAAGACTTCCCTTAGGGGAAAAAAAGGACAGATGTACACTCGCACACACACACACACACACACACACACACACACATATCCATCCACACATACACAGACACAAGCAGACATATTTAAAGGCAAATATGTCTGCTTGTGTCTGTGTATGTGCGGATGGATATGTGTGTGTGTGTGTGTGTGTGTGTGTGTGTGTGTGTGTGTGTGTGTGTGTGCGAGTGTACATCTGTCCTTTTTTTCCCCTAAGGGAAGTCTTTCCGCTCCCGGGATTGGAATGACTCCTTACCCTCTCCCTTAAAACCCACATCCTTTCGTCTTTCCCTCTCCTTCCTGAAGAAGCAACCATCGGTTGCGAAAGCTAGTAATTCTGTGTGTGTGTTTGTGTGTTTTGTTCATGTGCCTGTCTGCCGGCGCTTTCCCGCTTGGTAAGTCTTGGAACCTTTGTTTTTAATACAATTTGCCTAGTTCTGACGTTAATGATATTGGCCTGTAGTTTTTAGTGTCAGTTTTAAACCCTTTTTATGCACTGGTATAATTTCAGTAATTTTCAAAAGGTCAGGGAATACTCCGTTTCTGAGGGAGGTATTTATCAAGTGAGTCAGGGGTTTCACTAATTTATCCCTGCATTCCTTTAGCAGTTTAGGTGAAATGTCATCCTAGTCACAAGACATTTTTGGTCAAAGTGCTGATATGATTGCTAGGATGACCCTCTCAGTAACGCCGTGGATATAAAAGGGCTTGCTAGATTTTCCAAGACTAAAATTATGTGGCTTGACATGAACTTCATTTGTACCAACTGTACTGAACTTTGGTATAAATTTCTCACACACTTCTTTTAGGTCATTTATTTCTTCACCATTTTCTTTTAATGTTATGTTGCTGTGTTCATAAGAATTCTGTTTCCGAATTTCTTTATGCATTATTTTCCAGGCAGTTTTACTGATACAGCTAGAGTTCCTTATTTCAGAGGTATATTTCTGTGCTTTTAGGTTAGTCAAGGACATTCTGTATATTTTTCTGAGCAGTTTATATTTTGTTGGAAATATTGTAGTTTAGTATCTCTAAAAAGTATATAGCTATCTCTAAAAAGTATATAGCAATCTTTCATTTTCTCCCTCAGTTCGCTAAATTTCAGAAAGGAGATTCTCGGCTTTATGGTTTACAGCTTTATATACTTTTTTAACTAAAGGAAAGGTTTCATTTAAAGTGTTACTGAATAACTTATAGAAATATTCCCATTTTTCATTCATTTCAGTTGCATTGTTCACTGGTTCCCAGTTTTCATTCCCTAATGCCATCTTAAGTTTAGAATAATTAAATTTTCTTTTATATATAAATGTATCACTTTCAGTTACATCTATGTTCCCAACATCAATTTCCATAGTAAGGGCTCTGTGATCGCAAATGTAGTTTTCTAAGGTGTTAACATTTACTTTCTCTTTTCCTACATTTGTGAGAACATGGTCAATACATGTCTCCATATTTGCAGTGACTCTTGTAGGTTCTGAGTTCATTTGTTTAAAGCTATAACAATGTAATACATCCATATAGTGCAAATAGTTAACACCATTATTTAATGAGTCTATGTTGATGTCTCCAACAAGCAACAAGTGTTTTTTATACATTGCTGTCCCCTCTAGCAAGTCCTCTAGGCAATTTAGAAACTCTTCTGTGTAACTTCCAGGTGACCTATACAGTGCTGCTATAATAAGGCTGTTGTTTCCATAATTCAGGTTTACTGCTGCAACCTCAAGTACCATTGCAGTACTCAGATCATCTATCCATTTAACTTTTTCACATTTTACACCATTTCTACTACAAATGCCTACCCCACCATTTTGTGTGTCTTTCTGCAGCACAAGTTTATAAGTTTGTAATTTTTTAGCCTGTAACCATATACTTCCTCTTCCTTGCATCCCAATTCACTCGCTAGGAAGAGGTGTGGCTTAGTTTCATTTAGGTAAATATTCAGCTGCTCTGTTTTATTAGTTACATACTGGACATTCTGATATGCAAGGGTTAATTTATTATGCTTTCCTCTAAAAAAAACATCATTGTCTACTTTGTGACTGAGAATTCTGTTTAAATCGTCTTTTTCTTTGATAATTTCCCATACTTTGTCCCACAAGAATTTTTTGCCTTCAAAATTTAGGTGCATACCATGCCTGGTATGTAGGCTTCTTTTCAGTTTGCCTGTATCTAATATTTATGATTTGCCAGAATGGGCTCACATTTGTTTCATTTTAATGTTTGTTTTTCAAATCAACTTATTTACACACAAATTGTACATGAGATTATACCTGTGAGGCAGCGTTGTAATAATGGTGTTTCGTGATTCATTTGCTTCTCCAAAGTTTTCCAGGCTTTCTAGGCAGTTTCGTTCTTCATTTCTTGCGATGTCATTCGTACCAGCTACACACACTAATTCATTCTCCTCGTTCTTGTTTCCATGCAGGTCGACATCAGTAACAGATTTCGTACTTGCATATGGTTTCACTATTCCTGTTGCTTGGATATCTTTATAATTGTCCTGTAAAACACTCGCCAAATTTCTGCCGTGGCCGTCTGTTAATAAGATAACATTGCACCTTTTTTTCAACGATTTGACGATTGTATTTTTTACTGTTTTTTTTTGTTTGTTTCACCACTGCATAGTTTACGAAATTCGTTTTCACCACATTTCACATTTATCACTATTGGTTTGTGGTAAGAGGTGAGGCACAGGTAGGACAAATCTAACTGTTTTGCGTGAGTTTTCACTTTGTTTGCTGTGAAGATTGCTTTTTGTAATGTTTTCCAAAGAGACACTCGAATTTACTTCATATTTCGATCCAGTCACTTTACTACAGTTTTCGGGATAAAGGATATTAAAATTGTTTTCACACTCGAAACTTGGTTTACTCACTGTAGGTCACATTTTTTTGCCTTGTGCTTTACATTTGCCGTTCACTGTCTTCCTTTCCATCGACTAGTAGTTGCTAACTTTCGGCAGTACACTCATTCTTTGTTTCGACATAAGCTCCATATTTTCATGCCTTAGGCTGTCATTTTCTCTTCTTAATCCTAAGATTACTGATTGTAAACTTGAAATACTTTCACAATACATTTTAAGTTCATCTTTGCACTTCAGACAAGTGATCTTTTTAACTATATCACTGTAATTTAGTTTAGCAGTAACATCATGTACATCTATACTTGCCACCATCATAGAAACATCATCTCGTTTTAGAAAAATCTTTAATATCTTTAATGTCTTTAATGTGGTACATTAATTAAACTGCATATTTTCATAGTATGCAAGTGCAAATACAAAAGCCACCAAATACAACACTTTAGCTTTCTCAAGCACATAAATCTTTCTTTTGCTTCATTCAGTTACTCAGGCCATGCTACAGATTACGCTGCCACCATAGATTTCATATCACAAAATAATAGAAAAATATTGAGTAAATATTGTGGTAAACATTCGGAGTGTTCTCTTGTACCCCCAGAAACACATTTGCTTGATGTCACTTGTTCTATGGTGATTGGTTGACAGAAGCAAACTAACCAGTTGCCATGTCGCTTTGTGTGTTTTTGAAACTGAAATGCTGTTTTCAGCAGTTGTCATGTTTATGTTTATGTCTTAGGAAAATGTGCAGTTTAATTGATGTGGAAAATAAAAGCCCTCTCCAAAATAAATTGTGTTTGATACAGTTTATTGTAAAAAAAAGTTTTGGGAAATAAGACATATTCGGGTAAAACTGTTAACTCTTTTTCCTGTTTAAAATAGTTTGAAGGCAGATTCATTATTATGGGCAAAGGAATTTTTAGTGATGAAACTAGCAGACTGATGAAAAGCATGAAGAGAAGTTGTTAGATAGAGGTGAAGGAAACAGCAAAATGCATTGTGCTTGTGAAAAGTGTTGGGTGGCAACTTTGAACTTGGCTGTCAACTCTTATGGTCACAGATACATGAAAATCTGTGTTTACAGCAGTGAGTTCTAGTTTCAACTTTAGGATGATGATAATGATGATGGCCTGGCAAAGAGCTTGTTATGTATACGTGGAATGACAGATCCCTGTAGTGTAGACGTTCGGTAACAATACAAATTCCTTCAGAATTTAGTTAAATAGCAGCTTTTCATGCCAGTGGAAAATATGGACATTGTCGAAAGTCTGCTGTTGTACTGAAGGCAATTTGGCTTCCATGTTCGAATGTAGACTCAGAGTGGCAGTTTTCACAATATACAGATTGTCTCATTTATCTTGACCACCCCAAATAACTTTTTGTCCAGGAGCAAATAAAAAATGTGTCAAGCAATTGTTTAGCTATCACCTTAATTTCCTCTCTTGCAACGTGATTCATTACAAAGTATGGACAGCAGGGTGTCTCTTTTTTTAAAAAAATAGCAGCCTATGTTTTTTTATCAACTTCCTTCATCAACCTGCTCAGAAATGTACCACAAGGCAACATTCATGTAAACATGACGTTAAAAAACTGACACAAAACTGACTTTGACTCCTCTGTACTAGCACAAGGTGCAGGTAGTCAGAACAACATAATTCATGCAGTTGCTGAAGCTGACAGTAAACAAATGTAAACATAAGGAATATGCACAGTAGTCATTCAGTTAACCATCTTCAGTTGAAGAGTAAAAATTGGAAATTTTGTGTGACTAGAGCCTCCCATCGGGTAGCCACTACGCCGGGTGCAAGTCTTTTGATGTGATGTCACTTAAGCGACTTGCGCATCGATGGGGAAGAGTAGACCGTGTAACAATGAACAGAAGGTAGAGATGTTGCCCATCCATGAAGAATGTAAGTTATCAGAACAGAAATCGCAGTAATGCTTTCTTGTTCAGGGTGAAGGTATGAGGAGTACAGTACTGCAGAACTTTTAAACATTATGCTGTGCACAGTAGGTGCAGTCCTTGATTAAAAACTTCATAATCGTTACTTTTTTTTATTATGTTTGAAATCAGGCACAACGCCACTCGGGCTGAGAAACTCTAGACAGACTGATAGCCTACAGAAACCTACTTTCTCATATTATTACAATTACTGTTCTGCTAACTTATGCTCATTATTGCTGTTCATCATACTCATATAAATTGTCAATTGAAGATGATTGAATGACTGGTATGCATTTTCCTAGTGTGTGTTGGTCCCCCCCACCCCACCCTCTGTCAACTCCAGCAAGTGGACAAGTTACCATACCACAGGTACTTTCACTGTGAGGTTGTACAGGAGAGTAAAAAGTCAGTTTTGTGTTACATTTTTAACGACATCATGTTTACATGAACTATACACTGCATTACATTTGTGAACAGGTCTTGAAGATGGAAAATGGGTTACCAAATAAAAAATGTAGGTTGCTGTTTAGAAAGATACACTTCTGTTCATACCTTTGTAACGAACAAAGTTACAATAGATGAAATGATGCTGCTTAGTATCCTGCTAATAGCTAAAAATGCTTGATACATTTTTATGTTGCTTCTGGACAAAAAGTTACTTTGAGATGGTCAAGATAAATGGAACACCCTGTATTAAAGAATGGACAGCGTATTGTCTCTGAATAGAAATTTGAAGTTACTGGAATGCTGTAGTTTGTAAAACTTCCGATATTGTTTGAATATAGGCTTACTTGTTTTTAATTAGTTAGTTTTAATGGGAAGGAACTAAAGTAGTTTTTTTAAATATAGATGATCCAATTGAGATGCGTGATGTCAATAAGTACTGTATTACGCAATTGTTAGGTAAATTAATTTTGCAAAATAAGACTCAGAAATGGTGAAATATAACAAAAACAAAGAACATAATTGAAAAATAAGCCATCTGAAAATAACACCAAATTTGGCAACAAATAACATCAAAATTTTACAAAAAACAACATCAAAATTTTACAAAAAATAACTATGAAATAAGCTAAAAATATAACTAGTTTTCCTGCCCTTGCTTATGTACAATTTTTGTGTTTCAGAACAAATGAGTTGAATTCAGTAGACAATGGTTTTTATTCTGTAGTCATTCTTAATTATGATTATCAGCATGAGTCTGTTGTGTTCTACAGGCTTTTCTTATATTTTTCTTTATTTATTTATAACCCCCCGCCCCACCCCCTTCGAATGTGACTGTCACATTGGTAATGGCTAGATACTCTGAAATCTATGCTGATTGGAGGCACTGTGTGCATTTTGTAAACACTGGTTTATTTATTTATATAACAGCAATTTTATATTTTCTCATTTGCTGCTACTGTGGCAAATGCATCAGATGTGATAGCAAGCCTTTGTCATCACGGTAGGTGAGTCCCCTCTCAACCTGGGGCCTGAGTGACCTTCCCCCCCCACCACCCCCCCACCCCTATCCCCTCCCAACAATTGTTTCATTACAGAAGATCGTACGTAATATGGTTTGTCCTTTCAATTATCATATTAACGCTGAACTGACAGCTAAAATCAATTAAAATATGCAACAAAAGAAAGACAATTGAATCTGATGAGATATCTGTAAAATTGTGTACAGATTATGCAAAGAAGACTGAAACTGATGACATATCTGTAAAATAGATTGTGCTTCCCTTCTAGTATTGGGATAAGATTCCAAAGCTGTGCTTGAATTCAGACCAATGTCTTTCTTAATTTCAGGGCTTTTTTGTGCAGGAATTTCATGATAATTTCATTATTCAACATATGCAATTTTTCCTTGTTTGCTAGTCCTTGTGCGACCCGTGGCCAAGGGGTAGCGTCTTCAGTCCCGGGTTCGATCCCCACCACTGCCTAAATTTGGATAAATAATCAGCATTGGCGGCCGAAGACTTCCGGCATAAGAAGTCAGCCTCATTCTGCCAACGGCCTTGTCAAGGAGGGCGGAGGAGCGGATAGAGGTTCAGGGCACTCTCTTGTCCTAGGGGTGGGAAATTGCCCCTGAAGGCGGAGGAATCAGCAATGATCAACGACATGAGGATGCAGAAGGCAATGGAAACCACTGCATTAAAGACACGTAACGTGTATCCACAGGACATATGGCCTGTAGTTGAAGAAGTGTCATGATGATCTCTCCATTGGCAAAAGATTCCGGAATAGTCCCCCATTCAGATCTCTGGGAGGGGACTGCCAAGGGGAGGTTACCATAAGAAAAAGATTGAATAATCAACGAAAGGATAATGTTCTACGAGTCGGGGCGTGGAATGTCAGAATCTTGAACGTGGTAGGGAAACTAGAAAATCTGAAAAGGGAAATGCAAAGGCTCAATCTAGATATAGTAGGGGTCAGTGAAGTGAAGTGAAGTGGAAGGAAGAAAAGGATTTCTGGTCAGATGAGTATCGGGTAATATCAACAGCAGCAGAAAATGGTATAACAGGTGTAGGATTCGTTATGAATAGGAAGGTAGGGCAGAGGGTCTGTTACTGTGAACAGTTCAGTGACCGAGTTGTTCTAATCAGAGTCGACAGCAGACCAACACCGACAACGATAGTTCAGGTATACATGCCGACGTCGCAAGCTGAAGATGAACAGATAGAGAAAGTGTATGAGGATATTGAAAGGGTAATGCAGTATGTAAAGGGGGGGCGAAAATCTAGTAGTCACGGGCAACTGGAATGCAGCTGTAGGGGAAGGAGTAGAAGAAAAGGTTACAGGAGAATATGGGCTTGGGACAAGGAATGAAAGAGGAGAAAGACTAATTGAGTTCTGTAACAAGTTTCAGCTAGTAATAGCGAATACCCTGTTCAAGAATCACAAGAGGAGGTGGTATACTTGGAAAAGGCCGAGAGATACGGGAAGATTTCAATTGGATTACATCATGGTCAGACAGAGATTCCGAAATCAGATACTGGATTGTAAGGCGTACCCAGGAGCAGATATAGACTCAGATCACAATATAGTAGTGATGAAGAATAGACTGAAGTTCAAGACATTAGTCAGGAAGAATCAGTACGCTAAGAAGTTGGATACGGAAGTTCTAAGGAATGACGAGATACGTTTGAAGTTCTCTAACACTATAGATACAGCAATAAGGAATAGCGCAGTAGACAACACAGTTGAAGAGGAATGGACGTCTCTAAAAAGGGCCATCACAGAAGTTGGGAAGGAAAAGAAAGGTACAAAGAAGGCAGCTGCGAAGAAACCATGGGTAACAGAAGAAGTACTTCAGTTGATTGATGAAAGAAGGAAGTACAAACATGTTTAGGGAAAATCAGGAATACAGAAATACAAGTCGCTGAGGCATGAAATAAATAGGAAGTGCAGGGAAGCTAAGACGAAATGGCTGCAGGAAAAATTACTGTCAGGGAGGTAACGATTGTAGAATAATGTAGGTGTTTATACCCTTCCATATACCTCCTTACATCAACCATGCCTGATCACTGTGGAAGTTTCAACTGAAGTGAACACTAGCTGTGAAAGTGTACATTGTATAATTATATTTGAATAATCAGCTTAGTTTTCAAATAGGTGAGAAGGAAATAAATAAATTTGAAACAATGTTTTGTTGTGTTTCAATAATGATTAAGTGATCTATAAGGCTTCAGAAAGATGACAGTTATGTTGGTGTGTTTTTTCTTAATACTGTACCCTCTTCAGCCGTTTGATAGGAGGAGGTTTTTGTATTCTTTCCTGTGTTACACCACATAGGGCAGAAAAACTTTATTTGCATTATGACAGTAACACACTTTCCATGTGAAAGAATTCTATGCAAATAAAACCCGAGAGGTTCAGTCATGCCTCTTCGGTTTTCAAGATGGTATTTTATGGTCTCAACTGTTCCTACAAAGAATGAATTTGTGATTTTTTTTTATCGACAATGCATGGCACAAATGAAATGAATCAAGAGACTAAGAAATTTCGAGTGAGTTTGGACTACAATACTACCAAAGGAGGAGTTGACACTATCAGATGTGCTCATCCTACAGTACTTCCAGAATAATGCGACAATGGCTACTTGAACTTTTCTACAGACATCTAGAAATTGCTGGGAAAAATGCAAACATTATTTTCAAATTCAACAATCCTAGTAATAAAGAAAGAAGACAAATTTTTTTGAAACATCTTGCTCTGGACCTAATGGAAGAACATTTGAATCAACAGGCGTTACTTGAGACACTTCTCAAGGATATTCACACCTTCTTGACCGAGTATAGGCACAAAGAAGAGAAGACCAAGGAGCCAACAAAACCTTGAATTTGTTACATATGTGGCAGACGTAGAAACAATAGAACCAAAACAGTATGTATGAAATGCAAGAAACAGTGTCACAGATACAAAATGTGTGGAATGTGAAAGTGAGCTGCAGATGGAAGTTGACTAATTTATTCACAAGCATTAACACAGGTGGGAGTTTATGAATGCTCCATTATTTCATGACATGTTCCCTTGTTACTTTCTTTTCACATGAATCAGTGCAATTAAGTGATATAATTAAAAGAACAATGAAGGCAGTAAATAATATCAGCTTGTTATAAATTGCAATGACAATAGTAGACAATTGTGAAGGCAACAAATAAATAAAAGATTATTTTTATAGAACCATGTAATGTTATGTGGTGTTTTCTCCAATAAAATGTAACTGGCGATTATATAAAGATTATTTTTCCTTAGGATAAAAATGTAACACTAATTGTGGTGTAAAAGCCACAATGCACCAACTCATGGAAGTATGAAAGGCATGCCCACCGAAGGGTTAAAAATGTATAACAATAGTTACTTAAACAATATTGTGATAAGGAAGGCTGCTACTCACCATATAGCAGAGATGCTGAGTTGCAAATAGGCACAACAACAAAATTTTCACACTTAAAGCTTTCGGCCAATGGCCTTTGTCAACAATAGACACACATACACATACTCACACAAACACAACTCTCTCACACTACTGCAGTCCTAGGCAACTGAATCCACACTGTGAGCAGCAGCACCAGTGCATGAGGGGAGTGGCGACTGGATGGGGGAAAGGTCTAGGTTGGGGCGGGGAGGGGAGTGGAGAGATAGTATGCTGGGGATGGCAGACAATGAAGTGCTTTGGGTTGGGCGGCAGGCAGGGGAGAGGTGGGGCCGGGGGGGGGGGGGGGGGGAGTAGCAGAAAAGGAAAGATATAGAGAGAAATAGAAGAAAATAAATAATAAATAATCCCCCCTCTGTCCATCTCTCCCCTGCCCGTCGCCCAACTTGCAGCACTTCACTGTCCTCCAGCCCCACCATACTATCCCTCCCCTTCCCCGCCCCAGCCTCCTACTTTCCCCCACTCAGTTGCCACTCCCATCATGCACTGGTGCTGCTGCTCGCAGTGTGGTTTCAGTTGCCTGGGACTGCAATCGTGTGTGTGAGTTGTGTTTGCTTGTGTGTGCCTGCACGTGCTCGTGTGCGCGCATACATTTGCCTATTGTTGACAAAGGCCTTGGGCTGAAAGCATTAAGTGTGAAAATCTTATTGTTGTGCCTATCTGTGACTCAGCATCTCTGCTATATGGTGAGTAGCAACTTTCCTTCTCATAATATCGTTACATTCTGTCTTGGATTTTCCATTGTTTAATAGTTATGTAAAGAATGAAAAAAATATTTCCTTGAAATTTAAGTAATCATAGCAAAACATGTACTACAAGTAAAAAAGAACAAGGTGCAGTACTTCTGCCTAGTGAAAAATATAAAACAGCTAAAGAACTAGCAAAGTAAAAGAATCACAAAGTTAGCAATTGGTTTCTGTTTTGGTAGGCTTTTGCGTGTTTATGGTTTCTTTATTTCAGTTTTGCAAGCTACAATACATTTCATTATCCCATTAATGATCCAGTTATTGAACTGGAATGTTACACTTGTTCAGAGTAGATTGAGTTTTATTTTATTCATTTTGATTCTTGGTCAGATATTTTGCTAGTTGAATGATAACTGTTTTCATCCAGAGATTCAGTTTCATTAGCTGCATTAGATTTTGATATCTTCAGCTTTTCTCCTTGTGATCCATGCTTTCTATTTTTAAGTTTTTTGAGCTGTGATTGTGTTCCATTATTTTTCACATAAATGTATGCTTTTGGATTTGGTCTAATTGAGATTCGTGTCTTCATCAGTGAGTAGCTTGGGCCATGCCAGTCATACCAGTACATTCCTTGGTATTCATGAGTGCTTTGCACTTCACCACCAAGATAACGCCCATTCAGATTGCTAATGAAAGAAAAACATTATTATTACTATTATACTATTATTATTATTATTGTTGTTGTTGTTGTTCTTATTGTTAGTATAAAATATCAATAAAATATAATAAATTGTATGTATATGTATTCTGAAAGTAGTTAAGATGGGAGTTGTTAGTTACCAGCAACTGGACTAAAATTGACGTTAAAGAAAGGGAGGGGGCAGATGAATCTTTTTTAAAAATCGTTTTCCAGCATATAACAAAAGGGAAACAGTAAAAAAAATTCTAAGTTTTACAAACACTGAAGGGAAGATAAGTCAGTTTAACTTAAAATGTTCACATTTTAATTTGAGTGTTATTGATATTGAATGAAATAAGAAGTTTACTTTCCAGTCACTTTTGTTTATATCCACAACACATTTCAAGTATTTAAACGTCCACCATCAGGTGGATTTGTATGTGTTAATATGACATCTATGTTGTGTTCTGTCTTTGGTATAACCTCTGACACTGGCACTGTCTAGTGGAGAAACAAAACACTATTTCAGGACACGGTTTTGGGGAGGTTTTTGACTAAAACATAAATGTAAGTGGAATACTTCAAGTGGTCACAAGCTTTTTTCTTGTTAATCATCGAATTTGACTGCATGAGGATAACTACTGGTTTGAAATAGCAGATAATCCCAGCTATTCAGCAAATGGGAGTGCTAAAAATATGTTGGCAAGTGTATAATGATTACTCCCTAAAATTATGGCAGATGGAATAACAGTTGAAAACCTTAAAAAAAAAAAAGCTTCTTTTGTTCCGCAGCTGCAGCTGGTCGTTAAGGTGGTTATTTTTGTCATATAGTTAGTGTTTAAAAATTTGTATTTCTTCCAAAATATCCAATCTCCCACCCTTCACTTCGCAATGTAAGAGCCGTTTGCAGTAAGTGTTCAGCAAATGTCGAACCACACATGCCATCTCCAACTTCGTTGCAGCAACTGGTTATTCAAAAAAAATTTAAGTTTGGGGTACGCGTTGGTACCAGTGTTAACAAGTACGCATGACACACTATCGCACATGCACCCTTGAATATATAGCCAGTACCAGTATAACATCCGTTGCTGCCGTATTGCGCTCACGAAATGGGGGCGATGCAATTTCCTAGATAAGTTTTTGCAATATGAGGATGTATTGCTATATTATAGTTTTTGATGTTGTCCATTACGGACAAATCATAGTTAATTTTATTCTGAAGAAGGTTGGGTCATCCCACTTGAAACCTAGGTAAACATTGCAACTGAGGCTGTTGTTCATTTATAATTAACATTTATGCAGTTGCTGAGAGAGCTGCAAAATGTTAAAAATATTAATCTTCAGTTCCCCGAATGTAATTATTGCTGCTGAAAGTACCCAACATTTGGAGCATCTGAGATCACCTCTGATGCTCACTAAAACCATTGTGTGATTTACCCCCCCCCCCCCCCCCCCCCCCTCCCGTATGATGCACAAAAACAAACTTTAACATTGTCCTTAAACTCTGTGCAGAGTGTTTGAAAATTCCCATTACAAACGTCTAGGACTTGTAAAGTGGAGTGAGAATAGGAGCATAGGAACCCTTTTCTGGAAGCATTATCTAACAATGATACAGAACATCAAAGTTATAGGCGCTGATGTCTGTAAATGTGCACAATTTGAGGTAAGGGTTCCTGGACCGAAAACAAATGAGTTGAAAGTTATAAGTCAAAGCCATTCTGATACTTGTGACAGTGGAATACATTTACTGGTACTGGTGTTCTAGGATTGTAGAGTCGGCAACTTTCATGGGTGGTAGTATGGACCAAAACAATGAAAAGATGTCTAGTAAACATGGGCTCTGAAACACATACCTTAAGAGCTATGAGCACTTGTTAAATAGCAAGGTGTGTGCCACAGTAGCGAAGATGAACAACTGCCCATAGCTCTTATTGTATTTATTTCTGAGCCCATGTTTACTGCCATTTTTTCTTTATTTTGGTCCATACTATGACCGTTGAAAGTTGCCTACCTTATAGTCTTGGCATCTACAATATCAGTACATATATTTAACTGTCATAGGTATCAGAATTGTTTTCACGTATAACTTTTATTTGTTCCCGGTACAGGGACCCTTATCTCAAATTGCTACGTTCATCCTTCACCATCATCCTAGAAAGTTTGTAACATCGTCATGGAATCGCCCTGCACATACATACACTTACATGTGGTAGAATCTGTAACCTTGATGCTCTGTAGTGTTATTGGATGATGTTTCCAGACAAGGGTTCCTATTCAAAATGTTATGTACTCACTCTCTTCTACAAGCCCTAGAAGTTTGCAACAGAAATTTCAGAACACACTGTATGACACCAGGCAGGCTATTGTCACAGAACTTCAAATTGAAGTGAAGCTATCCAGGAAAGATTATTTATTTGCAACTGGCAGTTTTCTGTATTGATGAATTTATTGTGACCGGGAACATCTTTGATTTAATATCACAGATATATAATAAGCAAACACATTTCACAGAAAAGTGCACACCAGAGAATTGGGTGGAGGGGGGGGGGGGGGAGGGGGGGGCAAATTATGGGACATTTGTTGCAGTGCTTTGCCTTTGTATGAACAGTTTACATGGAACTCTTTATCATCTTTCACTTTCATATTGATGATGTAGCTGAACAACATCTGTTATTCCCTTGTAATGGTAAATATAAATGTAAAGTTCCTCATAAGCAAAATGAAGAGCAGTTGCTGGTTGGTTGATTTATTTTGATAGAAAATGGGTAAGAGCCAGTGAGATAATTCAGTGTCACAGTAATGAGGGTGGAAACTGACATAAATGCAGAAAGTACATATTCTATGAAACAATTAAAAAATATAAATTGAGACTCAGTCTTGCAGTGAGGTTTGGGAATGGAACTGCTAAGCAACAGAAGGATTTTATAATTGTGATGAAAAGTCAGAAATAAAAACTGTCTGTAAAAGTTTACTGTGAACTATTAACAGAAATAAATGAGTACCATGCATGCACGTTTTTCAGATAGTTTCAGAAAGATTGGGATACAGCAAATTTTTCTTTGTGCAAAGTACTTATGAAGGATAAGACTAACCATACAGAGTGGACAGATGAATAGTGAGAATGAAATTTTCATTCTGCAGCGTAGTGTATGCTGATACAAAACTTCCCGGCAGATAAAAACTGTGTTCCAGCCTGTGACTTGAAACCAGGGCCTTTGCCTTTTGCAGGTGAGTGCTCCACCAACTGAGCTACCTGAGCATGATGGGTCGTGAGTCGTCCTTAGATAACTCATTTAGTAGAGCTGTTGACTGCAAAGGACAAAGGCCTGGATTCAAGTCCTGGTCCAGCACCCAGCTTTAACATACCAGGAAGTTTCAGTTGAATAGTCACCTGTAATTTAAATCAAGAAGTATTTATAATGGTGTGTCTTGCTATAATATGAATGTTAATTCTCTCAACATTAGAAATTTAAGATAGTGATTCCACAATGACTCTGTGCTGAAGTATTATTTGACGACAAAGGGTGATTTCTGGTCACACATATACCTTATCTTATGGATATATTCCAATTTCTAACAACTGAGAACAAGCCAATTCAAGAAATGTAAAAGCTAGGCAGATACTGTATGTAGAAAAAACAGCAATAATAGTAGTAGGAATAATGTAGCTACTGTTATTTCCACCTTGTATCGCATCCATTATACCACCAAGCTCCAGTGTGAGACTCGGCACAATTTCCATCAGACCAGTTGTCGTGATCCATGTCATAAGTAGAGAACTTCATTCCAGCGTGATAAATTAGTGAATCACCTGGAAAAGTTCATATCCATAAGTTCTGTTGTATATTGGATTATAGGTACAATATCTTACTTCAGTCTTGATACCTGCATCTCCATCATAGTCTCCAAGTATAGAGATTGGGTAGCCTTCAAGTTCTGTTCCAACAGAAAATGCAGAGTAGAGGGCGTACGTCTTAGTGAGTGTGAAATCATGCATTTCAATTAATAGTTCATGTATCTGGAAAATGCAAACAAATTAATACTGGCCATAAAAACATGATTGATCACGTCATTATGTACTTCCAAATTTTTAATTTACCACATCATTGGATAATATATGTATTTTTTCCAGTCCCAGCCAGAATTCACCAGCTAAGTTCCCAAATCCATATTTATAGTCATGCCAGTTCCGAAAGAACTCTACAGAACCTTCATACCGATTTTGGATAACCTGAATGGAATAAGTGTGTTAGTTTTTAATTTATAAACATTGCATAGCAGTAGTTCATTGAAAACATTTGCAGGTAATGCTACATACTGTCCAACCTCCATTGTGGGTTTCTTGATCACAGTAGACAAAGAATCCTTTTGTGGATAATTTTGGCTTTATTTTATACACCCCAGAAATATTGTTACCATATTGCTGCAATGCTTTGCAATCTTCAGGGAGTTGTTCATCTTCTTCAGCTTGCAGTTTCATGTGTGGAGTAAATTGTTCTCTCATCAAAGGAGAGATAAAAGAATCCTGTCTTATTTCCATGGTAGCAGAATGAATATCTTGCTTTGTAGCCAGTTTGGTGCTTATTGAAGATAATGATCTGAAATTATAATCTTACTGTTAGATACATTCTATTGTTTTTTTGCTATTGTATAGGGAAAGCAAGTAGTTGAGGATGATAAAGGGTGTTTAGTTTTCAAAGCTTGTTAGACAAGTGATTTTTAGCTAAGTGCACATTTACTAGAAGAAGAAGAAGAAGAAAATAATGAAATGAAACTAAGACGCTTATAGGAAGAGATTTGAAAAGTTCATTCAACAACATCAAAATTTTTTTAAAAAAATCTAGGTATATGTGTTGATAGAGATGCTCACTGTACAAATGACCATCTAAAGAAAGACAGTGTACAAAGCTGCATTCTAGGTTATTGGTTGGAGAAATAGAACACCTGAAAGAGGAATTAAAGTTGTAAAATGAGGAAACTGCAACTGCCTTAAGAGTCGTGCCACAGTACAGTAAGAAGCAGTTGGGATGAAAATTAAACCTTATACAGTGGAAACAGGAATGAGGTAGAAACTACAATGGAAAATTTGGAATAGTGACATTAACAAAGAGAATAACAATTAGCCTAAGCAGAGAGAAACAGTGCGAATTAGTGTAATAGTGTACTAATGTAACAGTGAGTCAGAAAATCAAGAACCTACACTTAAAGAATTAGCATAATAAAATACTTCACCAATTGCTGTTGTTGACAGGTGGGTTCCTCTCAATGTAGGATTTTAGAGTCCTGTGGCCCCTCCACCCCCTGTGATCCTTCCTCTACAAATCTGTCTTTTCTTGCTGAAGAAGCACTCTGTATTTCTGGAAAGTATGATTATTATTTTCTGTTTCAATTGTTTTTTTGAAAGTACCGTAATTGCGCATCCGGAAGGTAAGCTCTGCCTGAAAATCATGTCTCTTCGTAATTATAAAATACTGGTCTGTTTCTGGGACATACTTCCAGATTGATATATCTGTTTCCATTACTTCTTCTAGCAGGTACTCAAAGTGTACAGTTTTTAAGATTTACAATATTTGATATAGAACAGCCAAGTGTAACTAGCTATTGGCAAATAAATATTAGCTGAACTTCCATCCCCTATGTTGCTAGTGCTCGTTTGTTACTTTCATTTCGTTGCAAAGAAGGGGATTTGGGGGGGGGGGGGGGGGGGGACTGCTTACAGTCTTTTAGGAGTGGTGGTTCCTGGGAGTGAAACCCCCTGTATTGTGTTGTACTTTAGTTTCCCAGGTATCATCTCCTGAAGCCATTCACCAAAGTGGGCCATTGTTTGCAAGTAATTGATTGGGGGTGGGGGGGGGCGGGAATTTGCATGGTATGTTACAGCATTATACACTGAGGTGACAAGTTGTGGGATACCTCCTTAGATTGCGTCGAACCTCCTTTTACCCAGTCTAATGCAGCAACTCAACATGGGTACGGACGCAATAAGTCATTGGAAGCCCCCAGCAGAAATAATGAGCCATGCTACCTCAGTAGCTGCCCATAATTACAAAAGTGTTGCAAATCAGGGTTTTGTGCAAGAACTAACCAACCAATATGTCCCGTAAGTGTTCATGGGATTCATGTCAGGGATCTGAGTGGCCAGACAATTTGCTTAAATTATAGAGAATGTTCTTGAAACCAATCACGAATAATTGTGGCCCAGTGACATGATGTATTATCATCCATAAAAATTCCATCGTTGTTTGGGAACATGAAGTCCATGAATGGCTGCAAATATCTCCAACTAGCTGAATATAACCGTTTCCAGTCAGTGATTGGTTCAGTTGGACCCAGTCCATCCATGCAAACCCAGCTCACAGCTTAATGGAGCCACTACCAGTTTGCACAGTGTGTTTTTGAGAACTTGGATCCATGACTTCATAGAGCCTGTGTCACATTCAAACCCTGCCATCGTCTCTTACCAACTAAAATTGGGACTCATCTGACCAGGCCATGGTTTTCCATTCACTATGGTCCAATCAGTATAGTCACAAGCCCAGGAGAGGTGCTGCAGGCAATGTTGTGCTTTTAGCAAAGGCACTCGCATTAGTTGTCTGCTGCTATAGCCCATTAATGCTAAATTTTGCTACACTCTCGTAATGGATAAGTTCATCATATGACCTGCATTGATTCCTGTGTTTTTTTCACACAGTGTTGCTTGTCCGTTAGTTAGCACTGACAACTCTATGCAAACGTCACTGCTCTCAGTTGCTAAGTGAAGGCTACCGGACGCTGCATTGTTCGTGGTGAGAAGTAATACCCAAAATCTGGTATTTTCGGCACAACCTTGACATTGTGCAACTCAATATGTTGAATTCTGTAATGGTTTCCAAAATGGAATGTCCCATGCATCTAGTTCCAACTACTATTTCATGTTCAATGTCTGTTAATTCCTGTTGTGCAGCCATAATCATGTCCGAAACATTTTCATGTGAATCACTAAGTACAACTGACAGATCCTCCAATACACTGCCTTTTTATATCTCGTATGCGTGATACTACCACCATCTGTATATGTGCTTATCATTATCCCGTGACTTTTGTCACCTCAGTGTAATTAAGAGGTTTGTTCTGAGTAACAACTTAGTGCAGTGGTTAAGATATGTTACTGACATACTGAAAGTGATGGGTCGAGTCCTGTGACATGCATTTTAAATTCTTAATCATAAATGTTTATTGAAATGGCTTTCATCATTATATTTTGTTCATGTAATTTGTTCAAATGTTGTTTTTTATTTATTTTTTATTTTTAATCCTTTGCTGCATCATTTTAATCCCCATTTTAACTTTATTTGCTTCATTTATAATCTTTAACCATGTTAATTACCTTTTTGTATCAACTTTTCTTTAATTTCTTTAGTTTTTGTCATTTTATATTTTTGTCCATGTTACTTTCGTCACTATTTCTATTCCTCATTTTATTTATGCAATCCTTTCTTTCATTTAAATCTTCATCTGCATTATTTTGTCTATAGTGTAAATAGAATTTATGTTTTTAATGTTTATGTAATGATTGTTATCACTCAGAAAGAAAAGTAAATTGCACAACAAAAAATTAATTTTCTTTACTATTGCGCAACAAATATAAATACTGATATATTGTTTCACCTTTTGTTGTTTGGTGGGTGGATCGACATTTTCAAACTATTGAACATTACAGTAGGTAAATAAAAATAATTAAAATTACATGGACAATTATTCCAAATGAAAAAGAATGATAGAAAGAAGAAAGGAGAGCAAGTAAAAAAAAAAAAGTTAATATAATGATTGAAATGATAGAGTAACTGATTAGAAATTTAAAATTACATTTGAACTACTTAATTGAATTAAAATTAATTATTGTTGTTTAGTAAAGATTTAACATAAAAATTTAAAAGCATCAAGCAGGATTAGAACCCACCACCTTCAGCATATCAGTCATAAGCCTTAACGATTATCTGTGGTGCCATGTGGAATAAATTTGTTAACTACCATGTACTAGTGCAACACTCAAGTCATCTTCAGCAAAGGGCTCACATTGGTGAATAGCTTTAGGGTGTGAAACCTAGGAACATAACTAAACACTGTGGTATAGGTGGCTTCAAAAGTCGATCCCAAGCCTGGTGACAACACTTTGTTAGATGTTCAATGAAATGTGTAAGGCAATTTTTATTGAGAATGGGTCTGCATTAAAGAAACATTTAGGAAGAGGATTAATACATGGAATAAAATGAGTAGGAGGCAGCCATTTTTGTATGGTTTCATGAATATTTTCAGTGAAAGTTTCCAAATTAGTTACAACAGTGTACCATTTTGGAGATCTGCTATAAACTGATGGTTATAGCTCACTATAGTAATTATTACAAAGAAAATACTTACTTTGTTGCATTGATTAATGTTGTGAAGTTTCTCTGTGTGTTAACCGCAACATTCTGTAAGTTTTTCACTATTCCCAGGATACTGAGAATGGAAGTTCGAACAATGCTTAGCTGATTGTCTGATCTTGTTTCTGCTGCATTTATTGCTCTGCTTCCTGATGTTGACATAAAATATGAATTTTTAGTATGGATATTCAGATTTTCCCATAAAGAAATTGAGGAAGTAATACTAAAAATCATGTATGATGAAAAGCAAATAAAAAAAGGAAAGAAAAGAAGGGGGGGGAAACAAAACGCAGATTACCATCAAACAGTAAGCACTCAGTCATGTAGTCTGTGCCATTAATTTATATGATGAATACTGTTGAGAGAGAGAGAAATTCAGTCTACGCATAATATGAAAATATGCAAAGTTCTTGTTCTCAATTTGTTATCATTCTCATGAGTCTTTTGTATACCCTTTGTTTTTCTTGATCTCGTCATAATCAGTGTTTGGCTCTGAAATACTCTGTTTAAGTGTTCAGTGGCTACAGTCTACATTATTAGTATTTCCTAGCACTGGAAGAAGCATGTATCAATAATATCGCCAGACAATTAATTGAACAGAAAGAATTTGTACGGGAAGCTTCCGAACCCTTCAGAATTAACACAGGTGTTTGACACCGGACTCTCACCAAGCTTGGGTAGCTCAGTGGTTAGAGCACTTGCTGACGAAAGGCAAGGCTCCGATTTCAAGTCTCGGTCCAGCACACAGTTTTCATCTGACAGGAAGTTTCAAGGAAGAAGAAGATTTGAGGTGAAATGTCTCGCTTTTGCTAATGATATTGCAGTAATTTCTAAGGACGAAACAGATGCAAAGATAATGATAAAAACAATTCACCCATGAACATAAAAACAACAGATATAAGTATAAATATAGACAAATACAACACAGAGACATCAAAAGAGTGATTAAGTTTAAGTATTTGGGAGAATGGACACAATGCAATGAGTTAGATAACACCACAAGTAAAGAAAGATTGAAGAAAATGGAAGTAGCATACAAACTCACCTGAAACCAATTTAATGAAATGTTGGTATCATTCCAGGCAAAAAATTAAACACTACACAACTATAATGAAACTAGAAACACTTTGCAGATCTGAATGCCTAACAATGAATAGCAGGGGTGATCAGAATAAAAGGGGTGAATAAGAAGAACTGGAAAAGAAAGGAAGGAAAGGACTCAGATAAATTTTAGGACCACAATTGAACAAAGATAACAACTGGATGAAGAAGAGAAATGAAGATCAATACAGAAGCATAGAAACAATCACAAGAGATTAATTAATGGCCATATTTACAGAATGAATGACAATAAGCTAACAAAAAAATTAATTTAATTTCCAAATTAAAAAATATCACAGGATGGCTGGAAGCGGACAAAAAGGGACTTGATAAAACTTAACATCACAGAAGGCACTATACAGGACAAGGGAACTGATCAGTACTGTGAAATTTCCCGTCCAACAACAAAAATCACAATCTAGCAAGATGACATCAAATAAACAGAGGCAGGCCATCAGCCAACGCATGAAGTAGTTCTGGAAAGATAAGAAGAAAAATATAATATATACCTTTGCCTTATGTCCTAAGATCATGAGAGAGTGGGAAAAGAACTGCAAGAGCGAGGACAAGGAAGAAGAATGAGATTTTCACTCTGCAGTGGAGTGTGCGCTGATATGAAACTTCCTGGCAGATGAAAACCGTGTGCCGGACCAAGACTCGAACTCGGGTAGAGGCCCTCTATATACTCCTTCCACCTTTCTGCTTTCCCTTCTTTGCTTAGAACTGGATTTCCATCTGAGCTCTTGATATTCATATAAGTGGTTCTCTTTTCTCCAAAGGTCTCTTTAATTTTCCTGTAGGCATTATCTATCTTACTCCTAGTGATATATGCCTCTACATCCTTACATTTGTCCTGTATCCATCCTTCCTATTCCATAATGATGTATGATGCTCAATTATACGATAGTGCAATATACACAGTGTCAAGAAAAGAAAAATTGGGGTGAAATTCATTCCATCTGTGTGGTTTTAACCATGCTGAGTATTTTATTGTAACTTGTTTTAAATTGGCTATCTCATTCTTTCATCAAATCTGGCATGCTCTGATTGTTGCTCATTGTGGTCACTAAAAAAACCTGTATCAATAACATTCACTGCTAAGGAATGAATAAAATGCACTTGCTTAGATTTTTTATGCTAAGTCTTGGAGTTTTTATACATTGATTAGACCTGCTGCAATGAATACAGTTGAAGACAGTGAGATATTTGAGAAATTATCAGGTTTTGTAATTCATTGAAATTAACCTGTGTATTAAATAAAGTACAATTTATTACATCCTAAAAAAATAACTGAATTTATGTGCTTGACTCAATATTGTTAAAAGATAGGTGTTCTGATCAAAAGGGTCATGATATCAAAGAAAACCAGTATCTTGTTAAAGCTGGGAAGCAATCTAAACAGCACAAGATAAAATTTGTAAAAGATAGTGGTGTGGTAAAAGAAGAAAAGAAAAAACAACCAGGTTATGAGTGCTCTGTTTCCCAGAAGGCTTGCTCTAATTTGAACTTAATTTTGGTAGATACTATTCAGTAAAACCTGTGACCTGAGGTGTACAGTAGAGGTTGCACTACTACTTACGTTTTTAATACATTGTTTTATGACATTTTAATTGAGCACCACAACACTGTAGCTGTATTTACAGGTGGGTCTAAACAGGGGGACTCCGTTTGGTTGCTTTGTTGTTTTTTTCCCCATCGTATCCTCAAGATCAGACTGCCTCAAGATTTTACTGGCTTCGAAGTGGAATTATAGGTGATCTTTAGGGCATGGAGCAGGTGAGGCATGTCAGCGAGGCAAGTCAAGAGCGCTAAATTTCGTGTTTGTTCATATTCCCTGAGTGCCCCTCACTCTATACAACTTGTATACCTAGCAGATAAAGTAGCCCAGAGTATCCATGGACACCCTACTCTGTTTAAAAAGGCAGGGGAAGGAGGTGTCTTTCTGCTGGGTGGCAGGGCTCATGAATAATGTGGGGGACAAAAGGGCAGATGCTAGCAGCCAAGGAGACGTGTTGTGATCCTCAGTTAATAGAACATATCAACATCTTTGTTTCACATTGTTGTGCAAGGTCACCATAAACTGAGAAATTATTATTCTTTGTTGACTACATTCTACAGAGTTGTTGACACTCCTTGTCTACTGATACAAAGAAATAATTTGAAACTAAGTGTCATCGAGTGTGAAAAACATTGTTAGGTGGCAAAAACTGGGTCTATTACTGTGAAGTTTTGATGGTACTTCCCAAAGAAGTGGTATTTTAAGATGAGTGTACCATTCATTTTGATGACTCCAGATCATGGTCTGTCAATGTGAGATTAATCTGAGAAGTTAAAATTCAAAGTTCCTATAATGAGAATTTTAACTTGTGCTTCCAGTAAAAGCAAGTAATTTACTTTTCATGTACAGAAAAATTTTATTGAAAGAAATATGAGAAAGTACCATATAGGCTAGTGATCTAATATGTAAATCACATCCAGTACTTTGTGTGGAGCATATCCATTTGAATTCACATATCCCATTCACTCTGACAATATCATAACATTTTCATTAGATTTGTAAATAAAACATTGGTATTCCTGGTTTACTTTGCATGTTTTTACATGTGGTTGAAGCACTATACTCTATAGTAAGCAACCAAATCAAAGAATATTTTATTTTATTCATGGTTTACCAATTGGTGCATGCTATGTGGATTACCAATGCCCAGAATATATATTTGACACACATGTTCATGCTGATTCTTACTTGTTTCTGAGAACATCCCTCGCAGATGTTCTTGTCCTTGGTTCAGGGCACTTGTATCCATTTTTATAGATTCAAGAACTGAATCAATTTTACTGCTCTGCCAATCAAGTTGTTGTACTCTTCGACTTACTTCCCGGAGTTCTGACTTCACACTTTCACTCTTTTCCTGCATCTGCACCTCTAGCTTTGTTAGCCTGAAATAAATGGTCTTCTGATTGGTCAATACAGAGAAAGATGTATGCCGGTGTAATAGGCTTTGTATCACATTTTGTGTTAATATATTAATTAGCTACATCAGTGGCAGTTCATTTCATACTGATTGTGTGATAAACATGTGACACTGGAATTTGTGAAGCTGCTCATCAACTTCTACCTTTCATATCAGAGAAAAATCTGTAGTAATTTTATTGCTGTTTATGTATTAGCCTTCAAATGATAGCGTGTTTTATGGCGAGGAAGCTAAGAAGATAGAAAAATAAATATCTTGAGTGACACAAAAATGTGGAATTGTTTTTAATTGGAAGTACTGTAACTTGGAATCATCAGGAAGTGGTAGAATGGAAATATAAGAATTGTGAGTGAATTCCTGTCAAGATTTGCCTACCTAACTTAATGCTAAATATATTGCTTGGAGCATACATGGAAGTTCAGCAGTGGAGCTCTAGTAAGAATTTCTTTGTTTCCCAATATGTTGAAATATATTATTTGTTTTAAACTTTGTCCATTATAAAAACAAAAGCACTGAGGATGATGAACAGTTCCCACAAATTTTGAACTCTTGCACAATATTTCTGAAAAATGCCTGTGCTAGTCAAGAAAACTTATTCAGCTTGTGTTGTACTCTGGATTGTTTGTGTATCTCCTCTTTTTTAAAAAAAAAATTCTGACAAAAACATTGTGAATAATTTTTCCTATCTATACAAGACATGAAGTCAGATTTTGGGAAGAATTATTGTCCTAACCAGATAAAGAGAACATTTGTGATCGAGTTTGGCAATAAAATGGCCAAAGCACTGGACTCATTTTCATATTAAAATGTAATTGAATTTCCCATCTGACCTTCCTGATTGAAGGTTTCTGTTGTTGCTTTATTATCATTAAAAATAAAGCAAGAGAATTCTCAACCATTTTTATTAAGATTATCAGACTATTTGGCTTGGAGATATAAGTTTCAGTTAGCTGTAATGTTCATCATATTACACAGGTTCTGTAAAATCAGTAGTTATGTAGTAGATGAAAACGATAGCTGAATATTGTAACAGGAAGAGTGGCGTTGTTCACAGTATATCCTTTGCAAGTACTGTACATAATATCCTGATTTATAATGTTTTAGGAAATAGTAATCAAGAAGTAGTTCTTTTGAGTAGATTAGCACTAATTGTAATTGGTTCTTAGTATACTGAAGAGACCTGCAATGCCTGTTAATATACAGTTTCACTCATTTAGTACCTCAGAACACTCGGGCTTCACATTCTAACTTACAGAACATAGGATGTGACTGAATAAATGAATAACTGACTCTTGTCAGTATATCACTTTGCCCTCTTCCTATTCATTCCCCAAACTGGTAATGAGTTCTTCCAGTGGGACATGAAAGTAATATTGGGTTAACTTCATCCCATACTCACAAGGCAAGTTTCATATCCAAAATTTGTACTTACAAGATATGAGATGAGCTTTTTAGCTTACAACAATATTAGCTGCTATTTTGAAGGAAACTTCTGTGCTCCAACTATTCATTTTACTTAATGCTATGTCTGAATGTAATTTACTTAACTGTAATTAATAAATAATATTAAATGTAATGAATTACCGGTATTCAATTGTTTCTGTTTTCCTTAGAATCTGTTCCTCCATGGTCAAAACAGCTGTAAGACGATCTTGTAGTCTCTGAAGTAGTAATGTATTTTGCATTGCATTGTTTTCTTTCTCACTATTTTCACTGGCATCATTTTCATTGTACATCTAAAACATTGTTCGGTCTTGAAAAAAAAGGTGGTAATAGCAACAAAACATAATATTTGAAATGTTGGAATGGCAGTAACCAAACTAATCTCAAAGTTCTTTTATTTACAGTTTCTACAAGGAGAGTCAGTTATTGTTAACCTTAATTTATTACATCAGCAGTGTGAAGTATTTCTTATGCAAATCAAAATACAATTTGAGTGAAAAAATAACTAATTTAGGTGATTTATATGTTTCTGGCATCAGTGAGAAGTGACAGAATTCGTTTCTTGAATCAAACAATGGACTATAAAGACTTGAATGAATGGTCATAATTTTTGTTGTTGTCTGCTGATGCTAGCCCTCAATCTGATTACCTGCTCTAATGATAGATATTTGACCTCACACTTTAAGCGATAATGTACTTACATGATTTATTTAACGTATTGACATGAAAACCCACCTCAGTCGCATTTGTAAATCTTCCTAAAGTGTCCCGTGCCCTTGGCAGTTTTCGTCTATTGCGCACTTTAACCGTTGTTTCTAAGTTTCCTTCTGTTGTCTCATGATTAGCAGAACATGTATAAGAAATAAAGCAGCTAAACCACAAGAGGGAAAAGATTATATTCATCTCCATCGGCAGATTTGTGCTCTTGTGTTTTGCTGTTATCAAACAACTGAGAAAGTACTGTGACATTGCCTGTTATATAGCGGCATGCATTACTGAAACATATGGCAGACACATTTTTTGCTGTCAGGTCATTCTTTATTTTTCCATGGGACTTGCCGTGCTCTCGTGTTCCCTGTTTTTGTCACACAACATCTGCCTGCTCCAGTTTTTGTATTGTGGTAGTACTCTTGCAATGTAGTTTCATATTTATCTGTTACAATTTTCTTCTTTTTTGTAAGTCCTCTAGTGTACCAGTATTATTGGTAACTGAAACACAGTTTGTATTTGACACTCCTCTAGATCTCTGTGAGTGAGAAACATATATTCTCAAGTATGCTCATTTCTTGTTTTTTAGGTCAGGGCAGATTTGGAAAGGTTTATACAGCTGTTAACAACCAGACTGGTGAATTAATGGCTATGAAAGAAATTCAGCTGCAACCAAATGATCATAGGACGATTCGCCGGGTTGCTGAAGAATTACGTATATTTGAAGGAATACAACACCCAGGACTGGTGCGATATTATGGTGTGGAAATTCACATTGTAAGTGTAATACACTTAAATATTATTTGGCTTTTTGAGTTCCATCTGGTTGTGGTTTGACATTTTCTTTACTTCTGCTCCTGTCCTATGATGTATTCAAGTTTGGGAATTGAGCTGTATGTGCTATAGCTGACCACAATATCTGGAGATAAGAGAAAATAGAGTGAATGCTTATTATTATTGTTTTCAATAATTAACATCACAATTTATGTGCACTGTTTCTCAGGAATATATTAAACTTTCTGCCATTGCTTGTAAATATTGTTGCTGCTCTGTGGTAGTAAGTGAGACTTGTTTTTTATTCATTATTCCCCAGATTCTAAGGCACATTGCATTTATTGATTTGGTTTTTTTCCGGAAATTAAGTATGTGCATTCTGCAAGTTGTTCAGTTTAATGATTGGCTTAATGAACAAACCTCTTGCTAATTAAGCATTTTCAGGTATGTAAAAAAAATAATAAACATATAGACTCCATTTTGTACATGCATTCATTTTTTCAATGTTGTTTGTTTAATTTTGAGTTGTACTGCTACCTGCATTTGACATCATTTAGGGGGCGATCATAAAAAGGGGACAGAATTGAAATTTAGTGTCTGTTGCTATTAATTTTACAGTTGTCAGTATTATTCATATATAAAAAATAACTAACTTATTTTCTTTCAAGGATGAGATGCTGATTTTCATGGAGTTTTGTGCTGAGGGGACTCTGGAGAGCCTAGTAGCTGCTACTGAAAATGGTTTACCTGAAGGCTTAATCCGTCGTTACACTTATCAGCTGTTACAAGCTGTAAAAACTTTACATGATCATGGCATTGTACATAGAGATATCAAAAGTAAGTCTCTCTCTCTCTCTCTCTCCCATATTTCCCTTTTTTTATCGAAACATTTTGTTGCAGTCTGTACAAGTTACCATTGAGGCTATATAATGTGTAACATTTTTAATGTTTCATAATTATTAAAGGGAATAGTGTCTTGATCCACTGAGAATCACTTACCTACTGCCAAAGAAATAACTTGGGGAAAACTTACGTAGTGCATAAATATACTAGAGGAATATGCAAATGAACATCTCCAAAGATGTGAGGTAGAAAAGCCTAATGTACATGGAGCATTGATAGTAGGCATTTGAAGCAGTGATTTAGTGCACTATGCTTTAGGCATTGCAGGAATCATTTATGGATCTTGATAACATTAAACCATAGAACTGCATTAGAGTTGCCAGAAGAGTTGTGTCATTTCCAGCATCATAGGTGAACAGAAAACATTAGTATATTTTTTCAGTGAAATAATTTCATGGTCCTGTGGACCAACATTGTTCTTGTTGTTGATGTTGTTGTTGTTATGGTCTTCAGTCCTGAGACTGGTTTGATGCAGCTCTCCATGCTGCTCTATACTGTGCAAGCTTCTTCATCTCCCAGTACCTGCTGCAACCTACATCCTTCTGAATCTGCTTAGTGTATTCATTTCTTGGTCTCCCTCTATGATGTTTACCCTCCACGCTGCCCTCCAATACTAAATTGGTGGTCCCTTGATGCCTTAGAACATGTCTTACAAACCGGTCCCTTCTTCTAGTCAAGTTGTGCCACAAACTTCTCTTCTCCCCAATCCTATTCAATACTCATTAGTTATGTGATCTACCCATCTAATCTTCAGCATTCTTCTGCAGCACCAAATTTCGAAAGCTTCTATTCTCTTCTTGTCCAAACTATTTATCGTCCATGATTCACTTCCATACATGGCTACACTCGATACAAATACTTACAGAAATGACTTCCTGACACTTAAATCTATACTCGATGTTAACAAATTTCTCTTCTTCAGAAACACTTTCCTTGCCATTGCCAGTCTACATTTTATATCCTCTCTACTTCGACCATCATCAGTTATTTTGCTCACCAAATAGCAAAACTCCTTTACTACCTGACGGCTCAACACAAAAGTTGTGTCTCAAGTACAGATAGCGTTGAGGATCAGTGGACAAAGTTCAAAACCATCGTACAATATGCGTTAGATGAGTATGTGCCAAGCAAGATCGTAAGAGATGGGAAAGAGCCACCGTGGTACAACAACCGAGTTAGAAAACTGCTGCGGAAGCAAAGGGAACTTCACAGCAAACACAAACATAGCCAAAGCCTTGCAGACAAACAAAAATTACGTGAAGCGAAATGTAGTGTGAGGAGGGCTATGCGAGAGGCTTTCAATGAATTCGAAAGTAAAGTTCTATGTACTGACTTGGCAGAAAATCCTAAGAAATTTTAGTCCTATGTCAAAGCGGTAGGTGGATCAAAACAAAATGTCCAGACACTCTGTGACCAAAATGGTACTGAAACAGAGGATGACAGACTAAAGGCCGAAATACTAAATGTCTTCTTCCAAAGCTGTTTCACAGACGAAGACTGCGCTGTGCTTCCTTCTCTAGATTGTTGCACAGTTGACAAAATGGTAGATATCGAAATAGACGACAGAGGGATAGAGAAACAATTAAAATCGCTCAAAAGAGGAAAGGCCGCTGGTCCTGATGAGATACCAGTTTGATTTTACACAGAGTACGCGAAGGAACTTGCCCCCTTCTTGCAGCGGTGTACCGTAGGTCTCTAGAAGAGCGAAGCATCCCAAAGGATTGGAAAAGGGCACAGGTCATCCCCATTTTCAAGAAGGGACGTCGAACAGATGTGCAGAACTATAGACCTATATCTGTAACATCGATCAATTGTAGAATTTTGGAACACGTATTATGTTCGAGTATAATGTCTTTTCTGGAGACTAGAAATCTGCTCTGTAGGAATCAGCATGGGTTTTGAAAAAGACGGTCGTGTGAAACCCAGCTCATGCTATTCGTCCACGAGACTCAGAGGGCCTTAGACACGGGTTCACAGGTAGATGCCGTGTTTCTTGACTTCCGCAAGGCGTTTGACACAGTTCCCCACAGTCGTTTAATGAACGAAGTAAGAGCATATGGACTATCAGATCAATTGTGTGATTGGATTGAGGAGTTCCTAGATAACAGAACGCAGCACGTCATTCTCAATGGAGAGAAGTCTTCCGAAGTAAGAGTGATTTCAGGTGTGCCGCAGGGGAGTGTCATAGGACCGTTGCTATTCACAATATACATAAATGACCTGGTGGATGACATCCGAAGTTCACTGAGGCTTTTTGCAGGTGATGCTGTGGTGTATCGAGAGGTTGCAACAATGGAAAATTGTACTGAGATGCAGGACGATCTGCAGCGAATTGACGCATGGTGCACGGAATGGCAATTGAATCTCAATGTAGACAAGTGTAATGTGATGCGAATACATAGAAAGATAGGTCCCTTATCATTTAGCTACAAAATAGCAGGTCAGCAACTGGAAGCAGTTAATTCCATAAATTATCTGAGAGTACGCATTAGGGGTGATTTAAAATGGAATGATCATATAAAGTTGATCGTCGGTAAAGCAGATGCCAGACTGAGATTCATTGGAAGAATCCTAAGGAAATGCAATCCGACAACAAAGGAAGTAGGTTACAGTACGCTTGTTTGCCCACTGCTTGAATACTGCTCAGCAGTGTGGGATCCGCACCAGATAGGGTTGATAGAAGAGATAGAGAAGATTCAACGGAGAGCAGCGCGCTTCGTTACAGGATCATTTAGTAATCGCGTTACGGAGATGATAGATAAACTCCAGTGGAAGACTCTGCAGGAGAGACGCTCAGTAGCTCGGTACGGGCTTTTGTTAAAGTTTCGAGAACATACCTTCACCGAAGAGTCAAGCAGTATATTGCTCCCTCCTACGTATATCTCGCGAAGAGACCATGAGGATAAAATCAGAGAGATTAGAGCCCACACAGAAGCATACCGACAATCCTTCTTTCCACGTACAATACGAGACTGGAACAGAAGGGAGAACCGATAGAGGTACTCAGGGTACCCTCTGCCACACACCGTCAGGTGGCTTGCGGAGTATGGATGTAGATGTAGATGTAGATGTGGATGTGGATGTAGATGTACTACTGTAAATGTCTCATTTCCTAATCTGATTCACTCAGCATCACCCGACTTAATCCATGTTGATCAATAAATGTCCACTGTATGGCATTTTGGCTGCTGGTAGTCAAAGGAAGTGTATGTGCCTGTTATCATGGTTCTGAGCAACTGTTGTAGTCGTATTGATGCTAGGATAGTCACATTGGACATTTCATAATTGCTGATTGAACAGCAGCTATGGCACAAATTAGGGTGAATATGGCCTCAATTGTGCCTTTCAAGACTATCAGATCTTCTGTTTCATTTCGTCATCAAACCTCCAGTGATGTTGCAAAAGACTCATCCAGATGGATGAAAACAAACGGTTGTATTTAGTGATTAGATTTTGCCTTGTCATTGGCGATGGTCATTTGTAAGTGTACCATCAACTGAATAACAATTACTGGAGTGTATCATGTTGCAGTACATGGGACCAACTCAGGGATTAGTCTGTAGAGAGTACTATTCTAGATGACACTACAATTTTTCTGTTTGTTTAGGGAACACTGAAGCACCCATTCAAAGTACATAAAATGACATGGTGGATAATTCTGGACTGTCTGTGGATGATGCTGTGGCTTTAGAAAAGTTACGCCACCAGAAAATGTTTTGTGCGGTGCAGAAGACTTTCAGTGAATCAATATTTGGTTGGTGCAGGGTCCTATTGAACAGCTCATTGTCAGTTGCTGGAAACAGTCTCAGCTGTAAGATATCTTAGTATGTTATCAGGATGAGTAAGAATAATGGAAATTTTTGAATGGAGCAATACATAAAATAAGGCAAAGGCAATTACTCACCTATAGTGGATCAGCATATGAAGTACAGAAACTCTTCAACAGAAAATAGTTTTCACACTAGCTTTCGAGCATTAGCTTTTCTTCTGGTGGCATTACACACATTCACACACACAACCATGCAGACATCCAAACGTACATTCCGGTAGCCACAGCGAGACAGTAATTTTGGCATGACTATGATAATGAGTGCGCGTGAGCTCGCACGCGCTTTTGTGTGTGTGTGTGTGTGTGTGTGTGTGTGTGTGTGTGTGTGTGTGTGAGATAGAGAGAGAGTGAGTGAGAGAGGGGGGGGGGGGTATATATGTATGTATTTACTAGCACTAGAATTGGAGCTAATCTTCGAAAGCTGGTGTGAATGCTGTTTACTGTTAATTGTATTTGTGCTCCACACATTTATCTGCTATATGTAAGTGGGTGCTGTACTTTACGCTGTATGTATCCATAGCAGTTTCAAGTGGAATGCTACAGAAAAATTGTTATGGGAAAGTGAAATGCTAGAGTGAGCGTCATTGCAAGAATCCTAAGGAAAATTATTTCATCCATTAAGAGGTAGTTTATGAAACTCTTATTTGCTGATTACTCTGATTTTACCAGATTGGTTTAACATAGGATGTAGAAACGATACAATGAATATTAGTGTGTTTTGTCCCAGGTTTGTTTGGAAAGTTCTCTTCCAACTTCAGTAGCAGCTACGGCAAGATGCAATGTGTATCATGAAGTCTATCTGCGAATACATGTCTCAAGAAGAGAGTCAGCTAGCATGTTACTTCCTCTGAGTTATATCCCATACAGTGTCTATGATAGTAACAATCAGAGAAATTCAAGCTCAGTGACAATGAACAATCATTCTTTGCATGAACTTCACAGATAGAACGAGCGGGGAAGCCCATTCTGTAGCCATTCACAACTTGTCAGGGAGCTGTTTTCTTCCAATAAAACAATGTCCTTGCACACACTCGACAAGACATTTGTCATCTTTCCTGATCAACACAGTCATCAGACCTATCCCCAAATGAGTATGTCTGTGAAATGAGATTGTAGGATTTGGTGTGGTATGTATTACTAATAACATCCCTTGACCAGTTGCAACCATAGGTAAAATTAGTGCAGATACTGTCTCTTCAAAATGACATCCAACAACTCCAAGCTGTGTGCATTATTGCTGTATTATATTGTCCTAGAAAAGATGCTGCAATTGTTCAGCACTCCCGTAAATTCATATTTGAATAAATGTACTTTGTGTGAGACCATAATGAGTTCATTGTTGGACTGTTTGACAGTAATCTACTTTCCTTTTCTTTCAAAATCACCAGAATGCCAAAGCAGATACTAGGTCATTACCATTGTGTTGTTTTGTTGTCATATGTGAAAGGATCTAGTTTTACAAATGTAGGCACATCTCTTGTATCCATTCATCATTACTGAATATTTAGTGTCCATCATGCTGACAGAAAGCTTGAGCAGCAACTGGGTGTCTCACTATTGATGAGAATGATGTAGAGGAGGTTGCAAAAGGAATTTCATTGGTACACTCTAGGTATCAAGTGATGATACACTCTGCTGTTGCTATTGATTTATATTTGTAATTTTGTGTGTGGCCCATGTTTGTGCAGTAATTATGTTGAAGGCAAGTGTAGTAATGTTGAAGGCAATGTATTTGTGATTCTATCAGAATACAACTACTAGTGTTTTGACATGCACCTAATTATTGAGTTTCATAGCAACAAAAAGGTGATCAGCAGTGAGGATGGTGACAAGTGATTAAGAAATATATATTATATTATTTGCTAAATTTTATAATACAGGAAGCGCAGTATGATATGAAAGGAATCCTAAAGAGGCTTTTTTGTATTGGAATATAAATACTTGACATAATATTTTTAAAAAACAAAATAAATGTGTGTCAAGATTAAGAACCATTGGGCTAATGAGTTTACCAGTTAAATTCACTTCATTTTACAGAGCATTTTAATTATTCTTTGAGTTTAAATAAGAAGTAATATTAAATAGCCAAGTGATTTATTTTCAAAATACAGTAAATTTGGTTCTGTGTGTTTTTATTCATTTATTTTTTTCGTGCAACATTATCATTACAGCAGTCCTCTAGAATAATTCTCATAAATAGAGGATTACTTTCCAAACACATTCGACAGCATGGTGTTTTTAGAACTTCAGTATCAGCCCTTCTGGACATTCTACAACAATTATGGTCCAAGGAACATGATGTAAATAAAGAGAAGACAAATAAATACTGCACGAGGATTTAAGAAGGAAAGGCAGGAATGGATTAAAAACACAGACACTCATACATGGCCACATATCTGAAGAGAATGCAGCAATAGATCATTGCCCAACTGAATGAGAGTAGAATGTATTGCAGCTAGTGGAAGGAGTTCTTTGTAATATTTGCTAGAGATTCATGGTTAAAGAAATTTGAACAGATAAACAGCAAGAGAGATTTAGGCAACTCTGGCTATTTAACACAGTTAACATAATGATTACAAAACAAAATTGCTAAATTTCATTGAAGAACTTTTTGTGCCTGAACTTAATGATTTTCCTTGTGCACCCAATTTGAGATCTCTAGCATTCCAACCTCAGTAAAGAAAGCTGTATGTGAATCTCAAACAGAATGAGATGGGCTTACTAAACTACAGGAGGAGGAGCAACAGTTACCAATCTTAGAACAGTGCTGCTTGTGTTTGACAACTTATTTTCTTTCTGTGCTCTTAGGATACTGACTGCAAAAATATTTATTTGTAGTGACAGATCATTCAGCATAATAACAGACCTAACTCTCAACAGCATTGTGTATTATTAAATAAGAGCAAAAAGTTTCTCAAGTACAAGAATTGTCGTAATTTCATGAAATTGTAGACAAATTCTGTGAAGGAAACTATATGCCATCAGAAAGATGCTAAAATTTGAATGTTGGAAGCAAATAGTTATCTGAACACTGAAATATCACTAAGTGCCATCCACACACTCTGCCTTTGTCTTTACAGAATGTATTTACTCTGTCGTGCTTCAATGTTTTTGTGACTCTGAAATGGCTGACCTCAGAAAACAGCATGTATCTATAAAGCTTTAATGAAAAACTGCTACTGAAGTGCCTGGTTTTGGTATAATTGAGGCCAGAAACAAATGTATGGTAGGCAAAATGTTTCAAAATAGCCAAAGATCAGATGGTGGTGGTGGTTGTTGTTGTTGTTGTTGTTATGGTTATGGTCATATCAGTTCAAGGTAGCCATTGCCTGCCATCAGACCATAAAAAGTGTATCTTGAAGTTTTCCCGGCGTATTGATTGGTCCATTATATTTCGGGTTGCAGCCGGATCACGTTGACATCTTGTCATGATATTTCGGCTAACAAACATGCAGCCATCTTCAGGTGAGTACAAGACTGAAGATTACTGGTGCACGTCGTTCTATATATACCGAAAACTTGCGCGGCGGCGCCTGCGCAGTGGAGAAGGCTAATACCGCACCTCCTATCTAATTTGGCGCACTCTGCAGCAGAAGCGGGCCGTATTTGCGCAGTGGTGTACCTACATTCGCACTATCTCATGCCAAGATATCAACGTGATCCGGCTGCAAGCCCAAAATATGATTGACCAGACCATAAAATGTCATGAAAGTGAAAGACTTGATTCTGTGAAATAGTATAACCAATAAAAGTCCTCTACAAGACCCTCTAATAAGTTTAGTTGAGTAGAAGCAGAGCATGTGAAGTGTATGTGATAATTTGATTGTAAAAAAAAATGATGTCACATTTTGTGTTACAATTGGTTACATTTGTGAAAACAAAAACACTGATTGTTGATGTACGGTAGAACATGAGTGCCTCTGTGAATAACAATGCTTTCTGTTGCATGTAAAATCCAAACAACTCACTGATTTACTATGTCTGCCGAGATTTCTTTTTTTCATTTTGAAATTAATGTTCTGTACATATAGACAGACATTTTCAGGCGGCTACCTCAACACTTAGCAAAAGCACAATCCAGGATTCAAATATTGCTTTTAATATTTCCCAGAATCACAGTCACTTCCTTAGCAGCAGCTGGACATTTTCTTTTATTTTGTTATTTTTAATGAAATTGCAATGTATATTTACTCGTATGGAAATATTGCTTGGTCTAATGTATTCAGAAATTGTGGACAGATGATCTGATAAGCAAAACAGTTACATAACATTTAACAGACAATATTACAACTCAGTTCAGGAAGCAAGGTAAAGTGGTCTTCTCACGTGTTGGGCAGAAGGAGGGTGCTAAACTTATTTAGTGTATAAAAATGCTGTGCAGAAGAATTAAATTAGTATCTTTGGTCATTAGGTGCAAACATATTCCTGACTGGTGGTGGCAACCATCTCAAGTTGGGTGACTTTGGTTCAGCAGTCAAGATTAAAGCCCACACAACAATGCCAGGAGAACTTCAAGGATTTGTGGGGACTCAGGGTTGGTATATTTAATTCCAATATCAAGAAGAGTATTTGAATAACATTTAACTGGAATACTGGGACTGTTTGTCTTAAGAAGTTATTTTTTGCTTGCAAGAGATTTCACTGTTGGTAAACACTGTATTTTATGTATGGGTATTTGTCTGTTTCCAGCGTACATGGCCCCTGAAGTTTTCACGAAGACTGATACAGGAGGCCATGGTAGGGCAGCTGATATATGGTCTCTTGGATGTGTTGTTGTTGAAATGGCTTCTGGAAAAGTAAGTACAGCTATTATTTCAGTTTGTGGATGCTTTTCTTAAAAAGATATTGATTATTGTGCATAAAGTTTCATTTTTGTAAGTTTTTGAGTAATTTTAGCATCTTGGTAAGTTAACAGTAAACTTTATATGCATAAAAAGTTATTATTTTTACAGTGATTACTTGATAAAAGCATTTGAGAGTTTTTTTTTCTGCAGAGACCTTGGCCAGAGTACGACTCCAACTACCAAATCATGTACAAAGTTGGCATGGGTGAAACTCCAAGTGCTCCTCCCACTCTGTCTGAAGAGGGTCACAAATTTGTGGACTGTTGTTTACAACATGATCCACGGAGGCGTGCAACAGCCAAAGAGCTCCTTTATCACACATTTGTCAGAGTAAGTCATTTAATATGTTACAGTGGAGAGAGTGTGTGTGTGTGTGTGTGTGTGTGTGTGTGTGTGTGTGTGTGTGTGTGTGTGTGTTGGTGGGGGTGGGGGTGGCAGGTACATACAGTCATAATTGAGAGGGGAATTTTAATTGTATGTTGTTTCCATTTGTTGTAAAGACTTCTATGTTTGTGTTAATTTGCAGGTGGACCTAGATGAAGAGTATCTGTCCTCAACATTACCATCTATGTTTGAAGATTACTTAAAAATCAACCCAAGGATTCTTTAAAAAGAATGAACTGCAACATTTTGTCACTGAACAATGAATACTGTTCTGCTGACACATAAAATTAATATATTTCTGTACCTGTTGATTGTTTCATAGAGTGATCAAGTTGAAGATGCCAGAAAGTCAGTAATTTTTACTGGGCTTCTAGAGGTGGTATTGTGGAGTTCCTTTTTATGGTAGCGAACTGTCTTCAGAAACATGCTATGACATGTTTAATATTGCTTTTGTGTACTACATTGTTGTCAGTTGAACATGTGTATATAGTCATAATGTTATTTTGTGATAAAATATGTCCTATGTATTTGGAGTACATGTTTATGTGTATTTATATTTGCCACAGTCTTGTATGTTTTAAGAAATAAAATTTGATGTTTGGAAATTTGTGGTTTCCTTAAGATTAAAGAATGTATGTAAATGAACATGAGTGAGAACCATTTTAATGATTTTGTTTCACATTTGTTTGTGCTTATTGTTGGTTTACTAGTGCCCAAAAAGGAGAAAACTTTAGTGCACCCAGTAACAATTACAGACATTGTTAAATGTGAAATGAGCTGCTTTGTAAATATATGAGAGCTAAAGGTTCATTTTACATCATACAGCAAATGCATTTTCTGTGTAACATGATTTTTATGTAACCGGGAAAATCTACTGATTTTCACAAATTTGTACCTTAACTGTGATACATTGTGGGCACTTGATTGGTTATTGATGCCATTTTGGTGTGTTGCTCCTTCCTTTGCTATATGAATAGAAGAGAAAGTTCTGGTGAACACTGTGGGTTTTTAGACTAGAGAAATATGAATGGGCCTGCAGAGATCTTAAAGGGACAAAGTCCCAGAACTGAGTCTCACGTATTAACATTGGTTAAGTTGTAAGTTGACTGAAACCAGAAATAAATCCTGAATGAAATGCATATTGGACACACAATGTAGCCACCTGTGTGTGTATGTGGGGGGGAGGGGGGGGGGGGGTGGTCAGGTGTATATAGTAGCTTAGAAAAGGATTTGTCCTAACAAAGTTCTTTTTTTTATGTCCTTGTGCATGTCTAAAAATGTAGAGGGTTGTCTAAAGTTAAAGTTCAGCAAACATCCTCATAAAATCCAAATGGATTAGCAAACAGCAAAACAAAGTCCCTGCACATGCGAAAGAGGAGTGAGAAAAACTTACACACTATGTCACCAACATGGCGACCATCTTGAAGGCTGCAATCTTGCATCCAATATGTAAATTTCCAATGGGAAGGTGGTCATGTGTCATATCGGACACAGAATTTCACCAGAAAAATGATGTAATTGTTTGTTTGAACATAGTTTTATTCATTCTTGAGTTATAACCAGTTTTGTGATGCAGCAGTGGTAGAGTTCAGCATAATGAGTGTTACCTACCAAATAAGCATCAACTGGAGTTGTAAATGGTGCAAAGTGCAATTCCCATGCCTGACATGTTACATGTGGTAACATTAACATGTTAGGTAGCATTTACTCATGCTCACATTTTAACTGTTGCTTCCTCATTTACAGGATGCAAAAATGTCATTAACACATGAACTGTTTAAAAATAAAAGCTCGATGTAGTCATAGGGTTGAGCCGAGCACGTCTGCTTTCATACCCTGCATCCAGTTCAATGCAAATAACAACATTTAGCTGTGATCCTGCAGTCATAGTCGATGCATTGGCTAGAACTGCAAGGTAATAAAAATACAGAAATACAAAATAAAAGTTCTATTCTAATGTCTGTAATTGATGTAGACAACAAAGAATTCTGTTGAATAATGTTTATTCAAGAAAGGGCATCATGAATAATGAATGATATTCATTTAAAATATAGACAAAAATACCCTTTCCAAATGCAGTAATGTTATCACTGAAAGTGTTATGATAATGATAGCAAAATCTCCAAACTAAATTCTGATCAGACATATACATGAAAACTATGTCCATTTTGTGATCGCAATACACGAAATGTGCATCAGCTCAATACATTTCAGAGTTCAGTATGATTATTCACAAATCAACACACACAGTATGAAGAATAGTCATCCATATGCTGCCTGTTGTCAGCTGTGTAGCACAAGTGGAAAAAGTCAGAGTGCTACTCTGTAGCACATTCAGACCTCTTGAAATATGAAGTCCCTTCAAAAGTTAAGAGTATTGCAGGGGCTGTTCACCACCCATTATCAGTCACCTATACAACTGAATCACGCAAGTTACCATAGGCAGGTCTGCTTACTTCCAGCACTCAACTTAAAGTGATCAGAATCGCTCCCCTGAGCTTTCACTGCAAAAGTCCCAGTCTTCATTTGACTCCCGTAGTGTTCCGCTACAGTCAGCTTTCCCAGAGGCTGAAGACCATCCCCACCAAAAATACATCATTCTTACATGTTGTAGATATCAATTGACTCAACTTTGACCATTTCACAGACTAAACTAATACATTACAACAGAATTTAAATAAAGAAATAGAGTTCCTAGATAACAGAACGCAGCACGTCATTCTCAATGGAGAGAAGTCTTCCGAAGTAAGAGTGATTTCAGGTGTGCCGCAGGGGAGTGTCATAGGACCGTTGCTATTCACAATATACATAAATGACCTGGTGGATGACATCCGAAGTTCACTGAGGCTTTTTGCAGATGATGCTGTGGTGTATCGAGAGGTTGCAACAATGGAAAATTGTACTGAAATGCAGGAGGATCTGCAGCGAATTGACGCATGGTGCACGGAATGGCAATTGAATCTCAATGTAGCGAAGTGTAAAGTGATGCGAATACATAGAAAGATAGGTCCCTTATCATTTAGCTACAAAATAGCAGGTCAGCAACTGGAAGCAGTTAATTCCATAAATTATCTGGGAGTACGCATTAGGAGTGATTTAAAATGGAATGATCATATAAAGTTGATCGTCGGTAAAGCAGATGCCAGACTGAGATTCATTGGAAGAATCCTAAGGAAATGCAATCCGACAACAAAGGAAGTAGGTTACAGTACGCTTGTTCGCCCAATGCTTGAATACTGCTCAGCAGTGTGGGATCCGCACCAGGTAGGGTTGATAGAAGAGATAGAGAAGATCCAACGGAGAGCAGCGCGCTTCGTTACAGGATCATTTAGTAATTGCGAAAGCGTTACGGAGATGATAGATAAACTCCAGTGGAAGACTGCAGGAGAGACGCTCAGTAGCTCGGTACGGGCTTTTGTTGAAGTTTCGAGAACATACCTTCATCGAAGAGTCAAGCATTATATTGCTCCCTCCTACGTATATCTCGCGAAGAGACCATGAGGATAAAATCAGAGAGATTAGAGCCCACACAGAAGCATACCGACAATCCTTCTTTCCCCGTACAATACGAGACTGGAATAGAAGGGAGAACCGATAGAGGTACTCAGGGTACCCTCCGCCACACACCGTCAGGTGGCTTGCGGAGTACGGATGTAGATGTAGATGTAGATGTAGATAAATGTTTGATCACACTCGGGCCATTCACAATAATTACAAATAAAAAAGTGTGTTCATAATTAAATAATCTAGTGTTCTTGTGAAAGTGTGCTCACGTTAAATGGCAATGAACTGTCATTAAAAATTATGTAAACAATTATTTATGCCTTCTCAACAATCTAGTCTTTGTACCTGGACTCGTCCGTACCGATCAGCTAGCCAGAAGTTGTAACTGCTATGGCATGCCATGGGACTTGGGCCCGGCAGTGTTCAGCTATACCACAAATACATCCTACCTTGTATGAATACTGGGTGGCTGATTAGCTCGCCTAAACACGCGTAACGTTACATCGGTCATTGCTGAAGATTTCAACAGTCACCACCCAACCATACAACCTTTTGCTCACAGTGCAGTTGCCAAACTTTTGGCTAAATTCTGGACAACGGGTTCCATTACTAATAAACTGAAAGCTGGAAGCCCAAAATCTGCCACCAATGAAGCAACAACAGTGAGTGTGTTGGCACCATTTAGCAAGAGTCCGCAATGGAGCACTCGTCGCATGTTGCAAGAATTTTATTGCAGGATGGGTGACACAACTACTGTGGATAAACTCTTGTTTTCTCTATCAGGTATGTTCAGTGATGAAGCTAGTTCCTTTATCAGTGGTGAGGTGAACTAGCAGAATCAAGGGTATTGGTCAGACACAAATCTACACTGGATTGATGCTTCTAAAATGGTTGGTTGCCAAAAAGTGATGGTCTGGTGTGTTGTGTGGTGTAACCTTTTTAAAAGGTTCATTAACAGCCAGTAGTTATCTGAGGCTGTTGGGTGAATTTGCTTAACTGTTAATGGAGGAGGGAACCTTTCTGGAATTCTTCCAACACAATAGAGTCCTGCTGCATTATTGACACAGTGTGCAGGCATACCTGAATGTGCAGTTCCCCCAGTAGTGGATTGATCGTAGGGGTGCAGTGGAGTGGCCGCTATGTTCACTAAATGTAACTCCTTTAGATTTTTACCTGTAGTGTCATGTCAAAACAGTGATTTATGGTGAAAGTACTGTATCTAGTTTATGCATGCAGTCAAATTCAGCCAGATGTGTTGGTCAAAGTTCACCAGGACTTTGTTCAGATGATACCGTTAACACTCTGAGGTAATGGATAGCATATCAAATCATTCCTGTGACTGTTGGTTTTTTCTCGGGAACGTGTAACTTTGGCTTAATGCCTTTCCGGTACGTAATGCTCACACAGCCGAATGTGTCACTGCTGCCACACATAATTGGTTGCAACTTGTGAATGAATAAAGCTATGTTCAAAACAACGTCATTGTTTTTCTGGTGAAATTCTTGCTGTGTCTGATATGTCGTATGATCGCCTTCCCATTGGAAATTTTCAAGTTGAGTCCAAGATAGCAGCTTTCAAGATGGCCACTGTGTTGTTGACATAGCCTGTAAGTTGTTCCCCCCCCCCCCCCCCCCCCCCCTCTCACCTTCCTCATTTATAGGAACTTTGGTTTACTGTTTGCTACTCCATCTGGATTTTGTGAGGGTGTTTCTAGACTTTTGGACCAATTGAACAATGGAAAATCTTAGATGTAATAGCAGTAACTGTATGAATTAGGATATATTCCTATTCAACACACAGATGAGGCATTGAGTAACAGACAGGTATATTTAAAAGCACAGTTTAAGATATTATTCAGCTGTTGGACAAAGTCCTTCATCAGATAAAGAAACAAACGCACACACATTTCTTTTTCCCACGTCCGGGTTCGATTCCCGGCGGGGTCAGGGATTTTCTCTGCCTCGTGATGGCTGGGTGTTGTGTGCTGTCCTTAGGTTAGTTAGGTTTAAGTAGTTCTAAGTTCTAGGGGACTGATGACCATAGATGTTAAGTCCCATAGTGCTCAGAGCCATTTGAACCACATTTCTTACATGCAGAGGTAAGTAAGTAATTATACAAGGCTACTACAAATAGAACATAAAGCATAGGTACCATACTTGTGGTGACAATCAAAAATTTTTATCCCTAACGTATATATATAAAAAAAGAAAATAACTTTCCCCCTCTAAAAATGAGTAAAATGCTGTTCTTAGCCATATATGCACGAGAAAAGAAGAGTGCTATTGGTGTCTAACTGTCTCAAGATGTTTCAGCATTCTCCAAATGGCAAAATATGCTTCTTGCATTTCAGCTTTCAAAACTAATATTCCTGGAGCAAATATGATGTTGATTTTTATTTTTGGACAGCCATGAAATATTCTCAAGTTAGCAACTTATTTCCTCTTCACAGTGTAAGTACTGAGTTTAGTACATCTTTGCTCTATCCAATGTCAACCGACTTATATAGTGTACTTTAGTGCCAGCTGCAAAGCAACAGTTATGTAATTTTGAATCAGTAATGTCAGCACCCATTTTCATGTTTCCTCGTCTTTCTGAGCCTGCATTATTAGGTGAAAAATTGTAGGTTTTTCCTAGACAGGTCAGGGCCAGAATTTACACAGCATGCAATACAACGTGATGCAAAGCAGATTCCCCAAAACGATGTGGTACAATGGGGCATTCATACTGCAGGTAATGCAATGCGAAGTGAAGCAGTATCCACAAAGTAAAGTAATGGCGTGACCTGGCAAGTGAGGAGTAATAGTTGCTGAACAGTCGTGGCATGATGTTATTTGCCGTCAACCCAACAAATAAATTTTTGATAAAACACAGTGCTCTTAGAATTCAGACAGTCATGAATGGATGCATAAAATAAAGCAGAAGAAGAGGACTGTTGCAAAATTTTATCATTTGTATGCTGACTTGAGAAAAATTGAAGATAAATTTTAGAATTATTTCAGAGTGAGTACGGTGTCATCTGTTTCATTTAGATCACAGAAGCAAAACAAAAATTACGGGAAGGCTATTACCACAGAAGAGAAACTTATGGTCACCCTCAGGTAAGTACACATCACTAAGTCTACAAAACACTTTTCACTATCATAAATTTTCAATTTGTGATATACCCACCACGTTTTATAAATTATAACATAGCTGAAAAGGAGATGAAATATGTTCTCAAGAGTTCATGTAAAGCATCAAAGTTTCCATATGCTTGGGGTTTGAAATAACACTCTCAGCTTGAGGATTTTCAGGTCCATAACGTGATATGGAAGAATGTGCAGTGGAAGGGGTTGAATGTTATAACACTTCCTAAAATCTACTGTATGTTAATTCTAGCTCTCAACTGAGTTTCAGGTCATAATTTTCACATAATGGAAAAAAAACTGCATGAAAACTATCATCTTGAAATTCCTTTTTCGACATTCATTGCTCAATAATCTTTAGCTTTCATTTTTCTATATTTAGCAACTCTGAATTTGTTTGCAGACTTCCTTGGCCTCTTACTTTGGTTGTCTTTGTATGGGGAGAGCAAGGTGAAGGTACTGAAATGCAGGTCTTGGAACTTTCTGAGATACTTGAAAAGATGATGAGATGCTCTCATCATCTGAAACAATCTGTGTGTCGGTAACAGCCGCTGGCAATTGTATGTCTTTGTTTTGAAATCTGGTTCTTTCCCTGTGTAAAGCATTGCTGTTCATCTGCCTTGGAGTCAAGTCTGTCAAGAACACCAGCACCTTGTACCATGGCCAATTGCATTGGAATGCTGGTGTGGCACACCTTCAACTCCTGAACATTCTATGTGAGGCTTTTTCACTTCCATGCATAACATACAATTTAAATATTTCCGCTTAATCTTCACTGCCTCTCCTAGAAATACAGACATAAATATTGGCATAAATAATTTAGTAGACTTCATACTGAATACAATGTATGTAAATAAAATAAAAAGAAACTTCCACATGGGAAAAATATATTAAAAACAAAGATTCCAAGACTTACCAAGCGGGAAAGCGCTGGCAGACAGGCACATGAACAAAACACACAAACTCACACACAGAATTACTAGCTTTCGCAACCGATGGTTACTTCTTCAGGAAGGAGAGGGAAAGACGAAAGGATGTGGGTTTTAAGGGAGAGGGTAAGGAGTCATTCCAATCCCGGGAGCGGAAAGACTTCCCTTAGGGGAAAAAAGGACAGGTGTACACTCGCGCACACACACACACATATGTTACTACTGAAAGAACTTCCAGTACTTCAATACAAGCCCCTTAGTGTTTATTGGAGAAGAAGCCTTTCCCTATTAGAAAATTTAATGTGTCCATTTCCTGGACTGTCACTGAGTGAGGAATAAAGATTATTTAACTTGAGGTTATCAAGGACTAGAACGATGGTGTTGGAATTATGGCCAGCAAGTGATATTTCTCTGAAAAGAAATAGAAACTTCTGTAGAATACGCAAGATGTTGTTATTCAGTGTACCTGTGTCTTGTATGATATAATAATCGATAAAGATGGGCAGGACACCTACCTCAGTTGTTTGTCCACCAGCTTGTAATCAAAAACTAAGATTTGGCAGCATGCTGTCAAAATGGCAGAACAACAGTAGAGCTACAAGAAGAGCGAGGAGTGTCAGTTTTTGAATGACACTCTATGTCAACAATCATTAATGCAAACATATTTCATGACAGTTTATTGAATACTGTAACTATTGTAGGAATCAATTTCTTTGTCATAATGATAAAATCTATACATGAGTTAGATGTGGTAATACACAACACTTTTTGTGTTATTTATTTCTCATGCTTTTGTAGTTATTTATTTTAAATTGTGTACTTAGTCTGCTCCACAATCTTGAGCTACTTCATTCCAAGCTGGGTATACCAGATACCTTTTGTTGTGTTTGTTTTTCTGGGTGGTAATGCACATTATTAATGAGCCTTTTAATGTCCATTGCAAGAAACCACTACATAAAATCGCACAAAACACAGACCTGCTTGTGACTACATCACTTCGCATCGCTTGGCTCCGTTTTCAATCTAAAGGTGTACCAGGCTGTTCCATTGTTAAACCAAGCCCGTTCATTGCCACAAGATTTCTGTACATCATTGCTCAGCTTGGTTCAGCATCGTGTTGCGAGCAGTGTGAATTCAGCCTTGAAACGAGAAAGCAGCTGTTTGGGTTGCAGAACACATGTGGAGTGCACATGGCCTTTTGTTAGGAGATGGACAGTAGTTTGAAGATCTCTGATCAACGCTGGCCAGTCAATTGGCAGAGAGTAAAATGTGATCAGGTACACACACTTCGAATGTCAAAATTTTAACAGTAAATTGCTGAAGTATCTTTAATAAAGTTCCTGCGTTTATCATTCGCTAGGATAGCTGTTGTGTTCAAATTATGCTGGGAACCAGAAACTGGATGAGATCCACAGTAAAAAGTTCCAAAATATTCAATTAGGAGTGAAATGTAATCAGAAAGACAGGTTGGAGATCAGAGGAGGGGAGAGCTAGGGGTGTACACTGCACCGACAAAAATGTTATGACTAGTGAGATTGATACTGAATCTGACTGCAAAGTTATCTGGACATGAGCAACTGCTGTAGTTGAAGTCAAATTAATCACTGGATCTTTTTCTGTCCACCTAGAGCTGCATCAAACCAGTCTCTGGACTGAAGACCACAACAACAACAACGATTGTAATGTAACAATTGCAGAAGCATTCAAAGAAAGTCTCTGCGCAGAAGCTTGAAAGTACCTTGAACGTGCTGTAGAGGCAACTTTAATTTACCGAGTCTCGATGGGATGTTTCTGGATTGTTGCAGGTGGTACAGACACACTCTTGTGAAGAAGTTCTGAACACTTTCTCTGAAAGCTGCCTTGAGCAACTAGTGAGGCAACATATGTGTATTGAAAATATTTTAGACCTTCTAGCTACAAATAGGCTTGACACCTGACTTTATCGATACTCAGTACGGGGATTAGTGTTACAATGTTACCATAGCCATAATGGTTACTGAAGTTAATAACTATATCAAGAAGTCTAGGAGTGTTTTTATGCTGCAAAGAGCAGATAAACAGTTGTTAGCATAGTTCCAATATGATGAACAAGAGGATTAAAGACAGAAAAGACCCCACCATGGTTTTATAACAAAAATTCAGAAAATGTCAACAGCACAAAGTTTCTATAGGGGGCATTCAAATGAAACCGGGTCACTAGTGTAAGGTAATGGTAACAATTTTATTAACTCAGAGAAATGTAGCCATACACAGTACACATACTCGAAAATCGTTGCCAAAACTGTTGGCACATTTATCCCATTGTAACACAAACCAGTTGATTACATGCTTGAAGAAGCTAGTAGGCTGCTGTCGGATCCAGGCCTGAACCCAGTCACAGACTTCGTCTTCCGTTGTGAATCAATGTCTCTGAATAGCTTGTTTTAGAGTTAAAAACACATGAAAGTCTCATGGTGAAAGGTTGGGATTGTACGGTAGATGTTCCAGCAGTTTTCCACCTAAACTGCTGCAGTGTCATCTTCACCACATTGGCCCTTTGTGGGCGGGTATTATCATGCAGGGGGATAATGCCAGTGGACAACATGCCTCAGTGTTTAGAGTGAATGGCTTGTGTAAAGTGGCTAGATAATGTTGGGCACTGATGGTGGTTCCCGTTCCAGGCACTTGACGAGCAGCAAGCCCTTGTGGTCAAAAAAAGGAGGACATCGTGACCTTACCAGACGGAACTGGTTTGCACGGCCTTGGATATCTTTGGAGATGGTGAAGTCGCATGTTTCCACTGCTTGCTCTGATGCTTGCTTTCCAGTTCAAAATTTTGACACCCACTTTCGTCACCTGTGACAGTATGTGACAGAAAGCCATATTCCTCCTCATGATAATGTAGCAGATGACTCAAAGACAGCGCCATTCGAGTACTGTGCTGTTTGGCGGTCTATTGGTGGGGAACCCACTGTGCACAGATTTTTCGAAAGTTAAAGTGTTGATGCATTATGATGTGGGCAGTGCCCATGCTAATACCCAGTAACCGATGAATCTCGTCCACAGTGATTCTGCAGTTGTCCAAGACTAAAGCATTCACTTCTGCAACCATTTCCAATGTGATGACATGATGAGCTTGTTCAGGATGAGGATCAGCTTCCAGTGGCTTGTGCCCCTCAAGGAATTGTTTGCACCATCCCTCAACACTTGAACAATCCAGACTGTGCTCACCATACACAGGCTTCGTCTGTCGATACATTTCATGGCTCCCAGGTCCCGCCACCAAAAATTGAATCACTCCTCATTCTTACTTACTTGCCTGCATGTTCGGTAGTGGATGTTAACTTGTGTAACTACATTTTCTTCAGCATGAAACCATACTGGCACTATGCAACATCAAATGGTGCGCGCATGCATCAGTCACTCTACAAAATAGATGGTGCCACCTTATCTGCAGTTATGTGGTGCCACCTTACGTGTAAGGCAAAGGTAGATGCACTGACCAGGTTTCATCTGAATGAACTTTGTACAAATTTGTGCATGTATAAGAAGTTCAATGTGCAAAGCATACAACAACCTCATCATACACCATCATGCGTTAGCAAAAGATCTTGCCAAGAATCCTAGAAAATTCTGGCCCCCACATAAAATCACTAAGAGGATTGAGAGCTTCTGTTCATACATATTTATTCCTGTTAAGGATCACAACACGTTTCATACAAGGTATTAGTTGTGGTCAATGAAGACAGTGCTCAGAATTGAGTACACAAAATTCTAATCACACCAAATCAGCATATGTTAAATGGCTCAGACTAAATGTGATAAGCAAACTGAATGTATTTTGGCCTGAAGATGGTCATTACTGACCAGAAATTAATAATCTGGTATAAAACATTTTGTGCTCTGTAACTGTACCTCTTTGGATCAATGTGGAGTTTTGCTCAACTACATCATAACTCGTGAGCTTCTATTCAGTCACTCATATACATTCTGGTGTGGCAGTAGAATGCAGAAATTGGAAAGCTGATGTTTTAAATCTCACATTAAAAAAAAATTATTCATGCAGAATGGTTGTACAGACATAACGTAATTTGACCAACACATTGTCTCCAATTTGGAGGACATAGAAATAGGTATCCTCAATGTTGAGAAGCAACTGAAAGAGTTGAAAACAAATAAAAGGGTACACAATGACCTTAAAACCCAGAATGAATTTTTCACTTTGCATTGGAGTTTGCACTGATGTGAAACTTCCTGGCAGATTAAAACTGTACACGACATCAAGACTTGAACTCAGGACCTTTGCCTTTTGCGGGTAAGTGCTCTGCCAACTGAGCTATCCAAACATGACTCACAACCTGTCTGCAATAACCTTTCTTCCAGGAATGCTAGTCCTGAACGATTTGCAGTAGAACTTCTACGAAGTCTGGAAGGTAGAAGATGAGATACTACTGAAAGTAAAACTGAGAGCAGGTCATGAGTCGTGCTTGGACAGCTCAGTCAGTAGAGCAGTTGTTTGTGAAAGGCAAACATGCCAAGTTCCAATCTCTCCCCAGCGCACAGTTTTACTCTGCCAGGAAGTTTCATACTTAACATTGTTTCATTTCAGAATTCTTGGGCATAAACTAAGTTCAGATATAATAAATTTCCTTGAGGGAGAAAAGCTTATATCCACAAACCAACAAACACCTTGTGCGAAACTAAACTTGCCTCTTTCTCAAATGATATCTCCAAATAATAGATGAAGAGCAACAGGTGGATTCCATATTTCTAGATTTTCAGAAAAGCTTTTTATACAGTGCCACACTGTAGACTGTTAACGGAAGTCCAAGTATACAGAATATACTAGGTATGTGAAGGGCTTGAGGACTTTTTAAATAAACGTGCCGTACATTGTTCTGGATCATGAGTGTTTATTGACAGAAGGGTATTGTCAGTATCGCCCCAGGAAAGTATAACAGGACAACTCCTGTACATAAATGCTCTGATGGATAGGATGAGCAGGAATTTGCTGACAATGCTGCATTGTACAGGAAAGTGTAATCATTGAGTGACTGTAGCACAGTACAGAACAACTTAGACAAAATTTCTGTTTGGTGTGATGAATAGCAGCTTGCTCTGAATGTTAAGTGCAACCTAGTACAGATGGGTAGGAGAAACAATCCTGTAACATTGGCATACAACTTGACTGATGCACTGTTTACAACAGTCATATCACTTAAATATGTAAGTGTGAAGTTGCAAAGCACCACGGAATGGAAAAAACACATAAGGTTGATGATAAGGAAACCGAATTGTTGATATTGATTTACTGGGAGAACTTTAGGAAGAGGAGATAACACACAGAACAATTTTGTGGCCAATTTTTGAATACTGCTAGAGCATTTGGAATTATCAACATGTCAGATTAAAGTAAGACATAAATCATTCAGAGATGTGCTGCTCAATTTGTTACTAATAGGTTTGATCAACTCACAAGTATCACGGAAGTAGTCTGTGTACTCGATGAGAATACCTGGACAGAAGAAGACATTATTTTTGGGAAACAGTATTGAGGAAAGTTGGAGAGCTGGCATTTGTGCCAGACTGCAGATTGATCCTACTGCCACCAAATTTCATTACACATAAGGATCATGAAGATGAGAAAAATCAAGGCTTGTACAGAAGCTGGAACATGGAAGAGAATGACTAATGGTCACCCTCCCGTCATGCGGCATGACAACTCATGGGGGTGGGCGGGAGAGAGAATCATTGTAGGCCTGCCAGATAGCATGCTCGCTATTCATTATGAAGAAAAGGATATGGGATAAACTTCATCTGATTCAAATGTTCACACTAAAATAAATAAGAAACTTAGAAGACAATATAAAGCTCTCATTGTAAAAGCTGATCGGGAGGCTTTGCAAATGATGTATGATGGGCATTACCTAAGTACAACACTAGATTTCTTCCAAAATGACAGCGTAAAAGAACTTTAACCTGATTCAAACATCAAATCATGTACAATTTTTTAAAAAATTCGAACGCAGTAACTTCCTGTCATCCTTTAGTGAAAATTTTAAATCTACAGTAATGAACCTCGCAGCTCCAAAGCTGTTATTATAACCTAAAACTCGATGTACTCTCACTAATTCGGAGATAACCCCATTCTACCGAATTAGTAAAAAATTTAATGACTTGTTGAATAAGGCTTGTCATTTCATAAGAATTTTGATTTAAATGATAGCTCTAAGTTTGCAGAAGTGTTCCTGCACAATGTCAAGTGCTGGTACATCAATCAAGAACAGAAGAGCAGACAGGGCTGTGAGACGACGACATTCAGCAGTACGCTGACTGACTCCTCTCTAGGATGACACCAAGACAACAGCGGCATCTAGGCAAAGAGAATATAAGCAACGCACCACCTGGCCGTGGCCAGTTGAAGACTAGCTGTTCCATGAATGCTGCTGCAGCAACGTCTGAACTGTATTGTTTCACTTGTATTAGGAGTTACATACTCTGAAGAGACATCTAATTTGACTGTCACCAATTGCTTATGACACACAACTGTAAATTCCCAAAGTTAAGTATTGTCATATGTCCTATTGTGTTAAAAATTCATTCATATGATTTGCTTGAATTGTTGTCTCGCAATCTGAGAAGCAGGTTTTCTAGGCACCCTATATTAGACAAGTGGGCAGGGCTCAACACTGGCGACGAGGTGGTCAACAGATTCCATAGCAACAACCCAGAGCCTAGCTACCAGAAATTTTCTTTTGTGTTTCACTGGCACCTTAATTCTACATTTGCTTCTCTTTGCAGGAGTGCATTTACTTGCTTTAAACATCTCTTAAACTGTTTTTCGCTAATCAGTGTTTTTCAGGTGGGTGTTACAGAAATTTTCTTTGCTTTTGTACTTATTTTTATTGCTTACCTTGTCTGTTTCTTGCATTTGTCTCTTCCAATATGCCCAACTGACCTATCCCACCCCCTGCTCAAGCACCACAGCTGCAAGCGTTAGATGCAATGCAGCTAATGCAGATGTTTTCAGTTTCAGAGTCAACAAATCACATCTCTACTAAATACAGTACAGCAGCTGCTGGTGAATGAAACAAATACAGTGAATCAGGTGCCTACAGTATCTCCAAGTGCTATACCATCTTTTCACCAGTTTCATGAACAAGAGGAGGACTGACTCGAGTGGTTGCAACAGTTTGAAGCCCATGTAATTGCCCACAGTGTACCAGACGCTGTGAAACTTCCCTATCTATTGTCCATGGTAGGCAGGACAGTGTTTAGATTCATTCAAAAACTTTTCCCTAAGCCCATGCCGAGAGAACTTTCATATGACCAGGTTGTAGATTCGCTAACTAACTATTGTGACCAACAAGTTAATGTTGTAGCAGCTAGGTATCAGTCCTTTAATTGCAAGAAGTGGTCTGAATAAACTTATCGCAAGTGTGTAACAGATTTGCATGGTATGACAAGGAAATGCAAATTCAGATGTGCTTGTGGTGCTTTGTATTCAGATGTTATGTTGCGTGGTGCAGTCATGTACAATGTAACTGATGTCAAACTTAGAGAACAGATTTTGAAACAGTCCGATCCATCATTTCAGCACATATGCAAATATTATGTTATTACGATACCAGTGTCATGTCGGCTGATAAGTTTGAGCAGCCAGCAATTTGTTAGGTAAAGTTGCCTCTTGTTCATGACTGGCCTATTAAGCAAGCTTGCGCATGCCATGCTGCGTGAACTATTCTCCACACTCTTCCATAACCGGCACTGAAGGGTGGGCAAAAGTTGCATCGTGCCACATGATATTGTGTTTTACAGGATTTTTAGTGGCAGCAGACAGTGTGTGCGAGGTGAGGTCATTTGTTGACTTGGTGCATGCATGTACCTCATTTCAGGTCCTGATGAATTGCTGCACCGACATCACAATCAAATTCACCACTGTCATGTGCATCGTGATCCTTCTGTGTTTCTTCTCCCAGATTCACAGATCCTGAGGACAGCGCGGCCACAGCAGCCGCCAGAGGGTGTCATTACGAAACTGGGGGACGACCTCATGGAGACGGAGCCTTTGTCTTCTCCTCCACCTCCTCTCGCCCTACCCAATGGACCCATCCATAATACAGCACAGGCACCTTCAATGTCTTGCCTCTGGAGGTGGACGCGTACCCTTCGGTCATTTTCTGGGGGATGTTTCCGTCTGAGCGAAGGCTGGATGATGGGGTATGTCCAGTTGGGGGGGGGGGGGGGGGGGGGAGGGGGGGAATACACCGTAATGTCAAGCACCGGCACATTGGTCAAAAACGGAAGAGCAGAGAGGGCTATGTGACTGACCCCTCTCTAGGATGACACCAACACAGCAGCGGTCATCGGCGTCTAGGTGAGGAGAATAATATTATCACTGCACTGCTTGGTCACAGCCAGTTGAAGATTAGCCATTTTACGAATGCTGCAGCAGCAGGTTATGAACTGTATTGTTTCAGTTGTATTGAAGAGACTTCTTATTTGACTGTTGCCAATTGCTTGTGGCACACCATTGTAAATTCCCGAAGTTAAGTATTTTCATTTATCTTACTGTAATAAAAATTCATTAACGCAATTTTCTTGAATCGTTGTCTAGTGATCCGAGAAGCACATTTCCCAGGCACCCTGTATTAGATGAGGAAGCAGGACACAACAGAAAGCATAATAGACATTCTCATTCCAATCACAGCTAGATTCAAACCATTTTGGTATAGTAAATAAGTATATACAAATATATCAGTTAATTGAACAATTTCATTAATTAAAAATTCTGTGCTTAAATAAAAAAGTTCAGTAGGCCAGAAATTTATGAATTTATAAAACTAGTGACCTGTCTGCTACCATATAACTATTTAAACCTCATTGTCGAATTTAATGTGCAGGAAGGTGGCTTAGCAAAGGGCAGCTGCCTATCTAGTCTGTTGGCTAACATTTATGTAGATCATGTAGGGACAATATTTTTATAGGTTATTACAGTAATAACCAGAAAATTAATATTACATGTGGTGTTGTCCAAAGAGGGAAGCCCCATAGTAAAGTTGGTACGTTATCACATACCCAAAAGCTAAAGAGTGTCGCCACTCACCCCACTCTGATAGCAGCATCAGTCAGAACTTTGTACCAAAGTTCATAGTGAAATGCAATGTGATATTTGACTCTCATTCAGTACCAGAATAACTACAGTTGTGACATTACAGTATTGTTGAAAGTAATAAACTGTTATCATTGTGTTCTGTCACTGTATCCATTATTGTGAAAAGGACAGGTTGCTACTCACCATAATGACTTTTTTTTTTTTTTGTTACAGGCAAGCAAAACAAAACTTTCACACATTAAGCTTTCGACCAAAGCCTTCTTCAGAAAAGAGAACACAGTCTCACATGCAAGCACACCTCATGCACAGTGATAATTGTCTCCGACCAGAACGCAATTATTTTGCATCAAACGAAAGCAGTAATCTTGAGTGGGGCGGTGAATGGGATGGAATAGAAGGATACAGTTGGGGCCAGCACTGTCTGGCGGAGCGTGTGGGATATAGATGGAAGCATTATGAGGTTGCCAGACACAGCATCAAGAGGCTGTGGGGGAGGAAGGGGGAGGAGAATGGGTAACGGAAAAGGAAAGAAAGAGATAAGAGGAAAAGACCAATGGATACGCTGGTAAAGAGTGGGATTTGTGGAAGGCGATGGTGTGGATGGCTGTGAAACACCAACGACCCCAGTTGCAGAACATCTGCTGCTGTGATGAAGAAGAGTTCCAAGTGTCAAATCGGGGGAAAGATGAAAGTGTCTTAGAAAGTCAGCCACCAGCGCAGTTTTCCTGACATTGACGATGAAAAACTGCCATGGAAATATGTCTTCTAAACACAAGCCCAAGGTTCGAGATGTGGTCCCGTATACTGCTATACATTAATCATTCTGGCTTTGGTTGCCCTCATGGCATGTCACTCACTTCAGACCTGGTGTAGACAAGAAAATGGCTGCGAGTATGATCCTGGACGGGGGATGGTGTACAACTTGATTGGTTAATGTGTTGAATAGGTAGGCGCTTGTAGTAGTGGGACTGTTGTGAATCATTCTTCCCATCTGGTTATCAAAGATAGCATGCAGTTGTGTGTTCTATCGGGTGAAACTAACAAGGGCATGGCTGTGTCATCTTGTCGATGTGCGGATTGTTGTTGACACCTGGCTGGGGGTCGTGGCCAGGGTGGCTGTGATTGATATCATCCTCAATGGCATTCGGGCACACTCAGTTCCGTGTTGCCATCCATCACGGCATGGAGCCTGACTGAGGCAGAGGTGCTCAGTGTTGTCTGCTGAAGTTCTGCATTTTCAATGTAGTAACACAGCTAGAAATCTGTCTTCCAAAATTATTTTCCTTTCTGATGACTTATGTTCATGTGAGATCATTGCCAGTTGAAACTGAAGAGATAACTTCACTATCCTGTGTCTACAGGGTGTGATCTGGCTTGAGTGTGACACTGATTAAGATTCAAAGGGACATGAGAGTTTAGAGAGCATTTTGGTGCCTAACGTTCATCATAAATAACTTCTTGTAACTACTGTTGGGGCATTCTACCGAGGCATTGGAGGAGTGCTTTCTTCACAGTGCTGTACTTGTTGTTAACCGGGATCAACAAACCCATGTCACTAAAAATGTCAGTGTGCTAACATAACTGGTTTGAAGAATGTGATGAACTTGGAGGTGTCATTGGAAATTCCATGGTTGTAGATAATGCACTTAGTGATAGCAAACCACACTGTTAGTTGCTCAGGGAGGAATGGTGACAGTTAGCAATGTGGATTGAGGTGAACAGTAGTGTTGTCAAAATTCTCGTCTGCGTGTGGGATCACAGCTGGTTGGAGAGCAACGATGCACAAGATATCGTGAGACAGCCATGATGTGGAAGTAAATACATTGAAAGTATTCAAGCATGGCCCGACTGGGTAGGCTCCATATGGTTGTGCTAACAAGTTTGTCAGAATTCTATGCAGGGCAGTAAATGCAAAATTCTGCTGTGTCTGTCTGTGGCAGTGTGCTGAAGAGCATCTCACTGGTATGCAAACAAACTGCCTTGTTACCAACGTGAACTAAAATATTGGTAATCAGTACACACTGTTCAGTTACACAGGGACATTGCCGACAGCTCTGGCACTGCATAAGAAAATATCATTTTCACATCTTACAAAAGGCAAACATTGTTCCTGTTGATGCAAAGCACTAATCTGAGTACTGTATACGTTACTGTATTGTATTCATTCTTCTCCCCCACTAAAGCTGTGAGATGGTTTGTTGTTGTTGCATTTAATATGAGACAAAGAACTCAGGATAATCCATTGTAGGTGCCAGTGTTCTTCACTGATTGTGAAGAGGACCCAGGTGAGGAAGCTCCAGATAAAATGAGTAGACTGGAAGTGCTTAATAGTAAATGTTATTGGTTGTCAGCAATACATGCAACTTGAGTGCTTACTACGGAAGCTCATAACCAACTAAATTCAAAGGTATCCATGCAGCACCACTGTGTCACTGACCAGAGAGTTTTTCCTATGTTAGCTACTTGATGACAAAAAAGTGCCTTCTCATTAAAGTTAATAAATCTGATAAAAAAAAATCTGCTCTTACATTTGTAATTTATAGTTAACTATACTTCTATTTCTTTCCTATAGACAATTCTGTTTCAGTTTCTTTTATTTATATGCAGTTTAATGGAAATTCATTTCATATTTATTAGAAATGTAACTTTACAGCAGTAAACAAATATAATAGTTTTCAAAAGAATGTTCTTATTTCTGTCATAGTTTCTTTTGGTAGCTCACAATAGGATCTAAAAGAGATGCAGCAGCTCAGAAGCTCTCAAGGTTGGTGACCACTGGTTTAAACCATTCCATAGTAATGCAAAAGTTAAAATATTGTGGAATAGCAAGTTCATGGTTTTTTATGTTTTCTGAATCACAGAAAGCAATATGTATCAGTTCCATGCCAGTCACATGGCAGTAGGCACAGACATAGTGTACCACAAGGTTCCATTTTGGGTACTCAGCTGTTTCTGATATGCATAAATAATCTTCCATGTGTAATTTGAGAAACGCGAATTTTGTTATTTTTGCAGATGGTACAAGTATCGGAATAAAAAATAGTATCGGTCTCCTTACTAAAGAAGCGGCCCGTGAAATATTTGATAACATTAACAGACAGTTCAAGGCAAATGGATTAGCATTGAATTGTGACAAGACGCTGTACATACAGCAAAATTCCATAAGCTATAAAAATAAATTTCTCAAAGAATGAGATACAGGAAATAGAAAGTGTTAAATTTCTGGAACTACAGATATATTACAACCTCAACTGGAAAACCCAGTGCCTAGAATTAATGAAGTTTCTTGGTTCAGCTGTGTTTGTAGTATGTATAATTACCAATAAATGTGTTTTAGAAATGAAGAAACTATTGTATTTTCCATATTTCCATTCTTTAATGAGTTATGGAATTATTTTATGAGGAAATTGAAGTTAAGGGTTTAGTTTTTCAGCATACAGAAGCAATGTATAAGGATTATATCTGGTATTAATTCAAGAACTTCCTGCAGAGACTTAGAGAAATACTTCACAATACCTATATTCATTATTGTTCTTTATCATCACAAATATTTCTCTTTTTATGAAAAATAGAGGAAGGCCTGAATATAACACTATAACCAAAAACAACCTCTGCAGAGATCTCAAAGGGTTAACATTAGTACAGAAAGTAGTCAGATACATGTGTGTTAAGAACCTACCAGAGCAAATTAAATATCATAGAGATAATGTAGTGAAGTTTAAGACTCAATTAAAGAACCTTCTATTGGATGACTTCTCCTACTCCATTGAAGTGTATTTTCATGATACTCTTCAGTTTGATGTCTTTCTGTATTCCAGAGACCATTCTCTGTTGCATCCTTTGAATATGACTGATGTAATGTAACATAACACGTGCTATTAACTTTGAGTTAATTTTAGCAAAAGCCCAATCATTACCATCTTCAGTACCTAAACTTGTGTAGACGTTGCCTGCTTGTCCATGGTTCAGAATGGAGTGGGAAGATGGTGGTAGGATGCTCAACAAGCTTCCGTCTAAAATAAATAAAAAATTGGGGATCTATAGCAATTCAAAACAAAATTAAAAACATTGTGTGGTCTTTATATAAATTGTGTAAATATCTAACTTCAGGAATGAAAATTTCTAATAGCTACATGGCAACTAACAGTGTTTGTTATAATTCTTCATGATAAGTAATAATTAACTGTAAACCAGGACTCAGTATTTATAGATGTGAAAAATATTTTCTTTGAAAAATACCATTGTAATCAAGTAAATATTTGCAAATAAACATCATCATGTAGTAACACTGATGCAGAAGCAGCTTTCTTACTAATTTACTCAATTAAATTTAGATGGCATAGGTGTGAAAAACATTATAAGGTTTTATTTTTGAATTGGTCACTTTTTTATGATAACAATCATAACTTGTTTTATCCTTCAGAGGCTACCTTCAAATGCTGTGGGTGGCATTTAATAAACAAGTGTTCATGTGTTGGCAACACTTTGAATGCTTGTTCATCAAATGACACTGATAGCATCTGAAGATGGCCCTTGAAGGCCAAAACTGGTTATGACTGTACCATAAAAAGTGATTGGTAAAAAAAAAAAAAAAAAAAAAAAAAAGCGCCTTACAGTAAGTCAGTCACAGTCTCCATAAACAGAATGTTGTTTTTTTTCCAAAATCCTGAAAAGCAAAGGTTTACAGTTAGAGTTTATATAATGTCTTTGTCTTTCCTGGACTCATTCCACATCTATGAACATCTTGATGGATCTATGGAACATGATTAATGGATGTATGAATGTATAATAATAATGAAAATTCCTGGCTGGAACAATATGTAAAATAACTGAAAAGCAACCATTCACCATTGGCAGTAGTATCATGTAGCCAATGTATAAAATGGCAGTGTGTTGGCAGAGCAGTCATTTGTACCAAGATGATTCATATGAAAAGGTTTCTGAGGTGATTATGGCCACACGACTGGAATTAACAGACTTTGAACACAGAATGTAAGTTGGAGATGTCCTCATGGGACATTCCATTTTGGAAATCATTAAGGAATTCAATATTCTGAGATCCACAGTGTAAGGAGTGTGCCAAGAATACTAAGTTTCAGGCATTACCTCTCACCATGGACAATAAAGTGGCTGAGCCTTCTTCACTTAACAACCAAGAACAGCAGAATTTTCATAGAGTTGTCATAGCTAACAGACAAGCAACACTACTTGAAACAACCATAGAAATCAATGTGGGATGTAAGACAAACATATTCGTTAGGACAATGTGGCAAAAATTGATGTTAATGGGCTATGGCAGCAGACGACCAACGTGAGAGTCTTTGCTAACAGCATGACTTTCTCTGCATTGCCTCTCCTGGGTTCAAGACCATACCTGGAAAACTATGGCCTGGTAAGAGCTGAGTGTAGGATTCAAGTGTGGCATGAACCCCATGAAGCCATGAACCCAAGTTGTCAACAATGCACTGTGCAAACTAGTGGTGGCTCCATACTGATGTGGGCTGTATTTACGTGGAATGGACTGGGTTCTGATTGTGTTAGGCTACTTGGAGTCTAGTTGCAGCCATTCACGGAACAACTACTGAATTTTTATCGATGACAATGCACCATATCACTGGGCCACAATTGTTTGTGACTGGTTTGAAGAATATTCTGGACAATTTAAGCGGATGATTTGGCCAGCCAGACCACCTGACATGAATCCCATCAAACATTTATGGGACATAATCAAGAAATCAGTCCATGTGCAAAACCCTGCACTGGCAACAGCTCTGAAAATATGGATGGGGGTAGGCATCATGGCTCAATATTTCTTTAGGGATTTTCCAATGACTTGTTGAGTCCATGTCATGTCGAGTTGTTGCACTATGCCAGTCAAAAGGAGGTCTGACACAATATTGGGAGGTAGCTCATGATTTTTGCCACCTCAGTTATATAGAAATTGTTATTACGTTTTGTTTTTTGGGTTCATCTGAAAGTGATTTTTATTGTCAGCAACAATATCATTAGAAGTAATGATACTGAGAAAAGAATGTAAGATTTGCAAGATCTGTGAAGAAACATTTACTTGACATGTGGTTATTTACTAGCACACTATTCTTACTGATCACTTTTGTTCAATAAATAATTTATTTACTTCAGTTGTATTGCTTTTGAGGCAAGGGTGCCCATACATGGGGACAAGAAGTGGGTTACAGTCCACCACCCACCCCCTCTCCCCCCAGGTCTCAGGAAAGAAAAAAAAATTTAGGAATACAAATTGGTGCCAAACTCATTTGGGAAGAATATATCAATGAAATGTGTAAAAAGATCTCACGAGTATCCTACTTCATACGGAAACTGAGAGATACGGTCAGTAGTAACTATCTCCATATGGTGTACTTCAGGCTCTTTCAGTCACACATCTCATATGACCTTCTCATATGGGAACATTCGCCTCATATCAGTAATGTTTTGAAAGTCCAGAAAAAGTTGTCAACAGAAATGAGGCAAACATTGGCATTCCAAGACACAGGCTAGCTATGACAGGAAACTCCCATAAAGTAAATGCCCTCAAAATTTTTAACAAGCTGTCTCTCACTGCTCAGACCCTGCCATTCAAAAAATTCAAAACAAAATTATATGACTGACTGACATAAAACCCATTATGTGATATGAAAGAACTCTATGATATGGACAGTACTGACATTAACATTTAAAATTATAACTGTATATAAGATAGTTAATGTGTACATGAGTTGTAAAGGTTAATTGTAATAATTTAAGTGCAACTGTAACTTGATATTATTAAGATTACCTGATATTATTAAGAAAGTCTATTCCATTTTATGCTTCTCAGTATGAAAGAGCCTCCTGGTTAATGCATCAATGCTTTGATTCCATTTTAACTGACTGTGCAACTAGGCTCTGCGACATGCTGTATAAATGAAACAATTTATACTAGTTTGGCAAATAAGACTGAACCTAACCTCAATCTCCGCTGTAGATCCACTTAAACCATGAATGAGAAACAATATCATTCACTGAAAAAGTTTAGCTATTTAATATTTAGTGAACTAAATAATGTTTGTAATTTGTACTTACTTTTTTCCCCCCATAAAATAAGTGTAACAAGTGAATCATTTTCTATTAAATGAAACAATAAAAACTCATATATTCTTTCTCATGGAACAGCTAACAATCAAAACTGATCTCTGACAAATATGTATCATTAAAAGGGACAAGTGTGCAAACTGCTGCATGATCCCAATAAATTTTCTTTTTTATTTGATGTGTTTATTTTGAAACACAAATTATTGTGTGACAGGATGTGGACATGGAGCAAGTTAAAACATTTTATTCATTATTACATTCATCTCATTAACAGTCACTATAGAGCTTAGAAACACAAATTTTGGACACTACCTAAATATATAGTTTCATTTATAAAATAGAAAGATCATTTGCATGACTTAAAGGATGCAATGAGATTTATAAGCGTAATTAAAGCAGCATGAGACATTGAAGTGGGACAACATAAAAAGATATGACTCTCTTAACCTATTAGTGTCATCCATTGCCATATGGCAACGTTTGTAACACTTTTTTAAAATCGTTGATTTCACGACATCAACAATGCCAGAGTGTTGACAGCACTGGATTCTGTTCCGCAAGACTGTAAAGATCACTACAATGCAACAGTTTTAACAATACATTTAAATTCTGCGGTGTAAGCAGTGTTGGAAGTCGTCAATTGCTGAATGACGAAGAAAAATGGAGTATAAGTTCAAGTAAGTATGTTTTACACAGTAACTTACGATATATAATTTTGTTTTTTAGTGTGGTTGTGCTTTAAATACTCAAATATATATTCTTTGGAGGTTACTGCTTGCTGTGAAATAAATTACGTTCATTTAGGCTGTCTGAAAATCAGTGTTGCCATATGACAACGCTAGGCGCTTGTACTCAGTAAAAAGATGAATTTTCTCTTTTTTTTTTAGGAGAGGTTTCTCACGTGTTGAGGTGCTGGAGATTCTTTATAATGACGGTATTGAAGGTGATGTATTTGTTGAGGTCCAATATATAGAAAGAAACTTCCACATGGGAAACAATATATTAAAAACAAAGATTCCAAGACTTACCAAGCGGGAAAGCGCAGGTAGACAGGCACAATAAATAAAACACACAAACACACACACAAAATTTCTAGCTTTCGCAACCAACGGTTGCTTCTTCAGGAAAGAGGGCAGGAGAGGGAAAGACAAAAGGATGTGGGTTTTAAGGGAAAGGGTAGTAAGGAGTCATTCCAATCCCGGGAGCGGAAAGACTTACCTTAGGGGGAAAGAAGGATAGGTATATACTCGCGTGCACACACACACACACACACACACACACACACACACACACACACACATATCCATCCATACATACACAGACACAAGCAGACATATTTAAAGGCAAAGAGTATGGGCAGAGATGTAAGTCGAGGCCGAAGTGTGGAGGCAAAGATGATGTTGAATGACAGGTGACGTATGAGTGGCGGCAACTTGAAATTAGCGGAGATTGAGGCCTGGTGGATAACAAGAAGAGAGGATATATTGAAGGGCAAGTTCCCATCTCTGGAGTACGGATAGGTTGGTGTTGGCGGGAAGTATCCAGATAACTCGGACGGTGTAACACTGTGCCAAGATGTGCTGGCCGTGCACCAAGGCATGTTTAGCCACAGGGTGATCCTCATTACCAACAAACACTGTCTGCCTGTGTCCATTCATGAGAATGGACAGTTTGTTGCTGGTCATTCCCACATAGAAAGCGTCACAGTGTAGGCAGGGCAGTTGGTAAATCACGTGGGTGCTTTCACACATGGCTCTGCCTTTGATCGTGTACACCTTCCGGGTTACAGGACTGGAGTAGGTGGTGGTGGGAGTGTGCATGGGACAGGTTTTAAACCGGGGGTGGTTGCAAGGGTAGGAGCCAGAGGGTAGGGAAGGTGGTTTGGGGATTTCATTGGGATGAACCAAGAGGTTACGAAGGTTAGGTGGACAGCGGAAAGACACTCTTGGTGGAGTGGGGAGGATTTCATGAAGGATGGATCTCATTTCGGGGCAGGATTTTAGGAAGTCGTATCCCTGCTGGAGAGCCACAATCAGAGTCTGATCCAGTCCCGGGAAGTATCCTGTCACAAGTGGGGCACTTTTGGGGTTCTTCTGTGAGAGATTCTGGGTTTGAGGGGATGAGGAAGTGGCTTTGGTTATCTGCTTCTGTACCAGGTCGGGAGGGTAGTTGCGGGATGCGAAAGCTGTTTTCAGGTTGTTGTTGTAATGGTCCAGGGATTCAGGACTGGAGCAGATTCATTTGTCACGAAGGCCTAGGCTGTAGGGAAGGGACCGTTTGATATGGAATGGGTGGCAGCTGTCATAATGGAGGTACTGTTGCTTGTTGGTGGGTTTGATGTGGACGGATGTGTGAAGCTGGCCATTGGACAGAGGGAGGTCAACGTCAAGGAAAGTGGCATGGGAATTGGAGTAGGACCAGGTGAATCTGATGGAACCAAAGGAGTTGAGGTTGGAGAGGAAATTCTGGAGTTGTTCTTCACTGTGAGTCCAGATCATGAAGATCTCATCAATAAATCTGTACCAAACTTTCGGTTGGAAGGCTTGGGTAACCAAGAAGGCTTCCTCTAAGCAACCCATAAATAGGTTGGCATAAAAGGGGGCCATCCTGGTACCCATGGCTGTTCCCTTTAACTGTTGGTATGTCTGGCCTTCAAAAGTGAAGAAGTTGTGGGTGAGGATGCAGCTGGCTAAGGTTATGAGGAAAGAGGTTTTAGGTAGGGTGGCAGGTGATCGGCGTGAAAGGAAGTGCTCCATCACAGCGAGGCCCTGGACTTGCGGGATATTTGTGTATAAGGAAGTGGCATCAATGGTTACAAGGATGGTTTCCGGGCGTTCGAGAAAGTGATTGGTGTCTTTGATGAAGGATGGGAGACTGCATGTAATGGGTTGAAGGTGTTGATCTACGTAGGCAGAGATACGTTCTGTGGGGGCTCGGTAACCAGCTACAATGGGGCGGACAAAATGTTTGGGTTTGTGAATTTTAGGAAGTAGGTAGAAGGTAGGAGTGTGAGGTCTCGATGGGGTCAGGAGATTGATAGAGTCAGGTGAAAGGTTTTGTAGAGGGCCTAAGATTCTGAGGATTCCTTGAAGCTCCGCCTGACATCAGGAATGGGATTACCTTGGCAAAACTTTGTATGTAGAGTTGTCTGAAAGCTGACGCAGTCCCTCAGCCACATACTCCCGACGATCAAGTACCACGGTCGTGGAACCCTTGTCAGCCGGAAGAATGATGATGGATCGGTCAGCTTCCAGATCACGGATAACCTGGGCTTCGGCTGTGGTGATGTTGGGAGTAGGGTTAAGGTTTTTCAAGAAAGATTGAGAGGCAAGGCTGGAAGTGAGAAATTCGTGGAAGGTTTGGAGAGGGTGATTTTGAGGAAGAGGAGGTGGGTCCCGCTGTGATAGAGGACGGAACTGTTCCAGGCTTGGTTCAATTTGGTTAGTGTCTTGGGGAGTTGGATCATTAGGAGTGGGATCAGGATTATTTTTCTTCGTGGAAAAGTGATATTTCCAGCAGAGACTACGAGTGTAGGACAGTAAATCTTTGACAAGGGCAGTTTGGTTGAAGCTGGGAGTGGGGCTGAAGGTGAGGCCTTTGGATAGGACAGAGGTTTCGGATTGGGAGAGAGGTTTGGAGGAAAGGTTAACTACTGAATTGGGGTGTTGTGGTTCCAGATTGTGTTGACTAGAATTTTGAGATGTTGAGGGAAGTGGAGCTGGAAGTGGGAGATTGAGTAGATAGGAGAGACTGGGTCGGTGTGCAATGAGAGGAGGTTGAGGTTTGTTGGAAAGGTTGTGGAAGGTGAGTGAGTTGCCTTTCCGGAGGTGGGAAACCAGGAGATTGGATAGTTTTTTGAGGTGGAGGGTGGCATGCTGTTCTAATTTGCAGTTGGCCTGTAGGAGGATGCTATGAACAGCCGGTGTGGATGTGGGAGAGGAAAGATTGAGGACTTTGATTTGGGATAGGAGTTGACGGGTGTGTTCATTGGCCGAGTCGATGTATAGGTGAAGGATTAGGCGGGTGAGGGCTATGGATTGTGCAGTTTGGAACTGGTATAAGGACTGATGGAAAGAAGGATTGCAGCCAGAGATGGGAACTTTAAGTGTGAGGCCTTTGGGGGTAATGCCAAATGCCCCCTACAAAACCTTGCACCTGACTCCATCAACCTCCTAACCCCACCGACACCCCGTACCCCTACCTTCTACCTTTATCCTAAAATTCACAAACCCAATCATCCCGGCCGCCCCATTCTAGCTTGTTACCAAGCCCCCACAGAATGGACAGGTGTACACTCGCGCACACACACACACACACATATCCATCCGCACATACACAGACACAAGCAGACAACGCTTGTGTCTGTGTATGTGCGGATGGATATGTGTGTGTGTGTGTGTGTGTGTGTGTGTGTGTGTGTGTGTGTGTGTGTGTGTGTGTGTGCGCGCGAGTGTACACCTGTCCTTTCCCCCCCCCCCCCCCTAAGGAAAGTCTTTCCGCTCCCAGGATTGGAATGACTCCTTACCCTCTCCCTTACAACCCACATCCTTTCATTTTTCCCTCTCCTTCCCTCTTTCCTGCCGAAGCAACTGCCAGTTGCGAAAGCTCGTAGTTCTGTGTGTGTGTTTGTGTGTTTTGTTCATGTGCCTGTCTGCCGGCGCTTTCCCGCTTGGTAAGTCTTGGAATCTTTGTTTTTAATATATTTTTCCCATGTGGAAGTTTCTTTCTATTTTATATATATATATATATATATATATATATATATATATATATATATATATATATATACAAAGATGATGTGACTTACCAAACAAAAGTGCTGGCAGGTCAATGGACACACAAACAAACACAAACATACACACAAAATTCAAGCTTTCGCAACCGGTGGTTGCTTCATCAGGTAAGAGGGAAGGAGAGGGAAAGATGAAAGGATGTGGGTTTTAAGGGAAAGGGTAGTAAGGAGTCATTCCAATCCCGGGAGTGGAAAGACTTACCTTAGGGGGGAAAAAGGATAGGTATACACTCGCACACACACACATATCCATCTGCACATACACAGACACAAGCAGACATTTGTAAAGGCAAAGAGTTTGGGCAGAGATGTCAGTCGAGGCGGAAGTACAGAGGCAAAGAAGTTGTTGAAAGACAGGTGAAGTATGAGCGGCGGCAACTTGAAATTAGCGGAGGTTGAGGCCTGGCGGATATCGAGAAGAGAGGATATATTGAAGGGCACTTTTGTGGTTCTTCTGTGGGAGGTTCTGGGTTTGAAGGGATAAGGAAGTGGCTCTGGTTATTTGCTTCTGTACCAGGTCGGGAGGGTAGTTGCGGGATGCGAAAGCTGTTTTCAGGTTGTTGGTGTAATGGTTCAAGGATTCCAGACTTATGCAGATTTGTTTGCCATGAAGACCTAGGCTGTAGGGAAGGGACCGTTTGATATGGAATGGGTGGCAGCTGTCATAATGGAGGTACTGTTGCTTGTTGGTGGGTTTAATGTGGACGGACGTGTGAAGCTGGCCATTGGACAGATGGAGGTCGACGTCAAGGAAAGTGGCATGGGTTTTGGAGTAGGACCAGGTGAATCTGATGGAACCAAAGGAGTTGAGGTTAGAGAGGAAATTCTGAGGACGCTGATGACGACTTTAAATCAACTGCGTTTCTTCCATACTCCGGGAATGTGTCGTCGAAAATAGGCCGATTACTGAAGAAGAATAAAATCAAGGTTATCTTCCGTCCACCAGCAAAGAACCGGGCCCTGGTTGGATCCGTTAAAGACGATTTACAACTGAAGAAAGCAGGCGTCTACAAAATTCCCTGTGAATGTGGCTCTGCATATATTGGCCAGACGACAAGAACTGTCCATGAACGATGTACAGAACATGAAAGATACACCCGTCGGCGGCAACCGTCAAAATCGGCAGTAGCAGAGCACTGTATTTCATTGGGACATTCAATGGAATACAATGGAACAAAAATTTTAGCTCCGGTTTCCGGATTTTGGGATTCCGTAATCCAGGAATCAGTGGAAATACGTCTTGCCGATAATCTTATAAATCGTGACAACGGCTTTCAACTGGATAAAACTTGGAATCCTGTTATTAAAATTATACATTCACAGCGGAATAGACAGCGTCATTCGATACTCAATGACTAGATGATCTTTTACTTTCACCACCGAGGGCAGCACGTACAACTCGGCTATGCCGCGCATGTCAACACGTGCGCGAGAATCGGTATAAATACCGCGACTGCACCTGGGCTCTTCAGTAGTTGTGTACTCACCTGATGATGGCCGGACGTCTCTGGGCCGAAATATCGTGGCAGAATGTCGACGGGATCCGGCTGCATACCCGGAAATTATTAGAAGAACAAATACGCCGGGAAAATTTCAGAAGTCACATCAAATACCTTTACGGGGAGGAGATGGTTCAGGATATCCACGTACTGGATAAATTACGTGAGAAAAGAGCCAGGTTGCTGTGTTCACTAAATTTTTTACTGAAATGTAGAAACAATAACTTGATTCCAACTTTCGCCAGAGTTGTTCATTTTATTAATAGTGTGGCCGCCAACAATATAAAACGCAAGGCGAGTCTGGCTTTATTAAGAGAACGAATCCGTTATACGCGTCGTGAGTTAGACACTGTTGCCAGGAATTTATATTATTTACATCTGAAGATTGCAGCAAGATGTTCTTCCCTTAGCTGGGACTGGATTGACGGTGTATCTTGGGCCAAGGCAGACTGGGCTCACAGGAACAGTACGAACAGGCAAAGTGCGAAGTTTAGCCAACTCGTAACACGAAAGCCACAAGAAGCTATCTCTGGACGATCCGTGGTGAACCTTACGGAGAAATCGTTTGACGATGCGACGATGTCAGTGCTTGCGAAAGGTTTAAACTTCGCCCCTACTCCTGTTTCACTGCCTTTAACGGATTTCATCAGTTCCATTGAGGAAGCTATTAGACGTCTCCCTGCGGATAATGCAGACGAAATTCGACGTGAATCTTGCCGAACATTGTTGAAATGTACGCCACAACGGAGTAACATCTCGCCAGCTGAAAGAGCTGCTCTCCGCAGCCTCAGAGAAGATACTAGCACAGTCGTACTGCCTGTGGACAAGGGTAACGCCACAGTTCTTCTGACAAGGGAAGCCTACAACGAGAAGATATATTGTCAGCTAAATGATTCCACGTACCGCAGAATTGAAAAGGACCCAACAAGCCGAATATCAAGGAAAACTGCTACCCTTTTGAACGACTGTTCTCTACCTGAACAAATTATCAAGAGATTGAGACCACACAATGCAGTACCACCAAGACTCTACGGTCTTCCCAAGATACACAAGGATGGTGCCCCACTACGATTAATAGTGAGTAATATTGGTGCTGCCACCTATTCTACAGCAAAATATCTGGCCTCACTACTAAAGCCGTATGTGGGTAAGTGTTGCCACCATATACGTAATTCCGAGGATTATGTCAGTCGCTTGAAGGAAGTTAAGCTTAACAGCTCGGATTTATTAGTCAGCTTTGATGTGGTCTCACTATTTACCAAAGTGCCTTTAATGGAATCGTTACATCTTATTGGTAACTTATTCAGTGCAGAAATGACGGCCTTGTTTGAACATATACTCTCCTCAACGTACTTTCTATTCAATGACGAATTCTTTGAACAAACAGACGGCGTCGCCATGGGGAGCCCTTTGTCCCCTGTGGTAGCTAATCTCTTTATGGAGGACTTTGAGGAGAAAGCACTTGAGTCTGCTGTCTTAAAGCCTACGGTCTTCTGGCGGTACGTAGATGATACTTTTGTTGTATGGCCTCATGGCAGACAGGAACTGGAGAAATTCCTTCATCATTTAAACTCTTTACATGAGAACATCAAATTCAGGATGGAGATTGAAAAAGATGGCACTTTACCATTTCTAGACGTACTAGTATGCCGTAAAAATGATGGGTCATTAGGACGTTCTGTGTACAGGAAACCGACTCACACAGATCTGTATCTCCAGGCGTCAAGCTGCCACCACCCAGCACAAACAGCCGGTGTTCTCAGTACCTTAATACATCGAGCGCATATAATATCGGACGATGAAAACCTCCACGCAGAATTAGAACACTTGGAGAAGGTTTTTAAAGAGAATGGCTACACTTCACGCCAAATAAGAAAGGCCATGCGCAACTGTCATAACAAGAAGCAGCGCACTGAGGACGCTGATGACGACTTTAAATCAACTGCGTTTCTTCCATACGCCGGGAATGTGTCGTCGAAAATAGGCCGATTACTGAAGAAGAATAAAATCAAGGTTATCTTCCGTCCACCAGCAAAGAACCGGGCCCTGGTTGGATCCGTTAAAGACGATTTACAACTGAAGAAAGCAGGCGTCTACAAAATTCCCTGTGAATGTGGCTCTGCATATATTGGCCAGACGACAAGAACTGTCCATGAACGATGTACAGAACATGAAAGATACACCCGTCTGCGGCAACCGTCAAAATCGGCAGTAGCAGAGCACTGTATTTCATTGGGACATTCAATGGAATACAATGGAACAAAAAATTTAGCTCCGGTTTCCGGATTTTGGGATTCCGTAATCAAGGAATCAGTGGAAATACGTCTTGCCGATAATCTTATAAATCGTGACAACGGCTTTCAACTGGATAAAACTTGGAATCCTGTTATTAAAATTATACATTCACAGCGGAATAGACAGCGTCATTCGATACTCAATGACTAGATGATCTTTTACTTTCACCACCGAGGGCAGCACGTACAACTCGGCTATGCCGCGCATGTCAACACGTGCGCGAGAATCGGTATAAATACCGCGACTGCACCTGGGCTCTTCAGTGGAGACGCGCTCTGGCCGTCGTGGCGGAAGGAGCTCTCAGCCGGTGATGGCCGGTGCATCGGTAGCTATTGGGGCTTAAGCCTCGCTGACCGCTCTGCTCTACAGAGAGTGTTCTTCCGAAGCGCGACAGTAGCGCCCGGTGGATCGGCGGAGGGTTGAGCTTGCTCCCTTTCGTCGAGAAACCGCGTAGTTGCGGAAAGCAGAATTGTCGTGAAGAGTCCTAGACTCACAGCAACCCCGTAACGTTTGTTACAAACTCCACAGCGAGGCTATCTCGTTCTTTGTAGGGTTAATCAGTGCCAGGGGCCCGTTCACGTCGGATCACCCCGCGTACTGTAGGCCGATTCTCTTCTTCCGCACCTCCTTTAGGTGCCGCGCCACTGCACTAACGGCGCACGCTAGGCCGTAGGGCACTCCCCCCACTTCCGTAGGGTAAAACAGTTAGGGCTTTTTCTTCTCAGAAAGAGCAAAATTGTCGTTCCCCTTTCTCGTCCCTCCCAGAACACCAAGATGGCAGATTCCGCCGGTGTTTCTCCCGCCATAACCCGCAGCAAAGCTGCAGCGAAAGAGGCGCTCGGGTCGACTGACCCCGTCGACGCCAGCGTCCCGCTTGCCGCCGTGGGGGAGGTATTGGCCGACAAGGATCGGCAGATCGCGCAGCAAGCGCAGGAACTGCTGGATCAACGTCGGCTGATAACCGACCTTTGCGGCGCAAACGACACACCGAAGCGCACCACGCTTCACATCACGCTTCACTCGCCTGCTACTGGTGACTCCTGCACGACCGTCCCGCTGTCGCTGCTGACTCCAGTGGCGGAATCAGCGGCGGCGGACGAGGACACAGAACAACACTACACCGGGCCCTGGCAGGTGGAGGGCCCATCACACAAACGCAGAAACACAAGAGGTACCTGCGAGCAACCAAACTCGCTAGGCAGCCGAAAGGCGTTGCTGCCTACACCGAAACAAACACTTCCGGCTAGGAACACAGACACTATAACCAACACGAACCGACCTGCGGTCAGTAATAACTCAAATACACAAACCGCAGCTACGCCCGCACAACAAAAGACTGGTTTTCCCCCAGTCGTAATACAGAACTATGGGGACCTTAGCGTCCTCAACACCACATTCGAAGCGAGGCACACACCTTGCACGCTCCACACTAAATACTCTGGGGATAGGGCCTCACTGTACGTGGCTACTAACACAGAGTACAAAGATCTCCTGTTCTTCCTCAAAGAACAGGGGATCGAGCACTACACGTACAGAACGGCTGAAGAGCGGACACAGCTGTACGTGGTCAAGGGAGTGGACCCCAGCACACCAAACAAAACAGTTCAAGCGGCGCTCAACTTCCTTGGTTACGACTGCCGAAGTGCTAACCGGATGACGGGCTTCCGCACACACACCCGCCTACCACACTACCTGGTCGAGATGGCCGATACGGCTGCCTCCCGCGGCCTTCTGCAGATAAAAAGCCTTCTGCGGATGGACGTAAGGGTAGAATTATATGAACCACCACTCGTCCCCCAACAATGCAACAACTGCCAGCGATTCGGTCATTCGGCCCTTCGCTGTCGCCTGGCACCCCGTTGCCGCGGATGCGCTGGCAAACACGCATCCAACGCTTGTACACAAGCACAACAAAACGCACGCCGTTGCGCCAACTGTGGTCAAGGCCATGCGGCCAACTACAGGGGCTGCGACGTATACAGAGAGGCGCAGAGGCGTAAAACACAACAATCCAGAGGACTCAGCGCCATACCACGTCCAAGGCCCGCACCAAACCCTGTCAGGAACGGTGTAACGTTCGCCATGGCTACGAGCCCTGGAGGAGCGGTGCGGGCGGCGGAACCTCCGCGCCCATCACACGCACAAAACACAACCGCTGCGACAACAATACAACCGTCTCAGCCAACTAAAAACACATCGACCACACCGGTTCCAACACCACCTCCCCAAAACAACACGACCCCACTCCCTGAGGCCACGGCATGCGAAACCACGCAGACCGCACAGGAAGACGCACCCACACAAGGACCCCCAGAACCGAAAACCCAGAGAAGGCGTAGGCGACCTCAAGGGAACAGGAACGGGTACACAAGATCGCCACAACAAACCACTCGACAACAACAGAACACGGAAACGCAGACACACAGTCAGCAAGCCAGTGACACCAACACACACACTACTCCGCCCATCACCACACCTGTAACACAGGCACCACAGACTGCAGCACACAGCAGCAACACAAGCGCCAGCCCACACACAACGCCAACACCCGCACCAGCGGCCGCTAACACCACAAACAAGCCACAGGCCGACACGCACAACACAAACACAACACAAGGGGGAATAATGGAAACACTATTCCCCCAGCATACGACCCAACAGATCTTCGCCAGGATCTTCGCGGTCATCACTACACTGTTCACACAGCTCATGTCTGCCCAACCCGGACAGTACTGGACTGCCATACAAACAGCTCTCACCACACTGTTCCCATCCCTACATGGATAATACGCCACACCCGGCCCCCTTCGCAAACAACCAGACACTATCACAGATCCTGTTCTGGAATGCAGACGGGATCAACAACAAAAGGGCGGAACTTGCCGCGTTCATGGAGCGTAAGGGCATCCTTATCGCACTACTGAGCGAAACTAAACTCAAACCGCACAACCACCTAAACTTTACCAGCTACTGCGTCTATCGTACCGACCGACCGGACGGCTCTGGTTTCGGTGGAACGGCCATCATTATACACAAAGACATCGAACACACAAACATAGTGCTCCCTGATCTTGAAAAATTAGAGGCAACCGCCGTCAGGGTCAAGTTCAACGGAGCCTATACCACACTGGTGTCAGTATACAACAGTCCTAAGAACATAGTGACACGCGACATCAGCACTATACTCAACATATCACCGCGCGTAATAGCCGCTGGAGATCTTAACGCGAAACACCCAGACGGGAATTCACGTATACGAAACTCCAACGGCAAAAAACTATATGAACACGCGCTAGGACGAAACTACATTACACTAGCGCCGACCGAACCGACGCACATTCCCTACCGGAGGGGACACAGGCCAGACGTGTTAGACATGGCCCTCATCAAGGGCATAACAACGACACTCAACGTTGCTGTTGAAAACGATCTGCCCTCAAATCACCAACCTGTTATGCTGTACATTGAAGAAACACTGCAGCACATCGACCAACGCAGGATGCTCGACTACAAGCGCGCGAATTGGACATTGTTCAAGGAAACGCTCGACAGTCACATCCCACCTACCCACGCAATTAATGAGACAGCCCAAATAGATGATGCTGTTGAAACCCTTACAAACGCCGTCCAAGACGCAATAGCCGGCACCATACCAATCCGCACACCACAACATTACAGTGCTGCCCTGCCCCAGGAGATCCTGGGCCTTATCTCAATGAGGAACCGCCTCAGGAGGTATTGGCAGCGTACCAGGCGCCAGCACTTCAAACGGCACATTAACAGGCTCCAGGGAATAATCCGGGACAAAATACAAACATTTAAAACACAACAGTGGGACCAAAAACTCGCAGGGCTAGACACCACGCGACCTGGCGTGTGGCAGATGGCCCGACACTTCACCAGGGAGAAACACTACACACCCACACTACAAGGGCCCGACGGACCGGCATATTCTGCGGAAGAAAAAGCTGAACTGATGGCCCTCACACTTGCAGCGTCATTCACACCGAACATGGATCCATCAGATCCAGTGTTCACACTTGCAACAGACCAGGAGGTCACTCGCATCCTGGCCCAACCAGCGCGCAACAACATCCGCCAGGCTAGCACAGCTGAAGTGAAATGGGCCATCATGCATACCACTGCTAGGAAGGCCCCTGGTCACGATGGCATTCAAAACCGTGTCCTCCAGGAGTTCACGGATAAAGCAATAGACTATCTCACGCACATCACGAATGCCATACTCAAACACCAACACTTCCCCGCCTTTTGGAAGACGGCCAAGGTCCTGATGTTCAGGAAGCCGGGGAAAGACCACTCCCTCCCACAAAATTACCGACCCATCAGCCTGCTGAGCGCGCTCAGCAAGATTGTTGAGAAGGTAATACTAAAACGACTCACTAGGCACTGCATCACAAATGACACCCTGAGGCCGGAGCAATTCGGCTTCAGGAATCACCACTCGACAACACAACAACTCCTCCGCGTCGTCGAATACATCACACACGGATACAACATGAACAAAGCAACTGGTGCGGTGTTCCTGGACATCGAGAAGGCTTTCGATCGTCTATGGCACAACGGCCTCATACGCAAACTAAACGACGCAGGGTTTCCCGACGGGCTCGTACGTCTCATACACTCATATCTCACGGACAGGAGTTTCAACACTGACGTGCAGGGCAAACAATCAACACGACACGGTATACAGGCAGGGGTACCCCAAGGAAGCATCCTAGGGCCCTTACTGTTTAACCTCTACATTAACGACCTCCCAGATACACATAACACGACGATGGCAATCTACGCGGATGACACTGCCATCCTAGCGCAAGATTGGAAGCCGTCTAACATTAACTCACGACTACAGACCGCACTCAGAACGGCAGAGCCCTGGTTGGTGAAGTGGCGTGTTAGAGTAAACGTCGACAAGTGCGAAGCCGTTCTGTTCACCAGAAGACCGAAACAACTGCGCAAACATCAACACTGCAATCAAATAACACTACACGCACGCCCAATACGTTTCCGAGAGAAGGTCAAATACCTCGGTGTCTGGCTGGACCGGAAACTACTCTGGGGGGACCACATCCAACACGTGACCAACAAAGCAAACGCGAGGCTCAAACAACTCTACCCTATGCTTAACAGGCGTAGCACACTGAATAGGAGGGTGTCCAGGTCCATGTACACCACACTTATCAGACCTCTGATGACGTATGCTGCTCCCGTCTGGGGATACGCTGCGCCCACACGTGTGCGCCGTCTGCAGCTCATACAGAACAAAGTACTCAGAATCATAAGCAACGCTCCGCGCTACACGCGCACCGCGGACCTTCACCGGGAATATCGGCTAGATACTATCTTGCAGGTATTCCAAAAACTCTCCACACGACTATACAGAAACACGAGACAGTCGCGTAACCCGTTTATTCTTTCTCTGGGTAACTACGACCACAACCATAGATGGAAACATAATAGACCAAAAACACTATTAGCACGAAACTAAACATCTATGGTCCATAGCACGCTAACATGACAGTACTGGCGAGCCCCTGCAACTCAGCTACTACTGGCAACCCCAGATGATTAACCCGCCGAAATACCGGCAACTGCAGGGAAACCGTACTGCACACAGCACGCAAACCAGCCACACACACCCCCCACACTGTGAGCTGATCTACGACCGATCGCCCACTAGTATATGATGACAATGTCATGTTTCAGGGACGCAGCAGCAGCAGATCCTGGAACGAACGCCAGCAACGACAACGGTAACGATGCACGATACCTCGCACTAACATAACCACACCTTGCATGCGCTGTCGCAGCTAGTAATCCGCTACTGCCCTTACTACCCGTCCTACTATCGCAGAGGTTTTTTTTCCCTTGGCGCTTGCCTTGGCACTTTTTTCCCTCTGCCCTTAAAAACCGCTACCCTTCAATCGCTTTCGACCACTTCTATCTCCTGATGGACCATGTAAATGAGTAATCTTACCCAGACGCATGGATAACATCACAGCCTGCATCCTGTGACTCTTGATTCTAAAAACTAACATGTTATACGGAGGTGACAGTAGAACTTTTGGTTTGGTCACCACGTTGGTGCGGGCGTGGAGGGGCCCCATCCTATATATATATGGGCTCTTCAGTAGTTGTGTACTCACCTGATGATGGCCGGACGTCTCTGGGCCGAAATATCGTGGCAGAATGTCGACGGGATCCGGCTGCATACCCGGAAATTATTAGAAGAACAAATACGCCGGGAAAATTTCAGAAGTCACATCATTTTATGCCTGTTCATTTGTCACATTGTATCTGATGTAGTTTACTTTTCTTAATGATATTTCTGAATTTTATGCTGTCGTTTATTGTGTGTGCTGTTATGTTGAGTTGGTTCAGGTCGTTTTCTACCTCTGCCACCCATTTGTTGTTTCTAGTTGTTACCCAGTCAAAGATCTGTTTGGTCAGCCTGTGTGATGGCATTCTGTATAGTTGTCCATAGAATTGTAGTCTGCGTTTTCTAATCTTTCCTGTGATTGTCTCCGTATGTTTGTATAGTTACTCTGTAGGTTTCTTGATCCATATTCCATTGTCGTTAGTTGCGCCAAATATTTTTCTAAGTATTTTCCGTTCTACTTTTTCTAATTGTCTGATACGTGTATGCCCTAGGATTAGTGTGGTCTCTGCTGCATATAGTGCCTCGGGGAGCACCACCGTGTCGTAATGGCGTAATTTGGCTTTTTGTGAGATAGACGTCTTGTTGTAATGATTCCACACTAATTTGTATGCCTTGTCCAGTTTAGTCTTTCTTTCTTCGTTTGAGTCTGTTATGTCCACTCATTTGTACTGTTTCACCGAGGTATTTGAAGTTTGCCGTTTTGTAAACCGAGCCATACTTTGTGTTCAGAGATGAGAGTTTCTTTGTGCTCATAAACTAAGTCTTTTCGTAAGAGATCTGTAGTCCAGTTTTGGAAGCGATTACGTGCAGCTTTTCAATAGCATCTTTTGTTTTCTTTATACCTTTTGTGACAATCGCCAAATCGTCTGCAAAAGCCAGGCATTTAATATGTAGGTTTCCTAAGGTTATCCCCTGTTGTGATGTTTCCCATTCTTTTATGACCTCATCTAACACCAGATTGAAAAGGAGAGGTGAGAGGCCATCGCCTTGTCGGACACCTGTGCGAATTTCAAAGGGCTTTGATAGTTCCCCACAGAACTTTACTTTGGACGTCGTGTTGGTTTAAGTTTGCTCTATGATAGCCCGTGTTTTGTTGTCTACTTTGTATTCTACTAGAATTTTGAAGAGAGTTTTCCGGTCGATAGAGTTGTACACCTTTTTGAAGTCGACAATGGTAATGATCAGGTTCTGTTTGTGTTGTAAAATCATTTTCAGGTTCCAAATTTGTTCCGCACAAGACCGCTCTTTACGGAAGCCTGCTTGGTATTCCCTAATCAGGTGGTTGGTCTGACATTCTAGTCTGTTCAGTAAAGCTTTAGAGAGGATCTTGTATGTGACCGGTAGTAGGGATATTCCTCTGTAGTTGTTCGGGTCAGTCTTGTCGCCTTTTTTGTGTAGTGGGTGTGTCAGGGCAGTTTTCCAGTCGTCAGGAATTTTCATGGTCTTTCAGATGTCTTCCAAGATCCTGTGGATGTCTTTGTTAAGTTCTGGGTCTTGTAACTTCCATATTTCCGCAATGATGCCATCTTCTTCTGGTGCTCTACGATTCTTGAGTGACTTGATTATTTCTTTAACTTCTTCTAGAGTTGGAGGTTCACTATCTGGACTGTACGTGCTTGTTTCTGTCATCAATTCTTCCATGGGGGGGGGGGGGGGGGTCTGTGTTGAGCAGTTTTTCAAAGTACTTTGCCAGAATGTCACAATTGTTTTTGGTATTGGTTTCTAGGGTTCCATCCGGTCTTCTGAAGCATAAATTGGGTGGTTGATATCCAGTCATATTTTCTCTCAACGTTCTGTAGAATTTTCTTGTATCGTTCTTCATGAAGTCCGATTCGATCTCCGTCAGTTGCCGTTTATCATACCGTCGTTTTTCACTGTGAATGATTTTGCTTGTTTGCTTGTGTGTTTTCAAGAAGTTCATCCAATTCTCTTGGGATTTATGGCTGCTAAATTTTTTCCATGCACTTATTCGTTGGTCAATAGCTTGGTCACATGTGTGGTTCCACCAACGGTGTTTCCTTGTGCATGGTGCTTGTGCTAGTTTCATGGCCTCTCGGATTCTACGTTAAAGTTGTGTCCAGTCTTTTGTTTTCTCCATTTTAACTTTGTGTAATATTTGTGTCTGGTTTAAAGTAACATATTCTGGATCTGGTCCAACAATTTTATTCTTCTGGAGCTTTTTCTTGGGCAAAAGACAAATCCTGATCTGTAGTAGGTGGTGGTCTGAGTCGAAGTAGCCTTTACGGGTGTCTATGTTCAAAATTTCTTTTTGTGAGTCTTTCTGGACTATTACGTGGGCGATTTTAGTTCTTGTTTTCCACTGGGGAATTTCCATGTGGTAAGTTTTCGTGTTGGTTTCTTGAATTTTGTTGACAAAATGGTGAGGTTGTGGCTTTTGCAAAAGTCTATCAGATATTTTCCATTTTTGTTGGTATCCTTGTGTGGAGTATGTTTTCCTGTGGTATGTCTGTATATCTTTTCTTTTCCGAGTTTAGCGTTGAAGTCTCCCGGTATTATTTTGACTCTATGTGCAGGAATTTTTCTGATAGTTTCTTCCATTGTCGTCCAGAAGTCATCAATTTCGTCTGGGTTTTTCCTGTTATAGTCGTTAGTCTGTGCTTGTGCATTGATTATTGTGTAGGATTTGTTGGCTGATTTCACTGTGATGATGCTGATTCTTTCGTTTGATGACGAAAAGTCGATAATGCTGTCCGTGATGGACCTGTGTACTGCAAAGCCAAAGAGCCTTAGGTTTTTCAGTTGTCTCGATGGTTTTCCTTTGTATATTCTGAAATTCTCCGTGTTGAAATGGTCTTTGTCTGTGAATCGCGTTTCTTGCAGTGCACATATTTTGATTTGAAATTTTTCGAGAGTGTCTGTCAGTTGTTTCATCTTTACTGTCTTCATCTGTGTGTTCACGTTGAGTGTGCCGATGTAGTGTTTGCATTTGGTCTTGAGGGAGTTTGAGAAGCTCCGATTCTTCTCATGATGTCTGTGAGCCCCCGGAATCTGATGCTCACGACAATCCCAGTCTATTGACTGGGGCCTGGGGTAATGAGATTTTTCTCATTGTACCATCATGATGTTTAGTAGTTGGATGTATGGCATGCTGCCGACTACAACCTGACTTTCCATATCAGGAAGTTGGTTGAGGCCGCCACTGATATGTGGAGCAGACGCCTTTTATAGCCGCCCACTGTGGGAACAGATGCTACTAGTAGTTTTGGTCCACCCCGAGTATTTCATTTCCTCGGTACCACCTATATCTAAGAGGCATTCCCCTATCCGCCACCTTGGGAGGCGCTCGGTTGCGGGTCTGTTAACTGCCCCGATATATTATTTTCCAAGAAAGATAGGGGATACTTTGAGACAGCAATAGAGAAGAATGATGGATTATTGTATGTGCGGTGGCTGGACAACTCAGTTGTCACAATGATCTCTTCTTCTTTTGGTGCACAAGAAGTTGGCCAAATCAAGAGATTCTCGCAACTAAAAAAGCGAAATATAATGATTCCCAGACCAAAACTGGTAGCCAAATATAATACATATATGGGAGGTACTGATCAGATGGATCAGAATCTAGCAGACTGTCGCATTGCAATAAGAAGCAGTAAATGGTACTGGCTTATCTTTACCTGGATGTTAGATATCGCCATACAAAACAGTTGGATTTTGTATAATAAAGCAAGAAACCAAACTATTTCTCAGCTTGATTTCAAGAGAGAAGTAGCAACAGTGTACTTGTAAAGACACCCAGGAGCCGGGAGACCATCTGCATCAAGGGCATGTTCCGACAGCCGCATATCAGATTCAGTTTGGTTTGATAAGACTGACCACCTATTCCAGCACACAGAAGGAAAGAAGAAGAAAAGGTGTACACACAAGGACTGTAAATCTATTGTGAGAATGATGTGTTCAAAGTATAATGTGGGATTGTGTATTGACTGTTTTATTCCATTTCATGTAAAACAATGCTGAGTTCAAGATTTGATTTTTGATTATTAATTGTACTGTGTTATAAAGTATTAATTGTATGATGAAGACTGAATAATAAATTTGCACAAAACTTGCATATGTAATAAGAAATTTCAATAACCTACTTATTTTAGTTGAAGTTGTAATCCATATAAATTTAGGTAGTGAAAGCGCCTAGTGTTGCCATATGGCAACATCAAATATCTCGCTAATGGTGGTAATGACTTTCGTCGAAACAACTCTGTTGTGTAATTTATGTCCTTTTCAGACATAATAACGCAATTGTTTTTAAAAAAACCACAAAAAATTAATTCTGGCGCTAATGGGTTAAGGAATTCACCTAGAGAATAGAAACTTTATTCTTGCAGAATTTCCTTTAGTTTCCTTCTAATAATCAATTATTATTTTACAGGGTCTTATTATCATTTGCAAGTGAGTTTAGATTTTTGTGCTGGTATATTTTACACCAGAGGTAAATTCTTCAGGTCACAGTTGCAGTGTATGTCATATTTCCTTTTTTCTGATGGTGGTCTCACTGATATGTTTCATATTGAAGAAGATTATGAAGTTTGAATGTTATGATGAAAAAGAGATTTAAAAGACAGTGGTTAATATCTCTATTTGCTTAAAAAGATTATGATGTGAGGTTCTTTCCAGGCAGTCCCCACACAACCCTGATGACCTTTTTCTAAATGGTGAAGACTTCCTGACTGCAGTGAATTGCCCCAGAAGTTGATAGCAGAATCAGTAATGAAGGACAGAAGTGAAAATAGTTATTGATGTGTCTAATTTTGGAGACTATCCTGATGGCAAATGTTCCCGAGCTAAGCTTTTTCAAAACTTTGAGTACATGGTGTTCCCAGTTAAGCTGGTTGTTTATACGGCACCTCAGAATTTTGTACAGTAACTGCCTTTAACTGCTGGCTCTCATGTGCAGCAGCAATCTCCTTCAGCCTTTTATGATCAGAATAGAAGTGAACATAATGGGTATTTCTGAGGTTTGTTGCTCAAGAGTTTACAGTGAACCAGATCAAAACAGATGCAAGTAATTGATTGGCATTAAACTCCAGGTTGGTGGATATTTTATTGTCTATTGCAATGCTTGTCTCATCTGAAACACTGTGAAGTTGTTTACTTTATTGGAAGACAGAGGTAGGTATTTGCTGTAAATAAGAAAGGAACAGAGGTGAATTAAGAACCTATAGGCCAATGAACACATAACACCAGTCACAAATATGGTTTCCTAGAAGGGAAATCAACAATAACATCAACAGTATCAGATAAACATATTCTGAGTTCATTTGATGGGCAACAGAAGATTAACGGGATCCACATGAACTTGCCTAAAGCATCCGACTGCATGAATCATTCCAGGCTGATGGAGAAACTCTTTCAGTATGAGATTCAATGGAAATGTTGTGACATAGTCAAATCATACAGGATGAATAGGAAAAAGTGCACAGAAGCCAGGCATGCTAGTGGGGGAAACACAATTAACAACATGTTTGAGTTACGAACTGTCAGACATGATATGCCACAAGGTTCCATGCTCAGGCCAATTTTATTCTCTACCCAGCAAAGACATTCTTCTCACCCAGAATCAAGCTGTGAGAATAATGAACAGGGCAAAGCCAACTTTCAGCTGCAGACCTGTCTTCTAAAGTTCACTCATTCTTCCTCTTGGCAGTCTCTGCATATTAGAAACATTTAAGTTTGTAAAAAGTAATATTACTAAATTCAACAAAAATGGGAATGTTCATGATCATAGTACAAGATAAAAAATGAAACTCCATGTTCAATATATGCATACCTCTACCTTCAAAAAGTCACCATTTAACCAAGGAATGTAACTATACACCAGTCAGAAATAAGGAACAGCAAGTCTCTTCCTATTTTTAATAACACTCTGGAAACCTTCCTGCTTGATGATTGCTTTTATATAATATTTAAATTTTTGACCCATATGTATGAAAAGAAATATGAAATCAATTGCAGGATGAATTTTGTACAAGAAGTAAACATTAATGTAAAATATATGTAAAACAGTTTTGTGTTTATACCATCCAGAAATAAGCAAACTGTGTACTCTAATTATGCCAACAAGGCATGTGTTTTGTTTATATGTTTGTAAATTTCTCTCATATCACCTCATGATGCTACGAATTGTCAAGTATTGATTGTATGTTTGTGCATCACCATGTGCATGTCCTGTATAAAAATGATTCAAAGGACAAATAAATAAATAAATAAATGATTCTCCAAAATATGAAACACAGAAAGTTACAATGTATGCCAATCACACTACAATCATAAGTGCAGCTGAGACAAAGGAAGAGCTTGAAAAGCAAGCATTTTTAAATATTGAAATTGCAAATAAGTGTTTCATAAAGAAAGAAACAAAGAAAAATCTTTCTATAAATCTATCTAAAACATTGTACCTACTGTCCCAAACCAAACAAAGTGAAATATGTAATGTAAATATTAAATTAAATAGAGAGGCAATTAAAGAAGTAAGCTGTAAATTTTTTTTAGGATCTATCAAATTATGGAAATTCCAGGTTGGAATAACAACCACCTTGGGAAAAGGATAAATTGCTGCTCACCTTAAAAATGCCTCATTAAGTTGCAGACGGGCACAACTAAAAGACTGGTACACATTACAGCTTTTGGCCAAAACCTTCCCCAGCAAAGAAAATTCACACATTTACACAAGCAAGCACACCTCATGCACATGTGACCACTACCATCAGCAGCTCTGTCCAGAATGCGACTGTCACGTGAATAGCAACCCGGAGTGGGGCAGGAAATGGGGAGAGATAGCATAGAAGAGTGCTGTCTGGTGGGATGTGCAAGGTATAGATGGTGGCCTGATGTGACTACAAGCACAACATCAGAAGGTGCGGGGGGAGGGGGGGGGGGGGGGGGTGAAGAAACAGGGAATGGTGCTGCACCTGACAGTCTCATCAGGCAGCCATCTAACCCTGCACGTCTCATCAGACAATGCTCTTCTGTTTTCCCAGTCATACCCTGCTATCCCTCCCCCTTCCCCACCCCACTCCAGATCACTATTTACGTGACAGTTGCATTCCGGTCAGACCTGCTGATAGTAGCAGTCATGTGTGCATGAGGTGTGCTTGGCTGTGTGAATGTGTTTGTGTTTCCTTTGCTGAAAAATGCTTTGGCCAAAAGGCATAATGTGCAACAGTATTTTCATTTTGCCAATCTGCAACTCAATGGATTATCTTTACATTGAATAGCAATCTACTCTTTCCCTAATATTGTTTTTAGGAACTACCATAGAGGAGTATTTGATCAAGGGAGAGGGAGGAACATAAAGACGTACTGAGTAAAAAGATACACATACAGATTTTCCTCGTGCACAAACCAGCTAAAGTTGTAGATGATAAAGTTCCTAGGACAATGTACTACTGACGTGTCCCCACATGTGTTGTCTTCAAGTCATGTACAGTATACTGGGGATGTACTTAAAAAGAATATTAAAAATTCAGAAAATAGCAGCAAGACTTGCACACAATCTTTTGTACATCAGTGAAAAACACCTCCTCAATAAGGATGTGAATTACCTTGCAACAAGAGGAAAGGAAATTATTACACAAGACAGCATAAACTCAAACTGACAATGAGTGTTCCAGATGAAGAAGACAAAAGGTTTTCTTAACAACCTACCAAAATCAATTAAGGGAGAAAAGGAATTAATAATAAAAAAAAAAGTTTACAAGTGTATCTCACAGGTAAATGTATATACAGTACATGTGAGTATTAAATATCAAATTAATTATATGTTAAATTGTCACAGAAAATATGTAATAACATTTTATGTGCCTGTAAAGTATAATCCTGTTTTCCTTATAGTATACATACTGTATTTAAGCCTTGATGTAATGTAACTTGGGAAATGCAGTCAGAACACAGGTGTTCATATATCTTAGTCTGTATGACTCACACTGTACTCTCAGTTGAAAATTATCATGTAGGGTCCTTGGGCAAAGAATAAATAAGTAAACAGATAAATAAATAAGAAATAGCAGGCAACCTAGAGTAGAATCTTGTGGGACTACATAACGTACCGTACCCCATTCAGACTCTACCCCTCCTGCCTGGACATTGTTCCCATCTAATGCTACATTCTGTTGGATAACAAGTTCTTGGTCACCGGAATGAATTTTTCACTCTGCAGCAGAATGTATACTAACAAGAAACTACCTGGGAGATTAAAAATTTGTGCCAGACTGGAAATTGAACCCGGGATCTTTGCATTACCCTTCCTCAAAGGCTTGCTTCTGCCAGTTTCTCTTCTCCTACCTTCCAAACTCCACAGAAGTTCTCCTGCAAAACTGGCCGGACTACATGCTTAGTATTGCTTAATGTACACACACATAGTAGAAGATCTTGTGTAAGTCTTCTGAATGACTTTTCAATCTGCAGTGGGGTATGTGCTGATTTGTTACTTCCTTTAAGATTAAAAATATGTGCCGAACTGGGACTCAAGCCTGACTAAATGCTTCTTTTCTCTAGGAGTGCTAGTCCTTTCAGGTATGCACAAGAGTTTCTGTGAAGTTTGGAAAGTAGGAGAGAGGTACTAGCAGAGGAAAAGCTGTGAATGTGGGTCATTAACTATGCTCGGAGAGCTCAATTGACAGAGTACTTGTCTGTGAAAGGCAAATGTCAGGTTCGAGTCCCTATTTGGCACATGGATTTAATCTGCCTGGGAGATTTATAACCATCCTAATCAATGAATATGCATACTCTAAAGAGACACCTCATAGAGTAATTGTATAAAATAAAATACACTGCCTGTCAAAAAAAAGTTAAGTGCCCAAAAGAGAGGAGGAAATGAAATGAAACTTAACAGGCTGAGAGGATATATGAAGTCATTCCAGTGATTACAAAGCCAAGTGAAATTTACAGAGAATTTGGGCAATATGAGCCTACTTATCAGTATGACACTGTACCCCTCTGGCATTGATGTTTGCACTAATTTAGTGGAGAAGGGTATCATACAGCTATTGCATCCTGTCCTGAGGTAAGCTGACCCACAACTGTTGCAACTGGTCCTTGACATCTTGGACACTGGCACTGGGACAGAGTTGACATCCAGGTTGGTCCCACACAAGATATACTGGGGACAAACCTGTGGAACTTGCTGGCCACTGTAGTACTTCGTCAGACAGACAGTTCATAGAGGAACATGTAATGTATGGGCAATCAATGTCTTGCTGAAAATGGACCCACAATAATTTCACATGAGAGGCAAAACATCATGCCATTGTGCCATAAAAGTTCCCCATACCATTATGTGAGGTGCAACATCTTTGTGCCTCTTAAAAACATCTGTAGAATGGGACCTCTCCCCAGTTCATGGTTGCATTTGCTGATGATGGTCATCTGGAGTAGTGCAGAACCACAATTCATCACTAAATACAATGCAGTGTTTTTCAGTTGTCCATGCTTCCCAGTTATAGCACCACTCCAAAAGTTGCCATTCGTGTTGTGTTAATGGCAGCCTTTGTGTGGATGGTAATTACCTAGTTTGGCTGCTGCTAGTCTCTGGCCAGTACTGTGGAATGATATAGAATGTTGCAGGAAGTCTGCAATGTGCTGATGTTGTTACGAGTGCTCCTCAGTATTTAACTTAAAAATTTCCAGTTCTATATCTGGTTGGTGCAGCTCTGTAAGATAATATATTTTCCCATTAAACATTCTTGCCATTCATTTTAAGTGGGGATCTAATGGATTTTGGTCCACAAAATCAATTTTTCAAAAATATTATTTTCTTTATGTACACAGTTTAATATACATTGTGTGTGAATTTTTTCATGATAGCAACTTTGGAAATGCCTTTAAATTGTTAAACTGATTAACTCTGCACTGGTGGCCACTCTCACCTTTTCCGATATTTGGGAAACTGCTTGCTTCAGCAGAATTTTTGTCAGTGTGAAGGCTATTTACTTTGGATATCTTTGGTTGATATTATTGCACATGGTTTATTTACATTTTGACAATCCTAACTCATATTAGTAGGTGGAAGGTTGAATTCACAAACCTTTACATGGAAGTCAAGATTTATGCATAATGGGTGGTTGGAAAACTGTGTTTAGGAAACGGAGGTTTCATGGAAATTGGTTTACCAACAAAGAAGAGGAAGCAGCTCAAAATGAAGAACATAAGCTCTCAGCTTCAGCATCAAAACTTGGGACAGGAGAATTATACAGACATGTGAATGCTGTTGATATGGATTCCACTGGATTCAGACTTATTGATTTAGAGCTTCTCTGTCAGGCTATAAAGTTTTCATGTTCATGTGTTAGCTGTAAAAATACAGAATGCATGATTGTTGTTGAAGGAAGAAGAGTGAAAATAGCTTGTGATTTTAAATTAATTTGTAATTCATGTGGCTACGAATTTTCATTTTCCTCCTCCAAAAAAACTGACGCTGGTACCCATGAAAGAAATTTTAGGTTAGCATATGCTCTGAGATGCCTTGGACAGGGCAGGGAAGGAGGTAATATTTTTTGTGGTTTTCTGAACCGCTCTTCTTGCTCCTCACTTACATTTCCCATATTGTCTGGAAAGTAACCAAGGTGATTGTTCAAAAAGTGAACTTTCAGGCTCACTAAACATCCTAAAGTTTTAAATTTCTTTGACATTGTAGCTATAATAGAAACATATTCTGGGGCTTTTTCATGTCCTAAGAACTTCGTAATGACTTGCTTGAATGATACTCATGATTCTTTCGCATTTAAGGTCATTGTGGATTTAAAGTTAACATCAAACACCAATTTTCTAATGTCAGGTCTGACAAAGACACCTTGTTTTAGTTTAGCTTCTGAAAGGTGTGGAAACCTTTGGCAGAGATACTTAAAACATAGTCCATCTTTCGGCAAAGCCTTTACAAACTGTTTCATTAGGCATAACTTTATATGTGGAGGTGGTAGGAGTACGCTTTTTGGAACTACAAGGTTTTTGCATAGAGTGTTCTTCTCGCCAGGTTTTAAAGACTCCCTCACGGGCCAGTTTTTTCTGCACTAGTGTTGTTCCCTACTTTTATATCACTACATATCATCCAACCATCAGCAGAATAGCCTATTTTATTTAGCACTATTTCTAGGTTTTCATAGCTTTCTTTCATATATACAGAATGTCCAACAGGTATAGATACATAAATGCTGCCATTATGTAATAAAATAGCCTTTAAACTAGTTTGAGATGAATCAATAATCTGCCTCCAGTCTTCCTTTTTGTATTCAATACCAAACTCATTCATCAAACTGGGAATGTATATGCTAGTTCCAACTGCCAATAAGTTCTTTTCTTTTAGTCTGGAGTCAAGCCATTCAGATTTTTCTTTTGTTAAGCCCAGATCCCTAACCAAATCATTAAGCTTGCAATGGAATTCATCATCATCTGGTTCATCTAAATCAAATTGTGCATCAGAAAACACTTCTGTTGAAATAGAATTTAAAACATCTGCTGGTTGAGGAGAGAGAAAGAGAGAGAGAGAGAGAGAGAGAGAGAGAGAGAGAGAGAGAGAGAAAGTAGTGAGCCCATGCACAGGAGCACAGAAGACTAGGAAGTGAGGTTAGGTCCACAGTAAACAAAACACCATCTGTTAGCACAGAAACAGAATTGACTTTTTTTTGCCAGCAATTGTTTTTCATCTACATTCGTTACACCCCTTTTTAAATTATTTTAACTACATAAAGCTGCTAAATTCTTTTAAAAAATTGCTTAATTTAATAAATTTAACTGTAAAATGTGAAGAAATGATGGGTGATACAGTTTTTTAAGTATCAATTTGGATTTTCCACCCTAAAAAGCATAAGAATAAGGTATTTTCAGCAAAAAAGTTTTCCATCCTTGGCCTGTGACATATGTACTATATTGCGTTATACATATTGATGGCATGTTTCTTATTTTTGAGCAATAAAAATTTTTGATTTTTGCCTTAGTTCCTATAGATATATAGTTGTTTGAACACAAAGGACCATTGCAGTCATAATTTCTAATCTCATGGAAATATATTATTACAATATGTGATACGCTCACAAAAAGTTAAGTGACATTAAGAGCACTTTTTTCTATGCAACTTGTGCACATGACTTCCCTGGATTTACATGAATATGCATTACATTAGTATGATTTAGGATGTGTTGTATGCTATAGCTGTTTAAATGGACTGTATTCTGTACTTATTTGGTACCATTTTCATGGATCTCTGTACAAAAGCATTGCAGTAATTTTCTTGCTATTTAACATAATTGTACAGTCGATTTCATTTCTATGTATGTTCATTGCCTGGTTATCACATACATAAACAAAATTTGTAAAGACTGTAGTTTTTTGTTTTAGGGGTGGGAGAGTGTAATATGTGCTTGGTATTTTTATTGGATTGCAATATAACAACACAGGAGGGAACTGTTGCTAGGTTGTTCACCATTTACTTATTTTTGTGGGGATCTTGCTGCTGAATTTAAATTTTTGTGCAGTTTCTATTTTCTTTTTCTTTCAGTTTTCAAAAAACTCCTTTCTCACTTTTTTAAACAAATTCTACTGGACAATGTAAGAAGCACTGCTACCTTTGATGTTTTAATGTGTCAATATTGAACTCCTTACTTATTGCTGGCTTCTAGAACTTTCAGAGCTGAGCCTGCCTTTTCTATGAGGGAGCATTGTCTTGCCACATAATGACGAACAATAACCCAGAGCTAGTGCTCATACACCATCTCGACATAGGGAGAAAGGAGTTGGTGTTGAGCTTCCGTACAAATATGTCGCAAACCGTCACACTGAGAATAAGTAATGTGAGGAATTTGGTGGAAAGTGGAATTAATAGTTAAAAGTATTATGTTGGTTTGTAGAAGAAAAGGAATTAATAGTTAAAAGTGTTATACCCAGTTTATAGATGAAAAGTGTTTCAGCCATTTTGCAGAAAGGCATGCGGAATTGATTAAGAGGTATGTGTTTCATACAGTGTCATGTTTGAGGATCAGTCACTGTTGTGGAGAAAAATATTGATAGTAGAATGTAAATGAAAGGACTTCCATGGTCAGTGATTACTTGTTAGTCAATGTGGGAATGCAACATAGCAATGGTTGCTTCAGTGTGAAAGTGAAACAAACATAACTATTAAATGAATCTGGATGAGCATAGGCATTGTTAGGGAAGGATGTTACTAGAAAAAGAAGAATAAACTGAAGTAATTTAGCTTTTACTGTTATTATTTCAAAGAGGTATTATTCATTCTATGATAAAATATGAGGAAGATCATAAAGTAATGCCCAATAAATTTATTACCAAAAAGTCTAATAGTTACAAAAAAATCATGATTGAATTCACATCTTTTACCTACTTTTCTACATAGTCACCAACATTCTCAACATATTTATCCCATTGTAGCATCAGTGTCAACATTTCCTGTTCACAAAAGTCTGTTTGGTTGAAGTATAGCCATCTGTGGACTGCTGATTTCACTTCTGCATCCGTTGCAAAGTGTTGGCCAGCCAACAATTTCTTCAAGGGACCAAATAGATGAAGTCCACTGTTGTGGGGTCCAACCTGTATGGTGGACAGTGGAGCACCTACCACACCAATTTGGTGCAGCAAAATGGGTGCGAGCATCAACACCATCAGAATTAATGTTACAGCATTTATTATGAAGGGCCCGTTGCAACTTAACCAAAGTTTTAATATAGGCTGCAGCATTCACAGTGGTCCCATGTTCAGCAAAGTCCACCAATATACATGACACATAGCCCAGAACACTGTCTCAAGTGCTTTCCTAGCAGACTGACTCTTTCTTTCTTCTTTCTTGGCTCTACAGCCCATGGTGAGGCTTGGCCTCTTATACAATTTCCTTCCATTTCTCTCAGTCCTTTGTCAATACTCTCCAGTTTCTAAAGCCCATCTTCCTAAGATCTTCGATTACTCCGTCTTCCCATCTGGCTCTTGGTCGACCACATCCTGTCTGCCCTCCTGGCTTTCCTTGTAATATTCTTTTTGGTACTTCTGTGTCATTCATGTGAGCCACATGTCCCACCCTCTGTCTGGATGATTTCACTATCCTTCTGATGGGTTGGTCTTTGTAAATGATATACAACTCATGGTTGTATTCAACAGAAGCCTCAGAAACTGGATGGAAAGCATGTATCATGACCCCAGCAAAGAAAACGGTTAAAGGATCTAACAGCAGCACCATGGAATATGAGGACAATGCTTCAGCCTGGAAAAATGAAAGAAATAGCCAATGAAATTTTAAAATTCAAATATGGTATCATACGGCTACAGGAACTAAGATGGCAGGAAAATGGGCAGATAGATAAACTTGAGTACTCATTGGTATATAGTGGACCAGAAGAAAGAACAGGCCAACTTGGAACAGGGCTTATAATAACTAGGGAAGTTAGGAAAAGTCTTCTAGAATTTGAACCCATAAATGAATGGATGTGCAGACTCAGACTAAGAGGTAAATTTAGGAATATATCAATAGTTAATGCACATGCACCAACAGAGGAAAAGAGGATATAATTAAAGAACAGTTCTACGAAGACTTGGAAAAAGTATGCTGTGCAGTACCTAAATGTGACCTGATGCTAGTAATAGGAGATTTTAAAGCAAAAATAGGGAGGAATGAACATCCATATGGAGTTTCTGGAAAATATTCACTACATGAAGGAAACAACGAAAACGGAGACTTACTATACCAATTCACAGCAAGGAATAATATGAATATTAAAAGTACCTGCTTTCCTCCTGAAAGGATCCATTTGGGTACTTGGGAGCCTGCAGTCAATGGAGTAGTCAATCAGATTGATCATATTTTAGTGATTGCATACCACTCCACATCAGTTACGGATGTACGGAGCTGCAGAGGACCAAACTGTGATTCAGATCACTTTGTGATAAATCAGTCTTGAGAGAGAAACTGTCACTAACAAATGGCAACAGAATAGGAAAGGTTATGAAATGGAATACAGACAAACTTAACATCCCTGATGAAGTAAAAAAATACCAAGTAACACTAAGCAGAAAGTTGAGCAATGAAGATACCGCAGTAGGAGTAGATGAAAGGTGGAACAGGTTTGAAAAAGCCATTAAGGATGCTGCAGAGGAAATAATAGGCATAAAAAGAAACAGAAGAACCCAGGAATGGAACTTCCTGGCAGATTAAAACTGTGTGCCCGACCGAGACTCGAACTCGGGACCTTTGCCTTACGCGGGCAAGTGCTCTACCAACTGAGCTACCAAAGCACGACTCACGCCCGATACTCACAGCTTTACTTCTGCCAGTATCCGTCTCCTACCTTCCAAACAAGGCAAACAAAGCAAAGGTCCCGAGTTCGAGTCTCGGTCGGGCACACAGTTTTAATCTGCCAGGAAGTTTCATATCAGCGCACACTCCGCTGCAGAGTGAAAATCTCATTCTGAACCCAGGAATGGTTTGATGAAGATTGCAGGTCAGCAGTAGAGGAAAAGAACAGGGCAAGAACAAAAGTGCTACAGAGAGAAACCAAAAATAATCTGGAACAATATAGAGAATTAAGGAGAAGAGCTAACAGACTGTGCAAGAGAAAGAAAAGAGAGTAGAATAAGAAGAAATTTCAAGAACTAGAATAACTAAAGGAACAGAGTGGAATACGAAAGTTCTGTCATGCCATAGGCAAAATGAAGAATAGATTCCAACCAAAAACAATGGCCTGTTCCAGTAAAGATGGGAAAATGATAAAGAAGGAAGAACAGATAGTGGGAAGATGGGCAGAGTATTTCAAAGATACACTAAGCACCAGCCTAGAAGATGAAGAGACAGCACACAGGAGGGAAGAGTAGAGCTGGAAGTAGACAATGAAACCAATGAGGTAAGGAAGCCAACACTACAAGAGGTCTCCCAGGCAGTGCACAAGTCAAAAAACAATCAAGCCCCAGGGGAAGACAGCATAATTGCTGAATTAATAAAAACTGGTGGTAGGCTGTAATAAAGAGACTGTACACATTAATACGAGATACACGGGAAACAGAAACTATGCCAGATAATTGGAAAATTGGAATAATAATCCCCATTTATAAGAAAGGGGACAGAACAGCATGTGAAAACTATAGAGGTATAACACTCCTAAGTACAGCTTATAAGATCTTCACAAGTATATAAAAAAGAAGGATACAGAAGTGTGCAGAAGGCATACTAGGGGAATATCAGTGTGGCTTTTGACCAGATAGAGGAACCACTGATGAAATATTTGTGTTAAGACAAACGATGGAAAAGTTCTATGAATATGATATAGATGTGCATTTCCTGTTCATCGACTTCAAACAAGTGTTTGACAGCATAAATCGGCAAGAACGATATAGAGTACTGAAAGAAGTTGGTATATGTGCTAAATTAGTAAGACTAATCAGAATGACAATGACAGAGACAAGAGCAAAATTAAAGATCCTTAGCATAACAAATGAAAGCTTTGACTTTAATAAAGGTGTGAAGCAAGGGGATAGTCTCTCCACTGTCCTATTCAGTATAGCCCTGCATAGTGTAGTAAATAAAATCAACAAAAGAGGCACCATATTTATGAAAACTAGTCAGATATGTGCATAAGCTGATGACATTGCTATAGTAGGAAGAAATACCAATACACTCCTAGAAACATACCGGGCAATGAAACAGAAGCCTTAAAAATTGGCCTCATAGTAAATGAAAACAAAACAAAATATATGGTAATGTCACAATCTCAGGCCAGAAGAACCCCTAAAAACCTAAACATCAATGGGAAATGCTTCAATGGAGTGTCCTCTTTTAGCTACTTGGGAGCCCTAATAACAAATGATAACAGTATTGGAAAGGCTATAAGGGAAAGAATACAAGCAGGAAACAGAGCTTACTTTGCAAATATGCAACTTTTCAAAAATAGCCTTGTTACAAGAAAAACTAAACTGCTAATATATAATTCCCTAGTCCGCCCAGTTATCACATATGGCTCAGAGGTATGGAAGTTGACAAAATACGTTAAAAATGCACTAAGAACCATTGAGTGGAAAATACTACACAAAATCTATGGGCCAATAACGGAGGAAGAAGACTGGAGAATATGCTACAATGCCGAATTACAAGAGTTAATACAAGCAGGGACATAGTAAAATTTGTGAAATCACAGCAAATACGATGGCTAGGACACTTGGAGAGAATGGCAGAGGATAGAATTCCAAAGAAAACAATGAGAGGTATGATCCATTCAGTTAGGCAAAAAGCGAGACCTAGAAGAAGATGGATCGGTGCGGTAATAATGGATATAACCAGTACGGGAGTCCGGGTGTGGAAAAGAGCAGTAAATAATCGAGAAGTGTGGAGGAAGATTGTTGAAGAAGTCAAGGCTCACCAAGGGCTGTAGCGCATTGTTGGGGCATTTTCTCCTCTTCCCATATTCTGGTGACCATTTTCAGAAGGCTTCATTCCAGCGCTCTGCCTCTTTGCTTAAACAGTTCTGCTGGAATACCATCTGTCCCTGTTGCCTTGTTGTTTTTCACTTTCTTCATGGCAGTTTTCACTTCTTCTATATTTGGTGGGGTAAATAGGTCTGATTTGTGTCTCAAATCTATCAACATATGGTTGATCTGATTTACTGTGTTTCCATCCAATGAGTTTCATGTTCCCTTAAGTATTTCTTTATGTTGGAACAGTGTTGACCGTATTACTGTATTTCTAGATGCTGCGAACAGTATAAGCCTTGTTCTGTTCTCATTACTTGTTGCATGTTTGCTGTGGGGCCAATTATCAGTCTATAAATATGTTCTTTCCCCACCTGAGCATTTAGGTCTCCAGCTATTATTTTAATATCATGGCCAGGGCACTCATCATATACTCTTTCCAAAGATTCATAGAATACTTCTTTCTCTTCTTCTTCAGATTCTTCTGTTGGAGCATGGGCACTAATTATGGAATAGTTAAAGAATTTCCCCTTTATCCTGAGTGTTGATAATCTTGGACTAATGGGTGTGAACCCTATTACCAAATGCTTTAATTGATGGTGTACAACAAATCGAGTCCCCAGCTCAAGATTTCTTTCGCTGCAGCTATAGAATATATTCGCCTCTTTCTTTTCTAAAGCTCCACTCCCTGTCCATCTAATTTCTTGTAGTGCTATTATACTTTGCTTCAGATTCATTATTTGATCCAGCATTACTTACAGTGCTCCTGGTCAATATAGGGATCTCAGATTCCAGGTACCAATATATAGATCAGATCTACACCTTATATTTCTCTTCTTCCTTATTTTTCCTCCTTCATTTACTTGTGTTCCATCCTCTTTGTCCTTTTCCATGCCAGGTTCATCTTCCTTCATCCGTCCTACTTTACTTTGCAGAAGTTTCGCAACAACTGTTTTTTACAGAGCGGGCTGTCAACCCAGCCTCCAACCCCTACCGGGGGACAGGTGATTTTTAATTAGGGTTTTCTTCCCTTAGCCTCTGGAGACCCAACTCCCAACTGCAAGGCAGCAGTTGTTGGTTTGCTAGTTTTGATCTGCCATATCTGGTGAAAGTTCCCCAATCCGCCACCTGGGGAGGTGCCCAATGGAAGATTAGCAACTCCACATGGGAGCAGACTGACTCACTTTGAATTTTTTTTTACTGGGGGAACCAGTTTCCACTTTGTACAGGCTTGCTTGGTTTAACGTTTGTAGTGGTATGCCAATGGCTCATTACCAGTGATGATTTCTTTCAGGAAGTCATGCCCTTCTGCAGCATAATGCATAAAATGATCCAAGCTTGTAATCATTCACTGGCCCTTATGGTTATCTGTCAGGTTCTTAGGCACCCAGCAAACACTAACTTTGAGAAATTTCACCATGCCATGTACAATATCATAAACTGCACCATAGGAAATTTTGAGCTACAGCAATAAGATTTACTGCTGCACATGCCAGTCATTCAAAATTAAATTACTGCCTCAATGCCTCTGACATTCTCCAGGGTTGACACTGTTACCAGCCACCTGGTGCATGGCAAAACACTAAGATTCACATGATCCTCTTGGAACAATTCACACCATACGGAGACATTGCTATGGTATATACAGTCATCCCCATACATGCCATCCATTTCACTCCGTTTATGCTCTTTGGCACACAAATATTTAACTACATTTTGGTGCTCTGCACAAGTTGACAACAGTAACATGTGCACCATCTTTATTTTGTAGCTCATGTCTCTCTCACCAGAGCTGCACTTGAAAACAAAATACCCTCTGCAGCACAGACTTCAAACTAAATTATCATGAAATTTCAACATTATTGCAGCAACACCAGGGGAGAAAAAAACATTATTGTGCATTTCTTTCTAATTCTCCTTCGTAACTGCAATATTTGTGACTTACAAATACTTGTATTGGCATGTGGTCAGGTTATTTTCATAACAAAGCATGATCTCTATGTAAATCTACCACACTTGTGTCCTATAGTCTGACAGACACAAAAATAAACTAGTAAAGATGTTAATTAGGAGTGGAGTGAGGAGTTTTATATAATGCCTTAAACCTTAGGTAAGAGTTTTCTCTAATTCTGCATTTTATGTGGGGTATTAGTGGTTAAATAATTCTTTTATGCATTTGTGTAACTACAGCACTTGACATGCCTCCCATCCAGCTGAATATTTGTTCTTTAAAGTGAGGTTCATCTTGCTTATTTCATTTTTACTAACCTCTGCAAATACAAAATACACTAATTGAGTGATGTGATTTGCTACCTGTCCGTGCATGCCTATAGTCAGTGTTGGATTTCCTGTTTTGTTGTGCCCATACCCCTCCAGAAAACTTCACAATATGAAGTCACGTAGGTCAGTTAGCTGTGTGCGAAATTCTGCAGCCAGGGCTAGATTATTTCTGAGACAGTATGGTGCAAGGCTTCAGTCAATGCTCACTACAGTATCAAGCTGAATTACTTCAAGCCTTGAACCGATGCTCCACTACCTTGGTCATTATGTGACCAGAGGTATGGCTCTCTCGTACCTGGCAGTATGTTGCGTCAAGACTTACTTCACACCAGCCAACGGCTCAATGTGGATCCACCCACGCTCCATCTACATCTAGCCATTGCCACTGCTAGCTGCTGTCTGCAGAACACTCCTAGACCTTTGACGTTGTTGGGGCATAAACAGGTGCCATCCAGCTGGGGCCACCTCAAGAGTGACACCAACTGGCCTTTGGGCGTTTCTAGGGATTCTCAGTTTTGGAACCCACATAGCAGCATGACTCACTTCTGACTCACTGCTGATGTGCTGCATATCTGGCGTATGAGGTCTGTTCAAAAAATTCTGAGACATGTGTAATTTCGCACCAATGGTGAGTTGAAGTGAAATGCGGGTTGCAACCCTGCACATGCTTGTGTTTAATGTGTAACTGCCAGAAGTTTCACTGTTGTATGTCTGTTAGTTATTTTTGGTGCTGTATTGAGCAGAATGTTTTATCACACAGTTCACGAATTTTGAGATGGCAGAGTTAAAGGAGCAATGCATGTGCACTAAATTTTGTGTTAAACTAAAAAAAACATTAAAAAGATAGAGCAAATGATGCAGAAAGTCTATGATGATGAGTGCTCAATCCATACTCAGTGTTAAAAATCTTTCACATGGCTTAAAAGTGACTGGATAGAAGTTAGACGGTCCTCATTCAGGACAGCCTTTGATGTCTATCAAGGACACTCACACCATGAATGTTAACAAAATTATGCATGCCAATTGAAGACTGACTGTCAGAGAGATTGCAGAAGAATGTAACATTTCAGTTGGATCATGTCATAAAATCCTGGCACAGCATCTTGGAATGCATCGTGTTGCTCCCAAGTTTGTCCCAAGGCTCATGAGACAAGACCAGAAAGACCTTCACCTTGCACTCTGTGAAGAGCTTTTGGATCCTGCAAATGTGAATGAGATGTTCCTTAAGAAAACCATAACTGATGATGAAACATGGGTCTGGTTATGATGTTAGGACCAAGGTTCAATCTTTACAATGGGTTGGGAAAGGTTCTCCAAGACCAAAAAAAGCTTATATGGTCAGGTCAAATGTCAAAGCCATGCTAATAGTTTTCTTTAACTTTGAAGGATTAGTTCATCATGATTTGTGCCACAGGGACAAACTGTTAATCAATGTGTAGTGACCACAATTAGCAGTGTAGTGCAGCGCAGTTCGGTTCACAATTGCATCACCTGTGTGACACACCACATGTACTTTATTTTGTGCACATAAATTAGTTTTGCACCAGCCGCCAGGAGCACTGTTCCGTGTCCATTATTTGGAGCCGTTTATTCTTAGTATAAAGTGTTTTACATGTTCTTGTTTTCTCCATGTTAATTCTTAAGTACCTTCTTTCTCCATATTAGTTCTTTAGTAACCAGTCAACAAGTTGAATAATCATATTCATGCAAGTCTTTCCTTGATGTGCACTGCATCTAAAAGACATCCTGTATTAATTGCCAAATGAACAAATAAAGATCTTGTCTCCTCAGCATTGGAGATATCATTGTGTGTTACTAATTGCAAACTAGCAGGCTAACTGCTCAGACGGGTCAGAACCTAACCATATGGCCAACCTAGTCACCCCGACGTGATTTATCACCTGCCTGATGCACAAAAAAAGAAATACTGTAAGATGATGGAAAATCTGAACACAACCGACCCTGCTGTGTATGGACTCGCCATTGGACTACCACTCTTTGGGCCTCACAATCCAGCACTATGGTTTGCGCAAGTTGAAGCTAGTTTCTTTTACTCTGGAATAACTGCCAACACTATCAAGTTTGCACTGGTTGTGAGCCAGCTCAATCATCAGTATGTGGCTGAAGTGCACTATGTGGCTGAAGTGCAAGATGTGATTACTGCACCGCCAGAGAGTAATGCCTACGACCGGCTCAAGGCAGAACTTATCCCCAGAGTATCAGCTTCACAAGAAGAATGCCTCTGCCCATCTCTGATGCAGGAGGACATTGGAGATTGTAAACTGTATCAGTACTTGCGGCACCTACGAAGTAAGATTGACACTGGTACTGTGCCTGACAGCCTCCTGAGAACCATCTGGAACAGTCAGTTGCTGCTTGCCATCAAAGCAATAATAACGTCACAGTCAGAAATGTCTTTAGACACGGTGGCGGAGCTAAAAGACAAGGTACAGGACGCCATCTCACGTGCACCTATTAATGTAGTAACTGTGCAGTGTGTGAGCACATCAGTCACAGTTTCTCATGCTGACTGTGATGCTCTGATGGCAAAAGTCCATGTGTTGATGCAACAGATTAGCCAATTGATGTGTTGGTGTAACGCTAACAGTGATTGTGGCTGACCAAGATACCAGAAGTGCTTACGCAGCAGATCATCAGTTGCCTAATCTGCGCCTGCGACTGAAACACAGCAGAGGATATGCTGTTATCACAGAAGATTTGGTGATCAAGCTCATCGCTGTACCAAACTCTGCACATACCCAAATTCCAGTGGCGATCAGGTGTAGACACTTCATCTGATTGCCAGTCTGTGCTCACAGCATCTGTTTGTGAGTAACTGGCCCACAGGCAAGAAATATTTGATTAACACTGGCTCTGATCTGTGTATTTTTCCATGTACAGTGTTGCACCAGTGTAGACTGCATATCTCATTCTGTATAGCTGCGAAAAACAATTCTTCTATTGTGATGCATGGTACACATCGTTTTGAACTAGATTTAGGCCTACACCTAGTGTTTGCAATGGATTTCATGATCGCGGACATAACCAGAGGTGATAATAGGAGTGGATTTCCTGGCATCTCCAACACATTCCTCGTCGACCAAGCCACTTGACTGACAGCTGCAGGATTCTGGCGCCATACAACTATCTGATCCGCCAAGCTAATTTAAGCAGCAGACAGTGAGTATGCCACATTACTTTGGGATTTTCTGGCACTGACAGAACCTCAAGTACGCCTAAGGAAATGAAGCATACCACAGTGCACTGTATAAATACCACCGAGGGGCTGTGATTATCCAGTAGACCTTGACGGTTAGCCCTGAATTGATTAGCTATCACCAACGCTGAGTTTGATTGTATGATTTGAGAGGGTATCACGAAACCATCCAGTAGCCCTTGGTCATCACCATTACATCTCGTGCCTAAGAAGTGCAGTGTGTGGTGTCTGTGTGGGGACTATAGAGCACTTAATGCCCATACAGTGCCTGATACTTACCCAGTTCCATTTGCTCCACGATTATAACTATGCACTGAGAGGTGCCCACCTGCACAGCATGTTGAACTGTGACAAGGCATATATGCAGATACCTGTCGCCAAAGAAGACATCCTGAAGATGGCCATAATTATGCCATTCTACCTGTTTGAAATTAAATTCATGGCTTTTGGCCTCAGTAACACTGCGCAGAAAAGGCAAAGATTTATCAACTCAAGGTTGCAAGGTTTGCAGTTATGTTTTGCGTACCTTCAAAACATATCAGAAATACTGCGCAGAAATGGCAAAGATTTATCGACTCAAGGTTGCAACGTTTGCAGGTATGTTTTGCGTACCTTCAAAACATATTGGTATTTTCAGTCTTGCCAGAACATCTCCAGCATCTCATACAAGTTTTTAAACATCTAGATGAATACAGTGTCATCCTCAACACAGCAAAATATATTTTTATTAAACCACAAGTAGATTTCCTTGGCCACTGAATCTCTCTGTCTGGCTCACTATCATTACCTGATAAAGTGGAAGCTGTCCCACAGATCTCACGGCCATCCATAGTTAAGGAACAGTGACAATTTCTGGGGATGTGAAATTTTTACCACAGACATTTACCTCATGCAGTGGATATTCAGGAACCATTAATAGCTGCACTGGCAGTCCCAAATTGCAATGGGAATGTAACAATACAGTGGACAGAGCACATGACAGCTGTGTCTGAATGGGCTAAACAAGCAATAGCAGGCACTGCATTGTTGGCAGATCCTGAGCCAAGCGCTCCGTTAGCTTTGGTTGTAGATGCAAGCCAGACAGCTGTGGGTGCAGCGTTGCAACAATACAATGATGCATGGCAACCACTAGCCTTCTTTTTGAAGAAATTGTTGCATCTCAATGTAAGTGGAATGCCTACAATTGAGAACTGTTAGTAAAATTTGAGGCCATCAAATACTTCCGTCCTCAGCTGGAGGCCCGTGAGTTCACCATATTCACAGATCATAAGCTGCTGACATGTGCCTTTCAACAGAACAATATTAACTGTTCACCAAGGCAGTACAACCAATTACTGTATATCCCGCAGTTCAGCATGAATGTCCATCATATATCTGAGATTGAGAATTTAGTAGCAGAATTTTTCTCCTGTGTCAGCAGCATCTCCACCATAGACTATATGGAGCTCACAGAAGCACAACTTCCAGACACGGAACTACAAGAGCTATTGCAGGGAAACAAATCTGCACTGGATCTGCAGTTAGTCGACATTCGTGACATAGGCATCAACTTGTACTGAGACGTGTTCACAACCAAACCATGACTGTCTTTACCCACAAGATTCAGGAAAAACGAGTTTACATCTTTGCATATCCTGTGCCGTCCTGGAGCACAAACTACAATATACATAATCTCAGATCATTTCATGTGGTCAGAGATGAAGAAACACTGCTGTGAATGGATCCGATGTTGTATACAGTGACAGCACCATAAGGTTGGTTGGCACATGCATGCACCTATTGGAAACTTTCCTGAAAACCACCACCTGTTTTACATATGTACACATCAACATTGTGGGACCAATACCACCTTCAAATTGATATTTGTTGATGACAATCAACCAATTCAGGCGTTGGCCAGAAGTGTCCCCAGTGGGCAATGTCTTGGCAGAAACCTTGGCGTATACCTTCATATTAAATTGGGTGTCAAGATTTGGCTGTCATTTGCACATTACCACAGATCATGGTAAACAATTGGAATCTGATTTGTTTGCAAAGCTAACAGTGTTCTGTGGGATGAGCCACTAAAACACAACCATCTACCACCTGGCCAGTAATGGCATGATAGAGTGTTTGCACTGCACTGAAAAAGCAGCCTTGATGTACCATGATGCCAGGTGGACAGAAGCTCTCCTGATGGCCCTGCTTGGCTTACAAAATCCATAAAAGTCAGATGTACACAGTTCCTCTGCAGAAATAGTGTACAGAGAGTCTTTATGGCTGCCTGCTGAATTTGTAGACATGACTCCACAGCCTGATATAGACATGCCTACCTCCGTCAGTCACCTTCATGATCATGTCTGGAAAATCTGACCTCCGCAACCATCCAGGCACAAAACTATTGCCACAAAGACATCAGGACGTATGCTCACATTATGTTACAAACTGATGGTGTCAAACTGGCCCTCCAGGCAGCTAACACCAGGCCACATCAAATCATCAGTAGGAGAGGTCGCACCCTGGGTATTCTTGTGAATGGAAAACGAGTCACTGTTGCAACTGACAGGGTCAAACCAGCTTACATCTTCAATGAGCCATCCCCAACTAAGTCTCGGCAAACACAGTTTTGCCCAGAACTTGGTCTAGAACAGCAGCTCTGCCACCACCACTGACCAGGATGTCAGCTCCAGCTGACCAGCACACACAGCTCCACAGGACCAGCATACCATGAGGTCTGGTCGGCGCGTCCACTTCCCAGTGCACTTCCTGGACGGTGCTCCACTTCTGCCTAGGGGGCTGTTGTAGCTTCCACAATTAGCAGTGCAGTGTGGTGCAGTTTGGTTCACAAGTAAATCACCTGTATGTCACACCGCAAGTATTTTATTTTGCGCAGTTAAAATTAGTTCCACACTAGCTGAGAGGAGCACTGTTTATTCTTAGTGTACAGTTTATTACATGTTCTTATTTTCTCCATGTTAATTCTTAAGTACCTTCTTTTCTAGATGTTAATTCTTTAGTAACCATTTTAATATAACTTCTGGGAATTCAGCCAGGTAACACTTTCAGCGACTGCCAATATTTTGGCGGGAGAACACCCCACCATTTTCAAGACAAACTGCAACGGACATGAGGTGTACATGCAAATTTAATACCTCAGTTCTCAGACAGAAGCAGGAAAGATAACACACACACACTGAACACTAGTGCCACCAAAGATGACCAAAGTCATAGCTATCGATAGTGAGACTGTGAATTCGCAGGTGAGGCAGCATTGACTCTGTCCCTCTCTTTTTGACAAGGGAGAGAGTCGGATTCCAAACAGAGTTTAAACAGAAAGCTCCATCCCTGTTAACAAGGTTGCTCGCTAATTTAATCTCAACTGCCTCCCTAATAACACTGTCCCAATAGCTGGACGTGCATACCAATATCTCGGTGTTATTATATAACATGGGGTGACCAGTATCCAAGCAATGTTCGGCAATCGGTCAAACTATCAGAACCATGGAGGACCGATGTACTGAGCATAAATGGCACACATGATTACAGCAGCCAAATAGATCTGCGATTGCTGAACATTGCTTGGATACTGGTCACCCCATGTTATATAATAACACTGAGATATTGGCATGCACGTCCAGCTATTGAGACAGTGTTATTAGGGAGGCAGTTGAGATTAAATTAGCGAGCGACCTCATTAACAGGGATGTAGGTTTTAGTTTAAACTATGTTTGGAATCCGTCTCTCTCCCTTGTCAAAAAACAGAGGGACAGAGTCAATGCTGCCTCACCTGCAAATTAGTCTCACTATCGATATCTCTGACTTTGGTCATCTTTGGTGGCACTAGCGTTCAGTGTGTGTGTGTTATCTTTCCTGCTTCTGTCTGAGAACTGAGGTATTAAATTTGCATGTACGCCGCATGTCCGTTGCAGTTTGCCTTGAAAATGGCGGGGTGTTCTCCCGCCGAAATATCGGCGGTTGCTGAAAGTGTTACCTGGCTGAATTCTCGGAAGTTATTTGAAAGTTGTATACGCCAGGAGAAACTCAGGTCTCACACTCTTTAGTAACCAGTCAAATAAGTCACTTATTCATTTTCATGCATCTAAAAGACATCCTGTATTAATTGTCAAATGAACAAATAAAGATCTTGTCATCTTAGCACTGGAGATATCGTTATGCGTTATTTATCGCTACGTAGCAGGCTAACCAGTCAGATGGACCAGAACCTAGCCCTATGGCCAAAAAAATGTACTATCAGGATGTGTTGTATGATGCCTGCAAGAAAATCTGATAGGGAAATGGCCTGAAATTTGGTTAGACAATTCATGGCTCTTGCATCACGACAACACACCCGCACATTCATCCCTGTTGGTATGTGACTATTACACAAAAAAATAAATCACTGTCCTGCCCTCATCCTCTTACTCTTTGGACCTGGTCCCTGCTAGCTCTTTATTATTTTCAAATTTGAAAACCCCATTAAAAAAATGGTGAAGATTTGCAATGATACATTAGATAAAAGAGAAATTGTAGATGGTGTTCCACGCGATCCAGCAAGAGGCATACCAAGACTGCTTCTTGAAGTGGAAATGGCATTGGGAGTGGTGTATCAATTGTGGAGGAGAGTATTTTGACTGTGCACAATAAGTAAAAGGTAAGCATGGAAAAATTTTGTGGACCGAGTTCCTGAATTTTTTAAACATGCCTTATACATCCATTCTGCTAATACAGACTTACATCCACAGGCCACTGACAGTGCACCCTACACCGAGATCCTATGTTCGGGGCACTGTTCTGCCTCATCTCTATGCTGTTGCCAGCACCTGCCACCCTGGTTAGCACGTCCCATACACTGACAGCCATGGTATGTCAGCATTCAACACAGCACCACTGGGGAATGGTTACCATGCAAGGCCACCACACCAGAGTTCTTTGCTGATTGGAGCAACTTCTGTCTTCACAACAGAGCTCTCCATCACTGAGGGTCACAGGGTCAATGCCTGTCCACACCTTTGAGTCATTGCCATCAGCCAAGAGTCTCAATGAATATAGATTTCAATTGCTGAGGAAGCACTACTGATTTCATGACCATCAAGGCATTGGTAGTGCACACTCTGCATCATATCAGTTAGACTGGAAAGTTGGTTGCAGATCTGATTCATGAAAGTGGACTTAGGTGATGATTTGTGGAAGTTTGGCAGTGAATTTAGAGATTGTGCATAGTGGTACTAAAAACATTAGGATTAGAAAATGTTTGTGGAAGGTTAATAGAAAGTCCGTTCCTGTAGTATTTTTCCTAATATATTTTTTTGTATTTTTATTGACACAGGCTTTACAATTAGTGAACCAGGTGAACAAGTGGTTATCACTGCAGAGGTGTTCCATTCTTTGTTAGAACAAGTGGCTTAAGTGAGGGCAGATTAAAAGCAGACAGAGCCTTGTCCAGTTTATCAGTATGTGTCCTAGATAGTAGTACCATTACCCTAGTTTCTCTATTTTTGGGTAAAGCAGGGTAAGATGTGTTAGCATTTGTGGGCAACCTGTTGACAGTTGTGAAGGACAGCTGTTGGTCAGAGGGACAATACAACTAAATTATCTTGAGTAGGAGATGTAAAAAATTATGCAATGTCTCAAGAGGGGTTAAGAAATGCTCAGACATTCAAAGTGCTTAAGAGAGGCTTATTGCAGCATTATAGGAAGCAAAAGAGTTGCAGACATTATTGGGAGCAGTTTAATAATGTGTCACAAAGATAGGGTGAATCCATTGAAAGTTTTGTGGATAGATAAGAAAATTCACTGTCAGTATCTATGAGTTCACAGAGAGTGATCACATGAATAAGGTTCTTCTGCTGAAAGTGGAGCAAAGGATGTTAATTGCATTTTTGTGGGGGTCACCATTCAATGTGTCAAGGAAGGTGTGAGCAGAATTTCCTAACAGTTTGGCTGGAGTGATAGGAATGGCACCAACCTCAGAAGAGATAGACACAGTGACCTGAATCTGTGATAAAAAGGGAGTTTTTATCCTCTGGCAACAAATGTTACAATTGTGATCTATATGGCGACATACAGCGAGGTTGCAAAAATCTACAGTGTAGGTCTTGTAGAAAAACTTGGACATTGGGAGCAGGACTGTGGGCAGAAAAGGGGGCAGTTAGGAAGGTATGGAATGAGAATAGCCAACTGTTAAACAGCTATTGGGGTCCCAAGATTACTGAGAGGGACTCTCAGTAAATTTTAACACAACTGAAATTTGTGCAGATGTGGAATTTTGCTTAACTGCAGTAGTGGATAGAACGGAACACAAGTTTTTTTTGGACACAGATATGTACATGTCAGTGGCAAGTTTGGACCTTATGGGAAAGAAGCAGTTCAACCCATCATCATATGTTATGTGGAAGGCATGGTAATGACGTACATTCACTGGGATCATTGACATTGAGTTTTCAGGTCAGGGCAAAATATTTCCCATAATGTATGGAAGTTTTGCCTCATATCAGTGATGGCTACTGAATGACCTTAGGATTAGATTTCCAATATAATCACTATGCTAAAACTGTCCTTGAACAATGTATAGCAGAACTCAGAGGGACATCATTTCATCTGGGAAAACTGTTGTCAGAGCCATTCTGCAACAAGGTTTTCTCTCTGGAAATATCAAGCAATTAAACTGTGTGCAAGATCACTAATGATTAGTTTGGATGATAAAGTACTGCCGGACACAGGAAAACTGTTGTGGGTGAGCATAGCATTGGGACTGAATTAGCAATAAACATATTTGTGTGGTTGAGCCAGTGTGAGAGACTGATGAATTAGATAAAGCATGTTGTTATATGTGATGGAGTTTTGTATGCATATGGTAGATACTGGCCCTACAACTTATCTTAGAAGATAGCTTAAGGAAAAGCAAAGCTACATTTCTAGCATTTGTAGACTTAGAGAAAGTTTTTGACAATGTTGACTGGAATACTCTCTTTCAAATTCTTAAGGTAGTAGGTTAAAATACAGGGAGTGAAAGGCTATTTACAATTTGTACAGAAACAGTCATAAGAGCTGAGGGGCATGAAAGGGAAGCAGTGGTTGAGAAGAGAGCGAGACAGGGCCTTAGCCTATCCCCAATGTTATTCAATCTATATACTGAGCAAGCAGTAAAGGAAGCAAAAGAAAAATCTGGAGTAGAAATTAAAATCCCGGGAAAAGATATAAAAACTTTGAGGCTTGCCAATGACATTGTAATCCTATTGGAAACAGCAAAGGTCATGAAAGAGCAGTTGAACGGAATGGACAGTGTCTTGAAAGGAGGATATAAGATGAACATCAACAAAAGCAAAATGAGGAAATGGAATGCAGTTGAATTAAATCAGGTGACGCTGAGGGATTCAGATTAGGAAATGAGACACTTAGAGTAGTAGAGGAGTTTTGCTATTTGGGAAGCAAAATAACTGATGATGGTTGAAGTAGAGAGACATAAAATGTAGACTGGCTATGGGAAGGAAAGTGTTTCTGATGAAGAGAAGTTTGTTAACATTGAGTATAGATTTAAGTGTCAGGAAGTCTTTCTGAAAGTATTTGTATGGAGTGTAACCATGTATGGAAGTGAAACATGGATGATAAATAGTTTAGACAAGAAGAGAATAGAAGCTTTTGAAATGTGGTGCTACAGAATAATACTGACGATTAGATGGTAGATCATGTAACTAATGAATAGAATTAGGGAGATGAGTAATTTATGACACAACTTGACTATAAGAAGGAATTGGTTGGTGGGACACATTATGAGGCATTAAGGGATCACCAATTTAGTACTGGAGGGAAGTATGGAGGGTAAAAATTGTAGAGGAGGACCAAGAAATGAAGACACTAAGTAGATTCAGTAGAATATAGATTGCAGTAGTTACTCAGAGATGAAGAGGCTTGCACAGGATAGAGTAGCATAGAGAGCTGCATCAAACCAATCTCTGGACTGAAGTTCACAACAATAACAACATTGGCAGACAGATAATGGGGAGGTGGTGCCCATCAGTATTATAATTTTGGCATTGAAGGCACGAGCTTGTCTAAGGGTTTGTTGATTAGCATAATATTGATAGGACCCTACACATAACTGCATAATGGCAGAAAGTGAAATAGCAAAACTAGCAATGTAGAGGTCATTAGTAGAGTTCGAGGACCTGTTTAATACTTGCGGGTCTTTGCCAGTAACCCTGGTGACGTAACACGGAATTCCAACTGGGAATGAGTCACTCTGTACCACAAACCACAACATGCATCTCATCATCTACCACTTGTGATGAAGGAGATCATTAACCATCATCTATGGCACCCATTATTGAAAAAAGTACCTATCTTTGGGGAGCACCAGTGAAGATTGTGCAAAAAAAAAGTGTAGGTAGGATGAGGGCTTATCATTTTTGCTGTGACTGTGGATATCGTAATAGTCGTACATTTATTGATGTGTATCGAATTCCAAGTGCCAAATGCTTTAGTCTACTAGATGGATCCTTCAAACCAAATAACCACTTTAAAGCCACAAGATCCATTATCACTTTAAATTTTACACCATGCAAATGACATCAGATGTAAATCATGCCATAAATGAGGCTCAGCATTTCCTTCTCCATGGCAGGATGATTTCTGTCTGTTTTATTCAACTGATGTGAGGCATAGGGAACCATATTTTCCACCCTATATATTTCATCACAAGACAATATGAGCACTTCCTCATAATTTGGAAGAACACAGTGTTAGTTGTTAACAATACTTTCAGTTTTTCAAACATATTTTCACACTCTGATGTACACTGAATGGTCTTTTACAACTTTTTTTCAACAAGTGAATGAGAGGTTGTACTATTTCTGCAATATTTGGGATGAATTTTCTATAGCAATTTGCTAATCCAAAAAATGGTTGCAACTCCTTCTCCACATAAGATGTTGAAAAATCTTGTAAGGCCTTCACTAACCTAGGGTCTGTCCATACTCCATAAAAACCGGTCACATGCCCTAAACATTGCATGTCTTGTAATGAGATTGTTGTATTAATTGTATTGTATTGTATATTTATTGGTCCTGTGAATCATACACTGTACAGGGGTACATAATGATATACGACAAGTCAAATAATTTGCAATAAAGTTTAACAGAAAAAAAGCTGTTGTATAGTTTTCAGTATATAGCAATATAACTCTAACATATGGGAATAACATTTCACAAATAAATTTTGCATGCACACATTTCAAACTTTTGGCCTTGATTTTACAGACACACACATATATGCAATAGACCACATATAATATACAGATAAATCTAAATAAAACAGAAAGAAACATTCCACATGGGAAAAATATATTAAAAACAAAGATTCCATGACTTACCAAGTGGGAAAGCGCTGGTAGATAGGCACAATAAAAAAACACACAAACACACACACAAAATTTCGAGCTTTTGCAACCCACGGTTGCTTCGTCAGGAAAGAGAGGGAAAGATGAAAGGATGTGGGTTTTAAGGGAGAGGGTAAAGTGTCATTCCAATCCTGGGAGTGGAAAGTCTTACCTTAGGGGGAAAAAAGGATAGGTATACACTCGCACACACACACACACACACACACACATATCCATCCACACATATACAGACACAAGCAGACATATTTAAAGGCAAAGAGTTTGGGCAGAGATGTCAGTCGAGGTGGGAGTGCACAGGCAAAGATGATGTTGAATGACAGGTGAGGTATGAGTGGCGGCAACTTGAATTAGCGGAGATTGAGGCCTGGTGGATAATGGGAAGAGAGGATATATTGAAGGGCAAGTTCCCATCTCCGGAGTTTGGATAGGTTTTCCGCCGTCCACCTAACCTTCGTAACCTCTTGGTTCATCCCTATGAAATCCCCAAACCACCTTCCCTACCCTCTGGCTCCTACCCTTGTAACCACCCCCCCCCCCCCCCCCGGGTGTAAAACCTGTCCCATGCACCCTCCCACCACCACCTACTCCAGTCCTGTAACCCGGAAGGTGTACACGATCAAAGGCAGAGCCACGTGTGAAAGCACCCACGTGATTTACCAACTGACCTGCCTACACTCTGACGCTTTCTATGTGGGAATGACCAGCAACAAACTGTCCATTCGCATGAATGGACACAGGCAGACAGTGTTTGTTGGTAATGAGGATCACCCTGTGGCTAAACATGCCTTGGTGCACGGCCAGCACATCTTGGCACAGTGTTACACCGTCTGGGTTATATGGATACTTCCCACCAACCAAACCTATCCGAACTCTGGAGATGGGAAGTTGCCCTTCAATATATCCTCTCTTCTCGTTATCCACCAGGCCTCAATCTCCGCTAATTTCAAGTTGCCGCCACTCATACCTCACCTGTCATTCAACACCATCTTTGCCTCTGCACTCCCACCTTGACTTACATCTCTGCCCAAACTATTTGCCTTTACAAATGTCTGCTTGTGTCTGTATAAGTGTGGATGGATATGTGTGTGTGTATGTGAGTGTATACCTATCCTTTTTCCCCCTAAGGTAAATCTTTCCACTCCCAGGATTGGAATGACTCCTTACCTTCTCCCTTAAAACCCACATCCTTTCATCTTTCCCTCTCCTTCTCTCTTTCCTGATGAAGCAACCGTGGGTTGTGAAAGCTCGAAATTTTGTGTGTGTGTTTGTGTGTTTTTTTATTGTGCCTATCTACCAGCGCTTTCCCGCATGGTAAGTCACAGATAAATCTAATGTACATATTTCTTATTTTGGCCTTAATTGTATCAACTATTTAAATTTTCATATATTTACATTGTAGATAAAAATTCATTAACACTATAGTAACAATTCTGTAGCAAGTAGTCACTCACTGCAGTCTTGAATTTATGCATGCCAGTTATTGCCTTAATTCCTTTAGGTAGTTTGTTATACAGTTTTTTTCCTGCTTACAAGGGTCATTTTTGTTTTAGGTTTGTATGAGAAAACTGCATATGCAAATATTGATTATTTCTTGTGTTGTATGAATGGATTTTTTTTTTTTTTTTTTTTTTTTTTTTTTTTTTTTTTTTTTTTTTTTTTTTGAGCAATCTTGTTATTTTCATCTACGATTTTCCTTGTAAACATTATTGTTTCTAGGATATATAGGCATGGTAATGGAAGAATATGAAGCTTTTTAAATGAGGGTTTGCAGGAAGATCGAGATGCTAAGCCTTCCATGGCTCTTATAATTCTTTTTTGTGCAATAAGACAGCTTTTGCTGGGTGGTGAATTTCCCCAGCAAATTAAACCATATCTTAGTAATGATTCTGCTTGGGCATAGTACACATTTTTTATGGCTTGCATAGATGTGCATCCAGCAAGAGTTTTTATACTATAACAAATGGTATTTAATTTACCACATAGGTGTTGTGTGTGTTTCTGCCATCTTAGGTCATCTTGGATCCGAACTCCCCAAAATTTGGTGCTATTTACAATTTCAAGTCTTTTGCCTAACAGTTCTATGGTTGCAGTTAAAGGCTGTTTATTCTGCACTGTGTCTAGATGCATAGTGTTTGTTTTATGTGTGTTTATTATTAAGTTGTTCATTGCGAACCATTTTGATACATGTGTAGTGCTCTTTTTTATTTCATTTTGGAGCCTCTTCTTGGGTCTTTCCTTTGATAAGTATATTTGTATTATCGGCATATTTAATGTACTTACAGTTAGGGTTGGATGGTTCCAGGTCATTTACAAACAGCAAGAACAGGATTGGTTCTAGTGCAGAACCCTGCGGCACACCGTATTTAACACACTGTTTTTCTGATTGATAGGAAGTTAAATTTTTTCCTTCTTTGTACAAGACTTCAACTATTTGGTGTCTGTTTTGTAGATATGACTTTACCCATTTGTAGGCTGGGCCTCTGACACCATCATTTTGTAGCTTTCTATGCAAAAGACCATGGTTAATGATGTCAAATGCTTTTGAAAGATCTAGGAGTATTGCTGCTATGTGTTAAGTTTTTATCTAATGCATTTAAAGCTTCATTTAAGAAATTGATAATAGCTGTCTCAGTGGATTTACATTTTTGGAAACCATGCTGTGTAGCTGAGAAAAGTTTATTTTTTTCAATGAAATCTACGAGTCTTTTATGAAAGATTTTTTCAATTATTTTAGAAAAAACAGATAGTAGAGAGACTGGCCTATAATTTGTTATATCTGTTTTTCACCCTTTTTGAACAATGGCTTCACTTTAGCTATTTTTAGCCTTTCTGGGAAGATTCCCTGAGAAAGTAAACTATTGCATACGTCTACCATGCACTTAGCTACTAAGGGTGCACATTTTTTAATGATATGGTCTGGTATGTTGTCAGTACCAGAGGAAAATTTTGATTTTAGCTCCCCTATTGTGTTTAGCATTTCCTGTTCATCTGTTGGGTATAGGAAGAGAGACTTGTTACTAGGGATAGTTTTAATCTGATTTGCAGTGACAGCATTTTGAAAGTTTTGCTTCACCAGAATCTCAGCTGCCTCAGAGAAATATGAGTTAAAATTATTTGCTATCTGCTGGGGATCGGATATTACAGAAGTGTTTTCATTCAGTTTGATATTAAGGTATTCTGTCAATTTTACTCCTGTTTCGTGCCTTACAATCTCCCATATGTCTTTCATTTTTTTAATGCATTTGCTATGAAGGAACTATTTCCCATTTTTTTGCTTCTTTTATGACTTTAGTTAAAATCTTTTTCTAATTCTTAAAATAGGAATCAAACTCTGAGGATGTGGTGTGCTGTCTAGATATTTCATGAAGTAGTCTCTTTTCCTTCACAGATATTTGTATCCCTGTTGTGACCCATTTTATTTTCAGATTGAGTGGAAAGCAAAGTTCAAAATAATAGGTGAAACTATTAAGGAATTTATTGAACTTATCATTTGTACTTTCACATTCATAGATGTCTTCCCAAGTTTCTTTACGCAGATAGTTAAGGAAATGTATCAAGAGCATTAATCACTCCATTGTGGAATGACAAGCAGTGCAAGCTGCTGACAAAGATTTCAGATTATTTGCAATGCAGCTACAGTTTGTTGTGCATGATAGTGTGTTGTTTAAGAAGATAAAGCTGAGACCATATGTCACAGTTACAGTGATGTTGTACCTGTACCCATCGTATACAGCACTGCTGTAACAGTAGTGTACGGAAGCCAGTTCATAGATGTTGGCCACTTAGGGGATTGTGTATACAATTGCTATTCATCCCCTGAGTATCAGTTAAGGCCTGAAGATTGCATACTTAATCACCAAAACTAGTTGCTATATAATAAATTACTTCAAAAGGACAGCTACCGATGTTTCACTTTATTACATAAGTGAATGGTCGGAGTACCACAAACCTTCAGTCAGAAGGACGGACATACAAAAACTCCCGTAAACTGGTCAGTAGACATTGAAAAACCTCCAAAACTAGAGGTGGCAAACCGTTATGCACTATATAGGATAGTAATATCATAAAAGACCCAAAAGCATTGTGTACCCTTTTTAAAAAAACTGTAACAGTGTGGGGGTGGACACTGTGTTAAGCCAGGATTTTCAATTCTGCAATGTCACAATGGTTTGATTGATGCTTGTACTTAATAGGTATTATATGCAAGTGCACAAACCACCTCATCTGGTGTTCTAAATACTGACAATTTCTTTAAATAGTTGCCATTTACTGTAGTGAACTGAACCTGCTACTTAGTTCCGCTCTGCCATGCTAATCGACCTTCTTAACCTGGCAGTTTATGCATGGAGTTGTAAGGAAGCTGTTCTCCAACTAATGGCACCATCTCAACAAATACATGGACATCAGTTTAAATTAAGTATTCTTCAACATCAAAAACAAAATTTCATATTAACATTTTGCAGAACACCAGATTAATGTTACAATTGCCAGAGCAGACAATGTTCTCTATGTGACAGATTGTCACCCAAGGTCCAGATCAACATCATTTTATATCTCTGCACAGAGAAGAAGGTGTTCATGCATTTTCATCTCCAGCACTATTCCATGCATTGAACTCATCTCTGGTGTGACACCGGCAAAGTGTAAGCAGCCCCGTATCATAGCTGGTCGTGATGTTTTAACACCCTTACCACTCCCCAGACATACGGCATCTGTGGATTACTCTGTCTCTGCACAAAATTTCCCACATTTCTGGTACAGTGACTGTCTGGCCTTTTTGCCTAAATCATACATTAAGAAATATTCCAACATATTCTGCTGGTTAAGCTACACTTTGAAAGTGACATACTTTTCCCTGCATATTAACCTGTGACACCATATCATGTCACAGAGGCAAAAGATTTTGGAATCATTCATTTACATTGAACTTGTATTGCTCCATTTTAAATTTATGCCTTTTTAATATTTTATTAATGAGACTTAGTGTGATGCTTCATACATTTTTTTCAAATAAATCTTCTGTTATATTCTTTCAAGGACAAGAGAAAATAGAAACTACACTATTCCATTTAAGTACATTTTTACTACCTTTGTACACATTTGCACATCTTTCAGAATGTTTTTCTTTAAAATTTATTTTTCATTTGACTCTCTGAGCAATCATATTCTAAAAAATTTCAGAATCTGTACGACTTTTCCACTTACAATCCTATACATCACAAGCTATAACTTTTTTGTTATTCTCTTGCAAAAAAGTATCAGTGTGATTAATGCCGCTTTCCCATTTGGAGAATGCTTTTAGAATATCATCTCTTAATTTGTTACAAGAACTGATACATTACTTTCATTCAAAGAGGGAAATACTTCTCCTCCACTTACAATCCTATACACCACAATCTATAACTTTTTTGTTATTCTCCTGCAAAAAAGTATCAGTGTGATTAAAGCCACTTTCCCATTTCGAGAATGCTTTTAGAATATCATCTCTTAATTTGTTACAAGAACTGATACATTACTTTTATTAAGAGAGGGAAATACTCCTTCTTTATTGCTAATATCTGAGGGGTCAGTGTTCTGTACTAAGTCTAATCTACTCCCCACTACAGTAAATGTCATCTTGTCCATGAGATCACCTTACCTAGGCATAGGTCATTTCATCTTTGAGTGTACCTATCTATTTTTTTTAAAAGGTCAAGGCCATCCCTTCTCTAGGTTCATCTTGCCTAACCCCATACCATGGAGCATCTGACATACTTGTCAATACCATTTGATTTCAGCTCTCATACTCCTGCATAACACTTTCCTCAAATTATTATTCCTTTAATATTTCATATTTTTCCTCCCAATAGCCTTACATTATTCTTGTCCTTTCAGGTGTTACATATTACCTTCTTAACAATGGAGTTACTTTGTAGTAATTTCACACCCATCTTCTCCTGTTGCCCAATTTATTGTTATTTGTGTATTTAAGACATTAGCACATCAGTCACTTCCTTCTAAGAGGCTGAGCTACTTTCCTAGTATCCCCCCCCCCCCCCCCCCTCCCCTCCAAAATCAAGAATGAGGTTGCTAACATCAAAAGCAACCTCAGTACAGTAAGTGCTTCGTTGTTTGCACCTGATAGTTTACCTGCTAGCCTATTAATGTGTATGCATGGGTGCATATGTATTCGTGTGTTGGACCTGTGTCCTTGAGCCATCAAAATTCCAAACCGCTAGTCTCAAGTCTGGTATTTCTTTTGTTCACTACCTACCCTATAAAATATGTATAAAATGAAGTCCACATATGCATACTGTATAAAACATAAAAGAAATGTCCCAACATAAAGACAATGAAAGTCAATGTCATACACCTGTAGAGACATTGTAATGATATTGTAGTTTTATAGATAGTCCCTGTAGATAGTCTCAGTTTCTGTACTCTCCCTGTAAGGTAGGACTTTACATGATACATAATATCCACATATATACAATATATTTATATTTCATCAAGATAATTCAACATTTTTCATTGTATGTACATTTGGTATGTCTTTGTATATTTCTTCTCACTAATAATATAGGACAGTACAAGTATAGTGGTTTCCAGATGATAGAATAGGAAGAGAATGAAGAATCAGTGCAGGGAAAGAATAAGTGCAGCATTGATTAACTCATATGCCTTGTGTATGTCACAACACATAGACCACTTAAGACCATGAGCCTCCTGAGGTATCACTGTATTTACGACATTCCTGCTCCTGACCTTGGTCCCTAGACTCATATTGTTTCTTGACAAACTGGGCATCTATCGTGTGGCCTAAATGCACCTTTATATGTTATATTTGTTGCTCTTTCATCCTCAACGTTTCCAGCCTGATTGAGTACAAACATGTGTGACATCATATTGTTTTGTTCCCTCTTCCTTTTATTATTCCTTTGTTGTGCAGCATTATTGACCCTGCAAAAATTAATTTCTTTTCCTTTCACAAACCTATTTGAGTGTCACTTGTTCTCATGTGCCTCATGAGATCTATTGTCGCCTGATACAAATTCCCCTCTTCCCATATTTAAAGTGTCTAAACCTTCAATGAAAGATAAAAGATTGTTTACTGTTGACCAGCTTCTGGGCAATACCCCTTTTCTAGATTTTTAAGGGGGCCTTCTAACTAGTGCTTTTAGTAAATCTGTGCCTTTCAATAGATTATCTAAATTCTTCACCCTGGTCAAATGTCACTCGGTATATTTCTCATGACATCCCCAAGCATTTTTAAAATATTTTGGGTCTAGTAGTTCCAAAGTTAATTTTTTCCTTTACAAACTGGAACAAAAAAATTCTTTGAAAGCTTTCTTGAAAGTCATCTCAAGACTTGAATTATTCTGAAGATGTGGTACCCCATTCAGCCACATCCCCTGGCAGATAAACTCAACATGAAATCTATATGTTTGGAATATGCCCTACAAAGAGGCAAAGCTCACGAAAATATTCATAAAAATAATTTAGATGTACATCTCTGTCTAGTTTAAATTTAGGGAACTGCTTTGCTAAATTCTTGCTGTTGCCCAATTGAAGTTATTCTCAGATTCCATTTGATATGCCACTGCTATTTTGCTATCTTTTTTTGTGACATCTCTGATCAATTATAGCTTTCATTTTTTCCTTCAAACTAGTTTCCTCACTAGTCCCCAAAGTTTCTAGCTATTTTTGTATGTCTTTCATTTCATCATTCATGTTCTGGGATTGACATTCATTGTTCATTTTCACTTTTATTGAAGTGTTACTAAATTCTAGATACTGTTCTCATACCTTGTTCCTCACTAAATCACATTGTTCTCAATTTCCTCTCTGGCCTCCCATTTACACATTTCTAATGACTTCCATAAGTTTAAAACTCTATTATGTGATTCTTCAGTTTCTCCTAGCGTATTTATTGATTGAACAGTCCGTAGGTGTACAGCCAGTTCAAAGTGTCCAATGTGCACAATATTTCGGTAATCAAACATGTTGCTATAGTCAGGTGCACTGACAAACTGAACTCCTAAGGGTGCGCACCTGACTAATATTCCCTGCCCCTACAAGCTGCTCCCCTGCGACTTGCACCCATGGCCGTGCATCAGCAGTTGCGGAGGCACTATCTTCAGCTTCTCTGATAGCACTGATGTATATTCTGTGTCCACCCGGTTGCCAGATTGTTCTGTTTGCTGAGAGTATTCTTAATTAAACTCAGTGTTTGTTCCCAGGCTTTGCTAAGATTATAGCTGCAATCTCAGTTGATGAGGTCATCCCTGGTATGAATTTTAATGGCCTCTCTAATGAAGCTGTCCCAGTATTTGGAAGTCTGTGTCAACATCCTGGTACATTGGTATTTCATCACATGATTCTCAGACAAACAGTGCCACTCTGTGCCACTGACTTGTCAGGATACATAAGACAATGTGCTTCTTGTGTTCTCGGCAATGATCTTTGACAGTGCACATTGTTTGTCCAATACATGTCTTTTGGTGTTGACATGGAATCTGGTATATGCAAGCCTTCTACAAACTGAAATCATCTTTGACACTTCCCAAAAATGCTCATGTTTCATTGGGTGGGCAAAAGACAGTTTTTACTCAGTACTTCTTCAATATACATCCAATTTTTCCTGATAGTGTTCCAATGTATGGTATAAAGGCAGTGGCTGCCTCTTCCTCCATGACTTCTTCCATCTCCATAATTTGTACCGTTGTGGTGGAGTGGAGAGCACACCTAATCTGCCTTCTGGTACCCATTCTTTTGAAATACAGTTCTGAGGTGTTCCAGCTCCTGGAGCAGACACTCTACTTCTGAAATGGTGCACACCCTGAATACAAGTGTTTTTAGGACCCCATCCCTCTGTGAAGTGAGGGCAGCTGTCTGCACACAAATACAGGTCATCTGCATTTTCTTCCAATACATGCCATGGTCCAGGGTACCATCAGCTCTTCTCTTGACCATAACTCCAGGAATGATTATCTTCCTCCTGCATTGGTCTCCATAGTAACTTTGATGTTGGGAAGCATGGAGCTCAAACATGGAAGGATGTCAAGTAGTTTATCCTTTCCATAGGTCCTGATGACGAATGTGTCGTCCACATAACATAAAAAACACATGGGTTTCCATTTGGATGATGCTGAGACTTCCTCCTCAAAATTCTCCATATTCATATTCGTGACCACAGGCTGCCCATCATGACGCCTTCCATTTACAAATAGTATTCTCTATTAAACAGAAAATATATAGAGGTCAGGACATGCTTGGAAAGGTTGATGATTCTCAGCTAATTTCTAACCAATAAGCAAGCTCTAGTGACTCTCGTAGAGATATCCTGGTGAATAACTAAGCAAAGTGAATGCTCACCAGGATATCAGAGTCTTTCACCCTAAAGTTGATGAAATGTTTTACAAAATCCATTGAGCTGCAGATATGATATGTGCCTTTACCATGTATGGGGTTTGTATTTCCACCAGGTATTTTGCTAGCAATATGTAGGAGCCTAATATTGCTGGCAAGGGGGGTACCCCATCCTTGCAAACTTTAGAGCTTCCATAAAGTGTTTGCAGTAGAGGTTCTTGAGGTAACAGCTTTTTGGTGACTCCCTCTGGTGAATCCACTTCCTTGAGAAGAGCCCTAGTCTTGTTATCTACTTTCTTTGTAGGATCAGAGTTGATTTTCCTGTAGGAGTTGTCACCTAGCAAGCTCTGCATCTTTTCAGTGTAGTCTTTGTGTGAAAGAACAATAGCAGCATGGCCTTTGACAATCTCAGGGCAATCTCACAGATCCCGAATAGTGGCACTCTCTCTGCTGGTAATGCTCAACTTCAAGGGCTTAGTTCTCATCAGAACACAGCAATTGTCACAATGTGCTTCTTCAGCTGCTTCAGGCAACAGTCATGCCACAACTTGTTCAACTGCACTGGCAATGTCCATGACCGGTGTGAACAGAGGGGCAGGAGCAAAGTTACACCCCTTCTCCAGAACTGAAACTGCGTTGACACTAAACTCTATCAGTCATACTTATGATCATCTTGCATGGGGCCTCCAGTGATGGTTTTCCAGAGAGATGTGATAATTTTGATATTTGACATCCTGCGGCCTTCCTATAGGTGGAACACCATAAACACAATCCCAGGTCCACGAACTAGAAAGATTGGCCAATTGTAAATGTAGTGTAAATACACTCCTGGAAATGGAAAAAAGAACACATTGACACCGGTGTGTCAGATCCACCATACTTGCTCTGGACACTGCGAGAGGGCTGTACAAGCAATGATCACACGCACGGCACAGCGGACACACCAGGAACCGCGGTGTTGGCCGTCAAATGGCGCTAGCTGTGCAGCATTTGTGCACCGCCGCCGTCAGTGTCAGCCAGTTTGCCGTGGCATACGGAGCTCCATCGCAGTCTTTAACACTGGTAGCATGCCGTGACAGCGTGGACGTGAACCGTATGTGCAGTTGACGGACTTTGAGTGAGGGCGTATAGTGGGCATGCGGGAGGCCGGGTGGACGTACCGCCGAATTGCTCAACACGTGGGGCGTGAGGTCTCCACAGTACATCGATGTTGTCGCCAGTGGTCGGCCGGACCACAGCGACGCACGGATGCACACCAAGACTGTAGGATCCTACGCAGTGCCGTAGGGGACCGCACCACCACTTCCCAGCAAATTAGGGACACTGTTACTCCTGGGGTATCGGCGAGGACCATTCGCAACCGTCTCCATGAAGCTGGGCTACGGTCCCGCACACCGTTAGGCCGTCTTCCGCTCACGCCCCAACATTGTGCAGCCCGCCTCCAGTGGTGTCGTGATAGGCGTGAATGGAGGGACGAATGGAGATGTGTCGTCTTCAGCGATGAGAGTCGCTTCTGCCTTGGTGCCAATGATGGTCGTATGCGTGTTTGGCGCCGTGCAGGTGAGCGCCACAATCAGGACTGCATACGACCGAGGCACACAGGGCCAACACCCGGCATCATGGTGTGGGGAGCGATCTCCTACACTGGCTGTACACCTCTGGTGATCGTCGAGGGGACACTGAATAGTGCACGGTACATCCAAACCGTCATCGAACCCATCGTTCTACCATTCCCAGACCGGCAAGGGAACTTGCTGTTCCAACAGGACAATGCACGTCCGCATGTATCCCGTGCCACCCAACGTGCTCTAGAAGGTGTAAGTCAACTACCCTGGCCAGCAAGATCTCCGGATCTGTCCCCCATTGAGCATGTTTGGGACTGGATGAAGCCTCGTCTGACGCGGTCTGCACGTCCAGCACGAACGCTGGTCCAACTGAGGCGCCAGGTGGAAATGGCATGGCAAGCCATTCCACAGGACTACATCCAGCATCTCTACGATCATCTCCATGGGAGAATAGCAGCCTGCATTGCTGCGAAAGGTGGATATACACTGTACTAGTGCCGACATTGTGCATGCTCTGTTACCTGTGTCTATGTGCCTGTGGTTCTGTCAGTGTGATCATGTGATGTATCTGACCCCAGGAATGTGTCAATAAAGTTTCCCCTTCCTGGGACAATGAATTCACAGTGTTCTTATTTCAATTTCCAGGAGTGTAGTTCCTGGGAATTGTACTGAAGGCTCCGGCAGGTAAAGTGCACTCTCTCAAATACCAAAGCAAGGCTGGCCTGTTTCTTAATAATTCTGGCTACAGCAGGATTGATGTGAAGCATGACCTTAGCAAAGTTCAGTTCAGTACAACATGCTGGGCATGACTTCTCTTCAGAAACTGCAAGAGCACTCAGCAAAGGCACCTTCTGTTGCACACGTTGTCGAATTTTTTCATGCTTTCATGCTGCAATACATCTCGTCATGGGTGCACTGACAAACTGAGTTCCTGAGGGTGCACAGCTGCCTAATATCCCTACTCTCACAAGCTGCTCCCTCTGTGGTCTGCACTTACAGCCACACATTAGCAGTCACAGAGACACTGCATCAGCATCTGTGATAGCATTGACTTACCGGTAAGTTCTCTATCCACACTGGCTGCCAAATCTTTTTGGCTGCTGAGAGTCTTTTTAATAAACTCAGTGCTTGTTCCCAAGCTTTACTAAAATTATAGCCCCCATCTCAGTTGATGAGATCATCCATGGTGCAAATTTCTGTTGTGTCCCTAATGATGCTGTACCAGTATTTGGAAGTCTGTATCAAGATCCAGATATGTTCGTACTCCACTGAGTGGTTAAATGCACTCATAATATCTGCAATTCTCTGGATTTTGTAAAACATCTTGACAGCTTCAGGTTGAAAGACTCAGATATCCTGGTGCGTTTTGACATCACTTTGTTATACACCATGGTAGTGAGAAGTGTCAAAGATGATTTTGGTTTGTGGTAGGCCAGCACATACCAGCTTCCAAGTCAATATGGAAGGCATGTATTGGACAGACAGTGCACACCATTGAAGATTGTTGCCAAGAATGTCAGAGGCACTGTTGTTCCCAATAAGTCAGTGGTTGCAGATCACTGTTTCTCCGAGAATCATGCTATGGAGTACCAACATACCAGGATCTTGGCACAGACTTCCAGACACTGGGACAGTGTCATTAACGAGGCTAGAAATTGTCATCAGGGATGATCTCGTCAGCTGAGATTGTGGCTACAATCTTAGCAAGGCTTGGGAACCAGCACTGAGTTTAATCGAGGATACTCTCAGCAAACAAAAGGATCTGGCATCCAGGCAGATCATCACTATCACAGATGCTGACACTAGTCTCCCTGTAACTGATGATGCATGGTCATGGACAAGCAGCTCGTGGGTGCAGAGGATATTATTCAGCCAAGAGTTCAGTTCTTCAGCGACCAGACGATGGTAACATGTCTGATCACTGAAATATTGTTCCAGTTAGACACCATTAACTAGCAGTACAACCTTGGACTGTTGCATTAAAATTCTTTTGCTTGTTTCTACTTTCTCTTGACTTGATTAGCTAATATGAGCATCTAAATCTTTCTCCAACTAATCTAAAGTGGCCCTTTTTGTTTTTTGCTGCGGTAGCAGACAACTCTGTTTTGGAATCATCTCGTTTTTTTTGGTCAACTAGCTTGTAACATCATCAATTTTTTTTGCTTAAATCATCTCTTAACTAATTTTTTACTTAATTAGGAAACTATGAAGTTGTACTGGTATTTCTGATGTTGACTGGTCCTCTGTACCTATTAAGTTACTTGGATCCCACCCAGAACATTCCATTACCATAAAAAGCCATGTCAGTTTTTGTTAATTGCTTCCAAAGTCTACTTTATTGTCTCTGATTGACCCCAACAGAGCCAGAACACTGAGTTTTGACTTGTAAGTAAAACAGCACCTAACACTATGTATTGTGAACTATCTTGTGTAAATACTATTTTATTGATTACAGAACAGAGCTGATGTGTTTGCTATATTGTTATCCTTCACATCACATTCACCGAAAAAAAATTCTTATGTCTTGTTTTAGATTGCAAGAAGGTATTTATTAAATTACATTGTGGTTTAGGTTGGTAAGTTAGACAAGATTTCATTTGTTTTGGGTCTGTTGGGATTATGTGTGAGCAGCCAATCTGCAAGCCATATCACAGGATCTACAGGTTTCACTTTGCAAACAGCAGTCAATCCTTCAACCAAAGTAGGGTTTACTTTTTCTGCCAAGTAGAATGTTGGATGGTGTCCTTTCAGTGTAGATTCCAACAACACTGTAAAGTGGAGGGAACTGAAATAAGTATATGGTAAGTATGTAAACATATGCATTAGATTAGAGATTAGATTAGATTAACACCTTTTCCATGGATCATGTCAAATATTAACAACACTATTAAATTTATATCTGAGTTTTCTAAGGTTGATAAAGTCTATGTTTTTTATGATCACTTAAATGGACAATCATACATATCAATCATCTATATGCAGACAGTAGCCTATATACCAGAATCTTGTAAAAGTTGTTTGAATGTAAATGCAATTCACTTTTGGTAATACTTTGTATTAGTTAACTACCTATCTGCACAATATCTTAGACCAAAATTATCAGTATTAATTGTATACTGATTGTTATGTAACATATATAATACTGACCCAGAAGTACCTAAAGTAACTTATATTACAACCACAAGCTACACTTAGTAGGCAGAAAACCCATATTGTCTTTGCAGTCAATGGAAAGTAGAGCCAGTATGAAAGCATCAATAGTTGCGGAAACTTATTAAAAATTTCAGTATCTATATTCCTTCTATAGGTATTAAAAACACAGAACCTAAGTTGCATATTTCCATTCACTAATAAGTTACAGAATATGTTTAGAGGAAATCAGTTTATAGCTTAATTTTCATTGTTTTATGTAATATATTTTCTGAATGAAAAGTATGGTAATGTGCTGGTCAGTTATATGATTTTATTTTAAACAATAAGCTACCTTTATTTTTATTTTACTTTGTTTTATTGCCTGCAGTGATTTATACTTAACAATTTTTCAGTCTCTCTCTCTCTCTCTCTCTCTCTCTCTCTCTCTCTCTCTCTCTCTCTCTGGTATAAAACAATGAGAAATTTTTTTATGGAGTACTGTGACTAGTAAATAGTGATTTATACACTTATTAATCACCTATTAATCACCTTATATGGGTATATGAGACACAACAAAAAATTAGCAGTGTAGTTTGTTTGTAGTTAGTGAGATGGCGCATTATTCTACAGTTAATAATTTATATCCTTATAACAAACATTTATATTTTCATAATAGGTTACTGATCAGTGACATCCTGCTTAAATTTTGTTTGTCATTCATGTTCTGTTCCAACAAATAATAACACTTCTATTTCTAGAATATCAGCAAGCTTCTTGACAAGATAGATCATGGGTGAATGGCTGGATCTCTGTGTCAATGGACATAGCATTTTGGCAAACGACCATATTGCTGTCATCAAATATGCCAAAAAATTAAATGACTAGGAACTGGCACCAGGCATGGGCCTCATACAGAATGCCAGGTTGGAGAGAGGAGATATAATTCTGGTGCCATTTCCTAGGAATTCAGTTCATCGGTGCACTTTATGATGGTAATGTGGTCATTTGCCAAAATATTGTTCCCGTTGGACACTGACTTCCACCCAATCAACCGTGAACTATTTCTTAACTAATTATGCCAGGAGAAACTGAAGAAATGCATCATATACCCCTACAGGGAGGAGATGTATCACAGCATGAAAAGATTTGACAAGCTACACCACTGGAAAAGCCATCTGCTGACTTCCTTTGCCCTCATTTTTAAGATGCTATGAAGAAGATGTGGTGCTGAAATTTGAGAAGGTAATGCATCACATCAACTTGATGGCAGCCAGAAGAATGCAGAAATGTGCCAGCCTAGCCATGTTACAGGAGAAAGTATGCCTTGAGAATGCCTTACTCTCTGGTGCCTGGACTTGACCATTACAGGGCCACTGAAATAACATCTACAGCTGGCCGAACAGTTCTGTTCCTGGAAATGGGAATGGACTGACGGTGTCACCTGGGACACAGAAGACTTCATATGAAGGAAGGTCACTGGACATCAAACATCAAAATCTGTGTGTGTATCAGAGAGAATACCTCTTGATGCTGCCTGAAAGGCCATCATAAGTTTCATGTCGAAGCTACTAGATAGGGGTCATGCTCTTCTGTGAAATAAACCTATGAAACCAAACATTTCTATCAACACTAATGCTATCTAGAGAGTTGAGAGGAAGATCATGGCATTTCTCAAAGAATCTGCCTTTCCTGGTGAACTTTTCAAGAATCTACGAAAGTGAGTCCCTGTTCCACTGAGATTTTATGGACTTTCAAAGGCCTTTACCCCCCCTCCCGCCCAGTTGGCAACACTGGTACACAGAAGCATTCCCACACTAAGTACCTGATGTTGAAAAATGTCCAAATCATATTCCCAGATTCATGGATATTGCTGTCTTAACAACTTTAAGGTTGGTGATTCTGACATCCTTGTGAGTGTCAATGTTGTCTCTTTTCATCAGAATGCCTTTGCAAATTTGACAGAGACATACTTTTCAGACAGGTCTTGACATTGACATACTTTCTTTTCAATGGTGGTTACTACTAGTGGACAGAAGGCATAGCCATGGGGAGTCCACCTTCACCTTTTGTCACCAACATGTATGTGGAACACTTCAAGGAGGAAGCCCTAAGGGTTTCTTGTGGTATGTTGATGACACCTTCATCATATGACCAAATGGAATAGATCAGTGGAATGATTTTCTTAAGCATCTTAGTTTCATACAACAGAACATCAACTTATAACAGAAGCTGGAGATGTTGGAGTGTTCCTTTTTCTGGATGTCCTGGTAAAAAGAAAAGAAGAGCTGACAGCATGTTGGGCCACAGCACGCATTGTAAGAGCTGCCACCACCAGGCACAGAGAAGCAGCATTCTCAAAACATTGCTACACAGAGCTTGCACCCTCTCTGACAATGAGAGCCTCAACCCAGAACTGGAACATATGAGGAAAATGTTCTGATAAAAGTGCTGCCATTTATTCCATTTTATGGTGCGCTGTCCAGGGAGATTGGATGCATTCTTTGGAAAGTGGAAACTGTCTTCTTTACACCAGATAAAACACAGGCACTATTTGATAGATATTCAGGGTCTATTAGATTGCCTGACAATGAGGCACGACTTACAATGGCCAAACTGAGCGTACCGTCAAAGATCATTGTTGAGAACAGCAATGGCACATCAGGCCGCATCTGCCTAACAGGTCAGCAGTTGCAGAACTTTGCGTTCCAGAATTACACTAGAGAGGTTATGACCATACTAAGGTTCTGACACATATGTCCAACTTCTGTGACTATGTAATTAAAAAATTTATTGAGATTTGAGCAAGGGAGCCACTGATTGCTACATTCTTAGTAAGGCCTTGAAATCCAAAATGAGTCTGGTCAAGAAGAAGAAGAAGGAGATATCCTACAATGAACTGACCTCAAGGAAAGGCAGAGCCACAGAAAAGATGCTACCAGCATGTATCCCTAGGCATGAACCCCAGATGGAATGATTTGGTGGCAGGAGGAAGGGAGGAGACATGCTGAATGCCAGTTAGGAAGGAGGAGATATAAGCCCAGCATCAGCTCTTAGGTATCCAGTTGGTCAGAGCACATGAATATTGTACCCATTGGACACTGACATCCACCCATTCACTTAAGATTTATTTCATTAAGAATTATTCAGGAGAAGGAGGAGCTGAAAGCTTCGTGTTCAGAATGGTCTAGTCTTTAAGTCTATTACTTAGTTATTTGCATGTTCCAGGACTTGTAATTGCCAGCCCTCACTATTATATGGAATGAGTCCCTTTTACAATTGAAGTACAGCCTCTCAGTGGAAAATATTACAGACTGATGACCATTTACATTAGCATTTAAAGGCGTTTTTTTTTACATGCATAGATGTGATTTAAGTTTTTGTTTGAAGTTGAATTTATTATCCACTAAATTCATAAATACTTTACATCACTGGGTAGGTGGTCAAAGATTTTTTATGGCTGAATGCTTTACTTCTTTCTGTGCCAACTATGGCTCAGGGGTGTATAGTGTAAATAATTTCTCCTTCTACTTCTCCTTTCTTCATTATCCCCAGATAAAGAGCACATGTGAACTTGTTACCTTGGTCTGACAGTTTCCTTTTATTCTTGTCATCCCAAAATCTCTTCATGATGTCTCTTTGTTGTTTCTTGATTTCCACTGTTTTCCATGACCCTTTTATCCTTCTCTGTGAATGTGTGATTTGCAAGTAGGATTCCAAAGGCTTTACATAATCTAATGGTATCTTGTGTGGCATTCATTTCTCCTAAGTCCTACATAATTCCTTCTAATCAAGTAATTTTCACCTATTATAAATTTATTATATTACATAGGTTTTTAGTTAATCTAGTGTTGTCCATTCAGCAGCTGCAATCATAGAAATCCACAAATCTTTTTAGATTGCATCAGTGAACTTATCTACTGTTGTGCATATGTCTGTAGTTTTTCTTTTAACCCATATGCCATTTATATTAATAGGAGCCACATTTTTTCTGAGAAATTTGCACTTTTCCTTGTCAACTTCATAAAATTTTAAGTGGCCTCCTAGAAATGTAATTTCTGAAACATATAATGCTTCAGGCAAAACAACTGTGTCCTAATGCTGAAGTTTCACATTATTAGACATTACTTTTTTATCACAGTAAATCCATATTATGCTGTATGCTTTTTAGAATTTAATGGCTCTTTCTAAATTGGGGATCTTCTGATGTTTTAATGTAATTTGTCCATTTAACGAGTTTTCTTATGTGATATTTGAAGGCCTGTCTTTGATGGTATCTTGTGTAACTTCTCTATGGCATAATTTGTTTCAGCATTAGTCTTAGTGAAGATAACTAGGCTTGATTGTAGTACTTGCATCATCAGCATAGAGAAGTATTTCTGCTTCTTATCTACATGATAGAAAATTATTTACATATAACTTAATTGTAATCAGATAAGCTGTTTAGTATAGCTGGTTATGCCTTGTGGTCAGAGAGCCTGTTCCCTACTGAATATACATCCATACAATCTACATCCACATTTACATCCATACTCCGCGGGCCACCCAACGGTGTGTGGCGGAGGGTACTTTGAGTACCTCTATCAATTCTCCCTTCTATTCCAGTCTCGTATTGTTCATGGAAAGAAAGATTGTTGGTATGCCTCTGTGTGAGCTCTCTGATTTTATCCCCATGGTCTCTTCGTGAGATATATGTAGGAGGGAGCAATGTACTGCTTGACTCCTCAGTGAAGGTATATTCAACAAAAGCCCGTACTGAGTTCCTGACCATCTCTCTTGCAGAGTCTTCCACTGGAGTTTTATCTATCACCTCTATAAGGCTTTTGCAATTACTAAATGATCCTGTAATGAAGAGTGCTGCTCCCCGTTGGATCTTTTCTCTCTCTTCTATCAACCCTATCTGGTACGGATCCTGCACCGGTGAGCAGTATTCAAGCAGTGGGCAAACAAGTGTACTGTAACCTACTTCCTTTGTTTTTGGACTGCATTTTCTTAGGTTTCTTCCAATGAATCTCAGTCTGGCATCTATCTGAATTACCAACGATTAATTTTATATGGTCATTCCATTTTAAATCACCCCTAATGCCTACTCCCATATAATTTGTGGAATTAACTGCTCCAATTGCTTACCTGCTATTTTGTAGCTAAATGATAAAGGATCTTTCTTTCTGTGTATTTGCAGCACATTACACTTGTTTACACTGAGATTCGATTGCCATTCCCTGCACTATGCGTCAATTCGTTGCAGATCCTACTGCATTTCAGTACAATTTTTGTTACAACCTCTCGATAGACTACAGCATCATCCACAAAAAGCCTCAGTGAACTTCCAACGTTATCCACAAGGTCATTTATATATATTGTGAATAGCAATGGTCCTATGACACTTCCCTGCGGCACACTTGAAATCACTCTTACTTTGGAAGACTTCTCTCCATTGAGAATGACATGCTGCGTTCTGTTATGTAGGAACTCTTCAATCCAATCACACAATCGGTCTGATAGTCCATATGCTCTTACTTTGTTCATTAAAGGATGGCGGGAACTGTATCAAATGGCTTGCGGAAGTCAAGAAACATGGCATCTATGTGGGAACCTGTGTCTATGGCTCTCTGAGTCTTGTGGATGAACATTGCGAGCTGGGTTTCACACAATCGTCTTTTTCAAAACTCATGCTGATTTCTACAGTGTAGATTTCTAGTCTCCAGAAAAGTCATTATACTTGAACATAATACATGTTCCAAAACTCTACAACTGATCAATGTTACGTTACAGGTCTATTGTTCTGCACATCTGTTCGATGTCCCTTCTTGAAAACGGGATGACCTGTGCCCTTTTCCAATATTTTGGAATGCTACACTCTTGTAGAGACCTATGGTACACCGCTGCAAGAAGGGGGGCAAGTTCCTTCGCATACTCTGTGTAAAATCGAACTGGTATACCATCAGGTCCAGTGGCCTCTCCTCTTTTAAGAGATTTTAATCGTTTTTCTATCCCTCTGTCATCTGTTTTGATATCTACCATTTTGTATTCTGTGCGAAAATCTAGAGAAGGAACTACAGTGCAGTCTTCCTCTGTGAAACAGCTTTGGAAGAAGACATTTAGTATTTCGGCCTTTAGTCTGTCATCCTCTGTTTCAGTAACGTTTTGGTCACAGAATCATATTTAAACATGGTATCACATCTATTTTGTCATCAGTAATTATTAGTTTGCATAATAATTACAACAAAATAACTTTATAAACATATATTGAGCACAGTGAAAAATTAAATGTGTTAAAGATCCATTTCTTTTTATATGCAATTCTGACAAAGCCAGTTTGTTGTGGTGACTGTTAAATATCTTTCTTTGATTTAGTTCACAAATTGCAAAACCTTCCGAACCTTTCATGCTAATTAAGGCCACAGAAGCATGTCGTTTCTGAATGTAGGTCTACTTCTGACCAGTTCTGCTTTCATAATGAAATGTTTTCATAAAATTTTTACTCTGCTGTTTCGCTCCCTTGGGGGCTAAATTTCAAAAAATGCTGAAATGCATATATTTTTTTTAATCTCTCACCAAGAAACCAAATACCAATTTCCACATTTCTAGCTTCAAAATTACCTTAATAATGGCATATTTAAAAAAACCTGTCATCTCCTATTTCAACCCTTAGGGAGTTAAACTATGCCTCAGTATAAGATCAACACCCTCTCCAAATTTCAAGTTTCCATCCTTTGCAGTTCGGGCTGGGTGTTGATGAGTCAATAAGTCAGGACATTTCCTTTTATGCATAGGGATAGATAATTTATGCTTTGGTTTTCTGATGTAATGGACATCCACAAAGATCTCTTCACTGTGGGTCTAAGGTAAAAGAAATGTGTATAATCTCAACTCATCTATTGCCATTCAATCAGAATATGCTAAGTTAAACACTGTAAAGTTCAAAGTAATTTTCAGATTGATCACTGCCTCAAATTTATTGGCTACAGCCATTTGTTGTGCTCTTAAGTCTTTGTGGAATAGGTATCATGAGTTTCATAACTATATTGTTATTATGTAAACAATATGGGTTACTGTGTAATAAAATGAGTTACTATGTAACATATTCAAATAATCTGATGATGACTTTGTAGCAAGTTGGAATCGGTAATGGTAACATTTGATACCTTAACTGTTGAAATAAGCTCAGACTTAATCCAGAGTAACTGTTGCAGATGCCATCAAAAAAAGGTCCATAATTTTTGTAAAGAATATTTTACTAGGGTTAAAAATGTCATACTGAGTGTAAGATTCTGACTTGTCAGACAAGTGTACTGCTATTGCCCATCAAGCAGTCATGATCATATTGGATAATGATTTGTGGTCTCTGTCTTGGAACTTAGAGCCTCAGTATATTGCTTCCAGCAAACATATGTGTTTGCCCTCATAAGTGATGAAAATGATGCCCACTTATTACACTAGCTCCTATGGCTGAAAAATTCTCTTTAGTAAAATGTTAAGTTTAACAGGAAGTGGAGAAAACACTTTCTTTGCCAAAAGTAAAGTACACAGTTAAGTCATCATTTATAATGCTCAACATATCACTGAAGATTAGCATTTGAGCAATTAATAATTAAACTCACATTACTCAATGCTGGCACATTGTCTGAAATGTGCCTGGAAGCAAACTAACATGGCTCAGGCCCATAATTTATCAGTTTGTCAGAACTTGGTTGCTTTCACTTGCAAACAGAACACATATACTGCTCATTCATTTATTATCAATGAAAGTCCTACATCTGCATCTATACACTGCAAACCACTGTGAAGCGTTTGACAGAGGGTACTTCCCATCGTACCACTTAGAGCTTCTTCCAGTTCCCGTTGTGTACACAGTGTGGAAAGAATGAGTGTTTAAATGCCTCTGTGAATGCTTTAGTTGGTCTACTCTTATGTTTGCAGTCCTTATGAGAGCAATAAATTGAAAATGGTAGTATGTTCCTAGATTTCTTACTTAGTTCTGGTTCTTGAAACTTTGAAAGTAGGCTTTCATGGGATGTTTCGCACCTGTCTTCAAGTGACATACAACAAATAAATAGGAAAGCTGTTATTAATGCAAGTTTTTCCTGTTGATGGCTCCATCTGTGTGTGGTTTTCACAAATAGAAAATTAATTACAAAGCAAATGTACTCTTTGATATTTTATGGCTATAGTTTGCATAAGATCCTTTATCATCACAGAAGTTCTCTCAGAATAAGTAGAAAAACATGCCAATGCTAGGATTTAAGATTATTTAACATTAATAAACTATTTCTCTGTGTAGCTCTGTACATGTCTTTCTGCTTAGTAATGAGAATTTATACTGATAACTAGAAACATTTGACATTAAATAACCTTGTATCACATGGACTTACATTCAGGAAAAAAGAAGTGTAGCTCTTTCTCAGCCATTTCCTCAGAGTCACTTCCATGAAGTGCATTTCTGATTTCATCATCTGGATCTCCAAATTTTGCTCGAAGTGTTTTAGGGTACTCCACTCTCGCAACTTTAACACACTTTGGACCCATAAGAAGCTTCCAGTCTTCTATAGCATTTGTTTTTGTTAAGCAAAGAGCAATGACTGGGCCACTGGACATGTGTGCTACTAATAGTGGGAAGTACAGGTTCCCATAATGTTGAAAATACAGTTCACTCACTTGCTCTGGAGTGAGATGCACTTTCCTTTCCTACAGAAAACAAAAATAGTTTTATTAGATGTTGTATGTTATAATTATGATATTACTACTTAATCAAGAAGATGAAGCAAGATGAGTATATTTCAGTGAATGTGATGGCAATTGAAGGATTTCAGATTTCAATACTTATTTCTCAAATGAATGAAATTGCTTTCTGGAGAATATAATTATGGCTAGTAATGAATTAGCCACAGCTGTTTGCCACATTTTTTTTGGGTTTTGAGAAACTACAACACTCGAAAATGTTGAGCTTGTAGGTATCATTTCTCTTTAGTACATTGCATTCTGAAATGCTTAATATTTTCATTGATGTAGCAAAAGGAAAGCCTATATTATGAAGACTGAAGAGATGAGATACAGCCACATATGTGAATATCATGTTTGACAGCATACTGACATGGTTTATACTCAAGAATAAAGAATTTTTTAAAATGAATCTTTGAAATGATTTTAATTGTCTATAGTACAGCAAACAGCAACAGTGAAATAAACCCTGTAATCAATTAAGTTGGAACTATCATTAGTAATTTAGAACTGCTGAAGCATAACTGCAACAAAAAGTATCCAATGAATTAAGCTCAGTAATCAGTAGTGTTTGAGCTCTTGGCAATAATCAGATGGCTAAATCAAACTCACCATATTCACCGCAAAGAGTACTTAGTATGAAATTACAATGAAATGAACTCTCTTAGCTGCTTACAGGCACTGACATACGTCAATGGGGACAGATGAAAATGTGTGCCCCGACTGGGACTCGAACCTGGAATCTCCTGCTTACATGGGAGACACTCTATCTATCTGAGCCACTGAGGACACAGAGGATAACACAACTGCAGGGATTTATCTCTGGCACACCTCCCGCGAAACTCGCATTCTCAATGTATTGTCCCGCACAACATTCGTAGTGCCCCCGCCAATTATACTCATTACTCGTGGCACGTTGCCAATTCCCGTAAGATTTCGGGCACTGTTTGTGCATTCGCACAGAAGAAGAAGATGGTCAAGTGACCAGTGAGCCTTAAATATCCTCTGCGTCCTCGGTGGCTCGGATGGATAGAGCGTCTGTCATGTATGCAGGAGATCCCGGGTTCGAGTCCTGGTTGGGGCACACATTTTCATCTGTCCTCATTGACGTAGCTGTAAGCAGCTAAGGGTGTTAATTTCATTGTAATTTCATGGTCACTGATGATATCTGTTCTTTTGGACATGTCCGAATGAACAGATACCATCTTAGTATATATATAGTACTTAGTATTGCATGCACTACTTTTTATTCATAGCTCTACATTAATGGCTACAAAAAGGGAAATGAAACCTAGTAACCTTACCAAATCTTTAATTCTAAGATTGGTGTCACTCATTCCCAAAGAAGGTGTATGGTAAATGCTCCTTGAATGGTGGCAATGAATGCTGACTGATTTCTCAATAGAGAACTGAATGTATGTTTGGACCATCCACTCTTTCAAACTTCTGCTGATGAAAGATTTGAATTGCTTATGAGGAAAATTTTGAAAACTAAGACAAAAGCCAATACCTGTGGTGTTTTCAACACTGAAATGATCATCTGGGATGAACATGTTCCAAGGACATTTTTTTTTAATATACTAAGATCTCTGAATGTACATTGTACAAACTACAGGCCCATACAGAATAATGCCTGCTTGCATACATTATGGTTAATTTTTCTAGAGATATGTATGATAACAGACTTGTTAGTTAGGCACTGGCAGACTAAGAACCGTTAATTTTAATATTTTGCTGTGATCAGTTGTCTAAGTCAGATTCATCAGCCATCATCAAGTCTAATTCTACATAGATAAGAGGCCAGAAAGATGAATATGTTAATCTATTTGTTGGCAGATCAGCTGATGTTATCAGGGACTTATGTACAACACACAACTTGGGAAGGGCACTGGGGAAAAAGCGTTTGATTATTTTCATCAAAAAACTCACTGAAATATTGTACTATTGTTAACCATTAACCATAATTAGCCCTAAGCATAAACAGAAAAATAAACAGCTCAAATGGTACACAGATGAGCTGGCTCATACTAGGGAAGATATGCTCAGACTGTACACGAGCCTGAGCTGGATGACACCTGGTATAGAGGTCTTTTTATAATGTAAAAAGAACTACAAAGACAAACTTGCATGTAAACATGCTCCCAATGGATATAAAGCAGAATGAGACATAATTAATGAAGAAAAGTCTCAAACCCACACACAGGATGTAGCACTGGACCCTGAAGAAGTAAACAATTACTTTATAATCTCTGTGAAGAAGCTGAAAGACAAAATTAAACAAAATGATACTTGTGCTTTAGATCTTGTTGGTGCTGAGCCACCTAAGGGGCATGACTTCCAATAGAATGTTGTCACCCTCAAGGATATTATAAAAGCTGTGTCAAGATCCTCAAACCCCAGAAGTATGGACTGTTATTGGTTCTCCAACTATGTGACTAAAAAAAATAATACATATCATTTGTCAACCTCTCTATATCATCTTCAACATTTGTTTAGAATCTAGAGAAGGCAGATAAGCATCACCCCAAAACCACTGACCAATTTCTACTTTCCCAATTTTCTCCAAAGTTTTTAGGATCTAATGTACAACTAGCTAAATAGCTATTCAGGAGGCTTATCTTCTCTCCAACAGACAGTTTGGATTCCAACATGACAAAAATACCACTGCTACAGTCACTGAAGATGTTAATCAGGTGTTAATTGCATTTGAACATAAAGATCTAGTATCAGTATACTTTGTGATGTCTGCAAAGCCTTTGGCTGTATACTCTTTAACACTGTACTTGCAAACCTGACATATTATGGCATATACAGCCCATCTTTACATGTAATTGATTCATATCTAAGCAACAGAAAGCATTTTGTATCAGTAAAATACAGATGCTCTTCTTTCAAAGAAGTTTGGATTGGAGTGCCACTGTTCATCACTACAGTTAACTGTGTGCCTAACCATGCAGCATGTAGAAGCAGATTCGATAATGTGTTAACGCAGATGACACAACACTGCTCAGTACCCATCGTGACATGACAGAACTGCATATGGCAACACAGGAAAAGTTAGAACTAGCAAGGAATTGGTTTTCTTCCAATGAACTCCTGTACAGTTCTGACAAAACACAACATCTAATTGTGAGTCTGGCTACAGCTGTGGAAAGTAAATCAGTAAAGCTGTTAGGCTTTCACTTTGACTGGAAATTAAACTGGGAACAATATATTAGCCATGTCTGCAAGAGAATTGCAAGAGTACCGGTAAGCTATCTCATGTGGAAACTGACGGATGTAGTCACTGGTGAGTCTCTGAGGTTTGCATATTTTGGCCTATTTCAAACACATATATCCTATGGCATAGTGCTATTGGGATGTTCCAGCTATGTCAGTGAAATTCTGAAATTTTTTTAAAAGAAAAGCCACCAGAATAATAAGCAGAGTTACACCTAAGGAACACTGCCATCCCCTCTTTGTCATACTCCAAATATTAACTGTTGTTAATTTATGCATATGTACAACATTGCTTCATGTCAAAAGCAACATAAATGAGTCCACTGCGAGAGAGATGATACAGCCTCACAATACTAGAGGCAAACTGAATCTTGATATGCTGAGACACAGACTCACAAACACTACAGACTCACACAAAACAACAAACTGAATACTATTTAATGAACTTCCACTGTCTGCTTTTCAAAGTTAAGGTGTATGATTGGTTACTCTAACACCCATTCGACAAGAGTAAAAGATATGGAACTAAATTGTAAATTTTTACTTCACTGTGAAAATTATTCGTAATTGTATATTTAATGTTCAAACCTATTCTGCCGTAAGTAGTCAATGGTGAATAAATTGGTTTATTGCCTGTTGGCTTTTGTCTCTTAACTTTGGCTGATGTTTATATATAATGATTTTTCTGATATTTCACCACAATGAGATGTTAGAAAAAAGTTGTTATAGCAGCAGACTTCAACTTAAATGTCTTAGTTGAAAGCAATGATTCCACAAAATTTCGTGACTTAATTCAGAAATCTGGTTTCAAGCTAAATTTTTCTGAAGGCATTAGGGAAAAGCAGATCAGTGACCTGCATTGATAATATTATTACTAACTACAAATTTGACAGTGGAAATAAGAACAAATACTGCTTAGACTTGGGTATTTCAGATCACTCAGCTCTGTTTATTGAGCTCCCAAAGGAAAGAAACCTAAAGCCTCCAGAAGTGTGTATAAAAAGGAATCTCAGTAAAAGTAAAATGGATTTATTCCACAGTAAATTAAGTATAATAAGCTGGCCTGTAGACTACAATAGTTCAAGCTCAGTAAACTATGACAAATTCTTAAATTGTTTCTTAGAGGTATTTAATGAATCATTTCCTCATAGATATAAGCAAAAGAAAGTTAATGGTAAACTCAAATGGATTACAACAGGAATAAAAATCACTAGTGCCAGAAAGAGAGAGCTCCACAATGAGTTAGAATCAAACAGAAATCCAGATTTTGTTATTTATGTCAAACAGTATAAAGCTGTATTTAGGAAAGTTGTAGTGGCAGCTAAAAAAATGGCAAATAATAAATTAATACGAGAACACAGAAATAAGACAAAAGCAGTGAGGTCAGTTGTTCAGTCCGAACTAGGAGCCAAAGTAAAAATTCATGAGTTTTTGAAAACTAGACATGAAAATGAAATTATAGTAAACCCTGTTCAGATGTCAAGTTGTTTCAATGAATTTTTCCTAAATGTAGTAAGATCGGATGTGGATATGACATTCTATCAGGGCATCACAAATTTGGAAAACAGCCAGAGCACATCTTTTAAACAATTTGAAAAAATCACCCAAAGGGATGTGGAAAAGGAAATATTGTCTCTAAAAAACAAAACCTCACATGTATGGGATGAAATAACAACATCTGTAATCAAGTATGTGTACAATATTATTTCCCAACCATTGTCAACTATTATAAATCAATCTTTTGAACAGGAATGCTTTCCAGAGGTATTGAAATATGGTGAGATCAAACCTCTATTCAAGAAAGGATCGACCGAAGATATGGGGAATTACCTCCCTATCTCTCTCTTTCCGGTCTTCTCTAAAGTGTTTGAAAAGATTGCAGCAAAACAAATTAATAACTTTCTTACTGTAAATGAAATAATTTTTAAGAACCAGTTCGGATTCCAACAGGGTAAAAGCACTGTGAATGCTATAAATGAGTTTATCCAAAACATATGCTCCACGTTAGATAAAGGTAGAAAGGTCACAGGTATATTCTGTGATCTGACTAAAGCTTTTGATTCAGTGAACCATGCATTACTCCTCCACAAATTACAGATGTATGGAATCAGAGACACTGCTTTAAAATGGTTTAGCTCTTACCTGTCAGGTAGGAAACAAAGAGTAATTTTAACTTCAAATGGAACCAATTATTCATCAGACTGGAAAACAGTTCCCCAAGGAGCCCCCACAAGGTTCGATATTGGGTCCCTATCTGTTTCTTTTTTACACAAATGACCTACCATTTGCTATTGATGTTCATTCAGTCTTATTTGCTGATGATACGTCAGTTCTAATTGAAAATGAGGTATCTGAAAATATTCCAGAAAAAGCCAAAAATACTTTAGAAAAACTTGAATCTTGGTTCTATAAAAATGGACTAAAACTAAGTGTAACTGAAACCAAAATGATTCAATTTGAAGCCAAATCAGTAGAAAGGAGTGAAATAAAGATAACTTGCAATGATCAGGATATCACAGAAGCAAACCACGTGAAGTTCTTAGGCCTAAATCTTGACAAAAATTTAAATTGGAAGGTACACATAGATTACTTAGCAAATAAACTGAACAACTTAGCATTTGCAATGTGTATTTTGTCTGGTGCCACAAACATGGATACCAGAAAGATAGTTTATCACTGCTACTTTGAGTCAGTTATTTGTTATGGCATAATCTTCCTGGGAAATTCAGCAAATGTCACTAGGCTCCTAGTATTACAAAAGAAAGTAATTGGAAACATGTGTGTTGCAAAAAAACGGGAATCCTGTCGACCACTGTTAAAAAATTTAAAAATACTATCTATCCCCTCACTTTACATATATGAGATGGTGGTGTTCCTATATAGAAATCAACATACACTAGACACTTTCCATTTTGACCACAACTACAGCACTCGCCACAGAGATAACTTCAAACTTCCAACACATCGTTTAAAACTTTATGCCCAAACGCCAGAGTATATGGGGTTAAAAATTTTCAATAAAATAAAAGGCAGTAATATATTTAAAATGGAAATGGGTTCACTGAAAAGATTGCTCTTTACTCTTCTGGTGGAAAGGTGTTATTATTCTGTCGATGAATTCATTGAGGACAGCTTCACAATCTGAACACAGGGATTGTATTACACTTATTATTTTATGTACATGTGACTTGGAAATGTAAAATATAATGTAAACTTTTGTATTTCTCTTAAAAAAGTGAAAAAAGTTTCTTTTGTAAACCTTGAAATGTCTCCTGTACATCAAATCAAATGATTTGAAAATTGTATGTAATGAGATGAATAAACCACATATCACATATCACATCAAAGCTTCTCCCTCCATTGCTAATGGTGGAGGATGAATCTTTGAAAATACCACCCACTTGCGCTACCAAAACGTCAGAAAAATCACTAAACAAACATCAGCTGAAATTCCTGAGGTGAAAGACAATGGCCAGTACCATACATCGGAGAAGTAAATTGGATATAAAATGCAAACTACCAACAGCAAGAAAATAATTTCTGAAAAACAGAATTTTATAAACAGTGAATATCAATTTAAGTGTTAAAGAGTTATTTCTGTAGCTATTTGTCAGGAGTGTAGCTTGTACAAAAGTGAAACATCAATGATAAACAGTTCAGATAATAAAAGAATAGAAACTTTTGAAATGAGATGCTACAGAATAAAACTAATATTACATGAGTAGATTGAATAACTAATGACGAGGTACTGGATTGAACTGGGGAGAAAAGAGATATCATTATGTTTAAAAACTTAGAAACCAGTAAAAAACATGATTGACTCGTGTTATACAAGGTTTTTGGATTGACTGAAAAGTGAGTTGAAATAGAAGTGACCAGTGTTAGCATGTAAAGGAGTGTTCTACCACAGAGACAGTGAGCTGAGTTGGCCTTCACAACTTCACAATAATTTCCACCCATCCATTTTCTCAGATTAGAGATTAGATGGCATACATTTTCCAAACTCAGAACTGTTGTTCAGATTTATTTATTTATTTATTTATTCATCTGTGGAACAATAAATATTGTATGTATGTAGTCAGTTTACAACACATGAGCACACATTTACATTTACAATGAAACAGGTTTCTCATATTTTGTGTAGTTTTTATAACTAGTCATACACACATTTATAATTACATAATATTTTGGTGATAATGTCATATGTTGCTAATAATCTACATCTATGTTAAATATTCTTTTACAGTATAACAACTTTTACTTACTAAAAAGGTTTTAAGCTTTTGTCTGAAAGTGAGAGGCTCATTTATTTCTTTAATTTCTTGTGGTAATTTGTTATACAGTTTTATCCCACTATAAAATATACAATTTTGCGTCTTTGCCTTGTTCTTTCTATCTAGATGGAGGTGGTGACAAGCTCTTGTTTCATGGTCATATATTAGGCTGTTTGTGTTGTACATGTTGAGATTTTTCTTAATGAACATTATGTTCTGAAAGATATACTCACAAGAAACAGTTAGAATGCCTAGCTTCCTAAATAATTCTAGATAGTGGGCCCTGTTGAAAAAAATTCTTTGAATGAGGTACTGTGCTGTAAATGCATCCCCTTTTTTTGGGGGGGGGGTGTTGCAGGGTGACTATTTATCCATGTAACAAGTGTTCCACACTGTGCACTGTCTTGGGCCTGGCAGCAATACCACCCAGCTTTTAGGAGGAAAGTTAACAGGAGAAGGTCCAAAGGTCATGACCGTCTTTCTTGGATCCAAACCTCTTAATGTTCCTGCTAAAACTGGGTAGCACTGCTACTGGGTCCAAGAAACTGTGTAGCCCCTAACAATTTTATCAATTGAAGACATAAAGTCTGAAAATGAGTCCGTGATCATATTTTTGGCACTTTATTTTACAGGTCTGTCTTGATCACTAAAACTTTTACACTTCACTATTACTGGTTTTGGTTACTGCCATCTCCAGATCATAAAATATTCTTATGTAGTATCAATGTCAAACTAAACATATAGGTAAATAGTAAGTGCACTTACTATGTACCTACATGTTGAATTTGACATTGACACTATATCAGAATGTTTTATGGTCTGAAGATGGCAGTAGCCAAAACCAATAATACTGAAGCGTAAAAGTTTTAGTGATCAATACAGACCTGTAAAATAAAGCCCCTGACAATGTTGCATGGATAAACCACATCTCATATGTTTCCAGTATCCTACCAGTGAATTGTAGCCAACCATATGCTTTACCTACAACTGAGCCTATGTGATCCTTTCACATCATATCTCTACACACTGTTACTCCTAAATGTGTACATGGCTTGACAAGTAGGTTAGAGAATTTAAAAATAGAAACTGAACTACTAGGTTGAAGTTAGGTACACTGTAATGGGAATTAGTGAAGTGCAGTGGCAAGAAGAACAGGAATTCAGGTCTAGTAAGTACAGTACTCTCAAAACAAAATCAAATAGGGGAATACAGGTGTGCTACTATGCTCAGTATAGAGAATGCATAATCATAGCAAATACAGATAAAGAGCCAACATTTACCACAGTCAGAAAAGGAAGATAAAGGAAAATAATCAGATAACATCGAGTAGGGGAAAGGAATTGTAGAGGTCAGGGGTGAGTGATATCTACAATGGATGCTGGAGTTGGGCTGTGAACAGTCAGGATAGCCTGTAGTTCATCACCCCAGGCATGGTTGCAATGGTGTGGTAACAGATGTCAGGTGGTTGTCTGATGTTCTATCATGAAAACAGTGTTTTCAAACAATCTCTTCACTCCATAACAAAGTACAATAAGGATGATTTTTTTGGGAGGCTGCCATGGCTCTCCACGATGCATTCTGGTTTCAACATGAGAAAATGTGTTTATTTCAGCAGTGGCCTATTGTTACAGACAGTGTGTGGCATTTCACTCAAGCAAAGACAGTGGGCACAGAAATGAGACACGCCAGGACGGCAGCTGTAGCAGTTGACTCAGGTGTCAGGCTGGACTGGACGGCACCTATGGCCTCATTCACACTGCACAGTGCACAGGGCAAGGTGGGAAGAAGGAAAAAAACTGCAGTTACCAGCATGTACAGTGGCAGCTGACAGTGGTGACTTGTATCTGCACAGGTGATGGCAAACAGTGACTGTGTTTGCTCACTCAAATTGAGATGACTGTGCAGACAGATGGTCCAGGCTTGAGCCACCAACACAGTCGACCACCAAATGTCAGAAGCTGGCCAGCAGGCGGCCAGCCATTTAGAACGTGCCAAGTCAGCAGCATCCAGACTTATAGCACAGGCAGCAAACCCACAGTCAGTGAAGATATAGTCTGGTTGTGGCAGCTTGTAGACTGATCTCAACTCTTAGACCGTTGTGGACGTCTCCTCGTAGCTAGCAGCTGGAAATAACTGATAATGCCTATCTTAATTTGGATGAATGTATGCAAGTGTGGTCTGCAACAATTTTTGAAATGGCAACGTTTCTGGTCTCTAATGTGAGATACTGGCAAGCCAGTTGAGCAACTGTGATATCATCACTCCAGTTTTCCTGTCATCTCAACAATTTCACAGTCATGTTGGTGCGGTAATGGTGTAACAACCTCACTTTTCAGAAGCCCTGGATGGTGACTTTTGCAATGTCATTGTACTGAATACATCTTCTTGCACAAGTACACCTACTGCCAAAATTTCTTGTGTCATCCTTCCTATGATATATGGTTACAGTGACAGTCACAGGAGCTAGCCATTATGTCAGACAGGATTGTGGCACAACACACCTCCCCTTTTTGGGATGTCCAGTCCAGTGCATCATAGATCTCTGTATCTCTGGAAAAATCTTGGCATCATATCTCAAGGTTTGAGATTTGTGTACAATACATTTTGATTCTCTTAGTCCTAATCCAGCCTGAACCACAATATTCATTGGCTGCGTAGTGCATTATTTACTATTTTATAATAGTAACCCAGGTTGTAGGGAGCTGATGCCCTGGGTGCTCAAGTGGATGGGCAGTTTTCTGTCTGAAATAGAATAGAGTCGGAACCATAATGGTACCAGTAATTGAGACACTCATCATAATGACTTAGTGGCATCAATCATCACGGTATTGCTGTATGTGCTGGAGCATCTGCTCCTTGGAAAAGTATCCTTTTTGCATCGATACAAGCCCAATGAACTTTCCTGATTTTTCACACATATCCATTAGTATACTGAATCATATTCTAAACAATACAATCAACGGCTATAATAATACTCGAGATCTCCTCCTTCTTGTTAACAAATTCCCTTAACAAATCATCTTCCAACTGAAAAAAGGTCCTAATTAACTGATTTCTCATGTTTGGCATTTCCTTTTGTCTATCCAGTGGCTACTTAACTCTCTCTTTTAGTACATCTCTCGGAACCTTGTCTCTGCAATAAAAGTTCACCATAACTTTTCCTAGGAATTTCATCCCTAAAACTATGCTCACACATAAATCACTTACAATACTATAAGTAGCTACTAAGACAGTCCCACTTACTTCCCTTACTTTAATGCTAACTACAGGCTGACTCCTTCTTACAATGCTATGTTTCTTTGTGACTCGCCATACTACATCACATGAACTGAGTCCTAATGAGTTGGTTTGCAGTTTAATTGGTTCATCTTTCACAGGGGAGACCTTTGCAGTAGTACGTCATTGGCAACAGCTTCCCTCATCTGGAACAATGCCTCAATTGAGCTCTAAGAAGCACTGGCAAAGATCAGTTTCCACATGACACTTCCTCTTAACCCCAGTAAACATTACATTGCAAGTATTATCAACTTTATGGACATTTCAATCCTCAGGAGCATGCTACTGAATGGATTTAGCCTTTTTGGCCTGAAGACTTGTATTAAAAGCATTTTTCCTCTTCCTTCTCTTGCCCCCTCCCCCCTTTGCAGGAAGTGCCACCATAACAGGTGGAAAGAATCTGACGCACTATTTATGACTAAATGTGCCTGATCCACCCTATTATCCACAGCACTGTAATGTAACTAATATAATAAATAGCTTCCTGTGCATCCTTCACAGTAGCTACAAAAAATTACCATCTCCTACTGCACTCTGCACAACACAGAAATAATTGGTGCATCTAGGATTACACCTGACCCCAGCTCTCCAGCAAGTACAAAACACCCATTAACCTCTAATGAGTATATACCACCGAGCCTAAATCAGTGTCACCAATCTTGCTACTCACACACTCATTCATTTCAATACAGCACAAAGTTACTTCATCTGGCACTATAGCTGATTCAGACTCTGAATTTCTGCAAGATATTCGAGCTGCTAATCCCTCATCACTTCCCTTAACTTCCACAATCATACTATCTTATACACAAGTTAAACTCTTAATATTACCAGTAATTTATTTCTCCTAACTGTTCAATCTTGCACAAATCTTCCTGTTATTTAAGAGGATATCCCTCTTTTAAAATTAAAAAAAAAATTGATTTATGTTCTCTGGCAAGTCTACTTTAATGTAGTGTTCATCCTAAGTTCATCAGAAGCTCTGTTATCAAGTTACATGGCAATTTGTGAAAAAGTGTCTCCAAAAACCATCTACAGTGGGGGAAAAAATAGAAAACAGTCGACAGTGCAGAAAATGTGGAAGCACGTAATTTCAGCGATGACCCAACAGGCATTATGAAAATTTTGGACATGCTTGAGCCTGAGATCAGACCAGCCTGTTACAGTTTTTGAACAAACGTGGATGAAAAGCATGTCAAGCAAGCAGAACAGCAGATGACAAGAGACTAACAAAGAGAATGGCACAACTACCAGAAGATGAAGGAGGACCTCCTTTTGGTTCTGGAAGGATTGCCTTGTGGACCAGAGATCACTTGTTGGAATTATGTTTAACTTAACTACAAAAAAATGTAACCCAAAACTTTAAATGCGTTTTCTCAAAACAGTATTTTTCATATTGGTAGGAAATATAACTCGAGAATGGTACATACAATTTTGTTCAGAATTTGATGTTAGCATTCTAAATTGAATTCTATATCAGTGTATGGAGTCATTCTGTGATACCTCGTATAGTCTATTTTCGGTGAACACTTTTGTCTCAGTGTTTAGGGCAAATGAAATGATATTTGAACATCTCACAATTTTGTTAGAACTTAATATTTTTCAGTTATCCTAGATATGGTGATAGGAAATGTATTGATAATGACTTATAGGAAATTATTTTGTTGCAGATCCAAGAGGAGGGTTTCAGGAGTTCCCGCCAATGATCAATATTCTGACTGCAAGAAGTCCTTCCACCTGATGTAGTGATTACAGGGACTGTCCAATATGGACACAAAAATGATATATTAATGGCAACAATGTAAAGAATAAATCTATGTTATCAGATGTAGCATTAATTTTAATTTTAATTGAAAAATCATGAAAAGCCCCTACTTCTCATGTATTCAAAGAAGGTACATTTTTTTTTTAAAAAATCAATCTTTTATTCTACATGTTTGAAAGTCTTACAGTATGAAGATACATCCCTTAGGAACAATATTTTCATTTCTCCACATAATTTCCATCTCTCTAAACTATCTTACGCCATCTTGGAACCAGCACCTGTACACTCGCACAGTAAAATTCTGGACCAACCTGTTGGAGCCACTGTTTGGCAGTGTGCACAAGGGAGTCATCACCTTCAAACCTTGTTCTATGAAGAGAGTCTTTCAGTTTCCCAAAGAGATGATAGTCACATGGAGCCAGGTCAGGACTGTACAGCGGGTGTTTCAGTGTTGTCCATCTGAGTTTTGTGATTGCGTCCATGGTGTTTTGACTGATATGTGGCCGTGCATTGTTGTGTAACAGCAAAACATCCTGCTTTTGCCAATGTGGTTGAATACGACTCAGTCGAACTTGAAGTTTCTTCAGTGTCGTCACATATGCATCAGAATTTATGGTGGTTCCACTTGACATGATGTCCACAAGCTAGAGTCCTTCAGAAACGAAAAACATCTTAGCTATAACTTTTCCAGCAGAAGGTGTGGTTTTGATTTTTTTTTTTCCTTGGGTGAACTTACAGGATGCCACTCCATTGATTGCCTCTTCGTCTCTGGTGAAAAATGATGGAGCCATGTTTCATCACCACAATTCTTCCAAGAAATTCATCTCTACCATTCTTGTACTGTTCCAAAAGTTCGCTGCATACTGTTTTTCTTGTTTCTTTGTGAGCCACTGTCAACATCGTGGAAATCCACCTGGCACAAACCTTTTTTGACGCCAACACTTTCAGTATTCTGCAAACACTTCTTTCCCCCTATCCCAATGTAGCGTGACAATTCGTTCACTGTGATGCGTCTGTCAACAGTCACCAATTCGTTAACTCTCTGCACATTGTCTGGAGTGTGTGCAGTACGAGGCCTGCCACTGCGAGGACAATCTTCAATATTGCCATGCCCGCTTTTATCATGTAACCTGCTTGTCCACCGACTAACTGTACTGTGATCGACTGCAGCATCTCCATACACCTTTTTCAACCTCTTGTGGATGTTTCCCACTGTCTCGTTTTCACAATACAGGAATTCCATGACAGCACGTTGCTTCTGATGAACGTCAATTGTAGCAGCCATCTTGAAGAAATGCTGTGACGGCGCCACTCACGGGAACAGGTTGAACTATGTTTATAAACAAGCGGGAAGGATGTATCTACACACTGTAAAACTTTCACACATGCATAATGAGAACTGTATTTTTACAAAAATAATGTCCATTTCTTTTGAAGTGACCTTCGTACATATCCTTAGGTCAGCAGTTGCGAGTTTCCTCTAAACTGAGTGTGTATTTGTGCCATATCTCGGTGGAAATTGTGTGGGTTCTTCTTTTTCGGCGAAGCAATTGTATCTGGTGTTTCCAGAATGAGATTTTCACTCTGCAGGGGAGTGTGCACTGAAATGAAACTTCCTGGCAGGTTAAAACTGTGTGCCGGACCGAGACTCGAACTCGAGACCTTTGACATCCCTGGGCAAGTGCTTTGTAACCGGTGTTCCTATCTTCATGCACTATAAATATGGCTCTTTCTTCAATTGGAAGAAGCTGATCCACATAACTTTCTTTGGCAGTAAGGTGGTGCACGCCTCACTGGCATAACACAGCACGCGATTTGTTAAATAACATTGTATCCAACCACTGGATTGGCCGGAAGGGGCCGGATTTGTTTTGCATGACCTCCAAATTCACAAACGCTCTGATGCCATCCAGTTTTGATCTTTGAGGGTTCATAAATGTGTCTCCATTACCAGCTGACCTACCCGACTTTAGAAACAGCATTGTAGCAACAATTACTCGAGACAAACTGACCGAGATTTGGGAAGATCTTGCCTATCGACTTGATGTATGACGAATAGTGCTCACATTGAACACTTGTAAGAAAAACTGTTGGAGTTGCTCTTTCATTTGACGTGTAATTTATATTTGTAAGTTGAATGTAATAAATGCTACAAAGCCTTAAAACTGTACATTCATTTTGAAACACCCTACATTAGGAACTATTGTTTCTTTAAAGCCGTCCGCACGCGTTTAGACTGAAATGTATGTAATGGGCAGGCGCTCTACATTGGACAACTTGTCGACCAGCTGGCAACGCAGTCCGCACACGGGGCAACTCAGAAACTGCAATTGCCTTGTGCGAGTATGGAGAAGAGACAGTATTGTTTGTCACATCTGGACGTCTTTCGGGACATCTTTCGGCTACACCCGGCATGTCGAGCACCGAGTCATGATCAGAGGAACATGTGGTTCTGTGTTATTATTACACACGAATAAGAAAACAAAGAAAATTCTGGATTCATCCGTACATCCAAAGAAGTACAAACTGCAGGCAGTATGTAGCAGTCAAGGAGCATTAATAGACAAGTTCGAAATTCATGTTTTTTTTTTTTTTTATAAGAACGACTAAACGGGTGGTACGATGATTTGGTGAAGATGATTTCTTCCAAAATAATACATCATTACTTTCATTTTGAAAACCGAAATATTTGGAAATTTATATACGCGGAAAAGCTCGATAAATCACTCGTATGTGAACGCCACTGAACCTATATGTAACGGATTGTGGGCTTTCACTGTCCGTTCCCACTTGACAATGTAATTTTGCAGAATGACGAAGGCTGCTAATCACACGAAGAATAATGTCAGTATGAGTTACAACTTTTCGTAAATTTGCTGCCGATGACGTACTGGACGACGCAACTCAGAGCGCTTGGCACCGCCGAGTAGTCGGCAACTGGTTGGCTACGATTGCAAGCAATTTACTCTGCAGTCGCGCCTTCTGCGGAACCCTATCTAACTACGCAGGAAGTGATTAGCTGCCGACCTGTTACCAACTGCATCGGCAACGAGATGCGTTGGGCCTAACTGCAAATGAGAAGAAAATTCAAACGGAGCAGCCTTCCTATTTAACCTGTTCCCTTTCTTTATCTTCTGGAATAGAAAACTCGAACAATCTCAGCGCAGTGTAGCTACATCAAAGAAAATGTTTTGTCTGTGCGCGCTACGTTTAGATGGTGTTCCTCATTTTCGATTTTTAGACAAGAGAAAATATACTTCTTTGCCAAAATCGCTAATAAATAATCTTTATTCTCGACAATCGGTTTCGGTAGCCACTGTTACCATCTTCAGGTCTGGAAAACATTTATACAGTGTAACTATATACAAAGTAAGTGTAATAATCACCATCAGATACAATAAACCAGAAATACTACATACCACGGCAGACATGTTATTTTCTATTTCTTAAAATAGCAGTAAGAGTACTCTTTTTCACGAATTGGCAGGTACATAACACACTAGACGACTGATGCGTCGGCAAGTGTAACATGTATATTCTCTCTTGAAATAATTTGTTTGATCACATTACAATTTTCTAGGCAAAACGTGAACGAAAATACACTCCCGGAAATTGAAATAAGAACACTGTGAACTCATTGTCCCAGGAAGGAGAAACTTTATTGACACATTCCTGGGGTCAGATACATCACATGATCACACTGACAGAACCACAGGCACATAGCCACAGGCAACAGAGCATGCACAATGTCGGCACTAGTACAGTGTATATCCACCTTTCGCAGCAATGCAGGCTGCTATTCTCCCATGGAGACGATCGTAGAGATGCTGGATGTAGTCCTGTGGAACGGCTTGCCATGCCATTTCCACCTGGCGCCTCAGTTGGACCAGCGTTCGTGCTGGACGTGCAGACCGCGTGAGACGACGCTTCGTCCAGTCCCAAACATGCTCAATGGGGGACAGATCCGGAGATCTTGCTGGCCAGGGTAGTTGACTTACACCTTCTCGAGCACGTTGGGTGGCACGGGATACATGCGGACGTGCATTGTCCTGTTGGAACAGCAAGTTCCCTTGCCGGTCTAGGAATGGTAGAACGATGGGTTCGATGACGGTTTGGATGTACCGTGCACTATTCAGTGTCCCCTCGACGATCACCAGAGGTGTACGGCCAGTGTAGGAGATCGCTCCCCACACCATGATGCCGGGTGTTGGCCCTGTGTGCCTCGGTCGTATGCAGTCCTGATAGTGGCGCTCACCTGCACGGCGCCAAACACACATACGACCATCATTGGCACCGAGGCAGAAGCGACTCTCATCGCTGAAGACGACACGTCTCCATTCGTCCCTCCATTCACGCCTGTCGCGACACCACTGGAGGCGGGCTGCACGATGTTGGGGCGTGAGCGGAAGACGGCCTAACGGTGTGCGGGACCGTAGCCCAGCTTCATGGAGACGGTTGCGAATGGTCCTCGCCAATACCCCAGGAGCAACAGTGTCCCTAATTTGCTGGGAAGTGGCGGTGCGGTCCCCTACGGCACTGCGTAGGATCCTACGGTCTTGGCGTGCATCCGTGCGTCGCTGCGGTCCGGTCCCAGGTCGACGGGCACATGCACCTTCCGCCGACCACTGGCGACAACATCGATGAACTGTGGAGACCTCACGCCCCACGTGTTGAGCAATTCGGCGGTACGTCCACCCGGCCTCCCGCATGCCCACTATACGCCCTCGCTCAAAGTCCGTCAACTGCACATACGGTTCACGTCCACGCTGTCGCGGCATGGTACCAGTGTTAAAGACTGCGATGGAGCTCCGTATGCCACGGCAAACTGGCTGACACTGACGGCGGCGGTGCACAAATGCTGCGCAGCTAGCGCCATTCGACGGCCAACACCGCGGTTCCTGGTGTGTCCGCTGTGCCGTGCGTGTGATCATTGCTTGTACAGCCCTCTCGCAGTGTCCGGAGCAAGTATGGTGGGTCTGACACACCGGTGTCAATGTGTTCTTTTTTCCATTTCCAGGAGTGTATATCTAAACGCATGTTTACAAAATTATTGGCAATAATTAATTAAGTTAGGCTCTAAGAAACTATTCTTACAGCGTTATTTACATGACGTACCTATGTAAAAGATGAATGCATATTTGGTACAGTTACCGCAAACTGATACGCAACAGATTACTTACACTTGGTTCCATAGTTTACAAAAACCACAGAATCATATAGAAAGCCATTAAAATATTAAAAAAACATAAAAAAATTTACAGATTTTAAAAAAGCAGGGTTACAAATTACAAACTGAGCTTCTATAGTGTCATTAAAGTAGCAGTTGGTTGGTTGGTTTGGGGAAGGAGACCAGACAGCATGGTCATCGGCTTCATCGGATTAGGGAAGGATGGGGAAGGAAGTCGGCCGTGCCCTTTCAGAGGAACCATCCCAGCATTTGCCTAGAGTGATTTAGGGAAATCACGGAAAACCTAAATCAGGATGGCCGGACGCGGGATTGAACCGTCGTCCTTCCGAATGCGAGTCCAGTATCTAACCACTGCGCCACCTCGCTCGGTAAAGTAGCAATGTAAGCTTTGGTTACATCCGAAGAAAGGACAATGTACTCAAGTGATAACATAGTCAAAAATTTTATTATACATGTGGTCAGAGTTGTGTGTCAAAGGAAAAAAAAAGAGAATGAGACATTAAAGATAAGACTTATCTTTATTTTTCTACATAATTTACAAATACATTGAGACATGTCATACCGCTTCATAAGCTTCAAAAGACCTTACAGGAAAAAATCAGGGCATTACATACGGAAGAAGTGTTGAACGACTTGTTTAACGTCAGCATTGCTGCCAAAGCACCTTCCGCCGAGAGTCTTCTTCAAAGCAGGAAACAGATGGAAGTCACTTGGTGCGAATATGGACTGTAAGGCAGATGGTGTAGGCGCTCCCAACCAAGAGTCGCAATATGGTTTTGCGCTGCCATCACCGTGTGTGGTCTCGCATTGTCATCCAACAGCAGAGCGCCAGATCTGAGGCCGGGCCACTTTTTCCGAATTACTTCTTTCAAAAATGGTTCAAATGGCTGTGAGCACTATGGGACTTAACATCTGTGGTCATCAGTCCCCTAGAACTTAGAACTACTTAAACCTAACTAACCTAAGGACATCACACACATCCATGCCCGAGGCAGGATTCGAACCTGCGACCGTAGCAGTCGCGCGGTTCCGGACTGAGCGCCTTAACCACTAGACCACCGCGGCCGGCTTACCTCTTTCAGTTTCGACAGAGTGGCACAAAACCACGCAGCATTGATGGTTGCATCCTCCAGAAAGTCCAGCAGCTAAAGTCCTTTGGCGTCCCAGAAAACGGTGAGTAGCACTTTACCTGCAGATGCGTTGTTCCATGTGTGTCGGGGTCAGATGGCGCGGCACCCATCATGCAGACACCTTCTTGTATAGAAGAATGTCGTGGATGATCTAGTGAGCTCGCTCAAGTCCGATTCCAAGTTCTGCTTCTACTCCATCGATGGTGATACGCCGGTTCGCTTTAATCATCTCATCCACCTTCCTGATACTTGCATTTGTAGTGGCTGTGCGCGTCCGTCCAGGTCTCGATATGTCCTGCACTTGCTGACGTCCATCTCCACACCATTTGCCTCGGCATCACACCTCACCCATATACCTCTGTAAGGTGGCAACAGCCTTGCACCTTACATGAGTCCATTTAACGTGACACTTTAGGTTTTGCTGGAGTAATACTCTAAATTACGGTTTAGGAAATCTATGTGGAAACGTATCGGCACGCGAGAATTCCGCGATTTTGGAATTACAAGATTTTGCGGAAAGGCAGTACGCAAGACAGAGCTCGGCTACATCCCCACCTACCAGCCGAAGGCCACAGCCTGACGGTATGAATGGTAAACTGGCAGATTTCTGTAATACATTTAGAGAAGCCACAGCGGCCGCCAACCTTTGAGGGACGCGTGGCTGCAGGTGTTCAAGTGTTTACCAAAACAGAGCAGTAGATAGCTGGACGGGCTTTCCTGTGTGTGCTCTCGCCTATGTCCCACTAATTTTACGCCTTCGAGTAACTCAAGTGGGGCAGGCCAGGAATTCCGAATAACAAACTTTCAATGCAGGAATCTGTGTTCGCTACGATGAGGAATCTTGCCGGGAAAATCTCAAGTGGTCTCTTGGGAGAAAACTTCCAGTAAACGTGTTATTGCCCACAGCACAGCTGTGGTTCTTCCCAGGCGGCGAGGGCGAATTTTACTTGTGAAATTTTGTAGAAATAAAAGAATCGTGCAAAAGAGTTCGATTCCCAGGTCGTACATTGATCGGCACTGGCAAACTGGGTATTTTGAGAGCTTCTAGTGATGTGATTAGCTCGGTAAAAGTTGAGGTGAGAAAACAAAGGTGAGCGATCTTGCTGGACTCTCGGTAGAGGTCTTCCGTTCTGGGCTCTCGTACTGAGAGGACGTTAGCCAAGTCGTCTCCCCTCTTGGTCTCTCGTTCTGAGAGGACGTTAGCGGCGCCAGCTCATTGCTGACGGAAACATTGTCGCAATTAAAGAAGTTTACGGACAGCAGTCTATTGTTTGAATACTGTAGGACTGTACTTTCCGAGACACCACAAGCCGATCGCACCGTTGCGCCGTCGCCGTCGGAGACCGCCGCTACAACAGGAATATTACGGTGCGATCGCTCCCGCTTCGGCCTGTGTTAGGAGTAACGTTAAATAGTCGGATCACGTGCAATTGCTATTTCCACAGAGGTTTCACGGTACTTTGGAGTGTAGTGGTTCTTCGTATATATGTTATAAGAGATCGCCTTTTGGACCGATTTTAACACAGTTACTGCCAATGCCAGTTAGAAGGATAATTTGTAAATTGTTCATTGTGTTTTATTCAGCATTGATCTGGAGGTTATAATAAAATTATTGTGATTCAGTAGAGCCTTTACTTGTTGATCCTGAATTCGCCCTTTTGCTTTATTTTATTTTTGTTTGTGAGTTTGATGTCATTGAACAGCCTAAGTGTTCGTGATCGTTCATGTTTGGAAGTAAAAATAGGTGTGATTTATCGTCAACGCTACCACCGCAGATTAATTAGGGGTGACAGGGCCACATTTAAATCTAGCGTTATCCATTTTTGCGTACAGTTCCACTCCCAGTTCCTCTGTAAATTGTTTGTCAGGGGCGAACACACGCAAAAATCGGACAAGCAATGGGTGGGGTGTTACATATGTGTGATCAATGCCTAGTATTAGTAATTTTGGGATTTGCCTGAAATGCAGTTAGGAGAAACCTCAGTTTTGTTTTTCATTGTGATCCAACTTGTCTGATCATTTTGATAGTAGAATCACGGGTAAAAGCAAGTTGTGACTCATCTGACTAGGTCACAGTTTTCCAGTCGTCTAGGGTGCAGCTGAAATGACTATAGCTCTGAGCACTATGGGACTTAACTTTTGAGGTCATCAGTCCCCTAGAACTTAGAACTACTTAAACCTAACAAACCTAAGGACATCACACACATCCATGCCCGAGGCAGGATTCGAACCTGCGGCTGTAGCGATCGCGCGTTTCCAGACTGTAGCGCCTAGAACCACTCGGCCACTCCGGCCCAACCGATATGGTCACGAGCCCAGGAAAGGCACTGCAGGCGATGTGCTGGTAGCAAAGACAATCGTGTCGGTCATCTAATACCATAGCAAATAAACGCCAAATTTCGCCACACTGTCCTAACAGTTACATTCATCGTACGTCCCTCATAAATTTCTGTGGTTATTTCATGCAGTGTTGCTTTTCTGCTAACACTGACAACTCTACGCAAAGGCAGCTGCTCTCGGCCTTAAGTGAAGGCCATCGCCCACTGCGTTGTCCGAGGTGATGCCTGAAATTTGGTATTCTCAGAACACTCTTACCACTGGATCTCGCGATATTGAATTCATTCCCGTCGTGCAGCCATAATCACGTCAGAAACTTTTTCACATGAATCATCTGAGTACAAATGACAGCCAGGCCAACGCACTGATCGTTTATATTTGTGTACGCGATGGTGCTGCCAACTGTATATGTGCATATCGCCATCCCATGACTTTTGTAGTGTAAGTACTCCTAAGACTCGCGTTTCCCTTTTGCCTACGACAAGAAGTCTTTTCCCCTGGCTGTGAGTGTAAACAAACGCTGATGTAACTGTCGCATATATATATAGTAGTGTCATTTCGTACAAGCCTCATCAGAAAGGAACGACTGCTATCATACAGAGGTTTATCTCCAACATGTTTCGTATTGCAACAATGCGCTTAGTTCATACAGCTGCTACCTGCACAACTTGCTCATCTCCAACACAGGAGTTCTTGCTGATACTTTGCTGCCGTTTGGTAGGATCTCAAAAGTCGGCGAGCGGGCTCAGTGGCGTTTCCCAGTCGTGTGTAAGTGGCGCAGGTACCGTGGCACTTATGACCGAACAGCTTTGCACCGTGGTATTACCGGTCAGAGCCTCCCTCACGGCTTCCTCTGACGCTGCAGCAGAGAGATGTACTGTCACTGCTTTTCGTTTCAGTCGGAGAATTCCCAGCTGTGCACTTAAGCCGCGTTCACACTAGGCCTACACACAGCGGCCATATTGGCACGAGACGTCACAAACTGTTGGCCATCTTATCTTCAGTCGGCAGTCCTGTTGGCATGTATGTTGTGTTGAAAGTATGCGACACGTGAAATTGACACATATTTCATACAGTATTCGCCTACAGTTCTTCGAAGTATTGGATACAAGTGCTGCATTTCCTTTTGTCAGGGAGATTATAAATCCCAAAAAGGCATTAAAGTGCACATGTTTCGATTTCCCAAATGTGTGAAGTTGAGAAATCACTGGATTGCAGCTGTTCCCAGACAGGAATTTGTGTCTACGCATCATTGAGGGGTAAGTAAATGACAAAAAATTTATAGCGTGTTATCTGTTTCCCTTGCACCACATTTGCCAATTGTTTTTAAAAGCAGTTATGTATCTTGTACCAGTATCATATGTTTCTTAATTCTGGACCATCGCTGCGAGGTTAATACGAAGCTGGCTGTGAAATGTCTCTCGTATTTGCAACTATTGTCATACAGAATACTTATATTAATTAGTGTGACTCGAAAATGTTTAGTATTTCTTATGTCCTACCAGATTATTGAGATTCCAGTACTTTCAGACCCGGCCATCATTATGTGACGTCACAAGTGTGCGCGCAGGCCTGTAGTCTAGGTTGTGTTGAATTACGTCGCTGAGCAGTGCAGAATAGCGCACCACGGAACAGTGTTCCTAAGCGCGCAGTAATGTTCCAGTGCGTACATGCGCGTCAGTGAAATGGAAAAGGAGATATGTTGTTCAAACTGAGCGGCGCAACGAATGAACTATTTCTTTTGATGAATCGACACCGCATGGAAATTGCTCGTTGTTGCGCAGAGAAGCTTTGATTTCCAGCCCAACCACATCCTCAGAAATCGATCGCGGCATATTTGGAAATGAACAGTCAAATATTCATATAAGGCGAGAATATAAATGCTGTGCCCTTGGGTTCCTGCCTAACAACATCCTCCGAAATCGCAACATATCGGAAAATGAACAGCTAAATATTTGGAAGCAGCAAGAATTGTCATTACTGGTCATCGTTTAACTTTGAGCATTTTAATCTTTCGTGTTTCTATCAGACAAAAGATAAGAAAAAGGAAATTTAAACATACCCATGTACTAAGCGCAAAGCCTAGATAAAATGTGAAGGGATGTTCTTATTACAAAACGGTCGAATAAGACAGACTAATACCAGCCACTTTTGCACTGTGGAATTTTCGACCAGAGCCTCCCTCACCACTGTGGCTTTCTTTGACGGTCCCCCTTTTTGTAGAGAGGCCTGACAATGGCATATTTTATCCTGCCTGGGAAAATACCTTGAGTTAGTGATGCATTATATATGTGACTCAGAACATCAGCTGTAATTGCTCCACATTGTTTTAATATCTCATTAGAGATGTCATCTACTCCAACAGAACATTTATTTTTCGAAGATTTAATAATTTTACTTATTTCACAAGAGGTAGTTAGGTGAAACTTAATCTGACTAAATTTTTTCAAAACTGGCTCTTCCATGTACTGCCTGCCTTTTTCTTTTTAACTATTCTCACCAATTTTTTCTCCTACACTTAAGAAATATCTGTTAAGTACATTAGCTACTTGTTTACTGTTGGTTAGGATGGTCTCGTTCTCTTTAATGGTAATACTACCTACCCCAGTGGTTACTTTTCCTGTCTCCCTTCTAACAACATTCCATACTGATCTGATTTTATTGCTGGAGTTGTTAATTTCTTCTTTAACACACATATTTCTTGATTTCCTTACAACTTTTCTCAATGTGTTACAATTATTTTTCATAGTGTAAAAATACTTCTGGATCTTTACTAGTTCTTGCTGTCTCGTACAGTTTTCGTTTTCTTTCTGAAGACACTTTAGTAATCCAAGGTTTCTTTGAAAAGTATGTGGTCTTACATTTAGTAATTTTCTTTGGGAAACAACGTTCAAAAAGGGATATAAATTTCTCAAGAAATATATTGCATTTATCATTAGCATTTGGCTCATCATATAATCTCCCCAATTAACATTTCTTAAACTTTCTCTGAAGTGCTTTGTATATATCGAGTTGAGCAACCTCACACTATTACTTAATGGTTTGTGAACTGTACACCCTGTTAGGTTTTGTAAGTTAATCAGTTGTGCATCATGGTCTGACAATCCATTTACTATAGGGAAAGCATGTGTTTGTTTTACATCCTCTTTCTGTGCAAATACATTACCTATTAGGGTGTTGGTGTCTTGAGCTATACAAGTAGGGAAATTGACCACTGATTCTAAGTTATATGTTGTTAATAACATTTCTAGTTCACTTTTCCTATTAGAATTACTTAGAAAGTTAACATTGAAATCACCAAAGATTAATAACTTCTTCTTTGTGTCTGATAGACAGCATAATAGGGGGTCAAACTTCTTTATGAACAGCTCCCAATCTCCTAAAGTGGACTTGTACACTGTTGCTAATATCAATACTATATTATCTAGCTGGAGTTCGCATGCACAAACCTCAAAGTGCTGATCAACACAAAATTTGCTTACTTCTACAGTTTTGTATTTATACCGTTGTTTTACAAAAATGACAACTCCTCCTTTATCCATCCTAGATCTACAAGTGTAAGATGCTAAATTATACCCATTTATACTGACACTATCCATCCCCACAGTTACATGGTGTTCGGACAGACAGAGTATATCAATCTTATTCTTACTTTTGAGATCATCTACTGGCCACTGTGGCCGAGCGGCTCTACGCGCTTCAGTCCGGAACTGTGCTGCTGCTACGGTCGCAGGTTCGAATCCTGCCTTGGGCGTGGATGTGTGTGATGTCCTTAGGTTAGATAGGTTTAAGTAGTACTACGTCTAGGGGACTGATGACCTCAGATGTTAAGTCCCATAGTGATTAGAGCCATTTGAACCATTTGAGATCATCTGAACACACTAATAGCTCATCTGCTTTAATTTTTATTCCCCTGATATTCTGATTAAGTAAACTGATACTGCCCTTAGCTTTGCGCCTATTTACTAGCACTAAGTGTTTTTTTTGTTCCATGTATCTTGATTGTTGTCTGTCTGGACTTTGGCTTTAACCTAAAAAACTTGTATTCCTGGACTTATTAACCACAGGGAGAACCCCTTGTGTGACTGTGGGCCCCCTTCCAGTTTCTGCTAATAGAGAAGCAAACTTATTTTTCTCCTTCCTATTCTGGCGCAAGCCATGTGTAGTGTATCCCCACCTACCAATGGCATTAACTGGACCAACACTTACGTGAGATTTTGCCAGTGTCTGGAGCATCCTGTTCAGCTCAGTGTTAACATGCCTTACAGCAGTGTTCACCCAGGGCTGATCCTGGGCTGAAAGACCTCCACAAACCCCACATTTGTGTGCCTAGTTTCTGCTCCTATTTTATGCAGGTCACTCCTAATACCGTGTCTTGGATTCATAACCAGGCTGTTTCCTCCTCCCCCAACTATAATTACCTGATCTTCCTTCTCAGAGTCCCTGCATATCTGACCTAAGTTTCCTGTCATATGGCTAAGGCTAGCACTTGGTTGCACAAAACTTGTGACCTGGTACTCTGCACCTAATTTCTCCTGAAGCTGCTGACCCATACCCCTCCCATGACTGCTGTCTATATGTAGAATTCTTCTTTTTCTATTTTGGTTTGATCCCGACCTGTCTTTTTTCTTTAAGCTAATATTCTGCTTCAACCTACTTTCAACTACATCTGAATATTGTCCCTTTCCTCTGCAACGGCATGCATGATGCCCTGTAAGGTCTCTTGGTGGGACAAGAAGATTGCAAACCGCTAGTTTTAGCATGATCTGTACATTTTGAGAACTTTTGGGATCCGGATAACATGGAGGTCATTCCATCTGACTAATTTTACGGTCCACTAGAAAGGTGTTCACAAGATTGTGACGATGTGGGCGTGCATTATCGTCCATCAGTGTGAATCCCGATTCAATATGTACAGCAAATAAAACCACCACGTGTGTAATGATGTCCTGATGCTTCACACCAGGCATCCTGTGTATTGGCACAAGGGGTGTCCTGTGGCCATATATGATTCCACCCCAAAACATGACTGAATCGCCTTGTTAAGAGTGGCGGTCTACGGTACAGTTAGGGTATAAACGTTGATCTCGTTGCCTCCACGCACGAATATCAGTGCTGTCAGGAAGGAGACTGATACAGGTTACATCAGAAAAGAGCGTCGTTTCCCATTGCTGACTATTCCACAAAGGGTTGCTTCGCACCCGTGCGACTCGAGACCCGATTTAAAGGAGAAACTTTGAGAAGTTTTCTGACTTGTAATCATTGCTCACAAAGCCTATTCGTATCGTTTGTGTTAACAGCTGCAATCCTGTATTGCGGCCGCAGACGTGTCACATCGTGCTAAGTGTGTCTACTTGATGTTGTACATAGATATTAGTCCTACACAGCTATTCTCTTTTCTTACGCACCCACTACTGTTATCTACTGATCTTGTCGCTAGAAACTTGTTCTACTTCCTAGACACATTCACTGCGACGTCCGTCTGTCTCATTCGCTACCGCACTGGAGCGACTCTACGGAGTAATTTATTGTTGTGCAAACCACCCTGGAGCAACACAGCTCTGATAATGGCATACAGCACAAGCACTTCAATGTTTACTGGTGACGGCTGCCACAGACTGAAGATACTGCCCCCTCACAGTAGAAACGTGGACTGTTTGCTCTAGAATTACATTACAATCCGACCAATGTACTGACATCATAACGTATTTCTGGATCACAACATTCAATATTAATGTTTCGGCAATACGCAACATCTATTTTGACCGCTGCATACAGAGTGCGTTCCATAAGTAATGCGACCAATTTTTTCCTGACGCAACGGTACACCACAACGTGTTGTAACCGGTTGGGCTTAGTGGAGGAGGGTGTTAGCTTCAAAACGCTCTTTGTCTCATTGGCTGCGAGCTGCCAGAGAGTCAGGACGTGCCTTTCCGTCAACCCCGTTTTGAGTTTATATAACACGGCACAATGGATCATTCTGTAGAGCAACGGTACGCTATCAAATTCTGCGTTAAACTTCGGAAGTCTGCCACCGAAACGTTTCCATTGCTTCAGCATGCAGTTTGGAATGATTGCTTGTCCAAATCACAAGTTTTCCGATGCCACAAGTCGTTTATGGTGGGCCGAGAGGAGATCACCGACTAACCTCGCAGTGGACGGCCATCAACCGCACGAGTCGAGGAAAATGTGACGCGTGTGCGCTATTGTTTGAACTCTGACAGACGGCTGACCCTTCAATTGGTACCACAAACTCTAAACATGTCAAAAACAACCTTTTACGCATTGTGACCGAAGATCTGGACACGAGAAAGGTGTGTGCCAAACTCGTCCCAAAAGTGTTGACCGACGAACACAAGGACATACGAGTGCTTCGGTGCCGAGAAATGTTGGAAATGTCTGAAAATGATCCTCATTTTTTAAACTCAGTTATCACTGTAGATGAGTCGTGGATTTTTGAGTACGACCCTGAGACAAAAAGGCAGAGTTCAGAGTGGCACACCCCATCGTCGCCCCTTCCCAAGAGGGCACACATGAGCAACTCCAGGATAAAAACAATGCTCATCGTCTTCCTTGACGTCAGAGGCATTGTCCACCACGAATTCGTACCTACCGGGACTACAGTAAACTCATCTTTCCACTTGGAAGTGCTCAAAAGACTGAAAACGAGGGTCTCACACTGCCGAAGCTACATCAAGGGCACGTGGAACGTATACCACGACAACTTACCGAGTCACAGTGCCTTCATTGTCAACGACTTCCTGGCAAGGCCAAGACCCCATTGGCTCCCCAGCCTCCCTACAGTCCTGACCTGGCTCCCACAGACGTTTTTTTTGTTTCCTCGGTTAAAAGGAGTCATGAAAGAAAAACATTGGGACACGATGAAAGCATCCAGGCGCATGTTACATCAGCTCTAAAGGACATTCCGGAAAAGGCGTTCGAGGATGCCTTCCAGACATGGAAACACCGCCTCCAGAGGGGTATCGACGCATGAACTTGGTCGCACCTTGTATGACCGAAGGTTTCTTTAGTCGATTTTTGATGACGGAGAGCTGTAGCACACTTTTTGAGCTACAGTGCTTCAAAAATTTTGTTAGAATACTAAGTGAAACTGAAACAGATCTCTTATACATCCAGCACTGGTTTAAGGCCCAAGCGATACAGCCGCTGCTTGAGGCGTCATTGGCCCTGCATTATGTTTCTGTACCCGACCTATCACACAGTAATGGTCGCTTGTGGCACCTAGCTAAGAGGAGCATCAAGGGCGACAAAGTAATCGACTGTATACAAAGAAGGCCAGCATGAACAGCCACTGGTTTGATTCGTCGAAAGGAGAATTCAGGAAATGCTGAAAAACCTTAGGTGGCATACACATTCTAACCCATGAAAGCCTACTTAAAACGTTTCAAGAACCAGCTCTATGTGACGAATCTACAATATACGGCAGCTCTCCGCGTATCACTTTCCTGGGGATCGCGAAGACAAGATTAGTCTTATTGCAACTTGCTCAGAGGTATTTCAGCAACGTTCAACCCGGGCGTCACATGCGACTGGAGTGGGGAGAAGCCCTAATTAGTGAGACAAAAAGCTAGTCATCCCAGTGCGCACGCACAGATGAATAATATACGGCGCAGCAAGTAAGTCACGTGTTCAAACGTGCACGCACTGCATCTACGAGAGCATGCAGTAGCGATCATTGGGAAATTTATGTGAGAACGTGATGGAGTGGCAAAACAGGGCTATCTTGTTTGGCCGTGTCCGTGGCCATACGGTGTATCAATTTTGCAGCATTTGTTGGTGTTTTGCGGTGAACTGTTCAACGTGTCTTCAAGCAGTGGGGTAACACACGTGGCCTCAAAACACGACGTCAGAATTGTGGTTAGAAAAGGTTCTGATTGAGAGGGACCGGAGACATGTTTCACGGCTTGTGAATCGTGCGCTGATGACCGCGCAGTTGAGTGCCCCATAAACCAAACATCATCCTCACGTGGAATAAAATGTTCTGGGGTTTTTAACCGCATCAATTGCTTACAACTACACGAAATTTCGGCCAAGCACTCCTTGGCCATTGTCAAGTGGTATGACTATATGTCATATGCGTTAGGACCTTCAAAGTATCCGCGCCGGGTACCCGTACGGTTTGAGGCTCCTTGCCACGGTTCGCGTGGCCCGCCCCATCGGAGGTTCGAGTCCTCCCTCGGGCATGTGTGTGTGTGTTGTCCTTAGCATAAGTTAGTTTGAGGTAGATTAAGTAGTGTGTAAGCCTAGGGACCGATGACATCAGGAGTTTGGTCCCATAGGAACTTACCACCACCACCACGTTCAAACTGCATGGTTGGCCGGGGGGCATGATGGGAATTAGTATGGTTTGGTTTAGCGACGAAGCCCGCTTTCATTTGGACGGGTTCATCAGTAAGCAAAATTGGTGCATTTGGGGCACTGGGAATTCGCATTTCGTGACCGAGAATTCTGTTCACCCTCAATGGGTGGTGTGTGGTGTGCAATGTCCGGTCATGGAATAATCGGTGCGATATTCCTTGACCGCACAGTTACTAACAAACGGTACGTGAAGGTCTTAGAAGATGATTTCATCCCCATTATCCAAAGTGACCCTGATTTCGACAAGATTTGGTTCTTGCAAGACGGAGCTCGACCCCATCGAAGCAGGAGAGTGTTTGATGTCCTGGAGGAACGCTTTACGGACTTCATTCTGGTTCTGTGGTAAAAAAAAATGATTCAAATGGCTCTAAGCACTATGGGACTTAACTTCTGAGGTCATCAGTCCCCTAGAACTTAGAAGTGCTTAAACCTAACTAACCTAAGGACATCACACACATCCATGCCCGAGGCAGGATTCGAACCTGCGACCGTAGCGGTCACGCGGTTTCAGACTGTAGCGCCTAGAACCGCTCGGCCACTTCGGCCGGCGTTCTGGGGTACCCAGAGGCCACTGACATGTGCCTCGATTAGCCGCCATATTCTCCGGATCCAAACGCACGTGACTCCTCTTTTGTGGGGCTATATTAAAGACAAGGCGTATAGCAATAACCCCAAATCATTGCAGGTCATGGACAGCATCGAAGTTCCTATTCTTGAGCGGGTCACGCAGAATTACGCTATTCGTTTGCGCCACATCGTTGACAATGATGAGGCGCATATCGAACATGTCATAATCTAAATCCAAATATGCATAGTGATGTTGACATTTTGAATAAAGTGTGTCCACGGAGTAGTTTGTAACTAATTTACGTTTTCTTTTCTTATAGTTCAATAACTGTCACGCTGTAAATGGCGTTTGTAGTAATTTCTCTAAGGGTGATTAAGATATTGTCTGGTGAGTTTACCTCCTGCCATGCACTTCACAGTAATTTTTAAAGTAGGGATGGAGACGTAGAATGACTAGAATTTTTGTCGGTGCTCTTTTGTTTATTGTGACATCTTGTACATCTTTATTAACATTTTAAAAATATATATTTTCTCTAACATCTTTAGATTTTTTAGAACTTATTCACTACTATCCACATCTTACCTGCATTATGTGGAATCCAGCTTCTAAAATCAGTTTCTTAATCGTCTGTATGTGCTTCACTGCCTCTGGCTTTACTAGTGCCAGCGTCCTCTCTAGGCAAGGCTGCTCATCTTTTAGTTCAATTTCTATTCTGCACGGCGGTTTGGCTGAACGTTTCGTTTCTACCTCTTTGAGTACAATTTCACTGCTGAGGTTAGGCTCACCCAACAAGTCACAAAAATTTCCTATCATTTCTTCCTCTCTTTCATCCATCTTTCTGTTACACACTTGCCTGTAGAGTTGAAAACACTAATCTGAAAACATCTGGAGATATCACGAAAGATAAAACTTTTTCCGCAAAATTTATAAAGTGAGTAGTAAAGCCGATACAAGCATGTATTTTAGTAACATTGCGTACAGCTTCTTTGTGCCCTTAGCAGTGTAGTTTAAATCATAACTGGATGATTGCTCTACACATGTAAAAGATATGTCTGAAAAGTTCGGTTAATTATACCATGAAAAAATTTACAAATGTGAGTTAGTCACAAAGGTTTTACTTCTCGCGTCTCGACGATTACATTGTCATTACCAGGTGAAAGACATCATTCATAGCTGTTTTTAGTGACAAACATCGGCTATTTCTTACAGCAGCATTTAAAGTACCGGTACCACTAGGTTAAACTGCAGTTAGCATTTTTAATAAATTACTGACTTACATAAATGGACGAAGCAAATGGCGAGTCCATATTCTACTGAAATTAATGGCCGATGCTTACTATCAAAAACAGCTGTGTAGAAAATGAACTTACCTTCCACCTGATGATGAAGTTCTATGGATCGCAGTTATCGCTGAAACAACCGGTTTTTTATTATATCGGTTTATTCCCACGCCAGGTTAACTTGACTGTCAGCACCGCGCAAAGTAATCAGTTTCTGAAATAACCAATTTTCTTTTTTTATTCTTGTAATACACGTGGAAACCGAACAAAGATTGACATATTTTGACTCTCTCGGTTTCAAGATACCGGGGTTGAAACTTAAATAGTGACAACTATTTATTCATAACCGATAAAAAGACTTACATATTTGCATCTGTTACTGTTCTTCAGAGTAGTCACCAGCCTTGTGTAGAACCCGTTGCCAGTGATGTGGAAGGTGTAGTATACCGTTAGCAGAGCCTGTTCTGTTGATGGCGTGAATGGAGCGGTCTACTGCCTGTCGAATATCTGGAACAGTTCTGAAGCGAATGTCACGAAGTGGTTCCTTCATCTTCGGAACAAAATTAAAGTCACAAGGACTTAAGTCCGGTGAGTATGGTGGATCGAACAGTACTTCCCAGTCCCATCGACCGAACAGAGCAGCCGCAGCTTGTGCTGTATGCACCCGCTCTTTGTCGTGCAAAATGATGGGTAGGCTGCACAGAAAGTGTCGCCCCTTCTTCCGCAAAGCTGGTCGCATGTGATGCTCCAAAAACGAACAGTAATTCTGTGCATTGAGGATATGCCGTGGAAGAACGTAATGCGTTAGGATAACACTATCACAGTCGTACACGAGAATCACCATAACTTTAGACCGCACCATTCGCACCGTCAACAGAACAGGTTCTGCTAACGGTACTGCGCCTTCCACATCACTGGCAACGGGTTCTACACAACGCTGGTGACTAATTTGAAGGACAGTAACAGGTGTAAACATTTAACTCTTTTGTATCGGTTGCGCATAACTACTCTGAAGGACAGTAACAGGTGCAAACATGTAACTCTTTTGTATCGGTTGTGAATAAATAGTTGCCGCTATTTAAGTTCCAACCCTCGTACATAGAATTAAAACATTAAATTGTAAATAGGCAAGTAAAAGAAGGCTTTGTCCGTCCACCGTTCGCTGCTTTTCTCGAAAAGTGATAAGCGTTCCGTCGTCGTGTGATTCGGGCCTCCCATCGAGTAGACCGTTCGCTGGGTGCAAGTCTTTCGATTTGACGCCACTTTGGCGACTTGCACGTTGATGGGGATAAAATGATGGTGATTAGGTCAACACAACACCCAGTTCCTGAGAGTAGAAATTCTCCGACCCAGCCGGGAATCGAACCAGGGCCCATAGGATTGATATTCTGTCACGCTGATCACTCAGCCACCGGGGGCGGACAGTAATAAGCGTTCAATACGACAAATAAATCACCAGTATTCTCCTGGTGACCTAATTTTTTGAAACTCTGTTCAAAAATCGAGTTGTAACCGGGATCATACTAATATTTGGGCATTACAAATAGTTAGTACTAAAAGGTGAAAACTGAGGTTGAAAAACTCCTTTTTTCCGCGTTCATTTGTCCGTTTTCAAGGACTGTGTGCAAAGAACGGCATATCAGCTACTCTTTCTTTCTACTTTTATTGTGTGCTACCAGTAAACTGTTGTTAAGTCTTTAATTTTAACTGTTACCATTATTTTCTTCCTCTTTTAAAATTTCATCGAAATCAGAGACAAATCTTTAAGCTTTTAAAGCAAATAAGGTACTGTACTTCATTGCACCTCACTTCGTAAAAATATTTCCAGTCTAGTCTTTAATGTTAACTGTTACTATAATTTTATTCCTCTTTTAAAATTTCATCGAAATCAGAGACAAATCTTTAAGCTTTTAAATCAAATAAGGTACTGTACTTCATTGCACCTCACTTCGTAAAAACATTTCCAGTCTAGTCTTTAATTTTAACTGTTACCATAATTTTATTCCTCTTTTAAAATTTCATCGAAATCAGAGACAAATCTTTAAGCTTTTAAAGCAAATAAGGTACTGTACTTCATTGCGCCTCACTTCGTGAAAATATTTCCAGTCTAGGGTTGGTGCCACTCTGCAGCACAACGGATGTCCGGCGACGACACCAGGGAAAAAAAGAAAAAACACTCTGTCTTCAGGCCACAAGTGGCCCATGGGGGCCATCCGATCGCCGGTTCATCCTTAGCTGAGGATGCGGAGAGGAGGGGCGTGTGGTCAGCACACCGCTCTCCCGGTCGTTATGATGGTTTTCTTTGACCGGAGCCGTCCAGTAGCTTCTCAATTGGCATCATGAGGCTGAGTGCACCCCGAAGACAGATGGGGACAATTCCTGCATACCGCATGGAGACGCGTATCATAAGCCATGACACACGGCAACAGCGAAATTATGGTCTCAGCAATGCTGTACCATTTCTTATCCACGTGTTTGTTGCTGTTTCTGTCGGAATTGTTATTAAAATAGCAATGATCGTTAAAATTACTCCTTTTTTTTTTTTTAAAAAAAAAGTGCATTTAAAAAGGAAAAGTTTCAGCACCGCGGTTATCAGTAAAAAGTTAAAAAACACCTGTTGTAGCTGACACCAGGCAATACCAAAAACTAGAGCTTAGTCAGATCTAAAATACCGGTATCGGTTTTAACCAGTCGGTTTGTAACATCCCTATGCCGATGGTGTAACAGTTGAAACACTTGATGGATGAAGTAAAAACTTTGACTGACTGAAAGCTATATGTCTTTTTTCATTTTAATTAACAGTCGCTGTCTTCACAAGGTCAATAATGAATAGAACTGTTGAATGATATCATAATACAATTAAAACAGGAGGTACCACAAAATATCTTTCTTCGCCGCACATCATTTCATTTGTGACCATCTCATCTTAATGTGTAAATAATACGGAAAAAACCATCAGTCAAGATTTGGAATAGATATCACACGAGGACAGCCGCGCACTGCGATTATGATGGTAACCTGTTCTACTGGTAACGTCTCATTCTCTGTGACCTTAATTTGCAGGAAACGTGGATCTTGCTCGCATATACGCCTCAATGAAGTCTCCAGTAGCTTTTTCACATGTTACCTCCTGATTGCCAGTCAATGCATGAAAAACAAATAGTAAAAAAATCTTACACATACGCAAATCTTTGTAGTTTGTTCTGGTACCCAGTTCCTCTTATATCACTATCACAGTAACTAATGTTGAGTCAGCATCTGTCGCTCTTGGCCCATATTCTCTTTATTTGTGCATTTCGACGTCGTCTCAGACACGAGGCATCATCGAGAGTTTCCTCAAAGTGTCTGAACTACTTGTAAATGCTTTTCCTTGTCACATATTCTGTTCTTTCCACTTATACTAAAAGCACATGAGCCACCGCCTTTCATTTTTTCCCCGTGTGTAACATAACTTGTTTATGCGTTGTCCCTCCATCTAATACATGCACAGAGTTTTAGGAAACAAATATCGAAGAGCTTGACAGTGTTAAATTATTGGTATTGACAGTTAGTAATAAATTAATTTGGAAAGAAGATACAGTAGAAATACTGAAACGTCTAAACCAATCTTTATATGCAGTGTATCCGTTGTCGGAGATTTTTGGCCTAAAAAAACTGTCGCACTTTCCTCACTTTGATTATCATAACCTACGTTTCTAGCATTTGTAGACTTAAAGAAAGCTTTTGACAATGTTAACTGGAATACTCTCTTTCAAATTCTATAGGTGGCAGGGGTAAAATACAGGGAGCGAAAGGCTATTTACAATTTGTACAGAAACCAGATAGCAGTTACAAGAGTCGAGGGACATGAAAGGGAAGCCGTGGTTGGGAAGGGAGTGAGACAGTGTTGAGCCTCTTCCCGATGTTACTCAATCTGTATATTGAGCAAGCAGTAAAGGAAACAAAAGGAATATTTGAGTAGGTATTAAAATCCATGGAGAAGAAATAAAAACGTTGAGGTTCACCGATGACATTGTAATTCTGCCAGAGACAGCAAAGGACTTGGGAGAGCAGTTGAACAGAATGAACAGTGCCTTGAAAGGAGGATATAAGACGAACATCAACAAAAGCAAGACGAGGATAATGGAATGTAGTCGAATCAAGTCGGGTGATGCTGAGGGAATTAGATTAGGAAATGAAACACTTAATGTAGTAAAGGAGTTTTGCTATTTGGGGAGCAAAATAACTGATGATGGTCGAAGTAGAGAGGATATAAAATGTAGACTGGCAATGGCAAGGAAAGCGTTTCTGAAGAAGAGATATTCGTTAACATCGAGTATAGATTTAAGTGTCAGGAAGTCATTTCTAAAAGTATTTTTATGGAGTGTAGCCATGTATGGAACTGAAACATGGACGATAAATAGTTTGGACAAGAAGAGAATAGAAGCTTTCGAAATGTGGTACTAGAAAAGAATGCTGAAGATTAGATGGATAGAGCACATAACTAATGAGGTGGTATTGAATAGAATTGGGGAGAAGAGGAGTTTGTGACACAACTTGACGAGAAGAAGGGATCGGTTGGTAGGACATATTCTGAGGCATTAAGGGATCACCAATTTAGTATTGGAGAGCAGTGTGGAGGGTAAAAATCGTAGAGGGAGACCAAGAGATGAATACACTAAGCAGATTCAGAAGGATGTAGGTGGCTGTAGGTACTGGGAGATGGAGAAGCTTGCACTGGATAGAATAGCATGGAGAGCTGCATCAAACCAGTCTCAGGACTAAAGACCACAACAACAACAACATCGTACAAGGTCATGTTGTAAGTAGGCTGTTTAGGTTTTCTTGTTGGTAACGCCACATAGCGCTCGGTATGAAAAAATCACTGGCTGTGCCGTGTGCAGTCTGTGTTTAGTCTGCATTGTTGTCTGACATTGTAGTGTTGAGCAGAGGCAGCTGGATGCCTACAGCGCGTAGCGTTGCGCAGTTGGAGGTGAGCCGCCAGCAGTGGTGGACGTGGGGAGAGAGATGGCGGAGTTTTGTAATTTGTAAGACTGGATGTCATGAACTATCATATATATTTTGACTATTAAGGTAAATACACTGTTTGTTCTCTATTAAAATCTTTCATTTGCTAACTATACCTATCAGTAGTTAGTGCCTTCAGTAGTTAGAATCTTTTATTTAGCTGGCAGTAGTGGTGCTCGCTGTATTGCAGTAGTTCGAGTAACGAAGATTTTTTGTGAGGTAAGTGATTTGTGAAAGGTATAGGTTAATGTTAGTCAGGGCCATTCTTTTGTAGGGATTATTGAAAGTCAGATTGCGTTGCGCTAAAAATATTGTGTGTCAGATTAAGCACAGTCGTGTATAAATTGTTCTAAGGGGACGTTTCATATGTCGACCCTTAGCCAAGGATACCTCACTGGAATCTTCTGATTTTTTTCTTGTAGTTTGTGTAATTAGTGTAGCTTTTGTTTATTGCTAGCGCGTAATCATAGAATTTCCTTTGTAGTTGCAGTCTTTCATTGTTGTACAGTAAAACAGTTGTGGCATGCATGTAGTTTTGCACAAAGTATTTCGCAGCTGCGCTTGCAATTAACTAGATATTATTTTCAGTGATATGTTAATGTGTTCTCTTATTTTTGCTTTTCAAATTGTGCTTTTTTGTGTTGTCGTGTGAAATATTGTGACAATAATGGCGTGTGAAAAACGTAATACTAGGCTCCAAAGTAAACTGAGAAATGACAGTGAAGACGAAAGCAGTGTGTTGGCGCCACCATGTAATGAATTAACTAATGTTCAGAGTAGTAATTTGGTAATTGTGCATAGGGAAATGGAGCGGGTTGCAAATAATGGTGTAGGCAGTGAAACAATTAGTGAACAGGAAAGCGTTATCGATCGATCGGTCGGCAACAGTTCGCCTCAGGATTCCGAAATGACAGGACACAATATTGCAAATACTGTACATTCAGGTTTTGCGTCCTCACCGTTTTCTCAAATAAGTCAAGACACATTTTCTGTTTTTCAAACTGCGAATATTGCCAGTGCAAATGTATTGCCGAATAGGACTAAGGAACATGTTTCAGACACCAGTGCATTGTTATTACAATTAATGCAACAAATGGGACAAAAGCTTCAAAAGTTAGATACAATGGAACAAAATCTTCAAAAGTTAGACACAATGGAACAAAATCAGAGACAAACACAGCAAAAGCTTCAAACGTTAGACACAATGGAACAAAATCTTCAAAAGTTAGACACAATGGAACAAAATCAGAGACAAACACAGCAAAAGCTTCAAAAGTTAGACACAATGGAACAAAAGCTTCAAAAGTTAGACACCACGCTTGAACAAACACGTGAAGATTTAACTAATGAGTTACATAACATTGAATCGAAATGTCAAAAAGTCTGTAATGACGTAAAAACACAAATTTGTGAGCATTTCCAACCTATTTTTTCGCGGCATGAAAATGCATTACAGAATCACGAAGCAGCCATAAAAGAACTGAAAACTATTGTTCATGAAAATCATGAGACCTTGCAAGCTAAAATTGACTCAGTTGCATCTACCGATTCGGTTACGCAACTTGCAAAAACTCAAGCGAACTTAAAGGACACAGTAGATACTCTGAAAATTGGTTCAGAAAGACACACAGAGGAAATAATTTCACTGTCGGATAAAGTATCCGAACTTTCAGATCAGTTCACCAACTTATCTACGAAGGTAGATGATGATCTGAATGACACAAAACCTGTAGCCTTCACTGACACTGAAGAGTATGAACAAATTAGGAAATTCAAACAGAATCAAAATCAAATCAACACACAGTACAAAAGAGAAATGCGGGAAGTACAAGATCAGTTGGCTCAAGTAATACAAGAATTACATATTTCAGAGGACACTCGCGCCCCAGTATGGGAAGAGGGACATAGCAATACAGAACAACCACAAAATAATAACACAGGGCATTTCGGAAATCATGAAAGTAATTGGCAAAGTACACCGAATTTTGAGATGGAACCGCCGAAACGACGTAACAATGACCGATATGCGACCCGCCGACACGATGATTTTGACTATAAGCTGTTCATTACTGCACGTAAATTCAAAACATTTAAGAATTCTGGCAACGAAATTCATCCACAAGCGTGGCTCCATCAATTCTCTCATTGTTTTCCTCCCAACTGGTCACTAGAGCACAGATTAGAATTTATGTGTGGCTATTTAGAGAATGAACCAGCTGTAAGAATGCGATCGGTCATTCACGATTGCCACAGTGAAGGAGAATTTTACCATGCCTTCCTCTCAGCATATTGGTCCCAAGCCACACAAGACCGAGTAAAACATAGCATCATAATGATGAAACATTTCGAACAATCTGAATTTTCCAGTCTTGTCAAATATTTTGAAGACATGTTACATAAGAATCAGTATCTTTCAAACCCATACAGCCCCTCAGAACTCATCCGCATTTGCTTAATCAAATTACCTGAACATTTACGACAGATTATTTTAGCAGGACGATGCAAAGACGACATTGAAGCTTTTCAGGGACTGTAACAAGAACTGGAAATTGACACTGACAATCGAACGCGAAAACAGGAACACAACAATTACAGGTCACACCTGTCACAATTCCGAGATGACAGAAATAATACACGACAAGGCTATTCGTACAACATAAATCGTGACCAAAACGGACACCACCCGTATGACAACCGTTGGCAGAGTAGTAATTATTACAGGGAAAGATCACCTCTCCGCGGTAATGACTATCACAGAGACAATCAGAGAAACAGACAATGTGGAAACCAAAATAATTATTATCAAGGGAGACGGAATAACTTAAGACGCAACGGTCCAGCCCGCAGTGATAATTCAGGGAGAAATTCTCCACCACATGACCGACAAACAAGAAATTACAGGAACTACCGACATGACGACAGACGATATAATCATAATGACAGACCGGAAATCCATCAGAACTAGCGAGCTTCAAACAGGGTAGGGCCCTCTCGGCAAGGTGAATTTTTAGAAGTTAGGTCCCCTAATCCCATTACCGGCGCGCGCCAACAAAGAGACAGACAATGACTCACACCGCAGGCAGCCGCGTAGACGCTAACCTTCAGAAAAAATTTTAGCATTCCGTGCCGACGTATACAACATGATAATTACTTGGAAGCTGAAACTCTGCGCACTAGAAAGAGTAAATGATGGCACCACATTTCACATGTAAAACCGTTTATTGAAATATAATCTGCTTTTTAACTTTGTCTTTGCCATAAAACATTTCACTTCACATTTCTAGTATGCTTTGTCACACTGAGAAACTGTTAACATGCAACAATGTTTGAAGTTTACTATCCAGTCTAGAACCTACAGAACATATTTAAACAGAAATTACGAATGCATTGTTATAGTGAACAGACGTCACAGCGTTATTGTGCGTGTACATTCTTGCTTGTTAGTTGCACGATTACGTAACGACCATAAGGCTCACATACTTAGAACATTTACCAGTATTGCTAATGGGATTTTAATGCAACATTTTGGTTTACTTGAAAATACATTCTGGATTTAAAGTACTTTCTGTGAGATACCAGATGATACAGTGGTTAGTTTATGTGACAGCTACACGATTTTATCACGACGCTACTAATGAGTGACAATTTACAATGTTGCTTTTGCACTGTATCTGTTTTATATCTGCACAGTTTTTCTGTATTATTCTGGAAAGTAAAACATGTTTTAGTAGTAACGTTTGTGGTATAGCTACAATGAGACAGCCTTTTCTGTAGCACAACAATACGTTACAGTACAGTACTTACTTCATCACAGCAATAAGAGTAGTAATACGATATCTATACGCAAAGCATTTCACTTTTATTTATCATGAGGTAAGTACATTGACTTCTGCAGAACGTAGCTTTCGGAGGACAATAACTACGACACTTCGACAGAGATTGTCTTACAGCAAGACGCACATTTAGCGCTACAGGACACGCATTAAACTATTTATTTTTCAACATATTTGAATTACAAAGAAAGTTTTCCGTGATACATTTCATTCCATTGCTGTAATCTGTAACACCTGAGGATATAATTACATTAATCCTCAGGGGGGTACACGCTTACTTTGTGTACCATGTGTTTGGCAAGCACAAGGAGCCCTAGCTAATATGGTATTTGTTTATACAACTTAACACATCGGTACCATATTTCTCTAACACATAAATTACACAGCTATCTGATCATTTAACTGAGAGAGACAAACATTTACTTTACTACATCAGTGACAGATGTTTACGTAATTACACCATTGGATAACTTCACACTTACGAAGTTGTATTTTGTGAACTGTTCATATTTTTTCGGAACCATTGTGATGCTATGAGAGCTTCGAATGACATATTTGGTATGGGATCACGATTTTTAAAGTACGTTTGAGGCAGATGACACTTTTGACATGAGCAGAGAATTTTTTTTAGGTTTTGAAATTATTGGAGGAAGCTACGGAGATTTTGAGAATTTGACTGTGGTGTTATGATGTTATTATTACGTCGACGATGTGAATTATGCTGCTGAAGTTTGCTTAAGCTGATGCTATATGAGTTATTTGGTTATGATACGTATCTGTTATGATGACATATTGAAGAAGTGTCGACGAATATATATATGTGTAATAAGGTAAGGAATAATGAGTAGTGGTTAGGGACTCTGGTTTGTGAAAAAGGATGTTGGAAACCAAGAATCGTACTTTAAGAGTTATGAAATGTGTGTATACGCGTGAATGTATCACAAGGCCGCCAAAAATTTTTGGACACTGTTACATTAATAGAATTTTGTTTCTACAGATGTGTAACGCAAATTCTTGACCTGTGAAATTTTTTACATGAGACTGCCACTGTAGCGGAAACTGGTGTCGTAAATATTTCGTTAAGACAGTTAAGTGACCACCTGCACGTAATGCGTCGTGGGCACCCAGCTGCGCGACAACCACCTGACAAAAGAAAGCCATTAGTGTGTGCCTTTCAGAGGCACAGGTAAAAAAAAAGGCCATTATCCTCTCTATTGACATTCCTTTGTAGAAAGCACCGCAAATACGACACGCTCATTACTGAGAAAGATACTTACATCTGACACCTGATTATAACAAACGTCTTTCTACGAGAGTTGAGAGAATTCTACTAACTTATGAAATGTCACATGACTATTGAATGATATTTTTATGCTTTGTCCATAGTTGCTTATTTCATTTGATATCTGTTTTCCAGCTGTGTTGCATCATTGATTTTATGAAATAAAAGTAAATGCATTTGCTAATGTGAAAACTTTCTGTCAACAGATCTGTTAAATAATAATTTTATGATCCACATTCTTAAAAAAAAGGAGCACTTGGAAAGGAAAGAACAATAAGAAGGGTCTAGTAACAGGAACTGCATACATAATTTTCTTTTCAAGTACTTGGTAATTTATTTAATAGAATAAGTTGTGGTGCACCACTTTAATTACATAGTCATTAAGATTTGATTATAACTTTCCCTTATCTGCATTGTTGTCTTTAGTGTACTATTTTTTCTGCTTGTGGGTTTGTCATGTTTAGATATAAGTTATTACATTTATTGCTGCTTGCTATGCTTACTTGCAATTTTTATTCATTGCTGTTTGTGTTAATCGTTTTGTGCTGCTGCATTGCATCGTCCCTTAGTTTAGCATCTGAGCGCAGTAGATTTTAAGTTAGCTTAAGAGGGGGTAGACTATATAAGAAACTAACTATGATGAATTGGAAGAGAAGCATTGAGAAGCTATATGAAAATGATTTGGCCAAAAAAAAGTAGTGTATAGTGGCGAAAAACTATTTTTGAAAGAGGATGAGAAAAGTACAGAAAGCAGGTATAGATAGGACTTTTTGGAAATAATGAAGAACGATGGGAGATCTCCGAGAAGTAAAGAAAGTTTTGTTTGCAAAATACTGCAGTAAAACAAACCCTGCCCTTTCCTTGTGTTATCCCACTATGTGTTTGTGTACCCTTGTGTATTTATGTTCTTCCTGTCTTTATATGTTTATCTGATAAGACTTATGTTGCAGAATTTTTCTAATACTAAGCTACATTCAATATGATGAGGAATACTGTTATCCTCAAATATAATTTGCATTAATAACATGTTATTTACTTTGTAAAGAGGTTGACACATTATTTATTATGTTTTGTTCTAATGCTCATGTGTGAAGTTGATGTTTCAAAAGTTATTCTGATTTTTTTATGTATGTACTTATGTCGTAATTTTCGTAACACTGATGTATTTGCTATTTCGATTCTTTTGTAAAGCCTGTACTACTGCAAATGTTATCTGTAGTGTTATGTTCTTTAAAGATGTATTTTGTACCTTTGTTATTGCATTCTTATGTTATAAAATTGTAATTGACACCAGTTCATCAAATTAAGTAACTTGTAAATTACATTTCACTGCACACGTTTCTGTTGGTCATAGTATATGGACAATATGTGAGAAGTAGGGACTGATAGTGTTTGCACATGTGTTAATAACTCAGCAAGGGACTGGTTAACAGCATTGCTGGTTCTAAGGACAATTCCAAAAACTTTGTGAGTGGACAAGTGGTGGGTTATGGACTTGCTATGTTATCCGCAAGACTCTTCAATGGTGATTGTGCGCCTGCACAGTCAAACAGATGGCTGCTGACCATCTCTACAAGGACTACAGTGGGTCTACATCTTTGACGACCCATCGGTACCATTATTTCTACAAGGACTGCAATGGGTCTGCACCTCTGGTGGCCCACCAATACCGTAATCTCTACCAGGACTACAAGGGGTCTACTCTGTGATGACCTACCTACCAATATTCTTCAAAACTTCGACTGACTCTGCTGTGGGTTTGCTCTGTTGTGGCCCATTACCTGTCTGCATGTCAAGAGTCAGCACTGTCTTTCGTTGGAAGGACGACACTACTTCTTCAAGACTGCTTAGAAATCCACTACTTCCAAGTGCAATTTCTTTTATTGCTCAGACTTTGAAAAAAAAAAAACACTGCAATTTTACTGTGATGAACGATCAGGACTGTCTTTATGGACTGTGAGAAAATTTTAGCTTTTGACCAACATTGTATCAATAAGTGTGTGTATTTGATATCTTTGTTATAGTAATTATGAAAAATTTTATCAAATCATTATTGGCCACTGCCCAAAACAACTTGTAAAAATTTTTTGTGAGGAGCATGGGGGCTATGTAAGTAGGCTGTTTAGGTTTTCTTGTTGGTAACGCCACATAGCGCTCGGTATGAAAAAGTCACTGGCTGTGCCGTGTGCAGTCTGTGTTTAGTCTGCATTGTTGTCTGACATTGTAGTGTTGAGCAGAGGCAGCTGGATGCCTACAGCGCGTAGCGTTGCGCAGTTGGAGGTGAGCCGCCAGCAGTGGTGGACGTGGGGAGAGAGATGGCGGAGTTTTGTAATTTGTAAGACTGGATGTCATGAACTATCATATATATTTTGACTATTAAGGTAAATACACTGTTTGTTCTCTATTAAATCTTTCATTTGCTAACTATACCTATCAGTAGTTAGTGCCTTCAGTAGTTAGAATCTTTTATTTAGCTGGCAGTAGTGGTGCTCGCTGTATTGCAGTAGTTCGAGTAACGAAGATTTTTTGTGAGGTAAGTGATTTGTGAAAGGTATAGGTTAATGTTAGTCAGGGCCATTCTTTTGTAGGGATTATTGAAAGTCAGATTGCGTTGCGCTAAAAATATTGTGTGTCAGATTAAGCACAGTCGTGTATAAATTGTTCTAAGGGGACGTTTCAATGTTTTGGGATGACTTACCGAATAATCGAGCCAGGTTACGTTTTCCGGTTCGCTAAGTGTGTGTTGCGAATTATTTTCGGTTTGAATTCAAGAATGTGTTGCAGAAGCCTGTTCAAAGAACTATGTGCCTGTAGGTTGACTGCTGCCCCACAGTACACTTATTCCTTAATGTAATTTGTCATAAGTAATATGTCTTTCTTGCAAACCAACAGCTCACTTCATGGAATAAATGCAAGAACTAAGAACAATCTTCATTAAGGTTAGTCATACACACATCTGCGACAGGATGTTAACCCCAAGATAAAGAAGTCATTGTAGATACTGAAAATTTTATAGATTATGTGCCGTCCCTTGCTCACGTAAACAGTTTCCGTTATACAAAGCAGTTCGGAAAAAAAGTGGATCAGACACTGAATTTTATTGTGTAGCATTATATTTCAAAACCCAGAAGCAGTTTCGCCATCGTTTTCTAATGGCCACACATCAGCGCTGTACGTAGCCCGAGTAGTATTTTGCTGACAGCGTTAGTTCGTTGTTTACAAAACGTGACGCTTATTTTCGTATGTGTTCCATAATATGTTGAGGCGGGAGGCATCGCTGCATTACGCCACCAGCGATTTTTTCCGCAGGAAGAAAAAGCTTATCTGAGGTACTTCTATTATAGAGAAGAATGTCGCGGCAAAAGAAGCTATTTGTTGGATGGTTATTTTAGGAAACTAACATTTTATCCACTTATAAAATTGCTATAACCTTTCTTTCTGGAATATCCTTCAGTAGTAGACACAGATTCGGGGATTAAACTAGTCACACCCTCTGTGAACAATAGATAAATACTCCGAAATGTATTCACGTTACGTGTTCGTTGGCAATTAATGTTTATTATGTCTTTCACTAAGCTGGAAATCTATTCATACCTCAACATGTTATTACCACATGACACAGTTGTTCACTGATCATGGATAATACAATAACTGAGCGTAACAAATCATCGGGAACATGTACATTACGACTGTGGCTCACTATGGTACGCTGCTGATCCGTCTGTTAGCACAATCTTTATTTCGTATTTACATTCGTTGGTTTAGCCAAGTCAGAACCAAATTGACCTACTACAACCTACAATATATCTCAGTCAACGGTACACATCATTCTGCCATCAGAGCAAGAATTTAGGAGAAGGGAGGGTCGAGGATCGGAAGCCATACTCGAAAGCGAATTATTTACGTAGAACACAAAAACACCCCTTTACAAAATTACGGAAAGTGGGCAGCTGACTGGACCTACTATTAAATACTTCACGCCCATGAGCGACTACGAAGTAGGAGTACTACGCATTATGTATTTTCCGGAAGCAGGAACTATTACGACGAAAAATCATAAGGTTGCTGGTCGAATAGCTGCCCCATAAAGCGCCTGCCATCAGAACAAAGAACAAGAAACGAGGATGAGTCGAAGTATGAAACAAGTTATAGCAAGATGAAGCTACGAAGAAAATAACTCAAAATGGGAAGGCATGGAGCTTCACAAGTGACAAACGACCTACAAATCAGTCAGATAATCAGCAGATAATGAAAGTGATCGATAAAAATAGTTCCTTAAGTGGGAAATCAATTAATAAATGTCCTATATTATTTATCTCGTCATCTTTTTGCACTGTTTGATTTAGTTGAGATGTGACACTCTTTTCCCAGAGCTATCACGGAAAGCTGCAGAATTTTTGTCTTAGAATATCCATAGCTTGATACAAAACATGTAGCTAATGTAGTGATGCATTTGTACTACCTCTAACTATAAATTTTATGAATTAACATATTGTTAGTCGAAACCATCACCAGACGTACCTTTCGATCCTGACTAGACACAGTGACAAATAACATGCATTTAACTGACCTGAAATAGAAGTTTCATCGGTACACTGAATTCTCATACGTACTTGAAGTCAGTGTAGTCATTATTCAGCCGTATCGGTTGGCATTTGTTAGTCAAAGATTCAACGAATGCTAACAGTTCCGATGTTACAGAATGTTGGCCTTGTTTTTGGATTTTCAGCTGTCTCTAAGTGGACAAAACAACTTTCTGTGGATTTACGGGGAATAATAAGCTTTTGTTCGATAGTGAACACATAATACAATCAAAACATTGTTTAGTAATGAGTATATCTCGTTTCAGTCCTATGTGATGAACGGATCGATTTAAAAGCCTCTTTTATGTGCTAAGAGAAAAAAAGACTGCTGTCACAGACAACTTAGCTTTGTCGCGTTTTCATTTTGCTATATTGTCTTCAATGTCAATCGCTAGTGCTGCTAAGCTTCCGGAAAACTGTTCCTCATTGATTCACTAATGTTTGCCGCTTCGCTATGCGTGCGCATATCCCTTTGAGCGAACACTCTGCAACTACAACGACTCTTTCAAGCAGACATTTGTGTGACCACTGACAATAAACATTTTCCGTTGAGCTCCGCTTAAATTTTGACTACAGTGTGTATTGGAAGCCAGCTTCCCAGCATCTTACGAGGCGAACGCCTAGCATCCGAGCGATGATTGGAGTCGTATTCCAACAATCTAAATTTAGTTCTTGTGTGATTTTCCTAAACTAATTTTGTTTTCAAAATGTCGAGGTTATGTAACGTCCCCCACCCTTGTCTAATCTGGGCAAAGACATCGATGCTACGAATGCCTTGCATGATGTTCTAGACGGACGCTGGACTACATAGATGGCTATCCCTTATGCTTGAAACTGAATTTAATTTCATCGTGAAACAGCGAATCAGGCCTGATTTAGAAATCGCCTTTTCAAGTTTTTATTTGTGATATTAACTGTTTCTCCCAATACCTATCGTTCCACTTGAACGGTCGCCGACTGAAACAGGTCTGATATTTAGTGAGCCGTCTAGCCAACAGAGACAAGTGGATTTTGGAAATGAGTCGAAGCTACCTTGAGTGTAACGCAAATTAATTGCACAACGAAAATAGACCGGAAAAGGTTAGCATGTTATTGCTGAAACATACCATCAAAGTCACTTGTGACTGTAGTTAGAGACATGTGACACTTGGAACGTTTTAAAAGCGGCGGTGGTGCTTGACAACGTTACGCATGACAAGCAATTGGAAGTAGGCCTATTTTTCATGTTTATCTGCAAAGTAACGGCCGAAATCTCTTTGAAAATCACTTTGAAATCTGGACAAGGGAATTAAAAAAAAGTTACTCTAACACGTTAGATTCCCATTGGGAGCTATGTACACTGCCTGACAAAAAAAGTGGAGTGCCCAGAGGGGAGGAGGAAACGGAATGAACTTCACGGGTTGAGAGGGTATGTGATGTTACTGCCGAGATTACGAAATGGAGCCAAGCTTTCAAAGAACTTGGCAGTATTAAACAACTTTTTAGGCCTGGATGCATTTGGGAAGAGTGTCATAAGGCCGTTGTATCCTCATCTGAGGCTAGGTGGCCCCAACTGTCGTAACTGATCGTTGATATCCTGGACACTGACAATGGGACAGAGTTGAGTCCAATTTGGTTCCATGAATATTTTATCGGGGAAGGTCTGGTGATCTTGCTGGTCACGGTAATATCTCAATGTCACACAGTCAGTTCATAGACATACACTATGTGGGCAAAAGTATCCAGACACTCCCAGAAACATACGCTTTTCGTATTAGGTGCATTGTGTTGCCACCTACTGCCGGGTACTCCATATCAGCGACCTCGGTAGTCATTAGACATCGTGAGAGAGCAGAATGGGGCGCCCCGTGGAACTCACGGACTTCGAATGTGATCAGGTGATTGGGTGTCACTTGTGTCATACGTTTGTACGCGAGATTCCCTAGGTCCACTGTTTTCGATGTGGTAGAGAAGTGGAAACGTGAAGGGACACGTACAGCACAAAAGCGTACAGGCCGACCTCGTCTGTTGACTGACAGAGACCGCCGACAGTTGAAGAGGGTTATAATATCTAATAGGCAGACATCTATCCAGATCATCACCCAGCAATTCCACATTGCATCAGGATTCGCTGCAAGTACTATGACAGTTAGGCGGGAGCTGAGAAAACTTGGATTTCATGGTCGAGCGGCTGCTCATAAGCCACACATCACGCCGGTAAATGCCAAACAACGCCTCGTTTGGTGTAAGTAGCGCAAACATTGGACGATTGAACAATGGAAAAACGTTGTGTGGAGCGACGAATCACGTTACACATTGTGATGATCCGATGGGAGGGTGTGAGTATGGTGAATGTCCGGTGAAGTCATCTGCCAGCGTGTGTAGTGCCAACAGTGAAATTCGGAGGCGGTGGTGTTATGACGTGGTTGTGTTTTTCATGGAGGGGGTTTGCACCCTTCTTGTTTTGCGTGGCACTATCACGGCACAGGGCAACTTTGATGTTTTAAGCACCTTTTTGCTTCCCACTTTTCAAGAGCAATTCGGGCATGGCGATTGCATCTTTCAACACGATCGAGCACTTGTTCATAACGCACGGCCTGTGGCGGAGTGGTTAGACGACATTACCATCTCTGTAATGGACTGGCCTGCACAGAGGCCTGACTTGAATCCTATGGAACAGCTTTGGGATGTTTCGGAACGCCGACGTCGTGCCAGGCCTCACAGACCGACATCGATATATCTCCTCAATGCAGAACTCCTTGAATAATGGGCTGCTGTTCCCCAAGAAACCATCCAGCACTTGACTGAACGTATGACTACGAGAGTGGAAGCTGTCATCAAGGCTATGGATGGGCCAACACCATACTGAATTCCAGCGTTGCCGATGGATGGCGCCACGAGCTTGTAAGTCATTTTCAGGCAGGTGTCCGGATGCTTTTGATCACATAGTGTATGTGGCCAGCATCGTCCTGTTGAAAAATGGCACCACGATACTCTCGCATAAGACGTGACATATAAGAAAGCAGGGTGTCCGTGACGTACCACATAGTTCCCTGAATCACTATCTGCTGTGACCCAGAGTCATACCTAATGACTCCCCATATCAAGATGCCAGGAGAAACAACGCCGCGCCTCTCCAAAACATTAGAAGAATGGAACGTTTTCCAGAGTCGCCGATACACCTGCCGACGACGGACGTCTGGGGTAGTACGGAATCACACGACGCTGTTCATCAGCAGTTGATGCTTCTCAGTCACGGCACCTTTCCAAAGGCAGCGGTTTGTGTTGTGGTGGAGCCTATACGTGGGACGACAATTCCCTGGTGGGGCTGCTGCTAGTCTTTGAGCAATGGTGCGGGATGACAGAGGGAGTCTATTACTTCTACTCGTCTGGTACGCGCAATTGTGAAAGGGTTGGGATGTGCTGGGTTCAGCCGCGCCGAGTGGCCGCGCGTTTTGAGGCGTCGTGCCACGGAATGCGCCGCCCCTCCCGCCGGAGGTTCGAGTCCTCCCTCGAGCATGGGTGTGTGTGTTGTTCTTAGTATAAGTTAGTTTAAGTAGTGTGTAAGTCTAGGGACCGATGACCTCAGCAGTTTGGTCCCTTAGGAATTCACACACATTTGGACATTTTTGTGCTTGGTTCCCTTGTGGCCGAGCGTTCTAAGGCGCTGCAATCGTGGACTGTGCGGCTGGCCCTGGCGGAGGTTCGAGTCCTCCCTCGGGCATGGGTGTGTGTGTTTGTCCTTTGGATAATTTGGGTTAAGTAGTGTGTACGGTTGGGGACTGATGACCTTAGCAGTTAAGTCCCATAAGAATTCACACTCATTTGAACATTTGGTTCCCTTGTGGGAAGGCAAAATGTGGTCGACCGGAACCCTGAAGACGAGTATGTCTGCCGTCGCATTCCCAAGCTGTCCAACATTTGGGCATTGTTACATCCGAATGCCCCTCTAATCTGGATATTGCACGATTCGCCCGGGCGGCTAAATGGAGATTCAGAATGAGACCCCTTCCCAACTCTTGTTAGTCGCTATTAACTTTGTCTCACGTGAGCCTGTGACGTCTCTAAATCTTTCGTAATGACAACTCAACGTCTGACATTGTTCACGTCCCTTATATACAGCACCAGCTAACACTGAAGACGAATAACAGTAACGCACTCAGTGACAGTTCCTTCTGTCACAGAAAATTACACTAAAGTCCAGCCTCGGTAATTCGAGCCCCGGTATTTAGAGATTCCGTGTAATTCGAACTTTTATTAAGAAAAATTAAAATTTTACGTAAAACTAGAGTAAAAACCCGTTCTCATACGTTGTCTGCATGTACGTTTTAAGCACTTTCGAATGTATTTTATTTTGAACTTTCTTTCAATTTTCCATGCACAGCACAGATGAAACTGTCCGACTTCGCGTTTTCGTTCATAATGCACAGAAATAACCTTGGCCTCAGACTGTTAAGGCATCTCTATTACAGATGGACAGATATCATTAGGTTGTGACGAGTGCTCTTGCTCTTTCTTTGTCGACCCTTCACTTACAATCAGTTGTACAGTGCATACCATCCTTGTTGTTACCCCTGTTGTTGTGTCTGCTCAGCAGTAGTAGCCATTAAAATACAGTACGCCAAGTAACAATACAGTACATATTTTACAACACTGACTGACCACTGTTGCATGTACTGTAGTTGATGGTGTAGTAACATCTGCACTGTAGTGAGCCCACCTCTATCACGTTAATTTTAAATTGTTTTATGTATGTACTGTGTACCGTGGGCATATATATATATATATATGTTACTTACTTATTGCTTTAATTGATATATTACAATGAGTGGTAGGAGTAAGAGAAAATTTGTGCTGTTGAATGTGAAACTGGAGTCTTTTAAAAGACTAGACAAAGGAGAAACATTTATAAAAACTTGCTGCCGAGTATGGAGTCGGTGAAGTGACAGTTGTAGATTGGCGAAGGAACAGAGACAAAATTGAGAAGTTTTCTTCAAACAAGTGTTCTATTTCGTCATTTGAATGGAAGTCGATGAGGAAATCTGAGTGTGAAAAAATGGGTGAAGCATTGTTTGTTTAGTTTTCTCAACAAAGACAAAAAGGAAATCCAACTTCAGGGTCTATTCTGCAAGAAAAAGCTGTATGTTTTTAGAAATGTGTTAAAGGAAGCCGAGGACGATTTTACTGCAAGTTCAGGTTGATTGAATAGGTGGAAGAAGCTATATGGCGTAAGACAACTTGAAACTTGCTGTGACAAACTTTCTGTGGATTCTCAAACTGTTACACAGTTTTGTGAAAAATTAAGAAAAACTGTACAAGAAGAAAATCTTACTCCTGGTCAACTGTATAACAATGATGAAACACGTCTAAATTCTAAATGATTCCATCTAAAACCCCAGCCTCAAAAGAAGAATAGGCTGTCCCGGACCACAAAAAAGTTTAGGAGACGTTGACAGTTCTTGCTGCATCGAATGCAAGTAGAGACCATAAACTGAAGCTGCTGGTAATATGGAAGTCTGCTGAGCCTATAGCTTTAAAAAAAAATCACTGCTTCTGCACTGCCTGTTACATATGTCCACCAAATATCTGCTAGGTTGGACAAAAATATTTTTAAGACGTGGTTTTTAGAAGATTTTGTTACGAAGACCAAAGAATACCTACAGAGAAGTGCTTGCCTTGCAAAGCAATCTTAACGCTGGACGCCCTGGTTCACAGCCTGATGAGGAAAAAATTACAGTATTCGCGCATTGTGCTTGCCTTGCAAAGCAATCTTAACGCTTGACGCCCTGGTTCACAGCCTGATGAGGAAAAAATTACAGTATTCGCGCATTGTTCTTACCCCCTAACGTGTCGAATTTAATACAACCTACGGACCACTGCGTTTTACAGTGCTTGTAAAAGAGGTATTTTCGTCGTTTGTTTAAGACGTTTCTACAAACAACAGAAGGCGAAGGAGCCACCAAAGAATAATAAAAATAATAAAAAAACTATGAAAGACGTAGTTCAATGGACAGCCGATTCACGGTCTGAAATAAAGGCAGAGACACTAAAAATGTCTTGGAACCGGATTTTACGGAATGAAACGGATACCTACACTTCAGACGCAGGTGACCTACCGTTGGCAGATCTGACGATAAAGTTTGCTGGGTGTGAAAATGGGAAAGCGAATGATGGATGAACAGGGATGAATAGTTCGAAGTGATCAATCTTGCAATTGTTGAAGTGGTTCGTGAATCCGCTGAAGAAAGTGACGACGAGGAACTGCCTGAAGAAACTGTACCAATGATCACTCACACCGAGAGTTTAGCAGCGCCAGATATGGCACTAAGTTATATCGAGCAGCAAGCGGAAGCTACTCCAAGCGACACCAATGTTCTTAGAAGAAGGCGCGACATTGCTGCTAAAATAAAGGACAATGAACAATTTCTTTCAAATTTAACTTATTTATTTGCAGTTTGGAAATGTGTGCCCATATACGTGCATATAACACAGGAATGTACTATATTGTTTTTTATTTATTTTTTAACCATTGTTGTGCTCGTTAATTATTTATTCATGATTTACCCATTGATTTAGAGATATTTCCGTATTATCAGAGTTTTTTGTAATTCGAGGGAGCCTCAGCCCCAATTGGCTCTACTATACTCTAATCATTGACATACCCGTCGATTGTGTCAAAATGTTTGAAGTTACGTTGACATTAGATCATGTATTATGAGTGCTTCACATTTTTGTCAGGTAGTGTGTAACATAGAATGCAACCTATTTCCATAAATGAATTTGTTGCATTGTACTGATGGTGCTTCGTTTTTAAATTAGAAATAGCAAATTACTGACAGTTATAACCGTTCTTATAAACCAGGATGCGAATTCGATCGGAGCTTGGTCTTTCACGGCGATGCTCTTAAGAAATCAGCTATCCGAACAGCCTCACTCAGAAAAGCTACCAGTATCCCTCTTCTGCGCTTCAAAGCTCCAGTTCATTGTCAACGAGATGCAAATTTCTTTCTTATTTACATTCCAAACTCCATAAATAAGCTCCTGCATTTAGTAAGCGTAGGCATCATGGGGGCACGGCCACCGTTAGAAATTAATGTACAGATAAAGGGCCACAGGTCGCGTGTTATTTACGTTGTCATTGTGAAAAGGTTCAAAGGTCCCTTCAGCACCATCGTGAACATAAAATTCGTTCTCCTGTATGGTTTAGTAGGAGCCCTGGGAGACCGCATATTATGTTACATGGTGTCCCTACAGCCTGTCATTTTCGGTATGAATCATTCTCCAGCGAAATATGGACTACAAGGACCAAAATGACTAAAATTCCGTTTGCTTTGGGGTTAAACCATTCGCCGTCGTCTACTTTCGGCCAACGATGCTATATAGTTATTAATAGTTACGACAATTTGGACAACATGGTTGTAGAGTAACAGCGATTGCTATAAAATTAACTTAGTATTAAGAAAACAGTCTTAATCGCGTTTTTTTTATTTTTTTAGTGCCGACCGGTTTCAGCCCATTTCAGGGATCATCTTCAGGGCGAACAAACCGCTGGTCAACTGCTGGTGGCGTCAGGTCTACCAAAGTGTGGCAGGAGACTCAGGTAACTCCTCAGTTGGGGTCACGAAGCTGAGCGCACCTCTGTTCGCTCCTCTCCCCAAAGAAAAATCTCTGGTAGTACCGGGGAATCGGAAACCAGGTCCCCGCATGATGGTCTGTCACATTGACCACTCAGCTATGGAGATGGAAATTCATTATCCTTCAAGTTTTTAGAAGTCCAGATAATGAATTTCATTCAGCGATGGATATCTTCAGACCTCTCAGACGAACTAAAAAACATAAATACTCCGGTCAAAAAATTAATCACATACGTGAGACATCACGTTAATAGCACGTCACACCAGCTCCGATCTTGATAACGGGCTTACTTCAGCGATTAATTGATTCCCAAGTTTCTTCCCGATAGGCCATAACCAACTGAAGCCACTCATTGACGATTAGATGGCATAGGGCTACGAGATTGCGAGGATGTTGATTGCTTCGTTTCACCTAAGATCCTAAATAGTCCCATACATTTCCTATGGGATTAAGATATGGTACTTTAGGGGGTAAGTGGAAGTGTAAAGGGTCCCTGAGTGTTCGTCAAACCAGAAATGTACACAATGTGTCCCAGTTTTGTTAGGGCTGCTTGTGTGAAATTCCGAACTGCAATGCTGTCTCGTCGCGAGCTGAGGCGTTACGATCCTTGAAGTTTCAAAAACAGCTATGTTGAAAGTCAAAGCGCTAGCATTGCTGCAGCAGGCTTCCCGGCTGCGATATGTATCTGTCTGCACTCGCCGAAAAAATGGCAGTGGAGCCGTGAGGCAACAAGTTTTTTGAGTTCTCCAGCGTTTGTGCACGAGAATTAGTCAAATTCGACCCGAATACCGAGAGGAAGGTTCCTGGTTGCTGCTCTGTGGCTGCACCCCAGCCCACAAAAGCGAAGATTGTGCACGAGGTTTTCGCCAGCAAATGGATCACAGCCCAGTATCCCCACCTTATGCGCCAGATTATGAGCCAGCCGACATCTGGTTGTTTCTCAAGTTGAAGATGGCAATGAAAGTACACCGTAATGGTGCAATTAAGGACATCCAAGAAAACTGTACTGCGGTACTAAATGCAACCCCAAAAAAGAACTGGAGTGACTGTTTCAAAATACTGTTAAAACGATTTCAGCTGTGTTTGGTTCATGGGGAGACTATTTTGAGTAAATGCAACGACTTTATGAGCATAGCTCATTATTACTTTTCATAGCCAGAGTCCTAACAGAACTGGGACACGTTGTGTATATGCGCAGCCCAATGCATCTTGGAAGATGAAAATGTCCCTAGAATAATAATTGCGAAGGTACATAAGAAAGGAGAAAACTTGGTGAACGAGAATGCTGAAATAAAATTCCAAGGACAAACTGCCACAGGAACGTACTACAAAATTCTCCTGATGAAGTTATAGTACGCTGTGAAGACAAAGGGTGAAGGGTGCTGTTCAACGGGAGATTTTCCTCCAATACAATGGCCCAAATAATTCTACACAAGATGGAGTTACACTTGCTGTTTCTCTGGGATATCAAATGTTGTCTCACCCCTCTCATTCTCATGACATGGCACTTACTGACTTCCTCTTTTCTCTGGTGAATAAAGCATTGCTTTGTAGGCATTTTCAATCTGTTTTTTAGCTGGAACGTCGCTGGGGCGTCTAGGCCGTAAAGTTTACAGCCACAACAACCTCTCGTTGTGTCACTACCACTTACAGTTTCTACATGTCACGTCCGCGCTTTGAGCAATGGCGCATAGAGCGAACACTTCGTGGTTCAAATGGCTCTGAGCACTATGGGACTTAACATCTGTTGTCATCAGTCACCTAGAACTTAGAACTACTTAAACCTAAGTAACCTAAGGGCATCACACACATCCATGCCCGAGGCAGGATTCGAACCTGCGACCGTAGCTGTCACGCGGTTCCAGACTGAAGCGCCTAGAACAGCACGGCCACACCGGCCGGCGAACACTTCGTGAAGTAAAATGTTAACTGAAGGGCTCATTAAAAGTGGTAGAAGTAGCAAAAATTAAAAACACATCTTTCAGTGGTATATGTTTTGACAGGTACATAAGAACTCCGGAAAAAGTGGTTCAGTTACAACCTTGAATGGTTCTGCGATCTACTGTCTAACAGTTTGCAATCTTTGAAGTAGCACATGTTTGGTGAGAAAAATGGTGGTACAAGTACACCCTCTGTTACTATACATGACACAAAATGGCAAACAAACGAGAACAGAAGACAATTTGGTGCTCGATTATCTGTGATATAATGTAAGGTAAGATATCTAATAGTCCTTTGTTTATGAATCAATATTCCACATTTCTTATTTTAATGCTGTATTGATTTATTGTATGGAATGATTACGAAGCGATATTTTCATGAATAGTACCGTAAAATAAATGTTACACTCCAGTTTTAAAACAGCCTATTATTCTTAATCTAATATAATATTAAAATAGTAAATAAATGGTTCTATATTCTATTGACGGAGCATTTCAGAGTATGGTTCTGACAAAAAAATAAAAAAAAATCGGACGTGTCTGTCATAGAAAGAAAGAACGTGCGTGCGTGTCTTACACCAAACTGATACGGGCGAATACGTTCAAGCACAGATGAAGGATTTGATGAACTAGGTTTGTATCGAATAATGTTGTATCATTATATTGTGTTTGACTTTCACCAATTTCATGCCATTGTAGTAATTGGTCATGGAACATTATACATATTTCAGGCTGTGATCGTAATGAAGTGATAAATCACAAGGACAACGGACGAAGGAAAGATATACCAGGATATGGAAATGTAATGTAAGGAAAAGATTACGAAGTAGTGGCCAGGAATACGTTGTACTTGGTGGTAAGATTAAGGAGAGAAGAACGTTAAAGCAGATTACGCACGACTGCACGTATCAATGAAGTAACATAAATGATGAAACGCATAGGAAGATCTTCCGTGAGTTCAGGCTTTGGGTTCTTGGAAACTGCAAAATACATTTATAGTGTCTACAGTGACTTCGAAGACTCCATTACGACGTAAGAAAACTGCGATTTCGCTCAAGAAGACAACCAAGCAGATCCGTGTCAGGGAACAGAATGTGTGTAAAGACTTTTTAAAAACGCTCGACATTTCAAATGGACGGTTTACCAGGACAACGAATGGAGCTGGTGAAACTGGTGAGTCTTCCCTCGATAGAAAAGGGTGAAAAGGCATACCATCAACGTCAATACCTCTTCTAGAGTCAGCTAGAAAACATATGAGCTCATTCCTCCGATACACTAGTTATTACTCAACGCTACAGAACCCCAACAAACAGTACCTTATGCAGCATTTGACGACAACAAAAAGGTATATCTCAGATATAGAAGAGTGCAATTGGCGTAATGAAACACCTGTGTAAGAATGGCAATATCGCCACATTTCTAATACTCAGTTTATTGTCAGCTTCCGCCGTCCTCATTCAGATATATGTAATAAGTGCGATTATTTTGCCATGACTATAAAATCAGCAACAGATACGTGCCAAATCAAAGAATTGCAGGCACAACAGGAATCGCACGGTCGTTTGGCTGAAAGCAATGTGAAATCTAAGAATGAAGACCATCCAATACCTAAAGGGAACGAAGTGGGTGAAGTTTTGGCCATTGCATTTGATATTAAAAAACCATTACCAACTCCGTTTCTCACGACCAAGTATGTTACATGCGACATATAAAGACTTTGGGTCTCATAATTTAGGAACAGGCAAAGCAACTATGCTTTTGTGGGACGAAACTGTAACATCGCGTCGTCGCAAGAGGTTGCCTCCTGTTTGAATATGTTTCTGAAAGAACACCCAACTGCCAGACATCTCATAGCATACAGTGACTGCTGTGGAGGACAGAACAGAAACAAGAATATGGCAAAGTTTCGAAAGTATGTCGTTAGGTAAGATATTCTTGATGCTCTTGACCATAAATTTTTGGCGCCATGTCATACGTAAGTGGAGTGTGATAGGGATTTTGGCATAATAGAGAAACGTAAGTCTAAACTCGAGAATGTTTTCGTTCCTAACGACTAGGCTAAGGCATTTCTAAAGCCAGCAAGATCTTGGAGGTTATAAAAGTGCAACAAAGTGATTTTGTTTCATTTGACGCAATGGACTGCGTTGTTGATATCAAGCCTTATATCAGCAAGAATGAATAGGAAAATACTTTCAAGTGGCTATCAATTCGATGGATACGCTATGCGGAAAATAGGCCATTTGTAATGCTGGGGAAGCCTACTTTTAATCCCACTTTTGAATTCCTCAAGATAAACTTCCAAAGAAAAACGAAAGGAAGGTAATCAACCTTTCAACTAGATAGTCTTTACATTTATCATAAATTATATGAGTCATTTAAATATGATGGGAGTTCAACAAATGTGAGAAGAATTGGTAGAGGTATAGGGCAAGGACCTAGACGTGGGCCACATGCAACCGCAACACAGTTTGTACAGATCTTTGCGTGAGGTTCGTACTGTAGTGCAACGGACACAGATAATGATTAAAGTATTATAAATGGCTTCATAATGTAAACTGTTATCCTAAGAATTCGTCATTTGATTTTTGGACAAAGCAATGGCCTACTGAATCCATAAAACAATATGTGGTTCACCTATACTACTTTTTTCATCAGTAATCACATGCGCGTATACTTAAATTACTAAATGTTCTTATATTATTCTTGCATTATGTCATTTTACTTCTTAATATTTTGACACCACACCCAACAAAGCATCGTTGACATTGATAATGAATGTATGTTCTCCAAGACTGGAGCGTAAATTTTTTATTGCATTTCAAAGTAGATATGCATTTTACAATGAATGATGCTAACATCACTTGTATCATCTTTTTTCTGAGCCCTTGGATTATTGCTTCCACTGCTCCACGTTAACCTGAATTCTGATCACAATGCTTTCACCAACAACAGTGAAAGACAATTTTCAACCTTTTTCATAAGCCTGAGCCCAGCAGATACATGACCATATTAAATATAATAATAACATGTAGCTAGTTGGTACTTTTTGTGAACTTTCCAAGGCGTTTCATTGTGTACATCATGTTACTCTCTTAGAAAAACTCATGTTTTATGGAACTGATGGTTTTAAACACAGCTGGTTTGTACCATACATAATGGACAGAACGCAAGAAGTTGTGCTGAATAGTTCAGACAATGTAGGAAAGGTACAAAATTTTAATGAGTGTGTGACGTGTATGTCTTAAGTATGGTGTAGTGTTTGTGTCTATCAAATGGTTCAAATGGCTCTGAGCACTATGGGACTTAACTGCTAAGGCCATCAGTTCTCTAGAACTTAGAACTACTTAAACCTAACTAACCTAAGGACATCATACACATCCATGCCCGAGACAGGATTCGAATCTGCGACCGTAGCGGTCGCGCGGTTCCAGACTGTAGCGCCTAGAACCGCTCGGCCACTCCGGCCGGCTGTCTATCAAAGAACAGGTATATTGAGTGGTGTGCTGACTGTTTATCTGATTACGTGAACCTGTTTTAAACAATCTGTCTACTAGCAAGACAGCAACACCAGTACACCCAAACTAATTAAAACCTGTGCTCGATAATGACAAATTAGAGGTAAGTACATTCAGATCTACTCGATCTTACTAAGAGCCTGTTAATCTGAATAAGTACAATAGTGATCCCTGTGCGAAAACCCATAAACTGTGTGAAATAAATTTCTTACCCTGAATTGGTAACCCCTTGGATAACACACTGTTTTGCTCTCTGCGCTACTGAAATACATACAGCTGCAAAGCGAAAATGTAAGATATTTGACTGAGACACATTTAGAATTTGTTTAGATAAAAACGGCTTGGAATTGGTAGGTAGAACATGACTGAGGAGAATGTCTGTAATATTTTACTTGAAGATCTTACCTTATTATGAAACTGAGTTGCAGTTGTTAAGCCATATCATAAAAATTACATTTACACAAACAAATGATCTTTACGAAAAACACAATAAAAATTGAGGCTACATACAAAGCTGATCTCATTCAAATTCGTTCAACAGCAAAAGCGCATAAATACACGAATATTGATTACTTTATTGTAGATCAATGAAACAATACACAGAAAGATTCTTCATCGAAAGTTAATAATATTATTTATAGAATTTTCTTAGTTAATTTTACTTCAAATCTTATTTCTTCCACAAATCATTAATACACAAAACCGAAATTAGTACACTGAATATTTAATACCAAGCGACTGCCCACTCTGGAGCGTCACAACAGACACTGCCAGCCTCTGGCGCGCTCTTCCTGATTCTCCTGAGCAACAACTGCCTACAACTGCGCAACCTAAGCTCTTTGTTACACATGCTCTACCTTAGCGATAGCTGCCTCATAGCGTTCTTTCACACATACATCTTTGTAATCGATATATCTCTTATGCTCTTGGTTAGCACGTTTAAATTTACAATTTTCATTATATGTACATATTTCAGCTGAGGAAAAAAAAAATCATGAAGGGAGTTCCACAGGGTTCAATTTTGGGTACACTCCTGTCCATCACGCATTTCTGAATGACCTTCCGCTACCCATTCAATTAGCAAGATTTGTACTTTTTGCAGACAATACTAGATTCAAAATAAATACCATTAGAGAGAAAGCAATAGAAGAGCTACTAAATGATATTTTCCAAAGAATTATTAAATGGTTCTCTGAAAATGTACTCTCCCAGAATTTTGAAAAAAAACCACACTCTACATTCAGCTATGTACAACAAATACAGTCATACAAACAGCCGATGTAGCACATGAGCATGAGTCAATAAACAGGGAGAACAAATTTTTTGGTGTTCATATTGACGAAATCTTGAACTGGAAAAAGCTTATGACTGAGCTTCTCAAACAGGTAAATTCAACTACTTTTGCTCTGCGAATAACTGCTACTCTTGGAAACAAACGTATCGACCTCCAGACATGTATCCATTCAACAATGTCTTACAGAATAATTTTCTGGGGTAAATTTAGAAAGAAAATATTGATGCACAAAAGCGAGCAGTAAGAATATGTGGAGTTCACCCATGGACTTCCTGTAGGTCCCTCTTCAAGGAGTTGCACTTTTTCACAGTGGCATGACAATACTTATGTTCACTAAAGAAATTCCTCGTAAATAATCCACCACAATCTGAGAACAGTGAAGTCCATACCTATAACACCAAAGGGAAAATGACCTTTATTATCCATTGCTCAAGCTGTCAGTGGCTTAGAAAGGAGTTCAGTATGCAGCAACAAAAATTTTTAATCATTTGTCCCATACCATAAAATGTTTGGCAGGTAGTGAAGCAAGCTTGAAAGATAATTTCAATCATTTCTACTGGACAACTCCTTCTATTCCAATGACAAATATCTACTTAAAAACTAGTAGCCAGTAAACAAAGGAAAAAATAAAAAGAATTAAATGCACTTGCATGAGTAGGAGTAAAAGTAAACACTAATCACGTATACATATCCTGTAAACTGATTCGTTCCACATAATTTCGATAAAAGAATCGTTGAAGTGATCTATGGAACGTGCAACTAACCAATCACTAACTAAATAACTGAGAAATGGATTTTTTTAACGAATTTTACTACTGAGATATTAATAAACAAAGTAATAATTAAATTTTGTTCCAGTAACAAATTGCAATAGTGTCAGAGCTAATGAAGCAAAAAGTAGACTGAGGCAGTTAAATTCCAATTCTGAGCAATGGGAGAAGCCATATTTGATAGGTTTTGAACTACTGCGTATTTTCTATGAATATAGGCTGTTGCCAATATAGAAGAACTCTCGAAAACATGCCCCTGTTAGTACGATCTGTTATAATTAAGAATTAGGTAAAAACGTAATGGCAGTTGAAGTCTTCACAGTTTTAAAATTTAAGACTAAATTGCAAGTTGCAAGGCTCTACAGTGGCGTACTGGTTACAGCGTCGGTTAAAAGAACGAAATGTAGCTGGTGCATTGGTTTGCGTCCTGCATCATCTAAAGTTTTCTTCTTTTTTAAAAGATTCTGGGACCTCATTAACTTAAGCAAAGTATGTTCTATACTATTTTATGTAATCTATTGTCGATAATTTAGAAATTAAGCACGAAACACGCAAATGTCAGTTTAAATGTTCGAAATACGTTGATCATCCGGTAAAATAAAGTGAGTAACACTCCAAGTAAAAAGCATAGAAGAAACTGATACTTTTGAAAAGGAATTAAAATGAATATTATTCTCAGCCGTCTATAAATAATAAAAAAGAATTCACAAGCTAGTTATTTTAGAAGACTTATTTTCCAAGTAACAACATCCTATACGCTACCAGAATTCTGTTACTGGAACAGGAATGTACCTGCAGCTGTTTTCCTCGCCGTTTCAGTTACTTTCAAAAGTGAAAAGGAAGGAGTTCATATTTCTCGCAGTGAGCTATAATTTTTCGCAGAAATTAGAACATACCCCACTGGACACGATCACCACGCTTTTACCGTAAATGAATATTACTGCTAAGTACTTCTCGTAATATATAATTGCGGTATATAAATAACGAGCATAAAGTTGATGGGTTCTCACTTTCAAAGAAAGAAAGGGGAAGACTGGTTTCTAAAATTGCGATGTATGTACCAACTGAAGATATGAATTGCTGCTTTATTTCGTGAGCTGGAATGTCTACAACAGTCATAACGATATTGCGTATTTATAATATTTTTGCTGTTTCGGAAGGATGTTATGTTAACACTACATTTATTATTGTCGTGTGCGAAGCACATATAATTTTGTATATGTAACTAGACAAAATTACGTTACGTGCACAGTCCTCAAGTGAATAAACAAATCAATTAAAACGAAGTCAGTAAACAGATGAAATGGTATGAGGGAAGATGTGACTTATCCAATAGCGCACAGATAATAAATCCGTTTCAGTTTTTTAATACTTTATTTATAGAATGCCGTGCTGTGCAGGTGGGCGTTGTGGTTGCTGGTACTGCGCTCCCATGCTTTTGTTTGACGAGGGTGTGATTCCCAGTGACTGACTGGCCCGACCGTCACACTTTTATGCTGTCATAATTATTTGTTGGTTCCTGAAGATGATGCTTTAAGATTCGAAGCCGGTCGTGAAATAAAGAAAGTTACTAGCAAATGATGCGGATTTTCATTTTATACGTATGTTCACCTGATCAGATATTTTGTTTTTAATACTAATGAGGCACCCACAGAAATTGTGTATTTGTAGAGCATTTCTCAAGATAACGTAATTGCTTTTATGCTTGGAAATAATTCGGTACTGAAAACAACAACCAGTCACATTATTTCAGATAGATAAACTGCTGTTAGATAAACGTTCCATAGGTGGTGGCATTTATCAACAAGATGATGGTGTCAACTCTGAAGCAATTCGTGAGACTGTAGGCTCACTGCGGTAATATCTCTCTGCAAAGACAAGATGGATGACCATTACACGGTGGCTCAGCGCATTCAGACTGGATACGACCACGAAAGTCGAGAGACGTACCCGACGGTCCGAAACTGCACCCGAACACGACAGTGTGATGTAACTGAGAAATGATACCTAGGTGAATCTAGTGAAAACTGCGTTCAATAACTTCGCTTTAGCGGCACGGTCGTCGTTAACAGTACCATCGGCACTGCGCAGCGAAGGTATTGACTGCGCCTTGCCGCTTGTGTATTTTATATACGACCAGAATTTCTTCGGATTTACTACCAAATTTCGAGACAATGTTTCGTTGTGGAACCTATTAAACGCATCTCGCATTGAAGTCCGCGCCAAATTTCGCGCGTCTGTAAATTTTAGTCAATCTTCGGGATTTCGCACTCTTCTGAACTACGCATGCTTTTTTCCGTTGCCTGTGCAACAGCGTTCGGAGCTGTTGTGTGTACCATGGGGGGTCAGTTCCATCTCTTTCCAATTGGTGAAGTATGAATCTCTCAATTGCTGTTGCTACTATATCTTTGAATTTGAGCCACATCTCGTCTACATTTGCATAGTCAGTTCGGAAGGCATGGAGATTGTCTCTTAGGAAGGCTTCTAGTGACACTTTATCCGCTTTTTTAAATAAAATTATTTTACGTTTGTTTCTCGCGGATTTGGAAGAAACGGTATTGAGCCTAGCTACAACGACCTTGTGATCACTAATCCCTGTATCAGTCATGATGCTCTCTATTAGCTCTGGATTGTTTGTGGCTAAGAGGTCAAGTGTGTTTTCGCAACCATTTACAATTCGCTTGGGTTCGTGGACTAACTGCTCGAAATAATTTTCGGAGAAAGCATTTAGGACAATCTCGGAAGATGTTTTCTGCCTACCACCGGCTTTGAACAAGTATTTTTGCCAACCTTTTGAGGAAAGGTTGAAGTCCCCACCAACTATAACCGTATGAGTGGGGTATTTATTTGTTACGAGACACAAATTTTCTCTGAACTGTTCAGCAACTATATCATCGGAGTCTGGGGGTCGGTAGAAGGAGCCAATTATTAACTTGGTTCTGCTGTTAAGTACAGGTATAACCTCCACCCATACCAATTCGCATGGACTATCTACTTCGACTTCACTACAAGCTAAACCACTACTGACAGACACAAACACTCCACCTCCAATTCTGCCTAATCTATCGTTACTGAACACCGTCTGAGACTTCGTAAAAATTTCTGCAATGGTAGGGTGAGCTGAAACAAACGAACCACTCTCGTGTCTCTTTCGCCACTCTCACTGCCGTAACCAAGAAACGCTTTCTCATTGGTCGTCCTTCACTCTGCAAGGTTACATTGATATTTTAAAACCTTGTGTGGTTCAGTATAGTACAAAATTTAGTAATCATTCTCTTTGGCTAAAATAGTTACTGTGTTATTTAGTGATACATCTATTACCATAATGTTTTACATAGTTCAAAAACATGTCTCCGTTTGAATTTGCCTCTGGATTCTTCACCAATGACACATCTTATCTGATCTTAGTGACGCACGACAGATTATTTCACAGTTAACTGTGTGGAAGCCTAGGAGGCGACAATCTTTCTATCCTTCAACAGTACTATATAATTGTTGATAACTTTTGAAACGAAAAAATGTCAAAATACTGCAACAATCGTTGCAACTAACACCATCACCAAGTTTGTATCGTCTCAGTGACATCCTTTTTCTTATTCAACTACATCTACACCCACATGACTACTCTTCAGTTGACACTTAGGGGAGAGTGGGGTATGACGGGATAGTTAATATATTTGGGGCCATAAAATCAACAATCATAGTCAGAAGATTTTGAAAAAATTATGGTGTAATTTTACATTATTATAGCTAAGAATGAAGTAGAAACAAATTTGTTTTGACTTTTCAATTACAATATAAAACTGTCTTTATAATACAATGACAAGTTTCATCTTGCCCCATCCAGTGGGGCAATATGGGGTTACTAGTGGTGCATGATAGGGTCAGTCTTTGCACGGTGCACAAACATGAACTGCTCCATCGCTTTCATCTTCTTCTCCTGCACAGGAACAATGAGCCCATCGTTTGCATATAAAATACTGAATCCACCCTTCAGTAGACTGTGAGTACAAATATCCACAGTAAAGACACTCAGTGTCAGAAGATTATGATGTAAAGTAACTTGTCTGCTTACGTTTTGAGTTGGTTTTGTTAATTTCTTTGCCTTGCTTTTGTATTTTCTTCTTATTACTCGACTTCTTTAGCAATACTTGGTTAGTGATGTTCGTATTTTTCTTTGTTTGAGAAAATCTCTTTGTTAAGTTTTCCCTAGCTTGTCCCATTTGCTTCATATCTTTTTCTCTTTTTAAATTTATTTCTTCTTCTAAATCATTTTTGTAGGGTGATTCAGTCAAAACTGCTGGTATACCATGCTTCCGGCTCTTCTTTTTTGTATGGAGGCCGCTGAAAGAGGGAACCAGTACAATGTCTTCTGGTGTTGGACATTTTGGAATGATTACAGCCTTTCCAGCAGTTGTAGTAACATTAATTTGACTTGAAACAGGCTGAATATTTTCAATTGGAACAGCAACTTCAAGTATTTCATATGCAGCATCAGCCTGGAGAATGTCGGAGGGAACTGCTGGAGTTGACATATCCGATTTAACAGCAGGCTGATGTGGGCTGGAGACACCAGAAGGTTGAGATACGCCTAAATAGGTGGAAGCAGCAGGCTCAGGTGAGTTGAAAGCAGCAGAAAGCTGGTTGTTGTTTGTAGCCCGTGGGTTGAGGGTTCATTATTTGTGACATCTTGTCTAGGCCTATCTGTAGTCTCAGATGGGACATAATCATGGTCACTGAAAACGCCTTGGTTGTTAGGCCAAATTCCAGTTTTGTGAAATCAATTAATTGCTGTGGACATAGTATCTGCCTTTACAAAAGCCCTTCCATATAGCTTAGATATTTGGAACAAAGAGACAACACGTCCTGGATTCGACCTGAGCCAGCATGAAACTTCTTGGTCATAAAAAACACCCAAAGGCTTCATGAAGCTTACATCGAGAGGCTGTAAGCGATGAGTGCAATGTCGTGGGAAGCACAACAACACTACGCCATTTTCCCTTCCAAAGTCAATAACATCCATGTTTTTGGTGTGGGTAAAATGTCCATTGAGAATCAGGAGAACTGGCTTCTCCTTAGTAGCTCGGCTCCAGTCAACAAATTTCTTAAACCATTGAATAAAAAATATCGGATTGCATCCAAGCACTTGGGTGATATGCTGCCCAGGCTCCAGGAGGGCAGTCATTCATTAACTGATGGTTAGCTCGAACCTTTGGAAAAATAAAAAGAAGAGGCATATTTGAACCAGCTGCATTGCAACATACTTCTATTGTTACAGTGTTGCCTCTTTTAGCAGAAGATAACACACCAACTTGTTTTCTACCATTTAGAGACAGAATTTTTGACCTATGCTTTGGTACTACAGTTACTACAGTCTCATCACAATTATAGATTCTGTTATGGGTAAATTGATGTCTATCAATAAGTCGAGTAAACAAACCAAAAAATTTAGTTACGCTCGGTTTGTTGAACGCTGCAGCTCGCGCTGCACTTGTGTGCTCTGGTTTTCTGAGGGTTACCTGAGGATGCCTGCGTCTGAAACCAATGAACCAATCTTTGCCAGCTACTTGTTTTTCTTGAGAAAATGTGTGATTTTTACACAACTTCTTTACCCATTAAAAGGCAAGTTTTCTGAGGTCATATGCTGTCAGACCAAATAACCTTCCCTCCATTTTTAGTACGTTTCCACAGACATATTCTCTTCCTCTGGAGTAAAAACGGTTTTAATTGCCCGTAGACTCTTGACCAAAATTGGAGTTTTTTTATTTGAATACACACGTCCACTCGATGACGCATTATATATATTTTCTGATTTTTCTGTCTGATCACGAGGTACTTTAACTCTTCTTTCTAGAGTTGTTTGCGGAACACGAAAAGTGTCAGCTGCTCTTTTGTATCCCATTTCACCTGTGATAACGGCTTCAATAGTTGATTACATTGGGTCTGGAGACCATGCACCTTGATCAGTCTTCCTCTTGTATGTCCTTACCATCTTAGAAACCATGTACAAACAAAAGACGAAATTGTAAAATCTTTGGGGTAAGTGGGGTAGTTCCCCATCATGCCTCATGGAAAAAATCCTGTCTTGCCCCACTGATACATTGCGGAATATTTTTCGCTAGTTTTAGGATAGGTTTCGACTAAAAGTATTTATAATATACGTAACATAAAGTCTAAAAATAACAGTTTCCACCAATATATACAGTGCTTCAGTTAGTGAATGTTTTTTACCTGTATTCAGCACCAAACTTCAACTTCACTACGAAACTTTCCAGCAAAAATCGTGTCAGTCGAGGGAAATGGTCTTACACAAGGCAAACTAACAGTTCAGAATGGCTGCCACTTACATGGCTTCTCCATCCCTGCTAGCAGTATGAACGTTTTCCGTTAGATTGCAGCACTAACTGAGCCGTAAATCCAAGTTCTCCTTCTTACCCCACTTTCCCCTAAGTGCCTGGCAGAGGGTTCAGTGAACCACTTTCGGACTATTGGAACCGCGCGACCGCTAAGGTCGCAGGTTCGAATCCTGCCTTGGGCATGGATGTGTGTGATGTCCTTAGGTTATTTAGGTTTAAGTAGTTCTAAGTTATAGGGGACTAATGACCTCAGATTTTAAGTCCCATAGTGCTCAGAGCCATTTGAACCATTTGAACCTTCGGACTGTTTCCCTGCCGTTCCACCCTCGAACAGCGCGCGGGAAAAACGAACACTTAACTCTTTCCGGGCGAGCTCAGATTTCGCTTACTGTATTACGATGGTCATTTTTCCTTATGAAGGTGGGTGTCAATAAAATATTTTCGCATTCGGAGGAGGAAGTTGATGATTGAAATTTCGTGAAAAGTTCTCGGTGTTGTAACGATTTGCCACCTGTCGGTGAATGCAGGCCAATCTCAAACAGTTTTGAAGGAACATTGTGAAGAGAACTGTACGTAACGAACATATGCTGCCTGTTACAAACTTATAGCTAGGTTAATGAATTTCAACGTTTATTGAATGATGGGAGAATGGCGGCAAAAGGGAAGAAAATCTTTTTATAAATCAATTAATGAAAATCTGTTTCAAGTAAAGAACGTCCGAGCCATCTCGCAGCATCACTTTCTGGGGGATGGAATTCCCAGAAGACCAAAGTACTCGTAATTGCGCTGCAGGTAGGGAACTAATTGCAGGATGTGGTGCCACACAACGTGGCACTACACAAAACTGGCACTAATACCATAGGCACATAGGGAACACAAAGGACACAGATCTGTAAACACATGTGCTACAGAACGCCACTGCTTCCTGCGCATATACCCTGACATCAATATGGGATATGATCACCATCCGCACGTACACAGGCCGCACAACGGATCGGCGTACTCTGGATCAGGTGGTCGGGCAGCTGCTGGGGTATAGCCTCCCATTCTTGCACCAGTGCCTGTCGGAGCTCCTGAAATGTCGTAGGGGTTTGAAGACGTGCAGCGATACGTCGACTGAGAGCATCCCAGACGTGCTCGATGGGGTTTAGGTCTGGAGAACAGGCAGGTCACTCGATTCGCCTGATATCTTCTGTTTCAAGGTACTCCTCCACGATGGCAGCTCAGGAGGAAGGTGGGGCTCACTACACCACTGAAAAGGCGGACATTCTGGTGCAAAATGACGTCCCGATACACCTTACCTGTTACAGTTCCTCTGTCAAAGACATGCAGGGGTATACGTGCACCAATCATGATCCCACACACCACCATCAAACCACGACATCCATAAAGATCCCTTTCAAGGACATTAAGGGATTCACGCCAGATGAAAACCCGGCGAGAATCACTGTTCAGACTATACTTGGACTCGTCCGTGAACATAACCTGGAACTACTGTTCCAATGACCACGTACTGTTTTCATGACACCAGGCTTTAAGGGCTTTCCTGTAACCAGGGGTCAGTGGAATGCACCTTGCAGGTCTCCGGGCGAATAAACCATGTCTGTTCAGTTTTCTGCAGACTGTGTGTCTGGAGACAACTGTTCCAGTGGCTGCGGTAAGGTTCCGAACAAGGATACCTGCAGTACTCCGTGACCGACTGGGGGGCACTGATGGTGAGATATCGGTCTTCTTGTGGTGTTGTACACTGTGGACGTCCCATTCTGTAGCATCTGGACACGTTTCCTGTCTGCTGGAATCGTTGCCATAATTTTGAAATCGCACTTTGTGGCACACGTAGGGCCCGTGCTACGACCAGCTGTGTTTGACCAACCTCCAGTCGCCCTAGTATTCTACCCCTCCTAACGTCATCAATATGTGTTCTTTGAGCCATTTTCAACACGGAGTCACTGCACAGTACTCTGACATGCACCAACACACCTCTGCGGATATGGACTGCTGCCAGCGCAACCGTGCGACGACCGCAGGTCAAATGCACCGCATGGTCATACTCCGAGGTGACTTAAACCCGCAAACCGCCCTCAAGAGCGTTGTTTCACCATGTATCAGCATTATCCTTAATTTATGAGCATGAGTGGAGAACAAGAGGCATGATACCCAGAACCAGCTGTTGTTCTCTGCACACTGAGGACTAAAAATCTGCTTGTAAAGCGACAGTGGCAGTTTTATATCAATTCTAGACTGACTGGTTATCATTGCGCCAGGTTCCTGCAAATACATTAAACAATTTGAAGTCAGTTAGGAGTTTACACATAAACCCTCATTCTGTAAAGATGTGTTAAACATCTTCAAACTGCATATTACTTTAAATATGAATTAATGTGGTAAATATTGGACGTTAAGCACATTAGCGAGAAAAAGTGTAGGAAAGATTTGAACATATGTTCTGAGTTTGTTGGAAGTGACTAAGTGCTCTCATTCTGAAACACTGGATTAATATAGTGTGGGTAATTTGCGCGCAATGAATCAGCGCTGTTTCAAGACGTATGGGGCCTACACAGTTCTAACTTCAATACTTGCATTGTTGTGTTAAATTAAATTTTTAAATTCGGTCAATATTTATATGAAGTACTGTAATGAAATTTTTGTTGCCCCTACAAGTCGTTAGATAGGCAACCTACATCTTGGACTATACACGATGAACCAAGAACGTTTAGCAATGTAGTGGACTGGTGCATACGTTCATACTACACTACTGGCCGTTAAAATTGCTACACCACGAAGATGACGTGCTACAGACGCGAAATTTAACCGACAGAAAAAAGATGCTGTGATATGCAAATGATTAGCTTCTCAGAGCATTCACACAAGGTTGGCGCTGGTGGCGACACCTACGACGTGCTGACATGAGGAAAGTTTCCAACCGATTCCTCATATAAACAGCAGTTGACCGGCGTTGCCTACTGAAACGTTGTTGCGATGCCTCGTGTAAGGAGGAGAAATACGTACTATCACGTTTCCGACTTTGATAAAGGTCGGATTGTAGCCTATCGCGATTGCGGTTTATCGTATCGCGACATTGCTGCTCGCGTTGGTCGAGATCCAATAACTGTTAGCAGAATAAGGAATCACTGGGTTCAGGAGGGTAATACGGAACGCCGTGCTGGATCCCAACAGCCTCGTATCACTAGCAGTCGAGATGACACGCATCTTATCGGCACGGCTGTAACGGATCGTGCAGCCACGTCTCGATCCCTGATTCAACAGATGGGACATTTGCAAGACAACAACCATCTGCACGAACAGTTCAATGACGTTTGCAGCAGCATGAACTATCAGCTCGGAGTCCATGGCTGCGTTTAACCTTGACGCTGCATCACAGACAGGAGCGCCTGCGATGGTATACTCAACGACCAACTTGGGTGCACGAATGACACACGTCATTTTCTCGGATGAAGCCAGGTTCTGTTTACAGCATCATGAAGGTCGCATCCGTGTTTGGCGACATCGAGGTGAACGCACATTGGAAGCGTGTATTCGTCATCGCCACACTGGCGTATCACCCGACGTGATGGCATGGGTTGGCATTGGTTACACGTCTCGGTCACCTCTTGTTCGCATTGACGGCATTTTGAACAGTGGACGTTACATTTTAGTTGCGTTCCGACCCGTGGCTCTACCCTTCATTCAATCCCTGCGAAACGCTACATTTCAGCAGGATAATGCACGACCGCATGTTGCAGGTCCTGTACGAGCCTTGCTGGAAACAGAAAATGTTCAACTGCTTCCCTGGCCAACACGTTATACGGATCTCTCACTAACTGAAAAAATCTGGTCAGTGATGGCCGAGCAACTTTTTATCGTTACAATACGCCAGTCACTACTCTTGATGAACTGTGGTATCGTGTTGAAGCTGCATGGGCAGCTGTACTTGTACACGCCATCCAAACTCTGTTTGACTCAATGCCCAGGCGTATCAAGGCCGTCATTACGGCCAGAAGTGATTGTTCTGGGTACTGATTTCTCAGGATCTATGCATCCAAATTGGGTGAAAATGTAATCACATGTCAGTTCTAGTATAGTATATTTGTCCAATGAATACCCGTTTATCATCTGCATTTCTTCTTGGTGTAGCAATTTTAATGAGCCAGTAGTGTATTTTTATTTTGCGTGTAAGTATTCCGGTTACTATGGGTTTATTTATCGATTTTAATTTTTTACTTGTAATTCACTGTCGCCATTTAGTTTACATTTTGTCATTTGGAGATAGCGAGTGGAGCTGTGGACGGTGGAAAATCGGAGAGCCCAGTGGAGAAAAAAAAAAAAAAAAAAAAAAAAAAAAAAAAAAAAAAAAAAAAAAAAAAAAAACCAAAACATTTCCGAAATAGTATCTGTTTGAGTTCGGTAGACGGGCGACAGCAGCGGAGAAAGCCAAAACATTAGCGCCGTGTATGGGTATAATGCCACTGGACTGAGCAAGGCACGAAAATGGTTTTCTCGTTTAAATGAGGATCGTTTTACATTAGTGATTCTCCACGTTCACGAAGACCTTCAGGGTTTGATGAACATTGTTAAACGCATTAATCCACGATGATCCACGCCAGTGTACTAGAGAACTGGTAAATATGATAAACTGTGATCATTCCAGCATCGTGCGGCATATTTATGCAACGGGAAAGGTTCAAAAATAGGGTGTATGCTCCAAGCCAAAATCACAGAAATCAGCAGGCGGCCATATGTACATCGCTGCTTGCTCGTCAGCAATTGGCTGGTGAGCAACACCTGCAGCTCCTATCTTGTATCGTTACTGGTGACGAGACACGGTATCTTCGTGTTAACGTAAGGAAAAGAAAGGAATGGCTTACCCCAAACAAAGCAGCAACTCCCCGTACAAAGAATTGCGCGCATTCACAAAAGATAATGTTATGCATCTGGTGGAACAGTGGCGTTGTGGTGTACAAGGAATTGCTTCCACGAGGTGTAACCATCACTGCTGATATTTATTATCAACAACTGCGACGTCTTGCAGACGCATTCCAGGAACTTCGACCAGGAAGACTGTGTGACGTGATGCTACTCCAAGATGACGGCCGTCCGCAGACTGCTAGATTGACAATAAACGCAATACAGGAGTTGGGTTGGGAAGTGAATTCGCACCCTTCTTTTCCACCTGAGCGTGTACTCTCGAACAGCCTTCAGGAAACTTCTTTTCCGGATGAAAATACACTCCGAATGCCCGATGGCTTAATGAGTTCTTCGCCTCAAAACCACGTTGTTTCAACAGTAGCAGAATCGAAAATTACCCCAACGTCGGCAGACTGTTGTAAATAGTGAAGGATAGCATGTTATTGCTGGCTGAAGTCTCTGTTATGTGCATCTGTTATGTTATTTGTGGAAAAACGTTAAGAAAATTTATGCACCAACCTAACAGTTTAACGCATGGTGCCTGTACCACGTTTATGAGAGTATAATTTGTTTACAGCAGTCACTCATATTTTTTACGTAAGGATCAGACATGAAAATGTGTTTGGTCTAAATTGCAAGAGTGTATGAGTATTCAGTTTTGCACCGCAGTGAGTGAAACTGCGAGAGTTGTTTGCTCCTTGTTTCATGACAGAGTATTATTTGAACATCAGTAGAGAGTTGAAGATGATTTACACAGTTAGATGCATATTCTAGAGTTACACTCGCTTTTCTCTCGAATGGAAAGCTGATATTAAGAGGGAATTTTTATTTTAGACCCCTAACAGTGCTGGTTCACCCAAAATAGTTTTAACTTTTACTACAAGCTCAGGAAATGAAGGCTGAAGTAGTTTCAAATAAACTAAGTACTTCATAAAAATAAAGAAACCGCCACAAGTAGATTTTTTCAGGATGAGTATTACAACTTTCAGACTACTCCTCGTAAATATGGACCCTACGCAATTCGAATATTAAAATGTAACAGTAAATTCTGCAAAATTGTTCAAATCCCGTATCTCTGACAAGAAACAAATGGAGCCATTAGGAAAGAGACATCAGGAAACAGGAAGCTATCAAGCATCATTCAACTGGGAAGCAATTGCACGTGATAACCCACAAGATGCCGTCTTAGGGCCCTCATGTTTTGTGTTGTATATCAATGACCTTTCATCTGTAACATTACCAGATGCCAAATTAGTTTTGTTTGCAGGAGATACCAACATTGCAGTAAATATAAAATCAAGTATAGTCTTAGAAATAATTGTTAATGGAATTTTTATAGACATTAATACATATATGGTTAATAGCCAATTCTCCATCACTAAACTTTGCATAAAAAAAAACATACATGCAGTTTGGAAATTGTAACGTGTTTGCCACCGGTATACTAGGGGCGTTTGAAAACTCCGTGCAAAAATAAAAACAACTTACAGTTTTGGGGTAAACCTTTTTTTTTTTTTTGTTTCGACATTGTCTCCTTTTAGACTTATACACTTAGTCCACGCTGTTCTAATTGTTGATCCTTTCCGAATAATAGGAATTGTACAAATCTGCAAAATAGCTATTAGTTGCTGCTATCACCTCCTCGTTTGGATAAAATCTTTGTCCCGCCAGCCATTTCTTCAGATTGGGAAACAAATAGTAGTTTGAGGGAACCAAGTCTGGAGAACAGGGGGGATGTGAAACGAGTTGGAATCCTATTTCCAGTAATTTTGCGACCACAACTGCTGAGGTGTGTGCTGTGGCATTGTCATGATGGAAGAGCACTTTCTTGCGGTCCTATCGCCGGCGTTTTTCTTTCAGCTCGGTTTTCAAACGGTCCAATAACGATGAATAATATGCACCTGTAATAGTTTTACCATTTTCCAGATAGTCGCTGAGGAGTCCCAAAAGACAGTCGCCGTAATCTTTCCGGCCGAAGGAATGGTCTTCCTCTTTTGGTGCAGATTCTCCTTTGGTAACCTATTGTTTGGTCTCAGGATTATAGTACTGTATCCATGTTTCATCCAGAGTGACGAAACGACGCTTTCAGTCCTGCAGATTCTTCCTGAACAGCTGCAGACCATCCTTGCAACGCTTCACATCATTCCGCTTTTGGTCAAGCGTGATCAATCGCGGAACGCATCTTGCAGATAGCTTTCTTATGTCCAAATGTTTAGGCAAAACATTATGTACCCATTCATTCAAAATGCCCACAGTACTAGCAATCTCACGCACCTTAACTCTTTTCTCATCCATTAAATGGTTCAAATGGGACTTAACATCTGAGGTCATCAGTCCCCTGGACTTAGAACTAATTAAACCTAACTAACCTAAGGACATCACAAACATCCATGTCCGAGGCAGGATTCGAACCTGTGAGTAGCAGCAGCGCGGTAACGGACTGAAGCGCGTAGTAGCGCTCGGCCACAGCGGCCGGCTGTCCTCCATCACCATATCATGGATTTTATCAATGATTTCTGCAGTCGTAACCTCTACAGGGCGTCCAGAACGTTCAGCATCACTTGTGCCCATATGGCCACTCCGAAAATTTTGAAATCACTTATAAACTGTTCTGATCGAAGGTACAGAGTCACCGTAATGTTTATCAAGCTCCTCTTTATTCTCCTGAGGCTTTTTGCCTTTCATAAAGTAATACTGAATCACCACACGAAATCCTTTTTCGTCCATTTTTTGACAAACACTCGACTTGCTTGATTCACACAATGCCAAACACAAAGAAATATACCAATTTGGCTGAAACTTGGTGTGCGTTCCTTCCAAAGATGCTACTAACTATACATGATCTCGGCACGCGCCGGTGGTGCCATCTCCCGAACTTTGCACGGACTTTTCAAACTCCCCTCGTATACCTAAAATATGATGAGAAACAGATAGAAGATGTTGATAGTGTTAAATTCAAGGAATTATAGCTTGATAATAAATTCAGGTGGGATGAGCATACCACAGAATTGATGAAGTGCTTAAAAGAAACTCCGTTTGCAACGCGAATGTTGACAGACGTTAGTGATATAACAATAAAAAAAAGCTGGCATACTGTGCTTATTGTCATTCCATAATGTCATATGGAATTATTTTTTTGGGTAACTCATCAAGCCAAGCCAAGTTTTTTTCGGGTAAAAAAGCGTGCAATAAGAACTGTTTGTGGCGCAAACCGTAGAACATCGTGCACGGGCCCATTTAGGGAACTACGAATACGTACTACTGCTTCCCAATAAATTAATAATTTAATGAAATTTGTTATTAAAGATAAACCTCTTTTTAAAATCAACTGATCATTTCAAAGAATCAATACTAGAAGGAAGAACAACCTTCACAAAGATTTAGTCACTTACTTTAGTCCAGAAAAGAGTTCATTATTCGAGAAAATACATTTTCAATAATTTGTAAGCAAGCACAGAAGTTCAACTAACAATAAAGTTCGGCTTAAGAGAAGGCTAAGAGGTTTATTGGTAGCCAATTCCTTCTACTCCACCGATGAATTTCTTAGCAGAACCAATTTAGCTTGTACATGTTACAATTAATAGCAAATAATGCAGATATTTAATGCAGCCTGATTGCTGTACAAATTCTGTGCAGTGATGTGACCATTGTAAATAAGTGATGTAAAATGATTTTATATCTGCTGATACATGGCTACAATAGCCTAAGACTAATCATATGCTCCTCAGTACATTGAATATGTTTAAGATGTTTTCTTTTACTTGTTCCACATGCATTAGGACTGTTTCACAGGGATGTGTAGAAGGTACATTAGTATATCTGTTTTTCTTTGTAAATATTTTTTGTGCGTTCTTGTGTTCCTGGCGCGTTCTGCATCGTAGAAGATCCTTGTACGACGGATATATTTGAACGAAAAGTACATCTAATCTAGTCCCTGAAATCTGGAATGCTTGTTACTGGTACACCGATGTACACGTCGTAACATTTTATATGCTTTCCGCCTTCCATCGTGGGTAGAAATTATATCTGACAAGTTTTTAATAAAATGTCAAATAATAATCAGCGGTTAACCTCGGCCTGAGACAGTACACTCCTGCTCATTTTTGTTATACACAACGACAGTAACGTCAGAAGGTACAATTTTGAATACTATACGGGATGAGTGACGTTTATATTGATTTTAACATAGTTTTTACAAACGAGAGATCAGGTAGTGAGATAAGTAGCTACATTAACAAAAAATGAAACCGCGTTTATTTTATTATTTTGCTAAGGACCCTGAAAGATGTGAAACGGCACATTAGAGGACAGTTTATTTATCTACAAGCATTTACTTAAGAACGTCGTTTTTTTAAATATTAGTAAACTACAGAAAACCTGACCTTTTGCAGGAAAACGTCATGTTTCTACAAAACAACAAGATTTTTTTTTTTTGCTGCAATTTTAGTCAAACCAGTGTACTTAGATCGTAGGAAAATTGTATGGAATGAAAGACCTACATTATTTAACGTACCAAATATGCGACCACAATCGTAGCTGTAGCGGAAACACATGCGTTAAAATAAAGCAATAAAACTGTTTTCCAACACATAATAAACCAATTTCGCTATTGATGCTAGATCTAAACCACAAAGGCAAGAGTCTCCACCACTGCCGTCTTCTGAAGCAAAGGTAACCACATTTACAAAATATTCGTATATTGGGAAGTCGAGTGAAGTACAAGAATTACAAGAATAGGCGAATCACTACACTCCGTGCAAAACCGTTGTGTATCAAGGGAAGTATGTGTCGTAATAAGACCAGATAATGAAAGAAATTTAGGCTTCCCATTCGTATTTTCCTGCTTTCATGCATATGGAAATATATTGGCTTATGTCATTGAATGAATGAGATTACGCTCTATTTACATTTATTTCACGATATCTTTTATCAGTATGTATTAAGAGGCACAGTGAACCACGCGGAGTAACCAGAATTCCACGAACGACATGAACAGCGTTATCGCATGCCGGTAGCAGTGAACACAAGCCAGGGCAATACTGTCGCTACTGGAGTTCTGTTTAATGTTCGTGTTTTACTCTCACTGTTAATACATATCGATAAAAGGAATATCGCGCTGGCCTAAACTGGCACGGCTCTATTGAATGGGCACGTAAAATTCCGCCTTAAAAGTCATTTTATTTGTGACGGGAAACAAACCGACGCTTTCCGTAGACAAATAGGCGTCGCATGAAAGCCATGGGTAGCAGTTTTATTTCGGCTGACTGCAGCTGCACATTGCAAAAACGAAATTGCAAATATCTGCCGAAACATCAGAAAAATTGCGCCTGATGATTCTGAGGAGGGACACCTAATGTACAAGGTGTAAAGGCTGCAAGTGCAGATGTGGTGCATTAATATGTGAAGATAACATATGAAAGTAATCCCTATAACTCTTAAAGCATTTATTTCATTGTGAGACAAGACAGTCACTGCCTTCACAGCAAAAAGTTTTGCGACTGCCTACGGAACTATGATTCTACTTACAAGGGGAGGCCACGACGTTTGGAACGCGGATTTACTGCAAACTTCGTACACTCGTAGTACTCCACGAGGACAACAAAATCTGTAAGCAGTAGCTCGTGCTTCTCAAGCGTTATTGAGAAAATCGCAAGATAATTTCGGTCGTCAAATACATATACCTGAGCGTGGCCTTTAGTATGAAGCGCCGGCAGCCCAGAGATAGCCGGGATGGTAACTAAGTGTGTTCGGTCAGGGGGTTAGCTGCCCTCTGTGATAAAAAAAACTGAGTTAATCGATCAACAACGAACTGAATAGGGTGTCTTGCGACGTCCGCTCCTAGCAGATACAAGGAACGAAGACGAACAATATGTGATTAAAAAAGAAAAGAAAAAGAAAAAAAGTGGTTAGCGTTAAAGCCCCGTAATCGCTGGGTCGCTGGATCGAGTCTCGGTCGTCAGTTTTTTTCTTTTTTTAGTTTCTAACACAGTCATTTTCTTTACTATCTGTATTACAATTGATGTAATGGGAAAATACGTGTAATCCGATGAACTTTATTAAATTTACAATGTTATTTGGCAGTCTACAAATTTTTATTATCACAAATAATTTACTATTCAAAACTACCGAATATTAAACGGCCAAAGGCATAAAGTGATACTGAAAATGTATGCTTGTCCGTGATTTGAGAAGTCCCTTATACCTGGGAGGAGCCCGAAAAGACTTGTTACCTCCAAGTTTTGACCGGCACAGACGGCTTTCGAAAGATGTACAATTAATTAGGGTTTTCGACATTACGAATAGAAGTTGTGGGATGATATTTTTCGTAAAAACATGAGAAACAAAGTTAAACGGTACCAGCTGCATTGAATAAATGCTATGTTCCCTCACACGCAAGGTCTTTGAGGTTTTCCGTGGAAAAACAAACCTCGTTAACATTTTCAAAAACCTCTCTTTCAGCCGATAATTTGGAAGCAAACCATGCATAACGCAGCATTTCCTTAAATATTATCGCTGATCATTGGTCATGCAGTATCGAGAGTATTTTAATAGCGTCTTCAAGAGAAGCAATTTCTCGTTCTCTTTCGATTAAATACGAATAATTTTTAAAGCATGGACAAACATACATTTTCAGTATCACTTTATGCTTTTGGCCGTTTAATATTCGGTAGTTATGAATAGTATATTATTTATGATAATAACTATTTGTAGACTGCCAAATAACATTGTAAATTTAATAAAAGTTCATCCGATTACACGTATTTTTCACATTACATCAACTGGAATGTAAACAGTAAGGAAAATGACTGTGTTAGAAACAAAAAAAAAAAAAAAAGAAAATTGACGAGCGGGACTCGATCCAGCGACCCAGCGATTAGGAGGTTTTATGGTAACCACTGAACTGCCGGCGCTTCCTGGTAACGATGGCCAGGCACAGGTGTATATATTTGACGAACGAAATTATGTTGCGATTTTCTCAATAACGCTTAAGAAGTATGCGCTACTGCTTACACATTTTGTTGTCCTCGTGGAGTACTACGAGTGTACGAAGTTAGCAGTAAATCCGCGTTCCAAACGTTGTGGTCTCCCCTTGTTAGACGTGCAGCTTTTCATACAAAGCCAATCTACATCGGCGAATGTCTTTCTCCAGCATTCATCCACATGTTGCCAAGGTTGTTTCGAGTACCCTACGGAAGTTTATCTGGGAAGCACTTACTTTCACAGTATGTGAAAACAGGATGTGGTACATTAATATGTACACACATAGTGTGTTTTTCCTGCAGCAAACAGTCGTGCTACAAACATGTCATAAATTTTATGACCTGATGTTTCCTACATGGCCTTACATGGGCTGGGAAGAGAACGACGCCTTTTAGTATAGATTAACAATCATTTTGCGTCCACGCAACTGCGCTTCAGCACATGACCTGCTGCCCAGGGGAAAATAACCATTAACGCCTTGCTCTTACCACACATAGTTGGATGTACTACTTACTCTAAAAAGATATGGCTTGCAATAGCTATAATTATTAGTCTGCAAATGACGTAAATACTGATGTGGTGTTATTCAGTACCCCTTCCTCAGTCAGCAATATAAATATCTCAAATTATACTCAGTACACCCTATAAATACAAATGGGGCACTCAAATTAAAATGAGACATACAGAAAAGAAGTAAGTAAACTGTTTATTATTTCAAAAGTAATTGCCATAAATCGTAATACATTTATCCCAATGTGAGACAAGACAGCCGATGCCTTCAAGAGAAAATATTTGCAGCTGCCTAGTTAACTACGATTGTACCCAGGCATACACCTACTTCTCTGAAGGTGTTGACGGCCACGAATGTCTTGCTTCAGGGCTCCAGTGGAGGATATGTAAGTGGTTCCCAGAGAAACCTCTGTAGCATACTCAAAATAACCTTGGCCACATGTGGGCAGACACGGAAGAAAGAAATTCCTGGCAGTCGATTTCCTTCGGATGGGAAAGATGCACACCTAAGTACAATCATACACTCCTGGAATTTGAAATAAGAACACTGTGAATTCATTGTCCCAGGAAGGGGAAACTTTATTGACACATTCCTGGGGTCAGATACATCACATGATCACACTGACAGAACCACAGGCACAGAGACACAGGCAACAGAGCATGCACAATGTCGGCACTAGTACAGTGTATATCCACCTTTCGCAGCAATGCAGGCTGCTATTCTCCCATGGAGATGATCGTAGAGATGCTGGATGTAGTCCTGTGGAATGGCTTGCCATGCCATTTCCACCTGGCGCCTCAGTTGGACCAGCGTTCGTGCTGGACGTGCAGACCGCGTGAGACGACGCTTCATCCAGTCCCAAACATGCTCAATGGGGGACAGATCCGGAGATCTTGCTGGCCAGGGTAGTTGACTTACACCTTCTAGAGCACGTTGGGTGTCACGGGATACATGTGGACGTGCATTGTCCTGTTGGAACAGCAAGTTCCCTTGCCGGTCTAGGAATGGTAGAACGATGGGTTCGATGACGGTTTGGATGTACCGTGCACTATTCAGTGTCCCTTCGACGATCACCAGAGGTGTACGGCCAGTGTAGGAGATCGCTCCCCACACCATGATGCCGGGTGTTGGCCCTGTGTGCCTTGGTCGTATGCAGTCCTGATTGTGGCGCTCACCTGCACGGCGCCAAACACGCATACGACCATCATTGGCACCAAGGCAGAAGCGACTCTCATCGCTGAAGACGACACGTCTCCATTCCTCCCTCCATTGACGCCTATCGCGACACCGCTGGAGGCGGGCTGCACGATGTTGGGGCGTGAACGGAAGACGGCCTAACGGTGTGCGGGACCGTAGCCCAGCTTCATGGAGACGGTTGCGAATGGTCCTCGCCGATACTCCAGGAGCAACAGTGTCCCTAATTTGCTGGGAAGTGGCGGTGCGGTCCCCTACGGCACTGCGTAGGATCCTACGGTCTTGGCGTGCATCCGTGCGTCGCTGCGGTCCGGTCCCAGGTCGACGGGCACGTGCACCTTCCGCCGACCACTGGCGACAACATCGATGTACTGTGGAGACCTCACGCCTCACGTGTTGAGCAATTCGGCGGTACGTCCACCCGGCCTCCCGCATGCCCACTATACGCCCTCGCTCAAAGTCCGTCAACTGCACATACGGTTCACGTCCACGCTGTCGCGGCATGCTACCAGTGTTAAAGACTGCGATGGTGCTCCGTATGCCACGGCAAACTGGCTGACACTGAAGGCGGCGGTGCAGAAATGCTGCGCAGCTAGCGCCATTCGACGGCCAACACCGCGGTTCCTGGTGTGTCCACTGTGCCGTGCGTGTGATCATTGCTTGTACAGCCCTCTCGCAGTGTCCGGAGCAAGTATGGTGGGTCTGACACACCGGCGTCAATGTGTTCTTTTTTCCATTTCCAGGAGTGTATTTCCATAGGCAAAGGCAAACATTTTTCTGTGAAGGCATTGATCGTCCTGTCTCAGAGTGAGATATTTGCGTTAAGAGTTATGGTGAATGATTTTGAATGCACAGTTTACTTACTTTTTTCCACTTGTGTCGTTTTCGTTTGCTGCCTCTTACATATTGTGCGAGACCAAAGAAAGAGAAGAATAAATGAAGGAGTATTTACCAGTTAATTATTATTTCTTATCAGATACTACTGTCATTGTGGTGTCACCGCCAGACACAACACTTGCTAGGTGGTAGCCTTTAAATCGGCCGCGGTCCGGTGGTATACGTCGGACCCGCCTGTCGTCTGTATCAGTGATTGCAGACCGAGCGCCGCCACACGGCTGGTCTAGAGAGACTTCCTAGCACTCGCCCAGTTGTACAGCCGACTTTGCTAGCGATGGTTCACTGACTTCTACGCTCTCATTTGCCGAGACGATAGTTAGCATAGCCTTCAGCTACGTCATTTGCTACGACCTAGCAAGGCGCCAGTATCCGTACTATTGATATTGTGGATGATGTACCATAAAGAGCGACGTTCTCCATTAATGGATTAAAGTTAAGTTTTCCACCAGCTACGTCCGTTTCTCTCCATTCTAATTCCCTTGTCATGTTCCAGACCTCACCCCAGTCTGCGTGAGCTGAGACGCGTGCATTTCGGCCTCCTTTACTAACACGGTTGGCTCTCCTGCCAACCACAACAGCCATAATGATGTAATTGTGTTCTCATATCCAGAGCCCTATCGGCGTCAAATTATTTTTTATAAGATCTTCTTGCTAATTAAAGTTTAATCCATTCAGTGCTACATGGATCATAACTAAATAGTATTAGAGGAGGAGCTCTTGCTCTTGTTGCTCATACAGAAAATCAGTCATAAACAAGGATAGGAGAGCGGAAATATGGAAGCAGTAAGCAGAGGGAGACGAACTTAAAGGCAGAATTATAGAACAGGAAGAGGACGTAATTGAAGATGAGATGGGAGATACGAAAATACGAGAAGAATTTGACAGAGCAGCGAAAGACCTAAATCGAAACAAGGCCCTGAGAATAGATGACATTTTCATAGAACAACTGATAGCCTTGGGAGAGCTAGCCATGATAAAACTCTTCCACCTGTGTGCCAGATGTATGAGGCAAAATTCTTCCATACTTTAGTAAGAATATAGATCAATAATTGGACCCTTCTACCGACTTCCCAATTCAGATGATACAGTTGCTGAAATGTTCAAAGAAAACTTGAGTTTGATTTCAAACATGTACCGACTCATACGATTATACTTAGTTCTGACATTAATTTATCCTCGATATGTTGACGAAATTTAGTTTCGGAGGTACGCATAAAATATTATCCGAAATTGTGCTAAACGCATTCTCTGAAAATTATTTCGAGCAGTTAGTTCATGAGCCCACTCGAATAGTAAACAGTTGTGAAAATACAGTTGACCTCTTAGCAACAAATAATCCTGAGTTAATAACGGGATTAGTGATCACAGGGTTGTCGTAGCGACACTGAATGTTGTAACCCCCAAATCCTCCAAACATAAACGAAAAATATACCTATTCAAAACAGCAGATAAAAATTCGCTTGACGCCTTCCTGAGACACAAACCTCCCTCCTTCCAAATTAACAATATAAGTGTAGACGAGATGTAACTTGAATTCAGAGAAACACTATCGGCAGCAACTGAGTGATTTACACTAAATAAATTAACAAACGACGGAGCTGATCCTCCATGTTACACATAACGCGTCTGAGAAGTGTTGCAGAAACAAAAAGACAGACATGCCAAATTTAAACAGACGCAAAATCCACAAGAGTGGCGATCTTTTACAGAAGCTCGAAATTTAGCGGACTTCAATGGCAGGTGCTTATAACTGTTACCACAACGAAACTTTGTCTCGAAACCTCGCAGAAAATCCAAAGAGATTCTGGTCGTATGTGAAGTATGTTAGCGGCAAGAAACAATCAGTGCCTTCTCTGCGCAATAGAAATGGAGATACTATCGAAGACAGTGCTGCCAAAGCAGAGATACTAAAAAAACAGCCTTTCGAAATGCCTTCAAAAAAGAAGACGAAGAAAATATTCCAGAATTAGAATCGAGAACAGCTGCCAACATGAGCAACGTAGAAGTAAATAAACTCGGTGTAGTGAAGCAACTTAAATCACTTAATAAAAGCAAGTCTTCTCGTCCAGACTGTATACCAATTAAGTTCCTTTCAGAGTATGCTGATGTATTAGCTCTATACTTTACAATAATATACAACCGTTCGTTCGACGAAAGATCCGTACCCAAAGACTGGAAAGTTGCACAGGTCACACTAATATTCAAGAAAGATAGTAGGAGTAATCCACTTAATGACAGGTCCATATCATTAGCGTCGATAAGCATCAGGATTTTGGAACATATATTGTATCCGAACATTATGAATTACACTACTGGCCATTAAAATTGCTACATCAAGAAGAAATGCAGATAATAAATGGGTATTCATTGGACAAATATATTATACTAGAACTGACATGTGATTACATTTAGACGCAATTTGGCTGTATAGATCCTGAGAAATCAGTACCCAGAACAACCATCTCTGGCCATAATAACAGCCTTGATACACTTGGGCATTGAGTCAAACAGAGCTTGGATGGCGCGTACAGGTACAGCTGCCCATGCAGCTTCAACACGATACCACAGTTCATCAAGAGTAGTGACTGGAGTACTGTGACGAGCCAGTTACTCGGCCACCTTTGACCAGACGTTTTCAATTGGTAAGAGATCTGGAGAATGTGCTGGCCAGGGCAGCAGTCGAACATTTTCTGTATCCAGAAAGGCCTGTACAGGACCTGCAACATGCGGTTGTGCATTATCCTGCGGAAATGTAGGGTTTCGCAGGGATCGAATGAAGGTTAGAGCTACGGGTCGTAACACATCTGAAATGTAACGTCCACTGTTCAAAGTGCCGTCAATGCGAACAAGAGGTGACAGAGACGTGTAACCAATGGCACCCCATACCACCACGCAGGGTGATACGCCAGTATGGCGATGGCAATACACGCTTCCAATGTGCGTTCACCGCGATGTCACCAAACACGGATGCGACCATCATGATGCTGTAAGCAGAACCTGGTTTCAACCGAAAAAATGACGTTTTGCCATTCGTGCACCCAGGTTCGTCGTTGAGTACACCATCGCAGGTGCTCCTGTCTGTGATGCACCTTCAAGGGGAACCGCGGCCATGGTCTCCGAGCTGATAGTTCATGCTTCTGCAAACGTCGTCGAACTGTTCGTGCAGATGGTTGTTGTCTTGCAAACGTCCCCATCTGTTGACTCAGGGATCGAGATGTGGCTGCACGATCTATTACAGCCCTGTGGATAAGATGCGTGTCATCTCGACTGCTAGTGATAAGAGGCCGTTGGGATCCAGCACGGCGTTCCGTATTACCCTCCTGAACCCACCGATTCCATATACTGCTAATAGTCATTGAATATCGAACAACGCGAGCAGCAATGTCGCGATACGATAAACCACAATCGCGATAGGCTACAATCCGACCTTTATTAAAGTCGGAAACGTGATGGTATGCACTTCTCCTCCTTACACGGGGCATCACGACAACGTTTCACCTCTCAACGCCGGTCAGCTGCTGTTTGTATATGAGAAATCGGTTGGAAACTTTCCTCATGTCAGCACGTTGTAGGTATCGCCACCGGCGCCAGCCTTGTGTGAATGCCCTGAAAAACTAGTCATTTGCATATCACAACATCTTCTTCCTGTCGGTTAAATTTCGCGTCTGTAGCACGTCATCTTCGTGGTGTAGCAATTTTAATGGCCAATAGTGTACCTTGAAGGAAACTGTCTATTGATACACAGTCAACATGGGTTTAGAAAAGATCGTCCCTGTGAAACACAACTAGCTCTTTACTCGCATGAAGTGTTGAGTGCTATTGACAAGGGATTTCAGATCGATTCCGTGTTTCTGGATTTCCGGAAGACTTTTGACACCGTTCCACACAAGCAGCTTGTAGCGAAATTATGTGCTTATGGAATTTCGGCTCAGTTATGTGACTGGATTTGTGATTTCCTGTCAGGGAGGTCACAGTTCGTAGTGATTGACGGAAAGTCATGGAGTAAAACAGAAGTGATTTCTGGCGTTTCCCAGGTTGTGTTACATTTTATTTATTTATTTAACCTGATTAAATTAGGGCCACCAGGCCCTCTCTTACATCGGACCAGTGTTCCACACATGCAGAATTTCACACATCAGAGTTACATCATGACCATAGTTTAAATGAGAATATTAGCTTACTCTAGTGACAAAATGAATAAAGAGTAATGACTAAGACCTAATAAAGTAAATGAGGCAGTATTTTTACAACAGGTGCTATACATACAGATTATGATAAAAGCAATAATAATAACAGTAAAAAAATGTAATGATAAACATGACTAAGACTTAATAAATTAAATGCTGGCAGTATTTTTACAGCAGGTGCTATACATACAGATTATGATAAAAGCAATAATAAGCAATAATAATAACAGTAAAAAAAATCAAATAATAATGACAAACATGAGAAGGATTGGCAATAGTAATGAAGGTTTGTGCAGATGTGTGTAAAGTAGATGTTTACTAGTTTAGCGTGTTTTAGGGAATGGAGATTTAAGGAGGGGGAAAGAGGGAAGTAATGAGGTGAAGGGCATTCATGCACAGAGGAAGGCATTACTGTTGCTTAAGTAGATACGTCATTAACTGTTTTTTGAAGCTGGACATGCTTTTAAGTTCTCTAACATAACGAGGGAGGTTATTCCAGAGTCGGGTTCCGGCTACTGTAAAGGACTTGGAGAAGGTGACTGAGCGATACAGTGGAACAGAGAGGATTTTATTATAATGGGAACGTCTGTTTCTGTCATGTTGTTCCGACATGAGCGTTAGGGACGAGGAGAGATATGAGGGACAGTTTACATTTATAAGGCAGTAGATGAGACAGAGTGTATGGAAATCTCTGCGTTTGTCTGCACGCAGCCAGGACAATTTTGCATATGCTGGTGAAATGTGATCAAAAAGTCGAACGTCACAAATATATCGGACGCAGGCATTCATGACCAGTTCTAGACGTCGAGAATTTTCCTGAGAGAGGCCTTGTAGGATAATATCGCTGTAGTCAATGATTGGGAGTATAAGCGTCTGTACTAATTTCTTTTTCAGATCGAAAGGGAAGAGTTTTTTATATTTTTGGCGGACATGAAGGGATGCTGATGCTTTTTTGCACACTGCAGTTACGTGCTCTGTCCAATTTAGATTTTCGTCTATTACTACTCCCAAACTCTCTGCTGAGGGAGAGAAGTTAATATTTGTTCCATTTAGGATAAGAGGTGGTACGGATTCCCGATGTTTTGGGCTAATAAGCTTAGAGTGACCAACAAGTACCGCTTGGGTTTCAGATGGGTTTAGTTTTAGACCTATGTCCTGTGCCCATTTTGACAGTGCATCGAGGTCAGTATTGAAATTTTCAATAGCGTTCTTGAGATTGCTTGGTTTCGCACTTAGATACAACTGAAGGTCATCAGCATACATATGGTATTTGCAATAAGTCAGAACCGATGACACATCGTTGACATACAGAGAGACGAGTATAGGACCTAATACTGAGCCTTGGGGAACGCCTGATACTACCTGCCGCCATTGTGATTTTATATTCCCAGATAGGACGCGTTGCTGACGAGACGTCATGTATGAGCGAAACCATTGCACTGCACTTCGTGAGAAATTTAGACCGCTCAAGTTTGGCCAGTAAGATGTCGAAGTCGACAGTATCAAATGCTTTGCTGAAATCTAAGAAGCAAATGATAGTCTCTTCTTGTCTGTCCATGGCAAGTTTCAGGTCATCTGTCACCTTTATCAGAGCAGATGTTGTGCTTCGATGTTTACGGAAACCTGATTGGTATTCGTCTAATAGGTTGTTAGTAGTGAGGTAGATGGTGAGCTGGTCATGAACTATATATTTTAAGGCCTTTGATAGTGTAGGAAGAAGGCAGATGGGGCAGTAGTCAGAGGGTGGTGCGGCTATGTCCTTTTTAGGCAGTGGCTTAATTTGTCCCAGTTTCTAGGCCTCAGGGAAAACACTTGTGATTAATGAATCGTTGAAAATGTCTGTTATAGAGGGCAGTAGTTGGTCAATAATAAGTTTTACCATCTGGATAGTGATACCATCATGTCCAGTAGATGCTGATCTAATCCGCATTATGGCTTTCTTGACAGTACTGCAAGTGACGTACTGTAGATAGAATTTTTCTTTGCTACAGTCGTTCAACCCCATGAAGTAATCAATGATTCTCTATTGTTTTTTTTTTTTTTTTTTTTTTTTTTGCGGTACAATTTTGGTTGTAGGTAACGTGAAGAAACGGTTTAGTTCTTCAGCTGGGACCATGTGATTTTCTGCAACTTTTATTTTGCCTAAACCGAGACTACGAAGATTTTTCCACAGGATAGCTGGTCTACATCTATTGTCAGCTAATGTACGGACATATCGGAGCTTAGCGTTTCTCACCGCTTGACTGACTTTGTTTCGTTTCTGCTTGTATACAGCATGATTTTCAGGTGTAGGGCGTATCTTGTATGCTATATGTGCAGCATCTCTAAGATTCATGAGCTGGTTTAGTTCATCAGTCAGCCAGGGTGCAGGTTGCCTTTTTACTTTTCCAGTCTTTATTGGAGCATATTTGTCATACAGTTGAGTCATTTTGTTAGTGAAATCCTGGAGTTTGTCGTTTATGTCCATGATGGGAGTAGAGGTCATCCCCCAAATTACACTCCTGGAAATTGAAATAAGAACACCGTGAATTCATTGTCCCAGGAAGGGGAAACTTTATTGACGCGTTCCTGGGGTCTGATACAACACATGATCACACTGACAGAACCACAGGCACATAGACACAGGCAACAGAGCATGCACAATGTCGGCACTAGTACAGTGTATATCCACCTTTCGCAGCAATGCAGGCTGCTATTCTCCCATGGAGACGATCGTAGAGATGCTGGATGTAGTCCTGTGGAACGGCTTGCCATGCCATTTCCACCTGGCGCCTCAGTTGGACCAGCGTTCGTGCTGGACGTGCAGACCGCGTGAGACGACGCTTCATCCAGTCCCAAACATGCTCAATGGGGGGCAGATCCGGAGATCGTGCTGGCCAGGGTAGTTGACTTACACCTTCTAGAGCACGTTGGGTGGCACGGGATACATGCGGACGTGCATTGTCCTGTTGGAACAGCAAGTTCCCTTGCCGGTCTGGGAATGGTAGAACGATGGGTTCGATGACGGTTTGGATGTACCGTGCACTATTCAGTGTCCCCTCGACGATCACCACAGGTGTACAGCCAGTGTAGGAGATCGCTCCCCACACCATGATGCCGGGTGTTGGCCCTGTGTGCCTCGGTCGTATGCAGTCCTGATTGTGGCGCTCACCTGCACGGCGCCAAACACGCATACGACCATCATTGGCACCAAGGCAGAAGCGACTCTCATCGCTGAAGACGACACGTCTCCATTCGTCCCTCCATTCACGCCTGTCGCGACACCACTGGAGGCGGGCTGCACGATGTTGGGGCGTGAGCGGAAGACGGCCTAACGGTGTGCGGGACCGTAGGCCAGCTTCATGGAGACGGTTGCGAATGGTCCTCGCCGATACCCCAGGAGCAACAGTGTCCCTAACTTGCTGGGAAGTGGCGGTGCGGTCCCCTACGGCACTGCATAGGATCCTGCGGTCTTGGTGTGCATCCGTGCGTCGCTGCGGTCCGGTCCCAGGTCGACGGGCACGTGTACCTTCCGCCGACCACTGGCGACAACATCGATGTACTGTGGAGACTTCACGCCCCACGTGTTGAGTAATTCGGCCGTACGTCCACCCGGCCTCCTGCATGCCCACTATACGCCCTCGCTCAAAGTCCGTCAACTGCACATGCGGTTCACGTCCACGCTGTCGCGGCATGCTACCAGTGTTAAAGACTGCGATGGAGCTCCGTATGCCACGGCAAAGTGGCTGACACTGACGGCGGCGGTGCACAAATGCTGTGCAGCTAGCGCCATTCGACGGCCAACACCGCGGTTCCTGGTGTGTCCACTGTGCCGTGCATGTGATCATTGCTTGTACAGCCCTCTCGCAGTGTCCGGAGCAAGTATGGTGGGTCTGACACACCGGTGTCAATGTGTTCTTTTTTCCATTTCCAGGAGTGTATTTCTTGTGCCTCAGTTTCGAGTTCAGGCAAATTTATGCGTTTGAGGTCTCGGTATGTAGACAGTTTTTGTTTCTTTCTAGGACATTCTAGTGAATACGTCATGGAAATGATGTCATGGGCAGACATGCCAGGCGCAGACATTTGAGAGGTGCGGATTATTCTGTTCGGAGATTTCGTTGCGAATATATCAACGAAAGTGTGACTGGTAGTCGTGTGATGAGTAGGTGCCAGCTCAAGTAGCGTCATATTTGAGGAAGAAAGCATCCTCTTAATTTTCCCAGTGGAAGAACTATTGCACAGAAAATTAATGTTAGTGTCACCTGCTATAATTACATGTTCATATGACGATTCGAGACTAGAGAGGGCAGTTTCGAAGCAGGCGAACCCACCTACTTTAGGAGGTTTGTAAAGGACACATATTAAGCAGTTTCTGTTAAGTGATTTGATCTCTATAAACATATATTCCACTTGTTTATCTACATTGTTGTCGGATGTGTGTAGTACTGTAGGTGACAAATCAGAGCGTATGTAAGCCCCTACTCCGCCCCCTCGTCTGTTCCATCTGTCGTGCCTGAGAAAGATATAGCCATCTAGGTTTACGGAAGTTGTAGGAATACTTGGTTTGAGCCAAGTGTCTGACAAAAGTATTACATGTATATCAGCAGTTTGAAATATGTATTTGAACTCGTCGAAGTGAGCTGGCAGAGACTGGACGTTTGCATGTGCAACTTGGTGCGTTCGGGTGTTGATTGCCCGAGGAGGTTGCCGACAGATGTTTGCGGGTCGTGGTTGGCGGTGACTAGAGGGTCTGGTATGAGGAATGCGAAAGGCGTGTGAAGGAGGGGGGTGAGGGACTGTCCTCCCAGTTCTGCGCAGTGAAAGCGGCCGGGAAGGGGAGGGGGTAGGTCCCCGGGGAGCAACGGGATCTGCGGCAAAGGTCAGCAAGGTCTGAAACGGTTCTGGAAGCAGTCGTGGGCTGGCAGGGGAAGGAATTTCGCTAAACACAACGGGAGTAATCTGCATGTTACGACAGAGTGTGATATTAATTTCACTTATGAGGATTACAGCTAAAGTATGATGGTGGGTTGCTAATTAAGCATGGAAGTGAGACTACCTTATGTAATAATTAACAAAATTACATGAGAAAAACAATTAAAGATGAAAATAGTAATGTGGAGAAACGAAAAGTTGATAATACAAATAATAACAAAAATTACACGAGAAAAAATAATTATAGATAAAAAAAATAGTTATGTAGAGAAACGAATAATTTGATAATACATTAGTTAAGATATAGTTGACAGTGTAAACAGTATAAACATACAGGTTAGTGGCAGCAAGATTAGACTTGATTTAGCTTCTAACACACAGGATTTCAAGTTCATTAACACTGCAAATTGTTTTCTTTCCGTTTTCGGTCCTAACCATTATCCTGCCGTCATTTGTCCATACGTTCTGTAGCCCAAATTTCGAAATCGCGCTCTTCAAAATTTTTAGTCTTTCAGAGGTCAGATTCTCGCGTACTGTCAGACCCGACTTCGCCAGATTCTTCTTTTCTCTGAAGATTTCAGGCCCTTAGCTGTTCCTTTTTTATATAAACAATTTTTGAGACAATCTGAGGAGCCGTCTTACGTTGTTTGTAGATGATGCTGTCGCTTATCGACTAATAAAGTCATCAAAAGATCAAAACAAATTGCAAAACGATTTAGAAAAGATATTTGTATGGTGCGAAAATCGGCAGTTGACCCTAAATAACGAAAAGTGTGAGGTCATCCACATGACCTGCTAAAAGGAATTCGTTAAACTTTAGTTACACCATAAGTCAGTCAAATATAAAGGCCGTAAATTCAACTAAATACCAAGAATTACAATTACGAACAACTTGAATTGGAAGGTTCAAACGGTTCAAATGGCTCTGAGCACTATGGGACTTAACATCTGAGGTCATCAGTCTCCTAGAACTTAGAACTATTTAAACCTAACTAACCTAAGGACTTCACACACATCCACGCCCGAGGCAGGATTCGAACCGCGTGACCGTAGCGGTTGCGCGGTACCAGACTGAAGCGCATAAAACCGCTCGGCCACTCCGGCTGGCGAATTGGAAGAAACACATAGAAAATGTTGTGGGAAAGGGTAACCAAAGACTGAGTTTTATTGGCACGACACTTAGAAAATGTAAGAGATCTACTAAGGAGACTACCTTCACTAAGCTTGTCCGTCCTCTTTTAGAATTCTGCTGCGCGGTTTGGGATCCTTACCAGGTAGGACTGACGGAGTACATCGAAAAAGTTCAAAGGAGGGCAGCACGTTTTGTATTATCGCGAAATATGGGAGAGACTGTCACTGAAATGATACAGGATTTGAGGTGGACGTCATTAAAGGAAAGGTGTTTTTCGTTGCGACGGAATCTTCTCACGAAATTCCAATCACCAACGTTCTTCTCCGAATGCGGAAATATTTTGTTGACGCCGAGCTACATAGGGAGAAACGATGACAATGATAAAATAAGGGAAATTAGAACTCGTACGGAAAGATATAGGTGTTAGTTCTTTTCAGGAACTATCGAGATTGGAATAATAGAGAATTGTGAAGGTGGTTCGATTAAACTTTTGCCAGGCACTCAAATGTGATTTGCAGAGTATCTATCGAGATTGGAATAATAGAGAATTGTGAAGGTGGTTCGATGAACCCTGTGCCAGGCACTTAAATGTGATTTGCAGAGTATCTATGTAGATGTAGATGCAGAATACTAATACAAGTTCTTTAGAGAACGATGAGAAAACTGGAACAGATTACTTTGGATTCTAGAGAAATGTAGGAATACACTAGGCAGTGATGTCGCTACGACTTGCGTTAGAAGATAGGTTATGGAAAGACAAATCTACTTTTATAGCAGTTGTAGACTTAGAGAAATACTTTGACAGCGTTGAGTGGGATACTCTCTTGGTTACTAGAGTCGAGGGCACGAAAGGGAAGCAATGGAGTGAGACATGTTATTCAATCTGCACGTTACGCAAACAGTAAAGGGAACCAATGAAAAATTTGGTGTAGGAATTGCAGATCAGAGAGGAAAAATAAGAATTTTAGGTTTACAGATGATATTGCAATTCTGTCAGAGACAGCAAAGGATTTGGAAGAGCAGCTGAACGGAATCAACTGTTTCTTGAAAGAAGGATATAAGATGAACATAAAAAATAAAATGAGTTATTTGAATGTAGTCAAATTAGGTGACTTTCAGGGAATTAGATTAGGAAATGAGGCACTTAAAGTGGTACATGAGTTTTGTTTTTAGGGCAACCGAAGTAGAGATGATATGAAATCTAGACTGGCAAGAAAAGCGTTTCTGTAGAAGAGAAATTTGTTAACATCGCATGTAGACTGAAGTGTTGGGAAGTCTTTTCTCAAAAGTATTTGTGTGAAGTGTAGCGTGACAGTTTAGAGGGGAAAAGAATAGTAGTTTTTGAAATGTGATGCTATAGAAGATTGCTAAAGATTAGACAGAAGCAAGACATCATGCATTCATATAATTGATTCGCCTAGATAGGCAATGGATCCACTTTCTGCAGTGCGGATGCACACGTACGTCCGACCTCCTGCGGGAATCTCAGAGAAGCGTGAATGGAGGAAACGGACAGGGACAGCGGGTAAGTGGCGCTCGCTGGGAATGTGGGGGTCGGCTGTAAGGCGTGTGGAGATAGTCCGTGCAGTTGCGATAACGTTGTGCCCTGGATGACGCAGTAATTAACGCACGTGCCTAGTCAACAGGAAACCCTGGGCTCAAATCCCAGTCCGGCACACATTTTCACTCTTCGCCGATGATTCCGCGCAATATTTCGATGCAGCTGACATCAGTAATCCCTTCCCTTTCTTCCCTTTCCACCTTCAATTTACACATAATGTGTAACATTGCGGATTCTGCATGATGTCTATTCTCTAGGACAAGTCCGAAAGAACAGACACCACGCATTTATATAAACATTCTGAAACGTCAAGGGACCTCCAACTTAGTATTGGAGGGAAGTGTGGGAGGCAAGGGGGAGAGGGTAAAAATCGTTAATAAGCGGATTCAGGGATGTTGACTGAGCTGACAAAGATCATGCGGCACCTCCTAATACCGTGTCAGCAGTAACTCGATGTGGCATGGACTCTAGTCATTGTTAAGTCCCCTGCAGAAATACGAGCCAAGCTGCCTCTACAGGGTATTACAAAAAGGTATGGTCAAACTTTCAGGAAACATTCCTCTCACACAAAGAAAGAATATACACTCCTGGAAATTGAAATAAGAACACCGTGAATTCATTGTCCCAGGAAGGGGAAACTTTATTGACACATTGCTGGGGTCAGATACATCACATGATCACACTGACAGAACCACAGGCACACAGACACAGGCAACAGAGCAAGCACAATGTCGGCACTAGTACAGTGTATATCCACCTTTCGCAGCAAAGCAGGCTGCTATTCTCCCATGGAGACGATCGTAGAGATGCTGGATGTAGTCCTGTGGAACGGCTTGCCATGCCATTTCCACCTGGCGCCTCAGTTGGACCAGCGTTCGTGCTGGACGTGCAGACCGCGTGAGACGACGCTTCATCCAGTCCCAAACATGCTCAATGGGGGACAGATCCGGAGATCTAGCTGACCAGGGTAGTTGACTTACACCTTCTAGAGCACGTTGGGTGGCACGGGATACATGCGGACGTGCATTGTCCTGTTGGAACAGCAAGTTCCCTTGCCGGTCTAGGAATGGTAGAACGATGGGTTCGATGACGGTTTGGATGTACCGTGCACTATTCAGTGTCCCCTCGACGATCAGCAGAGGTGTACGGCCAGTGTAGGAGATCGCTCCCCACACCATGATGCCGGGTGTTGGCTCTGTGTGCCTCGGTCGTATGCAGTCCTGATTGTGGCGCTCACCTGCACGGCGCCAAACACGCATACGACCATCATTGGCACCAAGGCAGAAGCGACTCTCATCGCTGAAGACGACACGTCTCCATTCGTCCCTCCATTCACGCCTGTCGCGACACCACTGGAGGCGGGCTGCACGATGTTGGGGCGCGAGCGGAAGACGGCCTAACGGTGTGCGGGACCGTAGGCCAGCTTCATGGAGACGGTTGCGAATGGTCCTCGCCGATACCCCAGGAGCAACAGTGTCCCTAATTTGCTGGGAAGTGGCGGTGCGGTCCCCTACGGCACTGCGTAGGATCCTACGGTCTTGGCGTGCATCCGTGCGTCGCTGCGGTCCGGTCCCAGGTCGACGGGCACGTGCACCTTCCGCCGACCACTGGCGACAACATCGATGTACTGTGGAGACCTCACGCCCCACGTGTTGAGCAATTCAGCGGTACGTCCACCCGGCCTCCCGTATGCCCACTATACGCCCTCGCTCAAAGTCCGTCAGCTGCACATACGGTTCACGTCCACGCTGTCGCGGCATGCTACCAGTGTTAAAGACTGAGATGGAGCTCCGTATGCCACGGCAAAGTGGCTGACACTGACGGCGGCGGTGCACAAATGCTGCGCAGCTAGCGCCATTCGACGGCCAACACCGCGGTTCCTGGTGTGTCCGCTGTGCCGTGCGTGTGATCATTGCTTGTACAGCCCTCTCGCAGTGTCCGGAGCAAGTATGGTGGGTCTGACACAACGTTGTCAATGTGTTCTTTTTTCCATTTCCAGGAGTGTATGTTATGTGGACATGTGTCCGGAAACGGTTACTTTCCATGTTAGAGCTCATTTCATCACTTCTCTTCAAATAACATTAATCATGGAATGGAAACACACAGCAACAGAACTTACCAGCGTGACTTCAAACACTTTATTACAGGAAACGTTGAAAATGTCCTCCGTTAGCGAGGATACATGCATCTACCCTCCATCGCATGGAATCCCTAATGCGCTGATGCAGCCCTGGAGAATGGCGAATTGTATCACAGCTGCCGACAATACGATCACGAAGAGTCTCTACATTTGGTACCGGGGTTGCGTAGACAAGAACTTTCAAATGCCCCCATAAATGAAATTCAAGAGGGTTGAGGTCAGGAGAGCGTGGAGGCCATGGAATTGGTCCGCCTCTACCAATCCATCGGTCACCGAATCTGTTGTTGAGAAGCGTACGAACACTTCGACTGAAATGTGTAGGAGCTCCATCTTGCATGAACCACATGTTGCGTCGTACTTGTAAAGGCACATGTTCTAGCAGCACAGGTAGAGTATCCCGTATGAAATCATGATAACGTGCTCCAGTGAGCGTAGGTGGAAGAACATGGGGCCCAATGAAGACATCACCAACAATGCCTGCCCAAACGTTCACAGAAAATCTGTGTTGATGACGTGATTGCACAATTGCGTGCAAATTCTCGTCAGCCCACACACGTTGATTGTGAAAATTTACAATTAGATCACTTTGGAATGAAGCATCCGTAAACTAAAATGAGCTCTAACGTGGAAATTAAGCGTTTACGGACACATGCCCACATAACATCTTTTCTTTATTTGTGTGCGAGGAATGTTTCCTGAAAGTTTGGCCGTACCTTTTTGTAACACCCTGTATAGCCGTCTATAATTGCGGAAGTGTTACCGGTGCAGAATTTCGTGCGCGAACTGATCTCTCCATTATATCCCATTAAAATTCGATGGGATTTATGTGGAGCGATCTGGGTGGCAAAAGCGTTCTCTCGAATTGTCCAGAATAAGCTTCAAACCAATTGAAAACAATTGTGGCCCGGATGACATGGCACATTGTCATCCATAAAAATCCCATCGTTCTTTGGGAACATGAAGTCCATTAATAGCTGCAATTGGTCTCCAAGTAGTCGAACATATTCATTTTCAGTCACTGCTCGCTCCATTTGGAACAGATGGCGCCGTCCAATCCATTCGATGTAAACACAGCCCACATCATTATGGAGCCATCACCAGCTTGCACAGTGTCTTGATGCAATTTAGGTCCGTGGCTATGTGGAGTTTGCGCCACACACGAACCCTACCATCAGCTCTTACAAGCTGAAATCGAGACTCATCTTACCCGAGCAAGGTTTTCCAGCCGTCTAAGGTCCTACCGATATGGTCACGAACCCAGGAGAGGCGCTGCAAGAGATTTGTGGTTAGCAAAGGCACACAGGTCAGTCCTCTGCTGCTATAGCCCATTAACACTAAACTTCGCCGCGCTGTCCCAACGGTTACGTTCGTCGTACGTCCCGCATTGATTTCTACGGTTATATCACGGAAACGCCGCTGCTCTCGGTCGCTAAGTGAAGTCCATCGTCCACTGCGCCCTAAAATTTGTTATTCTCGGCACACTCTTGACACTGTGGATGTCGGAGTATTGGATTCCTAAACTATTTCCGAAATGTAATGTCCCCTGGGTCTAGCTCCAACTAGCACTCCACGTTGAAAGTCTATTAAGCGGGGACATTGAAGAAAAACACACACTATTGAAACAATGCACAGAAATCCACAGTTTTGGACATATGGCAATGAAATTTTGTACCACACTTTACATGAAAGTAACACATTTACATATTAAATCCTTTGATTATATATATTCAACTTTTTTTGAATGAAATTTGAAGTTTTATTTTCAAAAAATAATGTCTGTTCCTTTTTCTCTTAAAGTATTCAAGAGATTTCTACAAAAAATTTCTCTGGTTCATCTCTTTATATGTTGTAAGCTTCTCGCATGAGGTTTTTGGAATACGTCGAATAGGAAAATTATCATAATTTTTTAATTGTAATTCCACAAGTACAATTTTAAACTCATGTAAAATTCCAAGCACTTTGCCCCATATCTCAGCTTGCATTCAGAATTTCAAAATTTGCTCTTGAGACAACATTTATTAGGTTTACAGAAATATGTGTACAAACTTTCATAATTCTAGCATTCATAGAATCTGAGAAAAAGGTACATAAACTTTAAAAAAACAAACTTTTCAGGAAACGCAATTTAAAGTTCAACCTAACTTTTTCCTTACGTCACTTCTTCAGCAGACATCATATTTGTACTCTGGGTCGTCTTTCTCTTCAAGGCTTCTCTTTCAGTTTCTTGTTGTCTGTCTTCTTTCCTTTACCAGGTCTTCAACTGACTTTTCAGCTGCACAGAAGCGCTATGAATCTATTTTTCTCATGATTTCTTGAGTAAAATGTCCTGCCTTGAAGCCCATTCTTTCTAATACCTTCATCCTCCCGACGTTCCCATCATTAAATACAATAACTGCATCATAAGTTGCAATTCTGACAACTGTAGCAGATGCAGATGTGTTTTTAGTGCATCGTTTCCACATGAGTGAATTTAGAGACATCTGGATTTTGGGTTTTGCCATGAACACACTTTGTGAGAAGTGCAGGGTCGGCCAGAAACCTGTAAGTGGGCTTGACAAGATCCACGATACAATTTGAAAGCCTCTCCTTGTGAATGTAGGTGTTGTTATCCGTATGAGCATGACGCGGCAGGGAGGCCGCGTCACACTTTGATAAATTTTCAGGCTCTTCGGACGCGATTTCATATTTGAAACTTTGAGAACTTATTGTCCATTAGTTGTACTAACAAATAAGAAATAAATCGAAAGTTGACATTTTTGGTCAATTTCGTCAACGTCGACCCTTTAATTCCCGTCGTGTGGCCATGACAACGTCGGAAAGCTTTCCACACGTATCATCTGAGTGTACTGGGTGATCAAAAAGTCAGTATAAATTTGAAAACTGAATAAATCACGAAATAATGTAGATAGAGAGGTACAAAGTGACACACATGCTTGGAATGACATGGGATTTTATTAGAATCAAAAAAATACAAAAGTTCAAAAAATGTCCGACAGATGGCGATTCGTCTGATCAGAATAGCAATAATTAGCATAACAAGGTAAGACAAAGCAAAGATGATGTTCTTTACAGGAAATGCTCAATATGTCCACCATCATTCCTCAACAATAGCTGTAGTCGAGGAATAATGTTGTGAACAGCACTGTAAAGCATGTCTGGAATTATGGTGAGGCATTGGCATCGGATGTTGTCTTTCAGCATCCCTAGAGATGTCGGTCGATCACGATACACATGCGACTTCAAGTAACTCCAAAGCCAATAATCGCACGGACTGAGGTCTGGGGACCTGGGAGGCCAAGCATGACAGAAGTGGCGGCTGAGCACACGATCATCACCAAACAAAGCGCGCAAGAGATCTTTCACGCATCTAGCAATATGGGGTGGAGCGCCATCCTGCATAAACATCGTACGTTCCAGCAGGTGTTTATCAGCCAGGCTGGGAATGATGCGATTCAGTAACATCGGCGCACCTCTCACCGGTCACGGTAGCAGTTACAAAACCAGAATCACGCAATTCCTCGAAGAAAAAAAGGCCCGATAACGGTAGATGTGGTAAATCTAACACATACCGTGACTTTCTCGTCGTGAAATGGAGTTTCCACGACAGTTCTACGATTTTGGGTAGCCGCAATTCTGCAGTTGTGAGCGTTGACAGACCTTCGGAGCGTGAAATGAGCTTCGTCGGTCCACAACACGTCACTCAACCAATCGCCATTTTCCGCCATCTTTTGAAACGCCCACACCGCAAATGCCCTTACTAAATCGCCAGGTAACAGTTCATGATGGCGATGGATTTTGTACGGATAGCACCGGAGGGTCCGCCTCAGTGCCAACCAATCAGTAGTGTATGGAATGCCGGTACGACGTGCGGCTGCACGAGCGCTTACTTCCCTGTGCATAGGCGAACCCGCTACAGTCTCCATTTCTTCCTGAACTGTCTCAGCAGCATTACGTCTTGTGCTCGGTTGGCCACTACGGGGTCTATCGTCTAAACAACCCGTGGCTTCAAACTTCGAAATCATTCTCGCCACAGCTGCATTTGTCGACGAACCTTTACCCGTTCGAACCCCTTCCTATGGCGATTGGATAGTAACGCTGAACTATCACATTCCCCATTCTGATAACACAGCTTCACTAAAAGCGCCTTTTCAGGTAACGTTAACATCCTGCGACTGCTGGCGCATCTGATTCTCCTCTCATTGCAGCTCCTTCTATACACGATTGTCATGCGCAGTCACTGACGTATTGCTGTCCAGCCCTATCTGTCGGACATTTTGTGAAATTTATTTATTTAGTTTTTTCGTTCTAATAAAACCCCATGTCATTCCAAGCATGTGTGTCAATTTTTACCTCTCTACCTACATTATTCCGTGGTTTATTAAGTTTTCAAACTTATACTGACTTTTTGATCACCCGGTAAATAACAGCTCCTGCAATGCATTCCACTTTTATACCTTGTGTAAGCGATACTACCGCCATTTGTGTACAGTATGTGCATATCGCTATTCCACGACTTTTGTCACCTCGGTGTAGGTTGCAGCAGTATTGGGGGACGGGACTTGCACAGGATAGAGTAGCATGAAGAGCTGCATTAAACCAGTCTTCGGACTGAAGACCACTACAACAAACATATTGAAGGAGGAGACTTTTATAACATTCGTACGGGTCTGGAATCGTTCTGAACAATTCTTGTTGCCATCTGCAGTTTTCACGTGCGTTAGTGCACAACAGCGCGACGCTTTGACATATGATGACGTGCCAATGAATTCCATGAGGACATCATACCATTCTGCATTTGAGGGCACACATAACCACGGCGCGGGTGTGCTGTTAGCGGCTAGGAGGAGAGGCCGAGGTACGCTGTAGGACGGTACGGCACGCAACGGCCGCCTCATATCAATTTGACTGCCAATTGCGTTACCAGCGGCTGCGGCGCGTAATTAGATTGGCGACGAGCGGCTGTGTCGGCCTTCTGGACACGGCACGCGGCTTACGGCCGCTCCCAGGTCGGCTCACTCCACGTCGTGTCGTGCCGTGCAGCACGGCCACGATGCGCCCCGCACGTGTACTCTGTACCACGTGTAACCTCACCCTCAGAAATGTTTCGTGCCAACCGTTAAGCGAGCTCTAAAGGCTCTGAATTATAAAAGCTGTGACAGTAATAGAGCCTCTATTCAGATTAACGTCCAACTTGAAGATCATCATCCTGTACTATAGTTCAATTCTTTTATCTTAGCGGCTCGCGCGTGCCCGCCCAGACGCGGGAGATTGCTGCGTTGCCAGTTGCACGCGCCAAGAGAAGCAGCGCCATAGTATAGTATAGTATAGTACGCAAACTTACGTTTAGGGGGGAGCATTCAGTTTATGAACTAAAGCCACCAGGGCCGCATTAACCCTTTCGCTGCTACAGAGACGTGCTCCCCGCATTCCGCGCTGTGTCACATGGTGTTCCGAGTGCTTTGACACACTTATCATTCAATTTCACAAAAACCATTTGGCCCAAAACTTTGATTTTTACACATCTTCTTGACTGATATCTTCCCCCCATAAATGATTTAATTTTGTTTCGATGTTCCACGCAGTTATTGTGCAGCATTAAATGTAGTAAATCACTGCACGAAATTTTGAAGACTTTGCAGAGGTAAAAGTCCACAGCGTATACTTTCCGTATGGTCGATTTTAGTTGCAACTAGAAATTTCAAAAATTTACATTCAAACGAATAAAATTCATGAAGTCAGACACTTCGATATTGCTTTTAAATTAAGAAAATATTAAGCACCTACCAGGGTTTGAACTCAGAACCTTTTGCTCAGCAGCCAAACACTTTAACCATTACGCTTTTGCTTAACTCAGTTTCTTTGTTACAGAGAGCTGCTATCCGTCTAACCGAACACGCTGAGCTAAACACAGATCACCGTTCATTATAATTCCAGGATGAGTTTAAAGTATCACGCAAAATACCAACAAACACTGTTGGTATGACTATGAATTACTCACGTTTCGTCGAAGTACAATAGGAAATAAACAAATACCGCTGTTCTTTATTCCGAAAAAGCGGTTAGTGAGAATGAATTTCCTTGCTATCGCCTGAATTAGGAGACTTATTGCTTGTTTGGTTTAATTAATTTATAGAACATGAAGCAATTGGTATAAAGAATGTTTTTTCCAAACTTTCTTTTATAGAAAGTCTGCTATCAAGACATTGCTTTTGTTCAATTACTTAATTTATGACTGAACGTTTCTAAAACTGAAGACACTCGTCCGTGTTCTTCACTGCAGTCGAGCTCTGGCAACGTCGTTCTCTGTTCATTGGCTGACTGTGTTTTGTGACGTCAGATGCCCGGAACGAACCTAAACTCGGCCGCCGTCGTAAATGACGGAGTGGACCCGCCTGTTGCCGGCCGCGGTGGTCTCGCGGTTCTAGGCGCGCAGTCCGGAACCGTGCTACTGCTACGGTCGCAGGTTCGAATCCTGCCTCGGGCATGGATGTGTGTGATGTCCTTAGGTTAGTTAGGTTTAAGTAGTTCTAAGTTCTAGGGAACTAATGACCACAGCAGTTGAGTCCCATAGTGCTCAGAGCCATTTGAACCATTTGACACGCCTGTCCCAGCTACTCCCTTCCCATTCTCCACAACCCCCCCCCCCCCCTCCCTCCCTTCTTCGAGCCTTCCGGGAGAGGCTGCTGCACACAGGGAGTAACAGAACGAGGTTTTAAAAATTTGGGAGATTACTGAGGACGAAATTTTGAACGTTTTGACATGAAGAATCCATACCTGGAAATGTGAAATAAAGTCCTACAACATTAACCACTTTAGTGTGTGCCTTTCAGAGGCACAGGTGGAGAAAAAAAAGAAGCCATTATCCTCGCTATTGACATTCCTTTGTAGAAAGCATCGCAAATACGACACGCTCAAACTTGAAAACATATGATTATACTGTGGAGTTCTTAATTTATGATATTTACTAAAATGCCTGATGAAATGATGAGAAACATTTTACATCTATTGTCTTTCTAGTTGAGAGAATTTTTTTGCCTTTGGAGACGCCAGTAAAGAATAATTGTATGATGTACTTTCATAGAAAAGAGAGCACAAATAGTCATTTCCCTTTACAGGAATTGCAAAAATAATTTTTTAACAGTAAGTCAAGGTGATGCATAACTCTAGTGTTAAGATGTGACATAGGTATTAAACATGGCCATCTTTACTGTAATATTCTTTCTGCTTTAGCTTTGTCATGTTTAGATATACGTTATTGCATTTGCTGCTGCTGTGTGCCAGGGATAGTGCTACAGAATTTCGCTTTGTATTACTCTGTTAAGCCAGTTTTACTACTGATTTATTTTTCTTGTTTGCTGCATATTGCCTTATATTAGTTGTAATATTGCAATTGATTTGCTAATTTATATTTTTTGCTGCTTGCTATGCCAATTTGCATTTTTTGTCATTGCTGTTTGTGTTAATTGTTTTGTGCTGCTGCATTGCCTCATCCCTTAGTTTATGCATCTGAGCTCAGTAGATTTAAGTTAACTTAAGGTGGGGTAGGCTATATAAGAGAACGAGTTGTGATGAATTGGAAGAAATGCATTGAGAAGCTATAAGAACATGGTTTGGCCAAAAAAGTATTTTGAAAGAGGATATGAACAAAACAGTAGGGTTTAGAGACAACAGGTTTAGACAGGATTTTCTTGGAAATCAATGATGAGGTAAGATAATGGAAAATAAATAATGAGGTAAGAAATATGTGAACATATAAATACAGAAAGCTTGCTTGGATAGGATATTTTTGGTGGAAACAAATGTTGAAATGAGAGAAAAGATCTAGGGAATGAAGTTTTGGGTTGGACTGCAGTACCAAATGTTACACTGAAAACAAACCCTGTCCTTTCCTCCTGTGTTATTCTGCTATGTGTTTGTGTACCCTGGTTCATTTGTGTTTTTCCTGTATTTATGTGTTTCGCTGATGAGAGTTATGTTGTAGAATTTTTCTAATACTATGTTATTTACTTTGTAAAGATGTTTAGACATTATTTATCTGTTCTGTTTTGTTGCTCATGTGTGAAGTTGATGTTTCAAAAGTTATTCTGATCTTTTATATATGTACTTATGTCATAATTCCTGTAAAACTGATGTATATGTTTATTTCTATTCTTTTGTAAAGCCTGTATTACTAAAAATGTTATCTGTATTATTATGTTTTAATGATGTTTTCTGTATCTTTGTAATTGTATTTTCATGTTCTAAATTTATAATTGTGTAGATACCAGTTTTTCAAATTAAGTTACATTTCAGTGCACACGTTTCTGTTGGTCATAGTATATGCACAATATGTGACAAATTGGGATTGTAAGTGTTTGCACGTGTGTTAATAATTCAGCAAGGGACTGATTAACAGCACTGCTGGTTCTACGGACAATTCCAAAAACTTTGTGAGTGCACTAGTGGTGGTTTATGGACTTGCTATATTCTCCGCAAGACTCTTCGATGATGATTGTGCACCTACACAGTCGCAACAGATGGCTGCTGGCTGTCTCTACAAGGACTACAGTCGGTCTGCATCTTTGATGCCCCACCAATAACATTATTTCTACAAGGACTGCACTGGGTCTGCACCTCTGGTGGCCCACTAATACCGTAATCTCTATCAGGACTACAGTGGGTCTACTCTGTGACGACCTACCGACCAATATTCTTCAAAACGTCGACTGACTCTGCTGTGGGTTTGCACTGCTGTGGACCATTACCTGTCAGCATGTCAAGAGTCAGCACTGTCTTTCCATTGGAAGGACAACACTACTTCTTCAAGACTGCATGGAAATCCACTACTTCCGTGTGCATTCTCTTTTACTGCTCAGACTTTGAGAAAAAAAAGCTGCAGTTTTACTATGGTGGATGATCAGGACTGTCTTTATGGACTGTTAGAAAATTTGAGATTTTGACCAACATTGTATCAATAAGAGTGTGCATTTGATTTCTTTGTCATTGTAATTGTGAAAATTTTTTAACAAATATGTATTAGCCAGTACCCAAAACAATTTGTAAAATTTTTTGTGGGGAACATGGGGGCAATGTAAGTAGGCTGTTTAGGTTTTCATATTGGTAACGCCACATAGCGCTCTGTATGAAAATCACTGGCTGTGCTGTGTGCAGTCTAAGGCTGGTCGGCATTGTTGTAATACTCGCCATTGTAGTGTTGGGCGGATGGATGTTAACGGCGCGTAGCGTTGCGCAGTTGGAGGTGAGCCGCCAGCAGTGGTGGATGTGGGGAGAGAGATGGCGAAGTTTAGAAATTTGTAATACTGGATGTCATGAACTGCTATATATATTATGACTTTTGAACACTATTAAGGTAAATACATTGTTTGTTCTCCATAAAAATCTTTCATTTGCTAACTATGCCTATCAGTAGTTAGTGCCTTCAGTAGTTTGAATCTTTTATTTAGCTGGCAGTAATGGCGCTCTCTGTATTGCAGTAGTTCGAATAACGAAGATTTTTGGTGAGGTAAGTGATTTGTGCAAGGTATAGGTTAATGTTAGTCAGGGCCATTCTTTTGTAGGGATTTTTGAAAGTCAGACTGCGTTGCGCTAAAAATATTGTGTGTCAGTTTATGCACAGTCATGTATAATTTTTTCTAAGAGGACGTTTCATAACTGGAATTCGGTAGTAGGAAAAGGAAGAGAAGGAAACGTAGAAGGTGAATATGGAATAGGGGTAAGGAATGAAAGAGGTAGCCGCCTGGTAGAATTTTGCACAGAGTATAACTTAATCGTAGGTAACACTTGGTCCAAGAAACATGAAAGAAGGTTGTATACATGGAAGAGGCCTGGAGATACTAGAAAGTTTCAGATAGATATAATGGTAAGACAGAGATTTAGGAACTAGGTTTTAAATTGTAAGACATTTACCACAACCTATTGGTCATGAACTGCAGATTAAAACGAAAGAAACTGGAAAAAGGTGGGAATTTAAGGAGAAGAGACCTGGATAAACTGACAGAACCAGAGGTTGTAGAGAGTTTGAATGAGAGCATTAGGGAACGACTGACAAGAATGGGGGCAAGAAATACAGTAGAAGAAGAATGGGTAGATTTAGGAGATGAAATAGTGAAGGCAGCACAAGATAAAGTAGGTTAAAAGATGAGGACTAGTAGAAATCCTTGGGTAACAGAAGAAATATTGAATTTAATTGATGATAGGAGAATATATAAAAATGCAGTAAATGAAGCAGACAAAGAGGAATACAAACGTCTCAAAAATGTGATCGACAGGAAGTCCAAAATGCCTAAGCAGGGATGGCTAGAGGACAAATGTAACTCGGGTGATGCTGAGGGAATTAGATTAGGAAATGAGACATTTAAAGTAGTAAATGAGTTTTGCTATTTGGGGAGCAAAATAGCTAATGATGGTCGAAGTACAGAGGATATAAAATGTAGACTGGCTATGGCAAGGAAAGCGTTTCGGAAGAAGAGAAATTTGTCAACATCGAGTATAGATTTAAGTGTCAGAAAGTCATTTCTGAAAGACGTAGGTTGCAGTAGGTACTGGGAGATGAAGAAGCTTGCACAAGATATAGTAGCATGGAGAGCTGCATCAAACTAGTGTCTGGACTGAAGACCACAACAAAACATATTGGGAAGCAGTAATCAGTATCCCTAGTGCCGAGCTACAGTCGGGAACCGCGAGACCGCTACGGTCGCAGTTTCGAATCCTGCCTCGGGCATGGATGTGTGTGATATCCTTAGGTTAGTTAGTTTTAAGTAGTTCTAAGTTCTAGGGGACTGATGACCTCTGAAGTTGAGTCCCATAGTGCTCAGAGCCATTATCCCTAGTGCCCTAAACAGGCCTCTGCAGGATGTTCATGAGTTCACACCACATATAACTCTTATTGCACGTTTGTGTGCCCGAAAAACTTTAGCTTGGGTTGATGAATTACTCCAAAAAATAATCCCATAAGACATTATGGAGTGGAAGTAAGCACAGTGTGCCAGCTTTTTCATTTTTTGCTGCTGAATATGCTAATCCTGCGTGGTACAAATCCTCTCACGCAAAATAAATCGATATGCATGAAACGTCCAGACTAATCAAAAGCAGTCTGAAACCAACACCTACACACAAGTTTCATTGATTTTGATGCATAGTCCCACTGCATATTAAGAGTCTAATTGGCCGCTGATGTAGAGAGGCAGAAGGTATGTAACATATCAGCCCACCCCCTTCATGAACGTCAGCCACCATCAGCTCTTTTGAAGCCCAGGAAGAGTTTCTTATAGCCTTGTGCTCTTCTTCAGTCAGACCCAAGAGAATCCCAGAATGAACTGTGGAAACAGATATACACTGATCATCCGGTACTCAACAAAGTTGAAGGAAAATTGCCAACTGGTCAAGAAGATGTATGGTGTACGTGGAAGTCCCTAACAGACTGTGCATAGAAGTTGCAAGATCCAAGGACAACCTCAAGAAATGGTGCACCGCGCAAGATACAGACTCACTGAAGGAATGTAGAGACACCAGACCTCTACTCACATCATGAAGTTCTGGCTTTGTCCGGGTTCGTGCACAGGGTTGAAACTGGGAATGGCTAAAAACAATGCCATCAATGCAGCCAAATGCTGGTCATAGCTTGTATAAATATTGCAAGTAGCGTAAATATCTGACTGTCCATTTATGTTCTTTATAGTACTTAATATTCTTATGTTTAATTTCTTTATTTATAAATCATCAACTGATTAAAGTGTCCATGTATATTTCATGTTCTTTCTATGCAATACCTGTTGTATCTGATACTTCTGACGCGAATGGTATGAATGACTGTTAGAAAGCATGTAATACGACGTTGACATTTCAAGGAGCCACTACTGAAGGTGCCCTGGATTTCCCATTCACGGACTGCAGTGACTTATTCTCGTTACCGCCAGAGCTACTTTGATGAGCACGACTTCTGCTGGAAGAGCCGATTACATTCAGCTTATACGAGGGAAGGAGGCAAGCAGTTACCGCTTAGGCTTTCGTTAAATCTCTTGTTAAACTACTGTGCAGGCAAAATTGTGAACTGTTGTGCTAACAGAGGGTAATGAGTTGCAGTCGCCGGCCTCTTTCGAGACGGGGCAGCTAAAGGCTTTGAGGGCTCTCGGCTGCTATTTGTGCAGCGCTGCTGCATCGCTTGTAAAAGCTCCGCGCTCTACAATCGACGATGAACTGCACCAAGTGCCGAGCAGTCGAGTGTGGTTGAGAAGCCACGTGAAGCCGAACGGTTCACGTCCACACTCAGTATGTGGAGAGTGCTTGTCGAACAAAAGACCTTGACGTTGCTCACTTGAGAGGCTCGGCCGAAAAGATTCCAGACCGTATCACAAAATTCCGCTGAAATGCGAAATCGGCATGTAAACTTTCTTCCGACGTTACCATTTATTTCGCAGTTTTGTTCTTGAAGACATTATCGTGCTGCGCTCACTCGTTTCGAGTGTTCTTTGTCGTTTTGTCGCAAGCACACTGTGGGCGTTACCCTGGGTGTCAGACGGCGGAAAACAGTACCTTACTGCCTACTTTTCTTTACGATCTCATATGACAATTTCTTTCGTAATTATCAAATTTACTTTTTCTTATAGTTTGTCTTTCTTCCTTCGACCCTATTGCCTTACTTGACTGAATAGTCGTAAGAATTTCCTCCCTACCTTCCCATGCTCCTTTCCATTAATTCGTTTGATCCGGTTTGCTTTCTTCATCCCCCTTGTTTATTGCCTTTTTGTGTATATTTTTACCTGTAGAACGGCACCATCTGAGCCAAGATTACCCGGTCACGAGAGAAATCGCTACATATGTAAAGCACAGAATGCTGAATTAAGGAAAGAAATACTTAGAAGAGCAGATCTAAGACAGTAGGTATACAATGTATAGGGTTCTCTGTCATTTAAAGAACTCAGTTCCCTTCCGTAATAAAACGAAAGATTAAAAGTTTACCAGAAATCCATTTCCACAATTTATTAAACTAAGAGGATTTAGTTATGTACAAAATGGCAAGAGTGTACGAAATATCTATCTCATGAAGGATAAGATCATGCTGTCTACGATGGGATAGACATCACATCTCCGAAGGATACATCTTTACTCAACTGCTGTACCGCAAACCTAAAGAACAAAAAGATTACTCCCAGAATGAATATTCACTCTGCAGCAGTGTGTCCACTGATCTGAAACTTCGTGCACATTACAGCTCTGTGCCTGAAAGGGACTCTAATCTGTGACCTTTACCTTCCTAGAGATTGAGCTTTCCTCCTTTCTAAATTTTATCTTTGCGTCTTGTATCCACAATAATGTAGTATTTTAAAAAAATGCTAATCGAGTTTAAGTGTTTCTTCTAGAACATTTTCTTTACTCTGCTTTGTTTGATCTGCTTCTAGATGTAACTCAAAGAAAGTATACCACGAAATTGCAACTATTAACACACAGTATCAGTATTACCCTAACTTAAGAATTTCAAGTGTACTACAAGAACTTAAACATGTTGTATTCTAAGACCGACTCACGACCCGCTCGCACAGCTTTTTTTCCGCGCCATTGACTCCTTCCTATGTACCAAACTTCACAGGAGATAAATAACACGCGTCGGCGCGAATGTGCTGACGTCATGAAGCGACCATTCTCTGGATACGTATAAACAGTTACGTTTGATGAGACTGGTATCTGATTCTTTGTAGCCCCTCATTTTGTCTCCAGCGTTGGAAAACGAAATGTTTAGGCCTTATACGGAGTTTTAATGCTCATAAAACAAATATGAGCTCACTGACTAGTGAGACTTTGAGTCATACGAAAACATAACATGAAAGCTTTCAACTAATGGTGACATGTGGCAGTAGAGCACGGAGAATTATCTCAGAGTTACAGAAGCCTCGATGGAAGGTATGAAATTGTAAGTATTACCTGCCGTGGTAATTCCGCACGATCGTATTGTCACAGCTAGCGAGCAACAAGATCACCGACTATTTTTCCAACTAACTGGCGATCTATTATCGGCCATTCTGGCGCCTGTGTTACACTATCTCAACATGGTACCTAAACGATAAGACCATGCTGTCTGGGGACTGACTATAGCAGCCATGAAAACGCAGACGGCAGGAGAAATCGGCTCCCAGTTAGAGACGGCTCTTGCTGTCATGGTTATTTCACAACTCGGATGTTAAAGAAAAAGGCCGACTACACAGAGACCTCTACACTGAATAGCCATTTGCACAATTTTTTGGGCAGTTTCTGCCGGGCCCTTCTTCTTATTGATGCCTCTCTGGTGTGTTTCAGCGGGAAGGATCGCTCAAACGGCATAAATGGCTGGTCCATTACAAAGGAAAAAGCTATCCTGGCAACAATGAACAACTTATGAATTAGTTGAATTACGACCAACAAAAAATTATGGACTACATCCCTATACAGGGACACACTTACTGTCAAATTGGTATCTCTCTTCCACCCTCGCGACACACATATTACCATTAATTAAATTATAGTCAAAATTAATTAATGTCATTGCTAGCCTAGGGCTTGCTAATCTTTAATTACCCTAATTGTGATGCGGCGATAATAGCCTGCCATGGTTGGTGAACGTGGCGTCGCAGCTTAGTTAGCAGGTGCTTGCTTCCGACTAGCAACACTCGGTCACTCAATCCCTCATGTTGTCGGCAGCAGAAATTGTGAGTCTATTTTGAGGCAACTCTATGCTTTAACAAAGAATTGTCTCAGGCCAGAAAAGAAAGTTAAGCTAAACCTGTGGCGTCAGTTGGTCAACTCTGTGTAGGCCAGTGTTCAAGTCTCTAGGTTTTCTAACTTAATAATTCCTTTGATGCAACCACTTAAATGTTTAACGTCATTAACCGATATTGGCCACCACTGGTCATCATACTGTGGGATGCTGGTTCAGCTGTTTGGCATACCACTAAGATGCTGTAAGCACAGTCTAGACTGATCCCTGGTGACCTACAGAGGAGAGCAGCTCCCCATAACGTTATGCAAATTTTAATGAAACGACAATGTCACCCAACAGAAGTATGTTACTGAATGATGAAAATGCAGTTACCACACTGCACATAGATATATTAATGAGAGGTCGGATCATCTATCCATAACAGTCACTGTCATAGTCTGGTTCGTTATCGGGAAGCATCAACGTTTGAATTACTTTTCCATATAAGTAAATAATAAATAGTAAAGGGATTATAATGATGAAATCTAAACCGTGACACAGATAGGTGAGCACAAAAAAAGCATAACCATGGGAATAAATAGCGGATATAGCCAGAATGGTTAGTGTTTTATGGAAAAAAAAATCGGTAAAACAACTATGGACACCAGCAGAATCTCCAACGTGCATGATGGAAGCAATTAGCTGGCTGCAAACGTTAAAACTGTGAAGTTAGCCTCTTATGAAAGTTAACTAGCATCGCGTCCTCCTTGCCTCGGTAATCGAATTGCTGTCTCATCGTCGTCACTCTCATGCACTGTGTATGCGGAAGGCAGCAGCAGCAATGGCTGCAGATACTGAGTCGAGCTCGCCATCTGCACTTAGTATTAAGGCGCAGACATCCTTCTGTAGGGATATCAAGGTTCGTCTTATCTTCTTCTCTTTCGTCTTCCAGCAGTAAGTGTTCGCTGTCTTAACTCTCTGTAACTTGGCTGTTACCAATGCAGGAATCTCTCCGGTCAACTGCAGCAGACCTTGCGACTCTGATGCAGTAATAATTTTGCAGATAAGTTAAACAAATTCCTATGCCTGCAAATTTTGTTGTTATTAACAAGTGATGCTGTAGGATGGAGAGAAAGGTAGAATATGCCATGACAGGATCCTGAAGCTGACGATTGAAAAATCTTACACACAGGCATACTCGAGGCAGTGTGCACTCTCCAGAAATAAATATTATGATCCAGTCAGAAAGCCCATTGCAAGAATTTTAAAAGAAACAAACATCTTCCATGACGTGACTGTTTAGAAAAATGGCGATTCTCACTCCCTACCATTTCTGAAAGCTGCTCCTGGCTTAATTATTCATCTTTTCTGAAATAATTGCCCCAACTGTCTTGAAAAATACTGTTTCTACAAAAGACAGCCATACTCGGGGCCTCCTGGAGTGGTGGAGGTGGACGAAGCGAATTCTGCTTTCGGCCAACTGCTCTCAAGGGCAGTTTTCAGCTGTGATCGAATTTACAACTTTGCCTCTTCCTTTAATAAAACTCCCTTGTTAAACGCCAAGGAACAGCTCTCGATGACAGCGGAAAACGATATGTCTTCATTGTAACAAAAGGAAGGCAAGAGAAGAGGTAAACTAGCTGGGCAATCACAGGTAGTACTGAATATTGTCTGCAGTTATTTGTAGCGTCAAGGGCGGGACTACATTGACCATGGGGTGTGCAGATGACAAAATCAAAAATTTTGCGTGCCAGTTTAGAGATAAAATGCCACGTAACAATAAACCCTGGAAAAGACATACAAATAACGTAAATTCTGTGGCACAAAACCATGGCCATGGCAGGACTCTTGATCTCTCTGCAGGCTGACTGCAATGTTTCTTTGCTGTAGCCCTGTTTTCTCCCCAGGAAAGAAGCCTGGTGCTCATTTGATAGCAGGCTGAGTGGACCTGGGACCGTTCTGTAGATATTGGAACTTCGAAAAATCCCTGCCTCTGTCTGGGATCGAACCTGAGATGTTGAGGGCCGGGGGTCCAGGGCTCTACCCACTAGATCATCACTACCACCTTTGCGTATACAGGACAACATAAATCCGTAAAACGAAAAATGTTCTTCATGCTCGGATTGACATTAGCATTAAATGGCCACCAAACGCGCTTCGCCACAATGCATAAAATGCACTTTCTGTAGGTGGAATGTTAACCTATTCATTAAAGGCAGGAATGCGATTTCTGAGGACAGAGCTTGTAAAGTCTACAGTTATGATTCAGTTACAAATTTTCTATTAACTGAAATATCTTTATCGAAAACTTTGTAATCTCTGAAATGTTTTCATGAAACACTTTTGAAAGAAACTAAAAACAAATGGTATACAAATGTGACTTGCAGTATCAAAAAGATAAGATTACTTGGTGACTGTGTGATGCTGCTACCAACCGGTATGAAACGGAGTTTTCGTTCGATTCTATTATGTTGACTCGTATGAGTAACGTTGACAAAATAAAATTTTCTTCTCTTTTCCCTTTTCTGGTCCTGCTTATGGCCATTGGTGGCCGTTTCCACTTAACGGTATAAAAATTTTGAGCCAAAGGAGATTTTCAGTGTGATAGCAGAAAAAGTCGAAGGCAAAATGTCTTTTTTTCGAAATTATAATATAAAAAAAAAATGGTTCAAATGGCTCTCAGCACTATGGGACTTAACATCTATGGTCATCAGTCCCCTAGAACTTAGCACTACTTAAACCTAACTAACCTAAGGACAACACACAACACCCAGACATCAAGAGGCAGAGGAAATCCCTGACCCCGCCGGGAATCGAACCCGAGAACTCGGGCGCGGGAAGCGAGAACGCTACCGCACGACCACGAGATGCGTGCAAAATTGTAATTCTGTCGTTCTTGTACACGGAGGTGACAAAATCATGGGATAGCGATATACAATGGCGGTAGTATCGCGTACGCAAGGTATAAAAGGGCAAGGCATTGGCGGCTTTGTAATTTGCCCTCAGGTTACTCGTGCGAAGAGGTTTCCGACGTTATTACGACCACACAACAACAATTAACAGATTTTGAACGTGGAATGGTTGTTGGAACTAAACGCATGGTACATTCCATTTCGAAAATGCTTAGGGTATTCAGTATTGCGAGATCCACAGTGTTAAGACTGTGTCGAGAACAGTAAATTTCAGGGATTTACTCTCACTACAGGCAATGCATTGGCCAATGGTCTTCACTTAACGACCGAGAACAGCGCGTTGCGTAGAGTTTTCAGTGCTAACAAAAAAGGAAGACTGAGTGAAATAACCGCAGAAATCAATGTGGGATGTATGAGAAACGTATGCATTAGCACAGTGCGACGAAATTTATCATTAAGGGGCAATGGTAGCAGACGGCCGACGCGAGTGCCTTTGCATTGCCTGTAGCATCTGCGGGGCTTCTGACCACATCCGTCGCACGCTACAAGACTGGAAAACAGTGACTTGTCAAATGTCCCGATTTAGGTTGGTAAGATGTGATGGTAGGATTCGACTGTGGCCCAGACCCCACGAGGCCATGGACCTAAGTAGTCAAAAGGGCACTGTGCAAGCTGTGGTGGCTCCATAATGGTGTTGGCTGTGTTTACATGGAACTGAACAGACCACTGACTGGAAATGGTCATGTTCGGCTACTTGGAAACCATTTGCAGCGATTCATAAAGTTCATATTCCCAAAAAAAGACGGAATTTTTATGGATGACGATGCGCCATGTCACTGCAACACAAGTGTTCGAGATTGGTTCCTACAGCTACATCTACATCTATACCCATACTCCGCAAGCCATCTGACGGTGTGTGGAAGAGGGTACTTTGAATACCTCTATTGGCCCTTCCTTCTATTCCAATCTCGTATTGTTCGTGGAAAGAAAGATTGTCGGCATGCCTCTGTGTGGGCTCTAATCTCGCTGATTTTATCCACATGGTCTCTTCGCGAGATATACGTAGGAGGGAGCAATATACTGCTTGACTACTCGGTGAAAGTACGTTCTCTAAACTTCAACAATAGCCCGTACCGAGCTACTGAGCGTCTCTCTTGCAGTCTTCCACTACAGTTTATCTATCATCTCCGTAACGCTTTCGCGATTACTAAATGATCCTGTAATGAAGCGCGCTGCTCTCCGTTGGATCTTCTCCGTCTCTTCTGACAACCATATCTGATACGGATCCCACACCGGTGAGCAGTATTCAAGCAGTGGGCGAACAAGTGTAGTGTAACCTACTTCCTTTGTTTTCGGATTGCATTAGGATTCTTAGAATGAATCTCAGTCTGGCATCTGCTTTACCGATGATTAATTGTATATGGTCATTCCATATTAAGTCACTACTAATGCCTACTCCCAGATAATTTATGGAATTAACTGCTTCCAGTTTCTGACCTGCTATACTGCGTGAAGAGTTCGACAGAGCACTGAAAGACCTGATTGAAACAAGGCCCCCGGAGTAGACAACTTTCCATTGGAACTACTGACGGCCTTGGGAGAGCCAGTCCTGACAAAACTCTACCATCTGGTGAGCAAGATGTATGAAACACGCGAAATACCCTCAGACTTCAAGAAGAATATAATAATTCCAATCCCAAAGAAAGCAGGTGTTGACAGATGTGAAAATTACCGAACAATCAGTTTAATAAGTCACAGCTGCAAAATACTAACGCGAATTCTTTACAGACGAATGGAAAAACTATTAGAAGCCGACCTCGGGGAAGATCAGTTTGGATTCCGTAGAAATACTGGAACACGTGAGGCAATACTGACCTTACGACTTATCTTACAAGAAAGATTAAGGAAAGGAAAACCTACGGTTCTAGCATTTGTAGACTTAGAGAAAGCTTTTGACAATGTTGATTGGAATACTCTCTTTCAAATGCTAAAGGTGGCAGGGGTTAAATACAGGGAGCGCAAGGCTAATTACAATTTGTACAGAAACCAGATGGCAGTTATAACAGTCTAGGGACATGAAAGGGAAGCAGTTGTTGGGAAGGGAGTAAGACAGGGTTGTAGCCTCTCCCCGAGTTATTCAATCTGTATATTGAGCAAGCAGTAAAGGAAACAAAAGAAAAATTCGGAGTAGGAATTAAAATCCATGGAGAAGAAATAAAAACTTTGAGGTTCGCCGATGACATTGTAATTCTGTCAGAGACAGTAAATGACTCCGAAGAGCAGTTGAATGGAATGGATAGCGTCTTGAAAGGAGGATATAAGATGAACATCAACAAAAGCAAAACGAGGATAATGGAATTTAGTCAAATTAAGTCGGGTGATACTGATGGAATTAGATTAGGAAATGAGACACTTAAAGTAGTAAACGAGTTTTGCTATTTGGGGAGCAAAATAACTGATGATGGTCGAAGTAGAGAGGATATAAAATGTAGACTGGCAATGGCAAGGAAAGCGTTTCTGAAGAGGAGAAATTTGTTAACATCGAGTATTGATTTAAGTGCCAGGATGTCATTTCTGAAAGTATTTGTATGGAGTGTAGCCATGTATGGAAGTGAAACATGGACGATAAATAGTTTTGACAAGAAGAGAATAGCAGCTTTCGAAATCTGGTGCTACAGAAGAATGTTGAAGATTAGATGGGTAGATCACATAACTAATGAGGAAGTATTGAATAGGGTTGGGGAGAAGAGAAGTTTGTGGCACAACTTGACCAGAAGAATGGATCGGTTGGTACGACATGTTCTGAGGCATCAAGGGATCACCAATTTAGTATTGGAGGGCAGCGTGGAGGGTAAAAATCGTAGAGGGTGACCAAGAAATGAATACACTAAGCAGATTCAGAAGGATGTAGGTTGCAGTAGGTACTGGGAGATGAAGAAGCTTGCACAGGATAGAGTAGCATGGAGAGCTGCATAAAACCAGTCTCAGGACTGAAAACCACAACAACAACAACAACAACAACAACATATTGTAGCTAAATGACAAAGGGTCTTTCTTTCTATGTATTCGCAGCACATTATACTTGTCTAAAATGAGATTCAATTGCCATCCCTGCACCATGCATCAATTAGTTGCAGGTCCTTCTGCATTTCAGTACAATCTTCCATTGTTACAACCTCTCGATATACTACAGCATCATCCGCAAAAAGCCTCAGTGAACTTCTGATGTTATCCACAAGGTCATTTATGTATATTGTGAATAGTAACGGTCCTACGACACTCCCTTACGCACACCTGAAATCACTCTTACTTCTGAAGCCTTCTCTCCATTGAGAATGATATGCTGCGTTCTGTTATGTAGGAACTCTTCAATCCAATCACACAATTGGTCTTATAGTCCATATGCTCTTACTTTGTTCATTAAACGGCTGTGGGGAACTGCATTGAACTCCTTGCGAAAGTCAAGAAACACGGCACCTACTTGGGAACCCCTGTCTATGGTCCTCTGAGTCTCCTGGACGAATAGCGCGAGCTGGGTTTCACACGATCGTCTTTTTCGAAACCCATTCTGATTCCTACAGGAGGAGAGTAGTTTTTAACGTCTCGTCGAGAACTAGGTCATTAGAGACGGAGCACAAGCTCGGATTAGGGAAGGATGGGGAAGGAAATAGGCCGTGCCCTTTCGAAGGAACCATCACGGCATTTGCCTGAAGTGATCTAGGGAAATCACGGAAAACCTAAATCAGAATGGCCGGACGCGGGATTGAACCGTCGTCCTCCCGAAAGCGAGTCGAGTGTGCTAACCACTGCGCCACCTCGCTCGGTGATTCCTACAGAGTATATTTCTAGTCTCCAGAAAAGTCATTATAGTCGAACATAATAAGTGTTCCAAAATGTTTGAAGAACATTCTGGACAATTCGCCCGACATAAGTGCCATAGAACATTTATGGGACGTAATTGAGGGGTTAAGGTCGTGCACAAAATCCTGCCCCGGCAACAATTTCACAGTTATTGACGGATAAAGACGCATCAAGGCTCAGTATTTCTTGAACGGACTTACAGCGACTTGTTGAATGCATGCCATCTCGAATTACTGATGCACGTCGGGCAAAAGGAGGCCCGACACGATGTTAGGAGATATCCTATGACTTTTGTCACCTTAGTATATACGTATTTCCTAACGGTATTTGTAATAAGGACTCGTTTAATAGAGACTGCAGTGGACGAAGTTAAGCGATTTGCTGTTGTATAACGTTCCATCATTTAAAGTAGGTACAAAGAGATGAGCGCTATTCTGTAGGTTCCATTATAAATACGCTTCCAATGGAAGTAAAACAAGAGAATTAAGGATACCTATGTTTTGAATTATAAATTAAAAAGCTTCCTTGTGGTACATTCCGTTTGGAGTGGTTTCGATCGTTCGCAGTATTTGGTAATTATCTATAGACATTGTTCTGAATGTCTCGTGATTGTGCTTTTTCATTTCTCAGTATTTTGTTAGTCATGTACGCAGAAGAGTAATACCGTCTTGAATATGCTCACTGTTCTCTCAGGTATCGACTACAATGGCACACAGTAGTATTGACAGCCCAGTCAACGGTGGCGCAAGTAGCAGACCCCGTTGTCATAGGGGTGTGTGATGTCGAGCCACTAACATGCAACAGTCAAAGATCAATCGGATCACCCCTCAAAGATCCGACGCAAGTCCGAATGTGCTTCGCGTCAGCTCTAGCCGGCGGGTCCTGAACACGACTGGGGTACGTACTTGATTTGGCAGCACGAAGCGACCGATGTTAAATCCATTGTCCTACGATGACTTGGGAAAGTTATGCTGTGTGAAATGATTGTTGTGTTTGTGATTGTCAGTTTAATAGTAATTCCATTAATGTTTACTGTCTATTCTGCCGAAGAGAAGCAGTTTGATTCGTTCGAAGGAAGCATAAACACAAATAAAAATGACATCATGACTGCTGTGGAGTACGACAATATTATTGGTGACAGTTTTGAAAAGATGGCCCTATGTTGACAAATCTTTCATCTCTGTAATATTTGCCTTGGTGTAGAAGGATGGCAAAAACTCCTGCATCGCTATGCACACCTTGAGTGGCTTGAAAGCCTATTCCTATTTCTTTATTTCTTCTTTGTGCGGAGGGGAATACAAATATAGCTCTTACTCGCTGTTACTTGTGTTGCAAGCAGTGATTCTTAGTTAATGTCACTTCTCGCTGAGGCCTTGGGATATCTTGGAGTGTTATGCCACTTCCGTATGTATACCGGTTTCCTTTCTTATCTGTTGCTGCGAGTTATATTAATATAATAATAGGCGCGCAGTCCGGAACCGTGCGACTGCTACGGTCGCAGGTTCGAATCCTGCTTCGGGCATGGATGTGTGTGACGTCCTTAGGTTAGTTAGGTTTAAGTAGTTCTAAGTTCTAGGGGACTAATGACCACAGCAGTTGAGTCCCATAGTGCTCAGAGCCATTTTTTTGAATGCAGATGCGATATTTGCTTCTAGATGAAGATCACGTGCCATTCACTTGTAATGACAATTACATGGCGGTTTGGTCGAGAGCTGAAACTGCATAAAAGACTTTACGGACATTCTACCTTCTTCCATCTAATCCATACTGTTTCAAATTTATTTCATTGCAGTTTCTCGTGGACTCTCAGTTTTTTGAGAAAATGGTCAGCTCAGTGCGTTAAATAGAATTTCTTTAAGAAGCACGTGAATAAGAATTTTCTGTGAGCTTCCAGCCACTGAGCACATGCGTTAAGCAAAGATGACGTACGTTAGACCCCGTTATCTTCGACGAATTAACTAAACCTGTCAGCGACAATGTGTTATACCCGAGCACGATATTGTGCATTTTTCCTGTCCCGTTCCTAAGGTCGCAGTTGCATCCTTGCAGCATATTAGCTAGACTCTTGTGTTTTATGTCTTTAAATTTCAACTTCTAAGGCAAGTTTTAGTAATACAGTAGGAATTTCTAGGCAACCGACGAGAAATCATGTTCGGGCTTGCTTATTCTTAGATGCTTTCGAGTCAGATTTAATGTGACTTAACAGCGGTTTCAGCCATTCACAAAGATAATGTGCATGTAGTGCCTATTTTAGGTGGAATGATTTTAATCGGAATGCAATAGTTACTATTGTAGTACCAGGGACTATAACTAAGTACGCACATGCATACTGCACTGTTACAGTAAGGTCAAAGTGAGTACACGCATGCTCATTGCACGGGACTAATGACTTTCAGATGGCAGATTAGTTAAAACTTAAGGGGAGATTCCTAGCCAGGCGATTATAAGCGCAAAGAACATAATTGTGCCTACGTGGTTTCTAGGTTATTTCAATCGAGAGGGTGAACGTTCTGGTTTTAGATTCCTCCATCGAACACGTCTGAGACGCATTCGAATCATGACTCGGAGCTACAAATCCACAGGAATTTCTTGATGTGTGCATGGATGCTTCGTGATGTCGACCTCAGGTGTCGAATTGCATATTTGTAGGATTTCTGCTATTATCATCATAAAATGTTCTATACGCCAAAAGAGAACCAGCACGCTATTAGGTTGATAAGCAAAGTGTACCGACAGATCAGTCTGTCTTTGAAGGAGTTTACTGTTACAAAACTATCAAAGAATGTTAAGAACGGAAACGTTGAGATCAAGCGCTAAGCAGCGCTCCCTATTAGAATCTGAACACATGAATTAAACAGTGAACATGATTATGATAATAAAAGTAAAGAAACGCAAAATTTCCTCGGCACAGTGAGACATCTGTTATTCAGTGCACCTCCTGTACAGAACTTTCCCGCGAAAAGAAACATCAAACACTGTTCAGTATATTCGCCATAAGACAACATGGGGCAATGATGTGCAGATGGATACTTTGAGTCACGAACGTTTAATATTTGTCGTTTATAATTAAAACTGCTTGTACTCAGCAGAGTAATTGTCTACAGAGTATTACAGTCAAAATCTTAGGATACTTAAAAAAGTTTTTAGTCGAGGCGTCGTATGCTGCATTTACAGCAAGCAGCTTTTAAATTATCACTTAGGCGTTAATTCGACTTCTAGTAGATTCATCTGCAAAACTGTCGAGACGTGTATCATATTCAGAGGAGTCATCTAAACCTGCTTCCAACTCTCGAAAACGCTTGACTCTTGTCTAATTCAATTTGCACGATTCGTACAAATATAGACATACTCTCGTTTCAACCAAGGAATTCGGACAGTTGGTTAATTTGGAACTACTAACGATGATCTCGACGTGTAAGGCTGTATTCTTTATTCCGAACTGTCAATACGTAAGCGGCGGCAAGCCAGCAAACATAAAATGTAGACATGGAAAGAGAACTTTAAAAATGGTAGTGGCATGGTGGTCCCACCAAAGACGACTGAGTCGTATATCTACATCTACATCTACATCCGTACTCCGCAAGCCACCTGACGGTGTGTGGCGGAGGGTACCCTGAGTACCTCTATCGGTTCTCCCTTCTATTCCAGTCTCGTATTGTACGTGGAAAGAAGGATTGTCGGTATGCTTCTGTGTGGGCTCTAATCTCTCTGATTTTATCCTCATGGTCTCTTCGCGAGATATACGTAGGAGGGAGCAATATACTGCTTGACTCTTCGGTGAAGGTATGTTCTCGAAACTTTAACAAAAGCCCGTACCGAGCTACTGAGCGTCTCTCCTGCAGAGTCTTCCACTGGAGTTTATCTATCATCTCCGTAACGCTTTCGCAATTACTAAATGATCCTGTAACGAAGCGCGCTGCTCTCCGTTGGATCTTCTCTATCTCTTCTATCAACCCTACCTGGTGCGGATCCTACACTGCTGAGCAGTATTCAAGCATTGGGCGAACAAGTGTACTGTAACCTACTTCCTTTGTTGTCGGATTGCATTTCCTTAGGATTCTTCCAATGAATCTCAGTCTGGCATCTGCTTTACCGACGATCAACTTTATATGATCATTCCATTTTAAATCACTCCTAATGCGTACTCCCAGATAATTTATGGAATTAACTGCTTCCAGTTGCTGACCTGCTATTTTGTAGCTAAATGATAAGGGACCTATCTTTCTATGTATTCGCATCACATTACACTTCGCTACATTGAGATTCAATTGCCATTCCGTGCACCATGCGTCAATTCGCTGCAGATCCTCCTGCATTTCAGTACAATTTTCCATTGTTGCAACCTCTCGATACACCACAGCATCATCTGCAAAAAGCCTCAGTGAACTTCCGATGTCATCCACCAGGTCATTTATGTATATTGTGAACAGCAACGGTCCTATGACACTCCCCTGCGGCACACCTGAAATCACTCTTACTTCGGAAGACTTCTCTCCATTGAGAATGACGTGCTGCGTTCTGTTATCTAGGAACTCCTCAATCCAATCACACAATTGATCTGATAGTCCGTATGCTCTTACTTTGTTCATTAAACGACTGTGGGGAACTGTGTCAAACGCCTTGCGGAAGTCAAGAAACACGGCATCCACTTGTGAACCCGTGTCTAAGGCCCTCTGAGTCTCGTGGACGAATAGCGCGAGCTGGGTTTCACACGATCGTCTTTTTCGAAACCCATGCTGATTCCTACAGAGTAGATTTCTAGTCTCCAGAAAAGACATTATCCTCGAATATAATACGTGTTCCAAAATTCTACAACTGATCGACGTTAGAGATATAGGTCTATAGTTCTGCACATCTGTTCGACGTCCCTTCTTGAGAACGGGGATGACCTGTGCCCTTTTCCAATCCTTTGGAACGCTTCGCTCTTCTAGAGACCTACGGTACACCGCTGCAAGAAGGGGGGCAAGTTCCTTCGCGTACTCTGTGTAAAATCGAACTGGTATCCCATCAGGACCAGCGGCCTTTCCTCTTTTGAGCGATTTTAATTGTTTCTCTATCCCTCTGTCGTCTACTTCGATATCTACCATTTTGTCAACTGTGCGACAATCTAGAGAAGGAAGCACAGTGCAGTCTTCCTCTGTGAAACAGCTTTGGAAGAAGACATTTAGTAATTCGGCCTTTAGTCTGTCATCCTCTGTTTCAGTACCATTTTGGTCACAGAGTGTCTGGACATTTTGTTTTGATCCACCTACCGCTTTGACATAGGACCAAAATTTCTTAGGATTTTCTGCCAAGTCAGTACATAGAACTTTACTTTCGAATTCATTGAAAGCCTCTCGCATAGCCCTCCTCACACTACATTTCGCTTCGCGTAATTTTTGTTTGTCTGCAAGGCTTTGGCTATGTTTATGTTTGCTGTGAAGTTCCCTTTGCTTCCGCAGCAGTTTTCTAACTCGGTTGTTGTACCACGGTGGCTCTTTTCCATCTCTTACGATCTTGCTTGGCACATACTCATCTAACGCATATTGTACCATGGTTTTGAACTTTGTCCACTGATCCTCAACACTATCTGCACTTGAGACAAAACTTTTGTGTTGAGCCGTCAGGTACTCTGTAATCTGCTTTTTGTCACTTTTGCTAAACAGAAAAATCTTCCTACCTTTTTTAATATTTCTATTTACGGCTGAAATCATCGACGCAGTAACCGCTTTATGATCGCTGATTCCCTGTTCTGCATTAACTGATTCAAATAGTTCGGGTCTGTTTGTCACCAGAAGGTCTAATATATTATCGCCACGAGTCGGTTTTCTGTTTAACTGCTCAAGGTAGTTTTCAGATAAAGCACTTAAAAATATTTCACTGGATTCTTTGTCCCTGCCACCCGTTATGAACGTTTGAGTCTCCCAGTCTATATCCGGCAAATTAAAATCTCCACCCAGAACTATAACATGGTGGGGAAATCTACTCGAAATATTCTCCAAATTATTCTTCAGGTGCTGAGCCACAACAGCTGCTGAGCCCGGGGGCCTATAGAGACATCCAATTACCATGTCTGAGCCTGTTTTAACCGTGACCTTCACCCAAATCATTTCACAATTCGAATCTCCCTCAATTTCCTTCGATACTATTGCACTTCTTATCGCTATAAACACGCCTCCCCCTTCACTGTCCAGCCTATCTCTGCGGTATACATTCCAATCAGAGTTTAGGATTTCATTACTGTTTACGTCTGGTTTCAGCCAACTTTCTGTTCCTAGTACTGTATGGGCGTTGTGACCGTTTATTAATGAGAGCAGTTCTGGGACCTTTCTATAGACGCTCCTGCACTTTACTATTAGCACATTAATATTGTTATTCCTTGTTGCATTTTGCCTACTCCTGCCTTGCCGCGTCTCAGGAGGCGTCTTGTCGGGCCTAGGGAGGGAATTCTCTAACCTAAAAAAACCCCATGTGCACTCCACACGTACTCCGCTACCCTCGTAGCCGCTTCCGGCGTGTAGTGCACGCCTGACCTATTCAGGGGGACCCTACATTTCTCCACCCGATAGCGGAGGTCGAGAAATTTGCACCCCAGCTCTCCGCAGAATCGTCTGAGCCTCTGGTTTAAGCCTTCCACTCGGCTCCAAACCAGAGGACCGCGATCGGTTCTCGGAACGATACTACAAATAGTTAGCTCTGATTCCACCCCGCGAGCGAGGCTTTCCACCTTCACCAACTTCGCCAACCGCCTGTACGAACTGAGGATTACCTCTGAACCCAGACGGCAAGAGTCATTGGTGCCGACATGAGCAACAATTTGCAGTCGGGTGCACCCAGTGCTCTCTATCGCCGCCGGTAGGGCCTCCTCCACATCTCGGATGAGACCCCCCGGCAAGCAGACAGAGTGAACACTGGCCTTCTTCCCCGACCTTTCCGCTATTTCCCTAAGGGGCTCCATCACCCGCCTAACGTTGGAGCTCCCAATAACTAATAAACCCCTCCCCCCGTGTGCCTGCTCGGACCTTGCTGAAGGAGCAGCCACATGTCCACTCACAGGCAGAGCGGGCGATGCCACACGGCCAGCCTCCACATTGACCCTCCGCCTCGTGCGCCGCGAACGCCGCTGAACCCGCCACTCCCCTTGGGGAGAGGGTGGCCCAAACGCGCCCGGTACCCGCGAAGATGTCTCGACAGCAGGGACAGTGGGTGAAGAATGTAACACCTGGGGTGTACCTTGCGACGCACCAGACTCCCCACTGCCGCTACACTCCGAGGCAGCAGCCTGAAGACGGCTGACCGCGGACATCAACACGCTCAGCTGTTCGCGAAGAGTGGCCAGCTCCTCCTGCGTCCGTACACAGCAGCCACACATCCTAGCCATCCTAAGAAATCAATTTACTATAGAGTGTTAATCAGCTTTTAACTAGACTGCTAATTCACTAAAGGCGGTTGATTATTGACTAAACTGTGATTGCTAACCACTTCTTGTAGAAACAAGGAAAATAGCACTACCTGTCTCTGGACGGTATTGAAAACAAACACTAGCACTACTAGCACTATGGCTGACTAAAGGGACTCTCCGACTGTATTCAAAACGAACACGAGATCTATGGAACACTTAATAGCACTCTACTATTAAAGCTTCCTAAAAGCAAAAACACGCAGAAGAAGAAGTGACAAGTAAGAAAAATACAGATAATACTTAAATTAAGGTAGCTCGCTGCACAGCAGACGTGAAGCAGACGGCGGTTAGGGCGACACTATGTGCTATGGAGCATTCATTTGATGAATGGCTTGGTTCAATTCAATGGCCCCAGTTATCCTCTGACCTCACAGGCCGTTAGGGGGTAAGTAGGTCGCACTGAATTGTAACTCCCTCCACTGTAATGACATGCGCAGCACAAAAGTGAGCAATGTTATCACCTTACAAAAACACTGTGTTTCACATAAAAATATTTCATTGTATTGATAGCCGTGTGTAAATAGAAATAATTCATTTGGAACGGAAAAGACTTTGCCTTTCATGAGGAAAAAAACCAATGCTCTTTCTTTTACTACCAGTGACAGTGAAGAGAGAGCTCCATTAAAATCGGATAATATTTCCCGCAACTTATTTCGATATTTCGTGGCACGCAGCCAGCGCGTTCCGTGCCGCGTTGGAAGAAGGAAGGAGAAACTCTATCACTTTCGCCCAACCCCCTTTGCTACTCAGGATAATCTGAAACTGCGAACCAAAGGAAAGAAAGTTGGAGACAGCTGCACACTACCCACGGAAAATTCTGGTGGCACGTTTGCTTTTTGGCATCTTAATCATAATTGACTTCCTGTTCTCACAAACTTCATCTCCTCAGTACATGTGGCAGTGGCACAGTTGCAAACAGGTTCGGTGGCGTTCTTTCATAGCCGGTATTGACTTTGCAAATTCCCTGTGAAAGAAGACGCCAAGATTAATGGATTGATCTCTTGAGGACAGAATGCAGTGAGTTAGAGGTGTAAAGTATGGATACAGGTCAACTAAACAGAACTGACATTACGTATTGCCTTTCCACATTCTTGACGTCGTGGTACAAGTAATTTTCTGTTTATGAGTGCTTGTAAGCATTACATTTTTTCGTGCAAATCTTACGTGAGGTATAATGAAAAAAATTGTTTATCACAAACAACAAGTGGACGTTAGAACTGGACATGTGTAAATTGAATAAGTGGACGTAAATGAAGCGATTTTTTAGTAGGTTTCGTAAGTTTTGCGACATCATGTGAAATTAAGTTGTTGATGGACAATCGTTGTAGAAAGCTGGTAGTAATAAAGCACGTTTTCGCCATTCAGCACTGAGAATACATAGCTCCATTCCTGGCATGAATAATAATATCACAACGAATTCTGAGCTACAATTCTGTTCATGAATCACACAAAGCAGGCTTACATGGCCAGTATTTACATCCTTAGTTATTTAAGTCACACAATTGAGTCGCGATCGAATGCCTGCCTCTGTGCTAACATTTCGTCTCGTTAGTTGGTCAGCAACTAAACAAGTCTTTGTAGCCTCTGAGTATGCCTCCAGCATTAGCAGGTGAAACATTAGTCACAGAAGCATGTGTTAGACCACGGTCTAATGGCAACAAAACGACACTGTTATGCAAGACTTAAGGAGGAATGTAGCTTTCGATAATGTGTCACTGACACGTAACATGGCTCGATAAAACGATCGTCGTCACCCACTGTCATTCGTAAAGTCAGAGACGAACGCACCTCTGAAAGGATGCACAAGGAAAAGGAGAACAGTGTTCGGCAATGTTTCTCGGTGGATTACGAGTCCCATTATCTCGGTATATGAGAGTACCTCCAACAGTGTCCAACACGATCGTTTTGGTGGTTTAGCTGTTATGGTGTGGGAATCGTAGACGTGACTGAAAGTCGGCGTGCGACAGTTATAATCATATTGATAAAAATGGCTTTTAAATAGCTGGTTGTTCGCATAATAATAGTCACAGGATGTTCCTGGACCCATTTATTATTCATTATACGTTTCGGACTCCGAGCATCGTCAGATGACCTGGTGAAGAATTCGTCACAGAATATTTTTTTTTTTTTTAGAAATTTCTAAATTTCCCCAAGTGTATTAAAAGAGAACCTGCGCTAAAACATGACTGGACAACAAAGACGCCAGCATCTCGTGGTCGTGCGGTAGCGTTCTCGCTGCCGACGCCCGGGTTCCCGGGTTCGATTCCCCGCGGGATCAGGGATTTTCTCTGCCTCGTGATGGCTGGGTGTTGTGTGCTGTCCTTAGGTTAGTTAGGTTTAAGTAGTTCTAAGTTCTAGGGGACTGATGACCTAAGATATTAAATAACCCGTAGTGCTCAGAGCCATTTGAACCATTTTAGCCAACAACAAAGACATTAAAGAAACCAGCGTTTAGCACTGAATGAATAAACAACTATGACAAAACTGTCAGTTAACTTCGAAAGAAATATTGAATCTATTAGTCCATAAACTGAAAGAACCAGAGGTTGTAGAGAGTTTCAGGGAGAGCATTAGGGAACGATTGACAAAAATGGGGGAAAGAAATACAGCAGAAGAAGAATGGGTAGCTTGCAAGGATGAAGTAGTGAAGGCAGCAGAGGATCAAAGAGGTAAAAATACGAGGGCTAGTAGAAACCCTTTGGAAACAGAAGAAATATTGAATTTAATTGATGAAAGGAGCAAATATAAAAATGCAGTAAATGAAGCAGGCAAAAAGGAAAACGTCTCAAAAATGAGATCGACAGGAAGTGCAAATGGCTAAGCAGGGATGGCTAGAGGACAAATATAAGGATGTAGAGGCTTATCTCACTAGGAGCTAGATAGATACTGCCTTCAGGAAAACGAAAGAGACCTTTGGAGAAAAGAGAGCCACTTGTATGAATATCAAGAGCTCAGATGGAAACCTAGTTCTAAGCAAAGAAGGGAAAGCAGAAAGGTGGAAGGAGTATACAGAGGATCTATACAAGGGCGATGTACTTGAGAACAATATTATGGAAATGGAAGAGGATGTAGATGAAGATGAAATGGGAGATACGATACTGCGTGAAGAGTTTGACATAGCACTGAAAGACCCAAGTCGAAACAAGGCCCCGGGATTAAACAACATTCTATTAGAACTACTGACAGTCTTGGGAGAGGCAGCCCTGACAAAACTCTACCATCTGGTGAGCAAGATGTATGAGACAGGTGAAATACCCTCAGACTTCATGAAGAATACGATAATTCCAAGCCCAAAGAAAGCAGGTGTTGACAGATGTGAAAATTACCGAACTATCAGTTTAATAAGTCACGGCTGCTAAACACTACCGCGAATTCTTTACAGACGAATGGAAAAACTTTCAGAAGCCGACCTCGGGGAAGATCAGTTTTGATTCCGTAGAAATATTTGAACACGTGGGTCAATACTGACCTTACGACTTATCTTAGAAGATAGATTGGAAAGGCAAACCTACGTTTCTAGCATTTGCAGACGTAGAGAAAGGGCGGCCGGAGTGGCCGAGCGGTTCTAGGTGCTACAGACTGGAGCCACGCGACCGTTACGGTTGCCGGTTCGAATCCTGCCGCGGTCAAGGATGTGTGTGATGTCCTTAGGTTAGTTAGGTTTAAGTAGTTCTAAGTTCTAGGGGACTGATGACCACAGCAGTTTAGTCCCACAGTGCTCAGAGCCATTTGAACTGAGATAAAGCTTTTGACAATGTTGACTGCAATACTCTCTTTCAAGTTCCGAAGGTGGCAGCGATAAAATACAGGGAGAGAAAGGCTATTTAAAATTTGTACGGAAACCAGATGGCAATTATAAGAGTCGAGGGACATGAAAGGGAAGAAGTGGTTGGGAAGGGAGTGAGACAGAGTTGTAGCTTCTCTCCGATGTTATTCAATCTGTATATTGAGCAAGAAGTGAAGGAAACAAAAGAAAAATTCGTAGTAGGAATTAAAATCCATGGAGAAGAAATAAAAACTTTGAGGTTTCGGTTATGACACTGTAGTTCTGTCAGAGACAGCAAAGGACTCGGAAGAGAAGTTGAACGGAATGGACAGTGTCTTGAGAGGAGTATATAAGATGGACATCAACAAAAGCAAAACTAGGGTAATGGAATGTAGTCGAATTAAATCGGGTGATGAATAGATTAGGAAACGAGACAAAGTATTAAAGGAGTTTTGCTATTTGGGGAGCAAAATAACTGATGATGGTCGAAGTAGAGAGGGTATAAAATGTAGACTGGCAATGGAAAGGAAAGCGTTTCTGAAGAAGAGAAATTTGTTAATATCTAGTATATATTTAAGTGTCAGGAAGTCGTTTCTGAAAGTATTTGTATGCAGTGTAGCCATGTACGGAAGTGGAACGTGGACGATAAATAGTTCGGAAAAGAAGAGAATAGAAACTTCCGAAATGTTGTGCTGCAGAAGAATGCTGAAGATTAGATGGGTAGATCACATAACTAATGAGGAGGTATTGAACAGAATTGGAGAGAAGAGAAATTTGTGGCACAACTTGACTAGAAGAAGGGATCGGTTGGTAGGGCATATTCTGAGGCATCAAGGGGTCACCAATTTAGTACTGGAGGGCAGCGTGGAGGGTAAAAAGCGTAGAAGGAGACCAAGAGACGAATACAATATACAGATTAAGAAGGATGTAGGTTGCAATAGGTACTGGGAGATGAAGAACCTTGCACAGGATAGAGTAGCATGGAGAGCTGCATTAAACCAGTCTCTGGACTGAAGACCACAACAACGACAACAACAACAACAACAACTACTCCACTCTGCAAATAACTTTATGGCCCAGTATGTATGCTGCCTACAGCCGAGTGATATGGCAGGCGAATAGAATTTGATGACGCTAGATGGTGTCAGTGCCCTAGCGCTGCGTAAATGGCCAATACATAATGTTGTTGTTGTTGTTGTTGTTGTTGTGGTCTTCAGTCCTGAGACTGGTTTGATGCAGCTCTCCATGCTACTCTATCCTGTGCAAGCTGCTTCATCTCCCAGTACCTACTGCAACCTACATCCTTCTGAATCTGCTTAGTGTACTCATCTCTCGGTCTCCCTCTACGATTTTTACCCTCCACACTGCCCTCCAATGCTAAATTTGTGATCCCTTGATGCCTCAAAACATGTCCTACCAACCGATCCCTTCTTCTAGTCAAGTTGTGCCACAAACTTCTCTTCTCCCCAATCCTATTCAATACCTCCTCATTAGTTACGTGATCTATCCACCTTATCTTCAGTATTCTTCTGTAGCACCACATTTCGAAAGCTTCTATTCTCTTCTTGTCCAAACTAGTTATCGTCCATGTTTCACTTCCATACATGGCTACACTCCAAACAAATATTTTCAGAAATGAATTCCTGACACTTAAATCTATACTCGATGTTAACAAATTTCTCTTCTTCAGAAACGCTTTCCTTGCCATTGCCAGTCTACATTTTATATCCTCTCTACTTCGACCATCATCAGTTATTTTACTTCCTAAATAGCAAAACTCCTTTACTACTTTAAGTGTCTCATTTCCTAATCTAATTCCCTCAGCATCACCCGATTTAATTGGACTACATTCCATTATCCTCGTTTTGCTTTTGTTGATGTTCATATTATATCCTCCTTTCAAGACACTGTCCATTCCGTTCAACTGCTCTTCCAAGTCCTTTGCCGTCTCTGACAGAATTACAATGTCATCGGCGAACCTCAAAGTTTTTACTTCGTCTCCATGAATTTTAATACCTACTCCGAATTTTTCTTTTGTTTCCTTTACTGCTTGCTCAATATACAGATTGAATAACATCGGGGAGAGGCTACAACCCTGTCTCACTCCTTTCCCAACCACTGCTTCCCTTTCATGCCCCTCGACTCTTATGACTGCCATCTGGTTTCTGTACAAATTGTAAATAGCCTTTCGCTCCCTGTATTTTACACCTGCCACCTTTAGAATTTGAAAAAGAGTATTCCAGCCAACATTGTCAAAAGCTTTCTCTAAGTCTACAAATGCTAGAAACGTAGGTTTGCCTTTTCTTAATCTTTCTTCTAAGATAAGTCGTAAGGTCAGTATTGCCTCACGTGTTCCAACATTTCGACGGAATCCAAACTGATCCTCCCCGAGGTCCGCATCTACCAGTTTTTCCATTCGTCTGTAAAGAATTCGCGTTAGTATTTTGCAGCTGTGACTTATTAAACTGATAGTTCGGTAATTTTCACATCTGTCAGCACCTGCTTTCTTTGGGATTGGAATTATTATATTCTTCTTGAAGTCTGAGGGTATTTCGCCTGTCTCATACATCTTGCTCACCAGCTGGTAGAGTTTTGTCATGACTGGCTCTCCCAAGGCCGTCAGTAGTTCTAATGGAATGTTGTCTACTCCGGGGGCCTTGTTTCGACTCAGGTCTTTCAGTGCTCTGTCAAACTCTTCACGCAGTATCGTATCACCCATTTCGTCTTCATCTACATCCTCTTCCATTTCCATAATATTGTCCTCAAGTACATCACCCTTGTATAAACCTTCTATATACTCCTTCCACCTTTCTGCCTTCCCTTCTTTGCTTAGAACTGGGTTGCCATCTGAGCTCTTGATATTCATACACGTGGTTCTCTTCTCTCCAAAGGTCTCTTTAATTTTCCTGTAGGCAGTATCTATCTTACCCCTAGTGAGATAAGCTTCTACATCCTTACATTTGTCCTCTAGCCATCCCTGTTTAGCCATTTTGCACTTCCTGTCGATCTCATTTTTGAGACGTTTGTATTCCTTTTTGCCTGCTTCATTTACTGCATTTTTATATTTTCTCCTTTCATCAATTAAATTCAATATTTCTTCTGTTACCCAAGGATTTCTAGCAGCCCTCGTCTTTTTACCTACTTTATCCTCTGCTGCCTTCACTACTTCATCCCTCAGAGCTACCCATTCTTCTTCTACTGTATTTCTTTCCCCTATTCCTGTCAATTGTTCCCTAATGCTCTCCCTGAAACTGTAATACATAATGGCAAGTAGTAATAACATTATCTGTTACAAAATTTATACAGATTTTTAGTACACTATAAATAAAAGTTAATGACAACCTTAGGAAAATGTGGAATGTCACATCCCTTAATCGGGTAGGTAGGTTAGAAAATTTAAAAAGGGATATGCGTAGGTTAAAGCTAGATATAGTGGGAATTAGTGAAGCTCGGTGGCAGGAGAAATAGTAATTCTGGTGAGGTGAATGCAGTATTATAAATAAAGCGTCAAAATCGGGGTAACGCAGGATTAGGTTTAATAATGAATAAAATAATAGGAGTGCCTGTAAGCTACTACAAACAGCGTAGTGAACACATTATTGTGGCCAAGATAGTCCAAGTTTATATGCCAATTAGCCCTGCAGATGAGCAGGAGGTAGAGGAAATGTATGACGAGATAAAAGAAATTATTCAGATAGTTAAGGGAGCCGAAAATTTAATAGTCATGGCAGTTGGAATTCGATAGCAGGAAACGGAAAGGAAGGAAAGGTAGTAAGTTAATATGGACTGGGAGAATGAAACGAAAGACGAAGTCGTCTGGTAGAATTTTGCACAGAGCACAATTTAACCATAGCTAAAACTTGGTTTGAGAACCATGAAAGAAGTTTATGTACATGGAAGAGACCTGGAGACACCGAATTGATTACATTAGGATGGGACAGAGATTTCGGAACCGGTTTTAATATTGTAAGGCATTTTCAAGGGCAGATGTGGACTCTGACCACAATCTATTGGTTATCAATTGCAGATTAAAACTGAAGAAACTGCAAAAATATAGGAATTTAAATGAGTTTGGGTTCCGTAGAAATGTTGGAACACGGGAGGCAATACTGACCCTACGACTTATTTTAGGTGATAGGTTAAGGAAAGGCAAACCTACGTTTATAGCATTCGTAGACATAGAGATAGCTTTTGACAATATTGACTGGAGTACTCCCTTTCAAATTATAAAGGTGGCAGGGATAAAATACAGAGAGCGAAAGGCTATTTACAGTTTGTACAGAAACGAGATGGCAGTTATAAGAGACGAGGGGCACGAAAGGGAAGCAACGGTTGAGAAGGGGGTGAGAGAGGGTTTTAGCTATCACTGACGTTATTCAATCTGTATATTGAACAAGCAGTATAGGAAACAAAAGAAAAATTTGGAGTAGGAATTAAAGTCCAGGGAGAAGATATAAAAACTTCGAGGCTTGCCGATGACATCGTAATTCTGTCAGAGACAGCAAAGGGTTTGGAAGAGCAGCTGAACGGAATGAACAGTATCATGAAACGAAGATATGAGTATCAACAAAAGCAAAACAAGGATAATGGAATGTAGTCTAACTGAATCAAGTGGTACGGAAGAATTAGATTAGGAAATGAGACACTTAAAGTGGTAGATGAGTTTTGCTGTTTGGGAAGCAAAATAACTGACGATGGTCGAAGTAGAGAGGTTATAAAATGTAGACTGACAATGGCAACAAACGCGTTTCTGAAGAAGAGACACTTATTAACATCGAGTATAGATTTAAGTGTTAGGAAATCCTTTCTGAAAGTACTTGTGTGGAGTGTAGCCATGTATGGAAGTGAATTATCGGCGATAAACAGTCTAGAAAAGAAGAGAACAGAAGAAGCATTTGAAATGTAGTGCTACAGAAGAATGCCGAAGATTAGATAGGTAGATCATGTAACTAATGAGGAAGTACTGAATATAATTGGGGATGAGAGAAACTCATGGTACAACCTGACTAGAAGGAAATTTGGAAATTTGTGGTAAGGTTTTATGGCACAAAACTGCAGAGGTCATCGGTCCCTATTCCTACAAACTACTTAACCTAACTTAAACTAACTTACGCTATGGACAATATACACACCCATGTCCGAGGGAGAACTCGAATTTCCGCACAGACCGTGACAAGGCGCCCTAGACCACGGGGCTATCCTGCGCGGCTAGAAGAAGGAATCGGTTGGTATGACACATTAAGAGGCATCAAGGAATAGCCAATTTAAAACTGAACGAAACGTCGGGGCCAAAAATCTTAGAGGGAGACGAAGAGATGAATACAGCAAGCAGATTCAGGAGGATGTATGTTGCAGTAGTTACTTGGAGATGATGTCTTGCGCAAGATAGAGTAGCATGAGAGCTGCATCACCCCAGTCTTTGGACTGAAAACCACAACAGGCAAAGACAAATTTAAAAGACATACAGGGTTTTAGTTCCACATAAGAGATCTTATTGAAATAAGATGGCTTACATGCTATAACGCTATCATGTATGACTCTGTCGTATATGACCTGCGCGTTATTACAAATGGTAGTTTCTAAACATATCACAGTATTTGACATAAAATGTATACAGATTTTTTGTTACGTTTTAAATAAAATTTTTGCCAACATGAGGTAAAGAAAAAGTATACAATACATACAGGGTTTTGCAATAAATATATTTTGTGTTGAACCATATAATAAAAAGAGAAAGAAAGTCAACTTTGCTAAACTTTTCTGTGGATTCAGTTACGATGATTTGGCGGACCAGTGTAGGCGCGATAGGATGTCTGAGTACTCAGCAAACGAGAAATATCCGTCCAGCCCTGTGAACCCGTCTTGCATAATCTTGGATGACAGGAGTGTCCACAGCATATTCACCACGAAAATGCAGAAAAAGGGCAACACTTGGTCACCGTGAGTGTTGAAATAAACAAACTGGTAACATGAACGAGTGGACTCACGTCGTGGTACGAGAAACAGCACCCGCACCATAGAACCACATCCGGGTTTAACCTCACCCTCCACACACTGTGTGTTAAACGCCTCTTTGAGCCGTCAGTTCACTCAGTACCTTTGTTGTAAGTTGTCGGTGGTTGTTGTGAGATGATGGTGCAGTACATTAATTGACTCTTTAATTATATATATATATATATATATATATATATATATATATATATATATATATATATATATATATATATATGTGTGTGTGTGTGTGTGTGACATAAATAAATCATTACCCACAAAAACTGTGATTTCATGGTGGTAGACGTAGATCTAGAGTTAGATATACAAACACAGTCATTAAAGCGCACAATGAAACGGACTTACTGCAGATGGTCTCTTTGCCAACAGAAGGAGCAGAAACATTGTGATTCTTGTTTCGCCTGGTGTAGTTTTTGGTCGAACATTCCACGGTTGTACTGCCAGTTCATAGCGCCAACTGGCACAACATTTCGGCGAAGAAACATGTACTGCCGGTTCATAGTATCCAGCGGGCACAATATTTCGGCGATCAAACATGTCGTCATCGTCAGGTGCGCTGACGAACTGAGCTCCTGAGGGTGCACGGCCAAATAACGTTCCCTGCCCCCGAGAACCGCTCCGACCACTGTCCGAGCCGGCGTTTCTTCACAGATATTCATAGACCTCATTCAAAGTGTCCGCAAGAGAATTCGATCCATCATATCGGTGACGGGTAGACATAATCCACTAATAGGTGTTCGGATACTTTTAATCAGATAATGTACAGTCATGCTCAATAGTATCCGAACGACCTGATTGCATTTCGCCTGATTCGCATACAACCCACATAACGCAGCTGTCTAGCAGGTCCTCTAATCGCTCCTTGGTACAGTCGTTTGACTATTGAAAATGGTTCCAACAAGTCACCACTAGAAAACACTACACTGTACCGCAATAACTCTAGATGTAAAGTAATACTACGACTCTAAAATATCAGGGAACACCTTATCACAGGTAAAACTGTCCTTAAGGCTTGTAAGCTCACATTTATTACAATAAATGACATACCTGAAATGTTACCACTCTCATTATTACGTCAGATAGGTAATGCACGTAGTAAGTTCGTCGTAGTCATGATTTCCTCTTTAAAGTAACATACCGTACTTGCTATTTAACACAACATAACATTAAAAATTTAAGTTATTCACGAGCAGCTAGGCGAGAATATGTATGAACTTCAAATGACACGACGAACCGTCTCGTTCTGCATATGGATTCAAACCCATGGTCATTCAGACTAAGCAAAGATTTCGTGACTGACGGAAACTAACAGTCATTCCTGATTAGGCATACAGACAGTGATATACCTCAATTTTAGACAGTATCAGTTAGCAAAGACCAGCTTTAAATTACATAACGCAAACATTTTTAACGGACCCGAATTCCTACCCAGCACCTATTGTCCCTGTTAAAAAACTACGAGAGATGTTAAATATTGCTTCTTAACAACTAACTTATTTGAAGTGCCATGAGGTAAAGCTTTTTATTGGACAGGGATTCGAACCCAGAACCTAATCGGATAGATATCGAAGCACAATCAACTGTGACATATCGCATTTTCTCGGCAGTAGCTAGATGTTTTAACTGAAATGACGAGACGAAACATTAATTTTATCCTTCCCAGGACTCCAACCCTGCACCTATCGCCATTATATTCTAGAGAAAACGAACGTTAAATATGGGTTTGTTGCACCAGCAGCGACATGTGAGCATGTTTGAACTAGAAATAATATGACGAAGAGTTCAGTGCTGACTGGGAATAAAGCCCCACACATATCGTTGTTGACTACATGCAAAGAGACGTCAGCTACCGAATATTTCTCCACCAGCAGCTCGGAATAACATCTTGAATTTAGTGATCTCGCAAATAGTTCTGTTTCTCACTGGGAGTCAAATACGTCAAATATCGTTAGTGTTGACAACGAATGAAAATACATTAAAAATCGAAATTATTATCCACCAGCAGATAGGTGTTCTCATGCTTTATCTTGATAATACATAATGAAATCTTTAGTACCGGGCCAGGATTCTAACCCATTCGCGCTCAATATGTGGAGATGATGAGGAATCTGCAGTTTTGAACAAACAACAAATTGTAGACGAGCTGTATTGTCACGAAGGGAACAAATTCCGCGTTAAGGGCGATCTGAGTTGCATTCCCATTTCAGAACCAATTTTTATCGACATACAGAAGCTCAGATAAAAGATGGAATAAGTGTCCTGTGAGCCTACATAGCATTTGTTTCGTCGCTAGAAATAAATAACTAGTATAAGAAAAGTTACTGGTGATTTTCTACATGTCGCCACTCCAGACTTTATTGTGGCTCAACCTAACGTCTACATGGTAGAGAAGGAATATCATTTTTAATGTGAATTTCAGACCACAACGCCATTATATAACTTCTTCACTTGGTGCAGCCAGAATCTGTCGCTCCCTATCTAAAAATCACTGACCGAAGTTGGAATCAAACCCACACCATAGACACACAAACCTCTCATCAGCCCAACAGACCACCAAACCCTCTGCTGAGTGGCTCATTTTTCTATCATAATGCCGATGTGCCGCACTGGCTGAGAATTCTGACACACAGGCTCCCTGTATCAATTTGGAGCGTGTTCAGTAAATTCATTTACTTGGTTGACCGCATCACCATGAACTAGCTGCCTCGGCTACCAAGTGCATACATTCAACTTTGCTCATGTACTCGTATCTGATTGCGTACGAGCTCCCACGACTTGTGGTACATTTTTGCTCATGTACTCTTTTTTTTCAGAGTTTTGGATTTATTGGGAGTGCAACGACGACGACGCCGCTGTGTTCAAGTCGCTGGAAGCGCAAAAGCTGGGGAGGCGGCGGCGTCGAATCTGTCTGCGAGCGACACGAATATATGTCGTGGTGTCAGATCCTTGTCTTGCATTGATTTGTGTACGACGACGACGACCACGAAGACGACGCCGTCGTGTATAATTCGATGGAAGCGCAAAAGTTGAGAAGAGCTGGCGGCGTCAGAGCTGTCTGCGAAAAATACTAAGGTATGCCGTGGTGTCTGAGCACGTACGAGCTCCTACGATTTGTGCTAAATTTTTGCTAATGTTTCTTTTTTTTTCCAGAGTTCAAACCACATGCCGCCGTCGTGTGCAAACTGCTGAAACTGCAAATGCTGGCAAGGTGGCGGCGTCGAAGCTATTTGCGAACGATACGAAGATATCCCGTGCGGCTTGAGAACGTTACGAGTTCCTGCGACTCTTGCTCATGGACTTTTTTTTTCAGGTCCTTGGCCATTATTTGTGTGCGACGAAGACGTTGCCGCCGCCCTCACCACTACCGCCGCCGCCACCACCACCACCGCCGCCGCCGTGTGCAGGTCGCTGAAAGCGGAGAGCTGAGGAGGTGGCGGCATCGAAGCTGTTTGCAACCGACGCGAAAGTACACCGTGGTGCCTGACAGCTTAGACCATTACGAGACTCAAGTCACGCTGGGATGGTGGAAGACCAATCTAACAGAGCTATACCTGACAAGTGCAGAAGATGGTGCGTGTGCGCTGACTTTCCGGACTCAATACGAACGCACTTGTAAACCAAGCAAAATAAAATGAAATAAGTAACGTATTTTGTTGTTATTGCTGTACTGGTGGACATACAGAAACATACTAGTTTAAGGCTTAGTTTTCACCAGAGCTGCAAAAAAATACATTAGACTTGAGCCTGTACAAAATATTTTAAGGTGAAATACGAAAATGCACTAGTTTGAGGCTGCACTAGTTTGAGGCTGCACTAGTTTGAGGCTCATAAATTCTGCTAGAGTAACAAAAGTAATCGCCACCCCCAAAACTAATAAATATTTCTAGCCCATGTTAGGAGTATACAAAACTACGTATTGCTCTGATGTATTCCCTTTCTTGCTTATATCTGCCTCACGTGTAGAGCCTGTTCGTTGGCGTCACATTAATCTGTTGTCCAACACGACACCGAGTTCTGCTTCATCGCAACGAACGATCGAGGCGACGTGTCGCTTCTATCCTTACGGGTCACATAATTCAGATGGGTCACATAATTCAGATGGGTCACATAATAATTCAGATGGGTCACGTAATGGCACTCACAGCGCACGAGACATCAGAAGGAACACACTACGGTGGGTGGGAGCTCAGTCTCATACGCGGTCAGTATTGCTGCTAACACAGAATTCTGCAGTCAGTAGCACCAGCTAGAAGAACAGACGGCAGAATTGCACCGCCAAGAGAAGAGATGGGACACTGCGCTGTCAGGAATTGAAAAAGTCGACTTTCGCTAAGAAGAGCATACACCATGGGACGAAAACCTATGTCCATGTTCCGTAAACTACTATACCAACCTAGAAGAAGCGACAGATCAGACGTAATGCAGAACATTCCTGCACACCAATGGTATACCTTTGGAAAATCTTTGTCATAGTCATATACGTCTTCTCATTAATCACGGGAAATTTACGTAGCAGCTCTTGTCGTGTGTGTGCGTGCGTATGTAGCTTGAGAGTAACCCAGAAATCTCCACTTAAGATTTAAGCCCAGCTCAGAAGAACGCGTTGCCTATTTACAGGCACTAGTGACTTTCAGAAGAATCCGTTGCCTATTCACAATCGGTCGCTACTTTTGATTACATCTAGCTGACATATTAGCCTAAGAGTAACAACGTACTCTTCTCTGACATATTAGCCTAAGAGTAACAACGTACTCTTCTCTGACATATTAGCCTAAGAGTAACAACGTACTCTTCTCTCAAAATGTCCAAAGTTACTTCCAGCGTACCTGTAAACTACAAGAGGTTGCGTCATGTAATGACATCTGCCATTCGCATTAAACCAAAAGTAATCACATAACTGGATCCCATCATTATCAGTAGTTAGTATCCTTACATAACAATGTATTTTCCAAATACAGCTACTTTTGAATTACTTCACTGTCTACCACATTTTGAATCCGATAGCTACTGGGAACTTTCCCCTAGGTGGTGTGTTGGGGCTTATGGGCGCTCAACATCCAGGTCATCAGCGTCCAGCTTTCCCCTAGGGATCACCCAAATCTGTGAAATACACAGCTGATTTGAGTTGCCTAAATGCAGTTGTTTATTGCGCCCTAAAGCAAAACAATACCTTACGTCCTTTCCTTTCCGACCCTTCGTGCGAGGAACGTTGGCAACATACTCACACTTCCTTCCTCAACATACTCACACTTCCTTCCTCTTTGCCATCACCCACTCCGCCACCCTCCGTACCCTCTCTAGGTTATGGCATTACGAAGCGACATCAGAAAGGAAGATAGCTTCTCTTAAAGAGCGCTAAGTTATATCAGCGATTTGTCGTAAAACCTTTAAAAGCGCCTTAATGTTATTAGATTCCTTAATTACAATTAACCACGATAGGCAGTAGTTCAACTGCACACAAACTGAAATTCTATTTCAATATATATGTATCGATTACTTAATCTTTTTAAAATAAGAGCCATTATTCTGTCAAAAATCCTGACGTGATACTACAAAAAGAAAGTATTTTTCAAAATCTATATTGATTGTAGAACACCTGTATTTGAGAAATCATTTGCCGCCGGCCGCGGTGGCCGAGCGGTTCTAGGCGCTACAGTCTGAAACCGCGCTACCGCTACGGTCGCAAGTTAGAAAACTGCCTCGGGCATAGATCTGTGTGATGTCCTTAGGTTAGTTCGGTTTAAGTAGTTCTAAGTTCTAGGGAACTGATGACCTTAGAAGTCCCACAGTGCTCAGAGCCATTTGAACCAAATTATTTGCCAAAAATTTCCAAATGTAAGCTTGGCTAATCTTCGTCTCTAAGATGCCTGTAACCCTACTCTGTATCGGTGCAAAAGCTTGGTGAGCTGCAGCGTCACCATGGGGCTCGACAACGTTTCAGACAGCGAGGTGTCAACGTGTGCGATAAAAAGGCCACAGAGATCACAAGCTTATCTGCCGAGTAAGGTAGAGGTAATGATGTCTCACTGGCATCAGATTTCACCTCCATGCTGCACAACACCATTGTGGACGTGTAACACGATGAAAAGGTCCTCACATCCCCTCTTATCTACATTTCACCCCTCTCTTGATACCTCTCCGATGGAGATCAAAATGATGACACCTGGCGTTGAAAATCACGCGATTTTCTTAAAGGTGGACAGGGAAAAAATCTCAGACACACCGCCGCTCAAGACAGACACGAAAAGGCCTCAGATGATAAAATAAAATGCGTCAATGAATACACCCCTTTCTTTGGAGGCGTTCATTCCCGCACATTCCGCGGTCGAAAACGATAGTTCTCAGTGTGATGAGCACCAGGGCGGAGTCCTTAACACCCTCTGACGGTGCTACATCCCAGGACGTTTCAGCCTCTCTCTAAGGACCCTGTGGGGTTGCATCCCAATTTAACGTGAATAGCACCCATTTGGAGTGCAAATTGATTCCAATTTTTGCCCTCCTGTACAGGTTGGAATCCCTAGCTACCACCGAAAACTATTCGACGACACTTGAAATTGATCCGAAATAGTAAAGGGTGCTTATGCATTTTCATCACTCTGGTTTCGCATCCTCCTGTGGCGTGATCACGGAGTATTGCGACATTGACACATGCACGAATACTATGGCAAAGGGTCCCTCTAAGACTTTATGGTTTGACAATGCTCTTGGTCGCATCCGACCACATTTATTGAAAAAACCTAAAAAATCTGTATCCTTACAGAGAAAACCCGTGAAGTAACCCTAAATGTCTGCAGGCTGGCAACTGGCGTCGGACGGTTTGTCAAGTGATTCCTTGCCTGCAGGCACCTAGGGCTGCTTCACAGGTTTTGTTTGCAATGGCACATTTTTAAAATTCTGAATACATGTGAGTGGGTGTACTGTCGAGCCAGAGGATGACCCCACAGGACACCACGCTTTTGTAGCATAACAGAGGAAATAATTAGGCACCTTTGAACCAAATTTTAAACTTATACGTTTCAATGGGAGTCAGCTATGGGGTTTCGAATAAGTGCTCCTTTAATTGTGTTGCGCAGTGTATTCGACAGCTTATATGACTGTGACCGTGTCTGCACTGTAACAGTCGAAACACAGAATCAGCAAATGAGTTCTTTTAGTGAAAGGTTTTGTAAGCGCGATGTATTTATTATGGACTTCATATACAGGTTATCGTCAGCGTGATTATTTATATGTTCCTTAACGCTGCGGAAACGACTCCTAGACGTCAGGATCAATTTGCATTCTTTCTTAAATGACCCTAACATTTTTATTTTCTTCATTTCTTCCTGCAGTCCAGACGCATTACGTATTCCAGGCCATAGCAGCTGAGACTTGGAGAAACCAGCTATGGTCACTTCCCAGCCCGCTGTAAGATCACTTCGGTTCGTCTTCTTCCTGCTGGTATTGTAACTGAGATTTGGCAACAAGGCAATGTATGTTTGGCAACTCTGTGATCGTTGAGTTACTTCCTGGTGTCTGCGGAATTAAGCCTCAAAGTTCACTTGATGTTACCTGTCATTTCCATTGAATAATCTGAGTTATTATCGCTTGAGGTGTAACAAAAGATTGTAAATTTACAATTTTGAGCCCAGGAAAGTCGTTGCAAGTGGAAATCGCAACTAATCTCGTCCTTCAAATAGCGATTTACGAGTTCTAGGCACCATTGATCTCGTAAGAGGAATATAAGACATATACATCTTCCCCAGCTGTGTGGTAACGTGCTGACCTGTGGAGTAGCGTTTGTTATGGGTAACAGTTCCAGTCTCACTGACTGTAGCTTTTTTTATCCCTTCTATGAAAGAGCTACAAACAGGCAGATCAACTATCGATGAGGAAATCGCAAGAAAATACTTTCGGCTCGTAGTGCAATGGTGAAAAACTTACAATGCTGCACAACAGGTAACGCCTCTTTCCGCTGCTGACAAGCCAATTTTGGGTTTCTAGGAATACATAACTTTATTTATGAAATGCCACATTTGCATACATCTTGAGTGTGACACAGCATACCAATTAAACACAAACCCAATCAAAATCTAAGTGAGTAGTATTTTACCAATTCGTGTCGATAGAGCCACGCTTGTGTACAGATACTCAGTTTTATTAAAACAGACTTTCGTCCTAAGGTTATTGTGGGTAGTTTTGTTACATTTCTTATAATACAGCTTACAATTCTGGTAAGGATTCCTTTAGTGTTGTTAAAACAATAGTAAAGATGAGAGAGAAATAAATCATCAAGAATATGTGCGAATTCTTTGATGTTATCTATAACAGTCTGAAAATGCACATGCGGATTATTGATTACATATATGTAGCAAAACGTGTTCTGTGTTAAAACTCTCAAACAAGGTTTGAAAAAGAATAAAATGCCACTACCAGACGACAGCTAATGTAGAAAATACTTTTCCGACGTATTTTGGCAGGATGTGCTCTACCCATACATAATACAAAAGTTTCGAGATGCATCTACTGTCTGGCTGTCTGTTAAACCTGAAATGAACAAAATGTCGCAGAAGTTAGCCCTTTTTCCACATACGACTATTTTGGGTTGAGAAGTGAAGGGAATTATGTTACAAGTTCCATTAGATTGATAACTTTAGCAGACAGCAAAATTGCGTTTTAAAAAATGTAGCAGTGAATGTACTCGAAATCGCGACAGTTTACCTTCAGAGCGCGATACTTACCATTACGCTACTAGCCGACACATAGCTGTAACAGCCCAGGAGTCGAGAACAATTCCTCCAGAACTTCTGCATGCCACAGTGCTGTGGAATAATGCATATGGCCAGGTCAATACTTATGAGAGACAAACAGTTATACGTTTCTTTTGCACTGCACGACGTTTTCAACAAAGAGATAGCGCAATAGAGTAGCTCAAGTGGAAAGTAACACTTCCTATTTAAATTTCTGCATCCCACACTGTTGGCAGTTCTGTGTTGGTAGCAGTTACGTCATTTTATTTTGGTGATTACAAAATAAAGTTGAATGTATGCACTTGGTAGCCGAGGCAGCTAGTTCATGGTGATGCGGTCAACCAAGTAAATAAATTTACTGAACACGCTCCAAATTGATACAGGGAGCCTGTGTGTCAGAATTCTCAGCCAGTGCGGCACATCGGCATTATGATAGAAAAATGAGCCACTCAGCAGAGGGTTTGGTGGTCTGTTGGGCTGATGAGAGGTTTGTGTGTCTATGGTGTGGGTTTGATTCCAACTTCGGTCAGTGATTTTTAGATAGGGAGCGATAGATTCTGGCTGCACCAAGTGAAGAAGTTATATAATGGCGTTGTGGTCTGAAATTCACATTAAAAATGATATTCCTTCTCTACCATGTAGACGTTAGGTTGAGCCACAATAAAGTCTGGAGTGGTGACATGTAGAAAATCACCAGTAACCTTTCTTATACTAGTTATTTATTTCTAGCGACGAAACAAACGCTATGTAGGCTCACAGGACACTTATTCCATCTTTTATCTGAGCTTCTGTATGTCGATAAAAATTGGTTCTGAAATGGGAATGCAACTCAGATCGCCCTTAACGCGGAATTTGTTCCCTTCGTGACAATACAGCTCGTCTACAATTTGTTGTTTGTTCAAAACTGCAGATTCCTCATCATCTCCACATATTGAGCGCGAATGGGTTAGAATCCTGGCCCGGTACTAAAGATTTCATTATGTATTATCAAGATAAAGCATGAGAACACCTATCTGCTGGTGGATAATAATTTCGATTTTTAATGTATTTTCATTCGTTGTCAACACTAACGATATTTGACGTATTTGACTCCCAGTGAGAAACAGAACTATTTGCGAGATCACTAAGTTCAAGATGTTATTCCGAGCTGCTGGTGGAGAAATATTCGGTAGCTGACGTCTCTTTGCATGTAATCAACAACGATATTTGTGGGGCTTTATTCCCAGTCAGCACTGAACTCTTCGTCATATTATTTCTAGTTCAAACATGCTCACATGTCGCTGCTGGTGCAACAAACCCATATTTAACGTTCGTTTTCTCTAGAATATAACGGCGATAGGTGCCGGGTTGGAGTCCTGGGAAGGATAAAATTAATGTTTCGTCTCGTCATTTCAGTTAAAACATCTAGCTACTGCCGAGAAAATGCGATATGTCACAGTTGATTGTGCTTCGATATCTATCCGATTAGGTTCTGGGTTCGAATCCCTGTCCAATAAAAAGCTTTACCTCACGGCACTTCAAATAAGTTAGTTGTTAAGAAACAATATTTAACATCTCTCGTAGTTTTTTAACAGGGACAATAGGTGCTGGGTAGGAATTCGGGTCCGTTAAAAATGTTTGAGTTATGTAGTTTAAAGCTGGTCTTTGCTAACTGATACTGTCTAAAATTGAGGTATATCACTGTCTGTATGCCTAATCAGGAATGACTGTTAGTTTCCGTCAGTCACGAAATCTTTGCTTAGTCTGAATGACCATGGGTTTGAATCCATATGCAGAACGAGACGGTTCGTCGTGTCATTTGAAGTTCATACATATTCTCGCCTAGCTGCTCGTATAAAAATCACTGGCTGTGCTGTGCGCAGTCTGTGTTTAGTTTGCATTGTTGTCTGCCATTGTATTGTTGGGCAGCGGCAGCTGGATGCTAACAGCGCGTAGCGTTGCGCAGTTGTAGGCGAGCCGCCAGCAGTGGTGGATGTGAGGAGAGAAATGGCAGAGTTTTGTAATTTGTAAGACTGGATGTCATGAACTACCATATATATTTTGACTATTAAGGTAAATACACTGTTTGTTCTCTATTAAAGTCTTTCATTTGCTAACTATACCTATCAGTAGTTAGTGCCTTCCATAGTTTGATTCTTTTAGTTAGCTGGCAGTAGTGGCGCTCGCTGTATTGCAGTAGTTCGAGTAACGAAGATTTTTCTGAGGTAAGTGATTTGTGAAAGGTATAGATTAATGTTAGTCCGGGCCATTCGTTTGTATGGATTTTTGGAAGTCAGATTGCGTTGCGCCAAAAATATTGTGTTTCAGTTTAAGCAGTCTTGTATAAATTTTTCTAAGGGGACGTTTCAAGACCTTTACCCGTTCGAATCCCCTTCCTGTGGCGTTAGGGTCGTAACGCTGAAGAAACACATTCCCCATTCTGATAAAGCAGCTTCACTAAAAGCGCCTTTTCAGGTAACGTCAACATGCTGCGACTACTGGCGCATCTGATTCTCTCTCTTTTTTCTTTATTGTGATTTTATTCCCCTGCCCCATACGGCAGGGGAGGGCTGTCAGTGGCACAATCCGCCGCTCTTCAGGCGAGTGATATGACAACTTAAAATAAGAATAAAATGTTACATACATAAGGCGATAAAGGGGAACTTAAAACAGAATAATGGGAGAAAATGGAAGTAAAAAATAGTCTAACACAGATACCTTCATGGAGGACAGTTAAAAAATAAAGCCGCCAGAAAGTTAAAAGACACAGTTGGCGATTCTTCAACACTCAGAGAAGACACTGAATGGACATACACACGTTAAAAGTCGGCCACAGTAGTTTAAACACTCCAGAACAACACACTTTAAACCCACTTGGAGCACACATGACGAAGAATAAAACTGCCAGGCGAGACCTGCCGATGGAAAGGGCAGAGAAGATGGAAAAGGAGGGGAGAGCAAGGGGCAGCAGGGGAAGTGGCGGGATGAAGAGAGGAGGGGCATCAGTGGGTTCACGAAGAGGCAGGAGACACGTGGGGCGGAAGAAGAAGAGGGAAGGCAGAGCAGGAGGGAGCGCAGAGACACTGGAAGGAGGCAGAAGAGACGGAGGGGGAGCAGGAGGGGAAGCCGCTCAGGAGGAGAGAGGGGGAGGAGAGGGAGCCCTGAAGAGGAGGCAGGAAGCTGGGGTTAGAGTTGGTAGGAAGGGTAGATGTCAGGGTGAAGCTCATCATCCGGGAGGGGATCTGATTCTCTCTCTCATTACAGCTCCTTTTATACACGATTGTCATGCGCCGTCACTGACGTTTTGCTGTACAGCGCCATCTGTCGGACATTTTGTGAACTTTGTTTTTTTTTTGTCTAAAAAAAACCATGTCATTCGATGCATGTGTGTCAATTTTTACCTCTCTATCTACAATCTACATATTTCGTGGTTTATTAAGTTTTCATATATATATATATATATATATATATATATATATATATATATATATATATATAAATCATTACGCACAAAAACTGTGATTTCACGGTGGTAGACGTAGATCTAGAGTCAGATATACAAACACAGTTATTAAGGGGCACAGTGTAACGGACTTACTGCAGATGGTCTCTTTGCCAACAGAAGAAGCAGAAACATTGTGATTTTTGTTTCTCCTGGTGTATTTGTTGGTCGAACATTCCACGGGTGTACTTCCGGTTCATAGCGCCAACGGGCACAACAATTCGGCGAAGATACATGTACTACCGGTTCATAATAACCTTTTTTTTTCGGCGATCAAACATGTCGCCAGGTGCGCTGACGAACTGAGCTCCTGAGGGTGCACGGCCAAATAACGTTCCCTGCCCCCGCGAACCGCTCCGACCACGGACCGCGCTGGCGTTTCTCCACAGATATTCAGATACCTCATTGAAAGTGTCAGCAGAAGAATTCGAGCCATGATATGGCGACGGGTAGACATAATCCACATTGGCGATCACTAATAGGTGTTCGGACACATCTGATCAGATAATGTACATACTACGGTCTTGTATCATACAATTATGCTATATCAAAATAACAGTCTACCCCCTGCAGGAAGAAATGAAGAAAATAAAAACGTTAGGGTCATTTAAGAAAGAATTCAAATTGAACCTGACGTCTAGCAGTCGCTTCTGCAGCGTTAAGGAACATATAAACAATCACACTGACGATAACCTGTATATGAAGTCCATAATAAATACATCGCGCTTACAAAACCTTTCACTAAAAGAACTAATTTGCTAATTCTGTGTTTCGACTGTTACAGTGCAGACACGGTAACAGCAGTCTGTCATCTAAGTTGTCGAATACACTGCGCAACACAATTAAAGAAACACTTATTCGAAACCCCATACCTGACTACCATGAAAAGTGTAAGTTTACAATTTGGCTCAAAGGCGCCTAAAAACTTACTCTCTAGTGGTGCAAAAGAGCGGTGTCCTGCGGCGTCATCCTCTGGATCGACAGCGCACCCATTAACGTGTACTGCGAATTTTAAAAATGTGGCTTTGCAGACAAAACCTATGAAGCAGCCCTAGGTGCCTGCAGGCAAGGAATCACTTGACAAACCGTCCGATTCGAGTTGCCAGCCTCCAGGCATTTAGGGTTACTTCACGGATTTTCTCTGTAAAGATACAGGTTTTTTAGGTTTTGTCAATAAATGTGGTCGGATGCGACCAAGAGCATTGCCAAACCGTAAAGTCTTAGAGGGATCTTTGCCATAGTATTCGTGCATTTGTCAGTGTCGCAATCCTCCGTGATGACGCCACAGGAGGATGCGAAACCGGAGTGATGAAAATGCGTAAGCACCCTTTACTATTTCGGATCAAGTTCAAATGTCGTCCAATAGTTTTCGGTACCAACCTGTACAGGAGGGCAAAAATTGTGACCAATCTGCATTCCAAATGGGTGCCACCACGTTCACTGGGGATGCAGCCCACAGTGTCGTTAGGGAGAGTCTGAAACGTCCTGGGATGGAGCACCGTCAGAGGTTGTCGAACGCGAAATGTGCGGGAATAAACGCCTCCAAAGAAAGGGGTGCATTCATTGACGCACGTTATGTCATCATCTGAGGCCTTTTCGTGTCTGTCTTGAGCGGCGGTGTGTCTGAGATCTTTTCCCTGTCCACCCTTAAGTAAATCGCGTGATTTCAACGCCAGGTGTCACCATTTTGATCTCCATCGGAGAGGCGTCAAGAAAGGAGTGAAATGTAGATAAGAGGGGATGTGAGGACCTTTTCATCGTGTTACACGTCCACAATGGTGTTGTGCAGCATGGAGGTGAAATCTGATGCCAGTGAGACATCATTACCTCTACCTTACTCGGCAGATAAGCTTGTGATCTCTGTGGCCTTTTTATCGCACACGTTGACACCTCGCTGTCTGAAACGTTGTCGAGCCCCATGGTGACGCCGCAGCTCACCAAGCTTTAGCACCGATACAGAGTAGGAAACGAAGATTAGGCAAGCTTACATTTGGAAATTCTTGTCAAATGATTTCTCAAATACAGGTGTTCTACAATCAATATAGATTTCGGAAAAGATACACATATATTGAAATAGAATTTCAGTCTGTGTGGTGTAGAACTACTGCCTATCGTGGTTAATTGTAATGATGATGTGATAAGGAAATCTAGTAACATTACAGCACTTTTAAAGGTTTTTTGACAAATCGCTGATCTTTAACAGAAGCTTTCTTCCTTTCTCATGTCGCTTCGTAATGCCGTAACCCAGAGAGGGTACAGAGGGTGGCGGGGTGGGTGATGGGAAAGAGGAAGGAAGTGTGCGTATGTTGTTTCGCTGGCTCTTTTATTATTTGCTTTGTTTTATTATTACTCGCGTAACAACTAATATATGAAATAAAATATGTTACTACGAAAAGAGCCCCGAAATACCTTTTAGTGATGCTGTGCTGTGACTTTCTTTGGATCATTAATTTTCAACAAAACAAAATATATTATGTTATTATTCTGGATCTGGCTTTCTACTAAAGGAACATTTTTTTCGTTACTGTAACTCACTATAAAGTTCAACATATCTTCCTTACTTTAAAGTTATTGAAAAGGTTAATGCAAATTATTTCGTTCAATACTGATGTTACAGTACGCAATGATTGTTCAACATCAAAATTTTGCAGTAGATTTTTGTTAATAGTAAAACACCAATAATTACCGCGACTAACACGAGAACATAAGACTATTATCGGAGAAAAAGATGTTTTTACTATAAGGTTTGCCAGACCAGAACTACGCACAGAAAGATTTCTTTTATGTTATGGAGGTAAATTATCTTTTTGCACCGTTAATAATATATTATCAGCAGCCCACGTCAACCTGTAAAACACATCATAAAATCTGTTGCTCTGCTCTGCAATTCCGAAAGCTGAAAGAAATAATATTGCTTCACTATTACCTGCCCGCTTCTTTGCAGTATGATTGATTTCATTTAATGCAGTTTGGATGCGCCGCGGCAGCGGCTCGTTCGTTCGTAGCGCTGCTCTGCACCACGAATAATATTTAAATAACTGAAACTGTCTTAAAGGGATCAGATAAAATACCAGGCAAGCTTATTACAAATCATAATGCAAGGTTTCACTGACTAACTCTGTTCACAACATTTAAACAAATCAATTAATTACACACCTTTCGGAGGTTATATCTAATGGAGTCGCTCTCACAATCTTGACAAAAGAATGCTACTCAGTCGTACAATATAACGTCACAGGCTCTTCCTACTCACGTAACTCCAAGAAGACGACAGAGAAATTAATGTTCTTTTTTACTATCTATACTAGTCACCTATTCTCACCTTTGTTTGATATTTAACAAGTATCGTCTGTGGCGGTTTCAGTACTCGCCGACACAGATATTATCTAAATAAAAAAATACATAATTCTATACAAGAACAAAACATGACACACAATGTTTTCTCTTTATTACATAATGGACAGGGACTGCGATTGCTGTGTTCGGATGAGGGCTGACTTGGCATCCCTTCGCTCACAGCTGCAATCGGCGCTGACTTCAGTCGCGCAGCTTGAGGCTGTTGCCAATGGGCACCACTGTGGGGAGCCGGACTCGGGTATCACGGGGATGTCAACCTCGTCCCGTCTGTCCCCAGATCGGTCTGCCGCTGTGGTTGCCCCGGTTACTGCCCGCAGTGGGGCTGAGCCCTCGCCTGTGGTTGATTGGGAGGTCGTTCCAAGGCGTGGCAGGCAGCGAAAGGCGTCCCCGGAGGCTGATCAGAAAGCCTCCCCGGTGCGTCTGACAAACAGGTTTCAGGCACTGTCTCTGGCTGAGCCAGATGCAGCTGCCTGCCCTGATTCAGAGGATCATTCTCAGCCTTCAAGGTCCGGGCAATCGCAGAGGGTGGGCTTACTGGTAGTTGGGAGCTCCAATCTTAGGCGCGTAATGGGGCCCCTTAGGGATACGGCGGCTAAGGAGGGGAAGAAATCCAGTGTGCACTCCGTGTGCATTCCGGGAGGAGTCATTCCTGATGTGGAAAGGGTCCTTCCGGATGCCATGAAGAGCACAGGGTGCAGCCAGCTGCAGGTGGTGGCACATGTCGGCACTAATGACGTGTGTCGCTTTGGATCTGAGGAAATTCTCTCTGGATTCCAGCGGCTATCTGATTTGGTGAAGGCTGCCGGTCTTGCTTACGAGATGAAGGCAGAGCTCACCATCTGCAGCATCGTTGACAGAACCGACTGCGGACCTTTGGTGCAGAGCCGGGTGGAGGGTCTGAATCAGAGGCTAAGACGGTTTTGCGACCGTATTGGCTGCAGATTCCTTGACTTGCGCCATAGGGTGGTGGGGTTTCGGGTTCCGCTGAATAGGTCAGGTGTTCACTACACTCAGCTGGCGGCTACACGGGTAGCGGAGGCTGTGTAGCGTGGACTGGGCGGTTTTTTAGGTTAGAAGGCCTCGGGAAAGTGCGGGATGGGCTGCAATGTCAAAGGGTGCTTGGCAATTACAGGACGTGCTTGGATCAAGGAACAGTCGGAATTATACACTCCTGGAAATGGAAAAAAGAACACATTGACACCGGTGTGTCAGACCCACCATACTTGCTCCGGACACTGCAAGAGGGCTGTACAAGCAATGATCACATGCACGGCACAGCGGACACACCAGGAACCGCGGTGTTGGCCGTCGAATGGCGCTAGCTGCGCAGCATTTGTGCACCGCCGCCGTCAGTCTCAGCCAGTTTGCCGTGGCATACGGAGCTCCATTGCAGTCTTTAACACTGGTAGCATGCCGCGACAGCGTGGACGTGAACCGTATGTGCAGTTGACGGACTTTGAGCGAGGGCGTATAGTGGGCATGCGGGAGGCCGGGTGGACGTACCACCGAATTGCTCAACACGTGGGGCGTGAGGTCTCCACAGTACATCGATGTTGTCGCCAGTGGTCGGCGGAAGGGGCACGTGCCCGTCGACCTGGGACCGGACCGCAGCGACGCACGGATGCACGCCAAGACCGTAGGATCCTACGCAGTGCCGTAGGGGACCGCACCGCCACTTCCCAGCAAATTAGGGACACTGTTGCTCCTGGGGTATCGGCGAGGACCATTCGCAACCGTCTCCATGAAGCTGGTCTACGGTCCCGCACACCGTTAGGCCGTCTTTCGCTCACGCCCCAACATCGTGCAGCCCACCTCCAGTGGTGTCGCGACAATGGAGGGACGAATGGAGACGTGTCGTCTTCAGCGATGAGAGTCGCTTCTGCCTTGGTGCCAATGATGGTCGTATGCGTGTTTGGCGCCGTGCAGGTGAGCGCCACAATCAGGACTGCATACGACCGAGGCACACAGGGCCAACACCCGGCATCATGGTGTGGGGAGCGATCTCCTACACTGGCCGTACACCTCTGGTGATCGTCGAGGGTACACTGAATAGTGCACGGTACATCCAAACCGTCATCGAACCCATCGTTCTACCATTCCTAGACCGGCAAGGGAACTTGCTGTTCCAACAGGACAATGCACGTCCGCATGTATCCCGTGCCACCCAACGTGCTCTAGAAGGTGTAAGTCAACTACCCTGGCCAGCAAGATCTCCGGATCTGTCCCGCATTGAGCATGTTTGGGACTGGATGAAGCGTCGTCTCACGCGGTCTGCACGTCCAGCACGAACGCTGGTCCAGCTGAGGCGCCAGGTGGAAATGGCATGGCAAGCCGTTCCACAGGACTACATGCAGCATCTCTACGATCGTCTCCATGGGAGAATAGCAGCCTGCATTGCTGCGAAAGGTGGATATACACTGTACTAGTGCCGACATTGTGCATGCTCTGTTGCCTGTGTCTATGTGCCTGTGGTTCTGTCAGTGTGATCATGTGATGTATCAGACCCCAGGAACGTGTCAATAAAGTTTCCCCTTCCTGGGACAATGAATTCACGGTGTTCTTATTTCAATTTCCAGGAGTGTAGTTGTAAATTGTTGTAGTTACGCTGGAAAAGTCCCTGAGCTTCAAACGCTAATAGAAAGCACAGAAGCTGATATCGTTATAGGTACAGAAAGCTGGCTAAAGCCTGAAATAAGTTCTGCAGAAATTTTAACGAAGTCTCAGACGGTGTTCAGGAAAGATAGATTAGGCAGAATTGGTGGTGGAGTGTTTGTGTCTGTCAGTAGTGGTTTATCTTGTAGTGAAGTCGAAGTAGTTACTCCGTGCGAATTGGTGTGGGTGGAGGTTATACTTAACAGCCGAATTAAGTTAATAATTGGCTCCTTCTACCGACCCCCAGACTCCGATGATACAGTTGCGGAACAGTTCAGAGAAAGTTTGAGTCTCGTAACAAATAAATACCCCACTCATACGGTTATAGTTGGTGGGGACTTCAACCTACCCCTCGGTATGTTGGCAAAAATACTTGTTCAAAACCGGTGGTAGGCAGAAAACGTCTTCCGAGATTGTCCTAAATGCATTCTCCGAAAATTATTTCGAGCAGTTAGTCCACGAACCCACGCGAATTGTAAATGGTTGCGAAAACACACTTGACCTCTTGGCCACAAACAACCCAGAGCTGATAAGAGAGCATCATGACTGATACAGGGATTAGTGATCACAAGGTCATTGTAGCTAGGCTCAATACCATTTCTTCCAAACCCATCAGAAACAAACGCAAAATAATTTTATTTAAAAAAGCGGATAAAGTGCCACTAGAAGCCTTCCTAAAAGACAATTTCCATTCCTTCCGAACTGACTATGCGAATGTAGACGAGATGTGGCTCAAATTCAGAGATATAGTAGCAACAGCAATTGAGAGATTCATACCTCATAAATTGGTAAGAGATGGAAAGGATCCCCCGTGGTACACAAAAAAGGTCCGAACGCTGTTGCAGAGGCAACGGAAAAAGCATGCGAAGTTCAGAAGAACGCGAAATCCCGAAGATGGGCTAAAATTTACAGACGCGCGAAATTTGGCACGTACTTCGATGCGAGATGCCTTTAATAGGTTCCACAACGAAACATTGTCTCGAAATTTGGTAGAAAATCCGAAGAAATTCTGGTCGTATGTAAAGTACACAAGCGGCAAGACGCAGTCAATACCTTCGCTGCGCAGTGCCGATGGTACTGTTATCGACGACTGTGCCGCTAAAGCGGAGTTATTGAACGCAGTTTTCCGAAATTCCTTCACCAGGGAAGACGAATGGAATATTCCAGAATTTGAAACACGAACATCTGCTAGCATGAGTTTCTTAGAAGTAGATACCTTAGGGGTTGCGAAGCAACTCAAATCGCTTAATACGGGCAAGTCTTCAGGTCCAGATTGTATACCGATTAGGTTCCTTTCAGATTACGCTGATACTATAGCTCCCCACTTAGCACTCATATACAACCGCTCGCTCACCGATAGATCTGTACCCACAGATTGGAAAATTGCGCAGGTCGCACCAGTGTTCAAGAAGGGTAGTAGGAGTAATCCATTTAACTACAGACCTATATCATTGACGTCGGTTTGCAGTAGGGTTTTGGAGCATATACTGTATTCAAACATTATGAACCACCTCGACGGGAACGATCTATTGACACGTAATCAGCATGGCTTCAGAAAACATCGCTCTTGTGCAACGCAGCTAGCTCTTTATTCGCACGAAGTAATGGCGGCTATCGACAGGAGATCTCAAGTTGATTCCGTATTTCTAGATTTCCGGAAAGCTTTTGACACCGTTCCTCACAAGCGACTTCTAATCAAGCTGCGGAGCTATGGGGTATCGTCTCAGTTGTGCGACTGGATTCGTGATTTCCTGTCAGGAACGTCGCAGTTCGTAGTAATAGACGGCAAATCATCGAGTAAAACTGAAGTGATATCAGGTGTTCCCCAGGGAAGCGTCCTGGGACCTCTACTGTTCCTGATCTATATAAATGACCTGGGTGACAATCTGAGCAGTTCTCTTAGACTGTTCGCAGATGATGCTGTAATTTACTGTCTAGTAAGGTCATCCGAAGACCAGTATCAGCTGCAAAGCGATTTAGAAAAGATTGCTGTATGGTGTGTCAGGTGGCAGTTGACGCTAAATAACGAAAAGTGTGAGATGATCCACATGAGTTCCAAAATAAATCCGTTGGAATTCGATTACTCGATAAATAGTACAATTCTCAAGGCTGTCAATTCAACTAAGTACCTGGGTGTTAAAATTACGAACAACTTTAGTTGGAAAGACCACATAGATAATATTGTCGGTAAGGCGAGCCAAAGGTTGCGTTTCATTGGCAGGACACTTAGCAGATGCAACAAGTCCACTAAAGAGACAGCTTACACTACACTCGTTCGTCCTCTGTTAGAATATTGCTGCGCGGTGTGGGATCCTTACCAGGTGGGATTGACGGAGGACATCGAAAGGGTGCAAAAAAGGGCAGCTCGTTTTGTATTATCGCGTTATAGGGGAGAGAGTGTGGCAGATATGATACACGAGTTGGGATGGAAGTCATTACAGCATAGACGTTTTTCGTCGCGGCGAGACCTTCTTACGAAATTTCAGTCACCAACTTTCTCTTCCGATTCGAAAATATTTTGTTGAGCCCAACCTACATAGGTAGGAATGATCATCAAAATAAGATAAGAGAAATCAGAGCTCGAACAGAAAGGTTTAGGTGTTCGTTTTTCCCGCTCGCTGTTCGGGAGTGGAATAGTAGAGAGAAAGTATGATTGTGGTTCGATGAACCCTCTGCCAAGCACTTAAATGTGAATTGCAGAGTATTCATGTAGATGTAGATGTAGATGTAGATATGTCTTTTGCTAAGAGACGTTACAGTTGCCAAAGTTCTTCGCACGAAGGGTCGGAAAGGAAAGGACATAAGACATTATTTTGCTTTAAGGCGCAAAAAAAGAAAAAAAGAAAGTTAGGGTCTGCCTTTAGGCAACTCAAATCACTCAAATCAGCTGTGTATTTCACAGATTTGGGTGATCTCTAGGGGAAAGTTTCCAGTAGCTATCGGATTCAAATGGTGGTAGACGGAGAAGTAATTCAAAAGTAGCTGTATTTGGAAAATACATTGTTATGTAAGGATAGTAACTACTGATAATGATGGTATCCAGCTATGTGATTACTTTTGGTTTAATGCGAATGGCAGATGTCATTATATGACGCAACCTCTTGTAGTTTACAGGTACGCTGGAAGTAACTTTGGACATTTTGACACAAGAGTACGCTGTTGTTCTTAGGCTAATACGTCAGCTAGATGTAATGAAAAGTCGACTGCCTGTAAAGAGGCAACGGATTCTTCTGAGAGTCGTGAGTGCCTGTAAATAGGCAACGCATTCTTCTGAGCTAGAGGAGATTTCTGGATTACTCTCAAGCTACATACGCACGCCCCCCCCCCCCCCCCCCCCCCACACACACACACACGAGACAGAGTTGCTGCATAAATCTCCCGTGATTAATGAGAAGACGTAAATGACTATGACAAAGATTTTCCAAGGTATACCATTGGTGTGCATGAATGTTCTGCATTACGTCTGATCTGTCGCTTCTTCTAGGTTGGTATAGTAGTTTACGGAACATGGACATTGGTTTTCGTCCCATGGTGTATATGCCTCTCAGCGTGGTTTTCGTCCCATGGTGTATACGACTCTCAGCGAAAGTCGACTTCCTCTATTCCTCTGACACCGCAGTGTCCCATCTCTTCTCTTGGCAGTGTAATTCTGCAGTCCGTTCTTCTAGCTGGTGCCACTGACTGCAGAATTCTGTGTTAGCAGCAATACTGGCCGCGAATGAACTGAGCTCCTGCTCCTACCCACCACAGTGTTCCTTTCGTCGTCGCATGCGCTGTCAGTGCCATTAAGTGGTCCATTTATGTGACCCATCTGACTTTTATGGCCCGTAAGGATAGAAGTGACACGTCACCTCAGCTGCTATCCACACAAAAGGTTCAGCAGTTCACTACTGATTTTTAAGCTAGAATTATAGTGTCAGCGATCGTTCGTTGAGATGAAGCAGAACTCGGTGTCGTGTTGGACAAAAGATTAATGTGACGCCAACGAACAGGCTCTACAAGCGAGGCAGATATAAGCAAGAATGGGAATACATCGGAGAAATACGTAGTTTTGTACTCCTAACATGGGCTAGAAATATTTATTAGTTTTGGGGGTGGCGATTACTTTTGTTACTCAAGCAGAAATTATGAGCCTCAAACTAGTGCATTTTCGTATTTCACCTTAAAATATTTTGTACAGGCTCAAGTCTAATGTATTTTTTGCAGCTCTAGTATGTTTCTGTATGTCCACCAGTACAGCAATAACAACAAAATACGTTACTTATTTCATTTTATTTTGCTTCGTTTACAAGTGCGTTCGTATTGAGTCCGGAAAGTCAGCGCACACGCACCATCTTCTGCACTTGTCAGGTATAGCTCTGTTAGATTGGTCTTCCACCATCCCAGCGTGACTTGAGTCTCGTAATGGTCTAAGCTGTCAGGCACCACGGTGTACTTTCGCGTCGGTTGCAAACAGCTTCGATGCCGCCACCTCCTCAGCTCTCCGCTTTCAGCGACCTGCACACGGCAGCGGCGGTGGTGGTGAGGGCGGCGGCAACGTCTTCGTCGCAGGAACTCTTAACGTTCTCAAGCCCCACGGGATATCTTCGTATCGTTCGCAAATAGCTTCGACGCCGCCACCTTGCCAGCATTTGCTGTTTCAGCAGTTTACACACGACGGCGGCATGTCGTTGTACTCAAATCCAAAACTCTGAAAACAAAAATTTAGCACAAATCGTAGGAACTCGTACGTGCTCAGACACCACGGCATACCTTAGTATTTTTCGCAGACAGCTTTGACGCCGCCAGCTCTTCTCAACTTTTGCGCTTCCATCGAATTGTACACGACGGCGTCGTCTTCGTCGTCGTCGTCGTTGCACTCCCAATAAATACAAAACTCTGAAAAAAAAAGAGTACATGAGCAAAAATGTACCACAAGTCGTGGGAGCTCGTACGCAATCAGATACCAAGGCGTACCTTCGTGTAGTTCGCAAACAGCATCGACGCCGCCACCCCCTGAGCTTTTGCGGTTCCAGCGATTCGGACGCGGCGACGGCGTCGTGCACGTATGTTCACTTCTGCTTCACCCTGTCTCCTCATAGTGACCCGTCTCCGAAGCTCTGCCTAAACTTTCCTGTGTCTGCCCTTATATAGAAGTATGACAATGCTAAGAGTTGTTTCCGTGGAAATGTGCTCTGACGTCTTTTCTTCAACCATTGTCCGTTACAATTCCACATGCCTGTATCGGTACTACAGAACCATTCGGGAAAGATGATGCGAGGAAATATACACTGGCTGACCCACTGCTTTTATGCTGCTTATCTAAACTGAAATCTCGGTGATTTTAAGCCCCAGATATTTTTTACGTGACTTGCAGACACAATTTTGTACACTCCGCTTTTAATCCCCTTATGATACATAGAACTGTACCAGTGTGTTCCTCGCCTTTAACTAGGATTCCCTACAAGCACCATGCACAATATTATGCCCTTTTAATATTACTTATAGAGCTAAAACATTTCTTAGGGTGCCAGGGTGGTACTCTGATGATAGTAGTTCCACTTCTCCGGATAGTCATTTGCATATTTTCATTTCGTGGTTTCTCAACACAGCTTAACAGAGTCGAATGATCCTCGACCCTTTCTCGGCTTAGCATTTGCCTCTTGCGACTTTGTTGGCAGAGAGATCTTAAATTATAAGCTTTGCTTCTCTTAATTTTGGCCATACGTTACGAAACTAGACCTCGGTACAAAAAGACATCATAATTCTGCGAAAAGCCTCGTCAAAAAGGGCTGAGGAAGTGAAAGATTTTCAGCGAGCTTTAGGGTGGAAAACTATCCCTAAAAGGGAGAATAACTAGCATAAATCACCGATATAGTGATGTAGAAGGCAATGGAGACCATGGCTTTAAAAGCGCATAATGTTTATCCGCAAGAAAAATGCCGTTTTGCAGGTGGCCGTTCATATAAAACGACTCAAAAAACTGATTGCCCATTCCCCCAAATAAGGTAATTTGCATCATTTATGTAGTAGGCTACGTATGAGACTGCTAAACGGAGAACTCTGGTTCGATCCTAGTTAGTGGAAAACTGTTAACGCAGGCTGTAAGACAGCTGTGGAGCTCCGTTATGTCCCTGTGGTACTCCTATCCAGAGACTGCTTAAGCACAGACTGACTGCCGTCGATAGCTATATTAGTGTCCAATCATGCGATACAGCTGTAGACCTCGCTTCATGAAGATGTCAGTGGCTGCATCGGTTTGTAGGCCTACGTCGTTGCGCTCGCGTGTCAGTGTGAGTGAGAAGGAATTGGTGAATGGCCTTCCTAACACCTTTATCAAGAAGCTGTACGAAATATACTGCTCGCCAAGAGAAGTAAAGCACCTTTAAGAGACTGTCGGAAGTCAACGAAACTTCGTACGCGTACACACCTTCCTCGGGTACATAGATGATTTGAGTTGTAATTCTCTGTAGCTGGTAGAATAGGCACCAAAGTGCGTTAGTATTCTCAGTGTTTAGTGATTTTACCAGGAATGGTAGTGTATATAAGTGGTGTGAACAGCGTCAGATGCTCAGTAATTAATATGAAGGGGACGGAGATTCCGTGTATACGTGTGAAACAGTATTATTAACAAGAGTTCGAAAGTGGCCTCTTTGTGGCCCATTTGCTGACAGGTTGAATTGTGCTGTGTCTTGATGTGGGGGATATTCGTATGTGACAGTGGCCAGATGGTGGACCGCATGTTAAAGTGGGAGCGGGCTTACTTCTTGTCAACGTTCTGGGCGAGCATGACCACCACACGGGAGGCTCCCCTTATTTTGCACCAACCACAACATAACACCATCACATCTGTGCTAGATATCCGAGTACAAGCAATGGTCTCCCACCAACATTCTGCGACATCCCACATCATTTGCCGGAGATTAAACAGTAGCCAAACTAGAGAACTACCCGTAGGCTACCGTGAACATCACAACAAAAACAAAGGCTTTTGGAGTGGTGCTGTAAGCGGAAAGAATGAACTGCTGGTGACAGACGTCGCAGTGCGTTCAACGATGAATCAACTTCCTCCACTGCCCCTGATGATCGACGCCGACAAGTATGGCGGCGATGACGGAAGAGATCTCATTCTGCCAGTGTTTTGGAGAAGCACAGTAGTGTTACTTTACACGTACGTGCATACTTCGCAAGCAACAGTATGGTGTGTCGTAGAGGTTACCTTCAGTCGTTTCCTTTCCTCTTCCACTTGCAAACAGAGCGAGGGCCAAACGACTAGCTTTATACGTCGGTACCCCCAATATCTCTTTCCTCCTGCTCGCGGTCCTTTGGTGAAATCTGCTGTGACGGCAGTAGAATCATTCTATACTCTTCTGCCACTGCCAATTCTCTAAATTTCCTCAATACTGTATCTTGAAAGAAACATTTCTTTCCTTCCGGGGTCTTCCATATCAGTTCACGAAGTGTCAACGTAACACTCGCGTTTTCATTTGAGTCATCAGTTTGATGCGACCCGTCACGAATTCTTCTCCTGTGGCAACTTCTTCATTTCAGAGTAGCATCCGCAACCTACGTCCTCAATTATTTGCTGGATAAGTTCCAATCTCTTTTTCCCTCTATAGCTTCTACCCTCTACAGCTCTCTCTAGTAGCTTGGGAACTATTTTCCGATGTCTTAACACATATCCTACCAGCCTGTCTCACCTTTTTGTCAGTTTTTTCTATATATTCCTTTCCTCACCTATCCTTTGGAGAACCTTATCATTATTTACCTTATCATTCCTCCTAATTTTCAACATTTTTCTGTAGCTCTATATCTCACATGCTCAGCCCACGTATCACTACCGTATAATACAGCGCTACAGACGTACAGACTCAGAATTTTCTTCCTCAAATTAAGGCCAATGTTTGACACTAGCAGGCCTTTCTTGGTTAGAAATGCCCGTTTTTCCAGTGCTAGACTGATTTTTATATCCTCCTTGCTCCGTCTGTCATTTGTTATTTTGCTACCTCCGTAGCAGAATTCTTTAATTTCATCTACTTGGTGATCGCCAATCCTGATATAAAGTTTGTCTCTGTTCTCATTTCTGCTACTTCCCATTACATTCGTCTTCCTTCGTTTCGCACTCAATCCATGTTCTGTACTCATGAGACTATACATTCCGTTCAGCAGTTCCTGTAATTCTTCCTCCCTATCCCTGAGAATAGCAATGCCACCAGCGAATCTTATCACTGAATCCTTTCACCCTGAATTTTAATTCTACTCGAACCTTTCTTTTATTTGCGTCATTACTCCTTGGATGTAAAAACTGAATAGTTGGGACGAAAGAGTACATCCCTATATCAAAGCCTTTAGAATCCTTTTTCTGGTCTTTCACTCTTATTGTTCCCTTTTGTTCTTGTACATACTGTATGGTATCCGCCTTTCCCAATAGCTTCCGCTATTTTTCTCAACATTTCGAACATCTTGCACCATTTTACATTGTCGAACGCTTCTTCCAGGTCGACAAATACTATGAAAGAACTTCATTTTTCCTTAGTCTTGCTTCAGTTATCAGCCACAACGTCAGAATTGCCCCTCTGGTTTCTTTAACTTTCCTAAAGGCGAACTGATGGTCATCAAACACATCCTCAGTTTGCTTTTGCTACTGGTAACAAATCTGGCAGCTCGCCTCTAAATTTCTTTGATCCCTTCCTTTAATCCGACGTGGTGGGGAGCCCGAACACTCGAGCAGTTCCACAAGCCCACAAGTAATATACACGTGGTCTCGTTTGAACATGGCCTACTCTTTCCTTAAACTATCTCAGTAAAGCCTAGTCGACCATTCGCCTTTCCTGTCACCGTACTTACTTGCTCATTCCATTTCATATGGTTTTCGACGTTACGCCTACAAAGTTAAATCGAAGTGACTGTTTCCAGCAGCACTCCACTAACACCATATTCTAATATTACAGGATTGCTTTTCCTTCTCATCTACTCTAATTGACATTTTATACGTTTAGAGTAAGCTGCCTTTCATCAAACCAAACAGAGATTCTGCGTGAGTCATCCTGTAACATTATGCAGCCACTCAACGACGATGCTTTTCCATACAGTAAAGTGTGATTAGCAAAACATTGGTAGACAGCTCTCACCTTATCCGCCATATAGTTTACGCATATAAAGGACAAGAGCGGTCCGTGATTTTCATGAGACAGTACTGACGATACCCTTGTCTCTGATGAATTACTTAAGAATTCTTCCAGGCACTGACATTCTGAGAACCTCAGCAGAATTTCGTTAACAGTCTGCAGTGTGGCACCACGCTAAACGCATTTCGGAAGCATATCAATATTGAATCTTCATCCAAGGTTCCCAGGACACATTTTGTGGGAAGAGGAAAACTGTTTCGCGAGAGCGATGATTTCTAAACCTGCTCTAATTTGAGAACAGAAACCGTTCTATCCCAAGGAACTGGGCTCAATAATTCAGGAAAGCGCTGTTAATGATATCTGGAGAGAGAGAGAGAGAGAGAGAGAGAGAGAGGGAGGGGGGGGGGGGGAAGGGGAAAACGAACACATGGATCAGCTAGCAGGTCGGATTCGTAGGCGTAATTGTGACCGTAATGTAACTGAAATGTAGGCCGAGAAGACATGTAATCAGATTATTGGATGACAGAAGGAGGAAGGAATTTGTTTATTGGAGTCCAGTCAACAAGAACACCAAGACGATAACGCAATGAAAGGCGTGTAGATTTCATTAGATAACAAGCAGACGGAACATGGATCCTTATGGCCAAAGACCACAATGCTGGGTAAAGTATAGAGGTAGTGAGTGACTTTTACACATCACGATGAGTTTGTTAAGATAACTCTGCTGACATCATTCAGTAATTCAGTTCAAGCAAATTACACATTGACTGACAAAAGAGAGTGAAGCACCAAGGAGGGGAAGAGGAAACTTCATGTACCACAAGGGTACATGATGTTTTTCTCGTGATCACAAAATGAGTAAAATTTACAAACAATCTAGCATTATGAGGACACTTATCAGTATGAGGATGCACCCCACCCATTCTGGCCTGGATGCATGCATTGATTCGCTCGGGAATAAGGGTCTCATGAAGACGTTGCATCCTATTGTGAGGCGAGATGGCCCACGACTGTTGCATTTATTTACTCGAGTCAGAAGCCGTATAGAACTCTACACTCTACATCACACGAATGTTCAATATTAAGGTATAGTACTGATACAACAACTTTTACTGTAAGTACGCTGTTGAGGTTTTACGTGGTAACGCCACGTAGCGCTCTGTATGAAAATCAGTGACTATGCTGTGTGCAGTCTGTGGCTGGTTTGCATTGTTGGAACATTTGCTATTGTAGTGTTGGGCAGTTGGATGTGAACAGCGCATAGCGTTGCGCCGTTGGATGTGAGCCGCCAGCAGTGGTGGATGTGGGGAGAGAGATGGCAGAATTTTGAGAGCGGACGATCTTGACGTGTGTCCACCAGAAAGAGTAAATTTGTAATACTGGATATCATGAGCTGATATATATATATATATATATATATATATATATATATATATATATATATATATACTTTTGAACACTATTGAGGAAAATACATTGTTTGTTCTCTATCAAAATCTTTCATTTGTTAACTATCGCTATCAGTAGTTAGTGCCTTCAGTAATTAGAATGTTTTATTCAGCTGGCAGTATTGGCGCACGCTGTATTGCAGTAGTTTGAGTAACAAAGATTTTTGTGAGGTAAGTGATTCATAAAGGTATAGGTTATTGTTAGTCAGGGCCATTCTTTTGTAGGGATTATTGAAAGTCAGATTGTGTTGCGTTAAAAAACTATTGTGTGTCAGTTTAGTAAATGTCTGAGTACGTTCAGTTTTGCTCAGCTGTTTGAAAATCAAATAACGTAAGGGGTTTACCAGCACAGTAATTCATAAATTTTTCTAAGGGGATGTTTCGTTATAATTTACAATTTAGGTGTTAACATAATGAACAAAACTATTTTTGCCCACAACAGAGCAACAGCAGCTTCACTGCCTTCAGCGTTCACCCCTCTTCATCACTGCATGGCTCAAGCCTGCAATGACAGCGAGCTCTGCACGCATTTACATTGTGTCGCTACTTCGGAAAGTCCCGATTTGACAGTGTTGCCCCTGCATTTACCATCATCTGATCTCCAGGTGGACCAATCAAAAGTACCTCCACGCGGTAGGCACTCAGCAAGTTTCATCCGCTTTTGAAGTCGGTCACATCTAGCTGTCAACAATTTGTCGCTGGCATCACTTTGAGATTTAGTTAATGTTGACGCTTTACTAAGGAAACTACTTACGGATTTCAACCTAGATCTTGGTGGTTGATGGCAATGGAGAGAGTGTAAATGATTTAGTTCAGCCATTTTCCTTGCAAACTTCTTCACTACTTTACGAAGTACACTAAAAAGTGCAGTACCTGCCAAACACTGAACAGAGTCTGTAGTTGTCGGTTTCAGACATGCAGCTGTCAATCGTGAAGTTTCATTCAGTGAGACGAACAGTTGCCGGCCATGGTAGCCGAGCGGTTCTAGCCGCTACATTCTGGAACCGTGCGACCGCTACGGTCGCAGGTTCGAATCCTGCCTCGCGCATGGATATGAGTGATGTCCTTAGGTTAGTTAGGTTTAAGTAGTTCTAAGTTCTAGGGGACTGATGAGCTCAGAAGTTAAGTCTCATAGTGCTCAGAGCCATTTGAACCATTTGAACGAACAGTTGCTTTGTGTAGGCAGGGCTGTGCCTCGCGCGGCATGAGTACGCCCCTACAGAGAAACCGAGTTCCAAGGCGGAGGTTCTAAAGAATTGAGTTTGCGTTCCCCAGTTATTGCCTGTGGACAGTGTTTGCGGTGTGATACAGACCTGTGGAAAGTGACTCCAAAGTATTTAGACGGAAGGCAGTGCTCCAACTCAGTGCCCTTCTAATTAACTTTTAGTTTTGTCACAACTGCTGTAATTGGTCCTTGATCTCTCTGCACTGCACCGAGACTGGGTTGACGTCGAAGCTGGTATCACCTAAGTTTTATCAGGGACATGTCAGGGGATCTTTCTGACCACGGCCATACATCAACGTCACGCAGATCGTTCATAGAGACACGTTGCACGAAACATGGCCTACGATACTGCCGCATGACGGATAACACATTAGGACACAAGGTACTATGACACACAGTTGTGACACCGGAATTCGCTCAGGCACTACCAGCAATGACCCGAAGTCATACACGATGCTTCCCCGCACCACGACGTCAGGAGTAACATCGCAGTCTAAAACATTGGAAGAGTTCAGCCTCTCCCGAGGGCGCCGTCATAATTTGCGACGATGGCCATCCGGGGTAGTGCATAACCGTGACTCAGTGGTGAATGCAACACGGTGCCATTCATCAGCGGTGGGTACTACCCGGCCACGTCACCAATCTAAAAACAGCTGTTATTGTTGTGGGGGAAACGGCACCGTAGGTGTGGGAGCGTAATTCCCTAGTACGGATGAAAGATTCCAGTCTAACCTTCTTGCCTAGAAAGTTGATGTAGTCAAGCCCTGAATGAAAATTGCGCAACGGATAACAGGGGAGGGGAGCTTGAGGGCGCTACCTAGAGAGCGTGCCCTTTCTGTATGATAGCAGGCAAGGGGTTGGAGGGCTCACACGCTGATTTGTGGTTTCCTGCATTCTATATCTTAAATGAATTCCTTTAACTTGATATCTTTGTGATTTTTAAGGTATGTTAAAGATTGATGACAATTAATTACCGCCAGCCTCGGTGGCCGAGCGGTTCTAGGCGCTACAGTCTGGAACCGCGCGACCGCTACGGTCGCAGGTTCGAATCGTGCCTCGGGCATGGATGTGTGTGATGTCCTTAGGTTATTTAGGTTTAAGTAGTTCTAAGTTCCAGGGGACTGATGATCTTAGAAGTTAAGTCCCATAGTGCTCAGAGCCATTTGAACCAATTAATTACCTATTTATTTTAAACATTTTCACTCGATTTTACAGCGATTTCAGCAATTGTTCCAGTTTACAGATATTACAATTTTACAACTTATAGCACGGGTATATTATATACTAATCTGCACGCGCATTTCTACGGGCAAGACGGTATTGCGTTGGCCAAATGTATACCACCAAAATCTTCCAATATTTTACATAGGACATCCACCATGTGAGGAGGATAACGGGCAAACTGAGGACCAGATACGTTAACACAGGGAGTCAAATTTCCGAAATTAAACGAGAACATTCATTTCCTTACACAATCCAAAGCTGGAAATGAAAGAACTAGTACAAATATTCAAATACCTCACTTCCATACTTGAACATTGAGACCGACGCACTGAGGGCACGTCTGCTCACTTACCCGTCTTCTGTAACACTCCCAGAATATGGCGAGCACCCGGAGGTCTTTCTGGGTCCCGGTAGAGGGGATGGCGAACCACTTGGCCATGACCAACCTCTCCACCGCAAATCTTGTCACACTGAAACGTCTTTGACTTTTACCTGCCTGTGATGTCTCTCTGATCCCCTACCCAGGAGTGAGGTTGGCACTACTATACTACAGAACTAATTCCCAGCAAAGATTTGGTCACGCTTTACGGAAAGGTGTGAGGAGGATCAGGTTCACATTCACGTACAAGAAATGCATAATACACGTCACATATAAATACGTATTATGAAGCCTGACACATTTCTTTCCACCAGTCCACATGGATTCTGTTGTCCCGGCGGCCGGCCGTATCGTGCAATAAAATTGGCGGCAGAGCCGCCTCTGTTTGTTTTCTCGGTGCGAGCGAGCAGCAGAACCTGCGGTTTGTAGAGAGGAAACTACTGCACCGTTTCACGGCTGCTGCTAGTCTTCTACGAACGGTACGGGATGACACAGAATGTTGAACGGAGCCCATTCCTTGTTTCTGGATGGCAGAGACAGACGTGAAGGTGTTGTGATGTGCTTCAGGCACAATCCAGCGATCCTTCCTTGCGGTGATCAGACGAGGTCGATCTGAATGTTGACAAGGAGTATGGCTGCCCTCACGTTCCCATGAAGGCTAATAACGGGTCACTGTCACACCCGAATGCCCCCTAAACTTGGGTATTGCACGATTCGACCAGCTGGTCAATTGGAGACCCACAACGAGACCCGTCTCAAGTTCTGATAACGCTGTCTCATACATGTATGCGGCACCTCGATGTCCTTCACAGTGCTCACTCGACACTTCCACGCCCCTAACATAGCCTATCGGGCCTGGTAACAACAGTGGACATAAGCAACACTAATGCGCTCTGGTGGCCGTTCCCCCAGTCACAGAGGATCATTGACGTACCTGTGATTCTTGAGTTTCTCCCGGCGTATTTGATAATCAAAATATCCACGGGTGTACTGCCGGTCTATAGTGTCCAACGGGCACAATATTTCGGCGGTCAAACATGTCGCCATCATCAGGTGAACTGACGGACTGAGCTCCAGTGAACGTACCGGCACGGAGATCCGTACGCTATGGCTGAGCACGTTCACTGGAGCTCAGTCCGTCAGTTCGCCTGATGATGATGGCGACATGTTTGATCGCCGAAATATTGTGCCCGTTGGACACTATAGACCGGCAGTACACCCGTGGATATTTTGATGATTGACGTACCTATTGCTGGTGTATACATGTACGAAGTGACATTAACATCCGACTACTTTTTCCGGCTGTTTCATTTTTATTGTCAGGCAGTGAATCAGATTGATTTCCTTGTTCCTTCAGGATTTATTTTATACACAGCTGTTCACTAACTTTGATGTTTGTGTTCGTAATAACGATAAGGGAGAAGTCGAGCTTGAGATCCCCGATTGAGTGAGACACTGTGGAGATTTTTGTAATTTAACCAGGGCACTGATGCAAAGCCTGGTGACGGATAACTATACGAAACCACATGTGAAATACTGCTAGTGTAAAATTCTTTCACCACCAGGATCTGAAACGACTACTCACCAGTCGAGCGAGAACATTACATTAGCAGCCTCGGCTACAGAGGGAGTACGATACTTGTTATTCACTCTGTGTGCCTAGTACCTTGATGGTACGTAGGTAGCTCAAGATCAGATGACATTCCATTACATGAGGAGCATGAGTTTTTGTCAGTCTTCTGACTGGCTTGATACGGCTCACCACGAATTCCTCTCCTGTGCCAACAATCTCTCCATCTCAGAGTAGCACTTGCAACCTACGTCCTCACATGTTTGCTGGATGTATTCCAGTTTCGAAATGTACATTCTCCGAATTTTTTTCCTTAAATGAAGGCTTTTGTTTGCTATAAGTAGACTTCTCTTGGCCTGGTATGTCCTTTCTGCGGTGTAGTCCGTCATTTGTTATTTTGCTGCCTAGATAGCAGAATTCCTTCGCTTCATCTACTTTGTGACCATGGTGACTTATGAGCCCCAAATAGATTAGTTGGACGCCAGCCCCTTAGTGCAGATCGTTAAATGTTATCACTATTTCGGATCACTACATGTCGACTGTTCTCTGATTCTTATTGCTGCCACCCTCGGCGACCCCAAAGTCGTGACACTGAAAAAATGCTGTGCTCTCTGTGTGAGTAAAAGATTAATTGCTTAAGAACAGCAAATTTACTATATTTCAATGCCTTACGCAAAATGCGACACGATCGCGTATGTATACTGAAGGTTGTCAATGTCATTTTCCTTATGCTCATTGCGTTATATTATAACAGCCATAATTTAATTTCATATTCTTTGTTACAAATATGAAGCCCATTTGAAGATTATCCTCTCAATAATGCCCTCTCAATAACGCTCATTCACGAATCCGTGTTACGTCCATTTCAAAATTTATGTCATGGCAATCGCTTGGCACGTGCGCACACGCCCGTGAGAAATTACACAACTTTCCCTCGCTCACGTCCTCTAACCTTACAGGAGCTATGCTTTTTACCGCTCTACCCGGAGCTAAACGACTAACACTACACTATCTAGGAGTTCTTAAAATTAGTTGACATTTTTGGATTCGTTTGTTAGTAGCGAGCTGCAATATTTTTATAAAATGCGGCTTAAAACCGAGGGCCGTACGAATACTTGATTCGGGCCACATGGGTGGTTTGACGACCACTACTCTAACCTACTAAAAGACCCCCCATGTGGACGCCACACTTAGTAGCCGCTTCTCGTTTATAATGCACGCCTGGTCTGTTAAGGGGAACCCTACAATTGTATTACTGTAGCGTCAGTCGAGAAATTCCAATCCTTTACCATCCCAGAATCTTCTGAGACTCTACCCAAAAGCAGAGGACCGTCATCGGTCCTGGGTAAGATGCTACAACGTTCAGTGCTAGTCGCCTTCACCAAATCAGCCATCCGGCGAAAGGAACTGAGGATGGCTTCAGAACCCACGTGGCATCCACTATCTGCGTCAAAGTGTGCCCCTATTTGGACCAGTTACACACAGCGCGCACGACAGCTGCCGCACAGACTCCTCAACTCTTGGACGAGACCCCCTCCCTCCCCCCCCCCCCCCCCCCCCCCCCCGCAAACATACCGAGTGTACACTGACATTCTTTCCCGCTGTGCACACTGTTTCCCTGAGAGGCCCCAGTACCTGCCCAACTGGCCGGCCGGGGTGGCAGAGCGGTTCTAGGCGCTACAGTCTCGAAACGCGCGACCGCTACGGTCACAGGTACGAATCCTGCCTCTGGCATGGATGTGTGTGATGTCCTTAGGTTAGTTAGGTTTAAGTAGTTCTACGTTCTAGGGGACTGATGACCTCAGAAGTTAAGTCCCATAATGCTCAGAGCCATTTGAACCTGCCCAGCTTTGGAAAAAGAAAAGGAAGGAAGATTGAGTTTAACGTCCCATTGACATTGAGGTCATTAGATACGCAGCACAAGTTTCGTATGTACCAAGTACTGGGAAAGAAGTCCATCGTGCCCTTTCAAAGGAACCGTCCTGGTATTTGCCTGGAGAGGTTTAGGGAAATCACGGAAAACCTGAATCTGGCTGGTCAAACTCAGGTTTGAACCGCCGTCCTCATGAATGCCTGAACGCGAGTCCAGTGTGCTATCCGCTGTGCCACCTACCTCGGTCCTAATTTTGGAGGTCCCAATGACTAGCATACCCGCCCTGCGGACTGGTCCGTAGTGGGCAGGAAAAACAGCCGCTGGACCAACAGGAGAGACGTCACATACTGGCTCAGAAGTATTGTAAAAAATGAGTACCACTTCGTACCTGTTGCTAAGGCGTAAGGAACTGGCTGTGGAGCCTGTTACCTCTTTCGCTTTCCGCCCAGTGACACACGAATCCACTGCCGTTCACCACTCACTCATGAGTTAAGACGGACCCGTCTGATTATGTGGCTTAACTCATGTTCTGTCATCCGTCCCTTATTCCGTATTATCCTTTATTTTCGGAGAAAATCCTTATTTGTTATGTTATCAGGCCACCTGATTTTCACAACTCTTCTGTAGCACCACATCTCGAACGCTTCGGTTTTATGTTCGTATTTATCCGCTGTCCAGGGTGGACTACCACGCAATGGTAGGTCCATGTTTGACAACAGCAGCCTTCGCTTGGGTAGAAAGTCCTCCCTTACTGCTCTAATCTACATTTTATGTCCTCCTTGCTTCGTTGGTCATGGGTTATTTAGCTTCCAAGGCAGCAGAATTCCATAACCTCGACTGTTAAGTTTCCCGCCATTCTTATTTCTGCTAATGCTTTTTTCTAGTTTACTCTCAATCCATATTCTGTACTCATAAGACTTCATCCCATTCAGCTGTTCATGTGGCTCTTCTTCACTTTCGATGAGGATACAAACGTCATCAGCGTATCTTATATTATTATCCTTTCATACTGAATTTTAATTCCAGTCTTGAACCTTTCTTTTATTGCCGTTATTGCGTCTTCTACCTGTAGACTGAACGGGAGGGGTGAAAGGTCGCATCCCTGTCCTACACTCTTTTTAACTACAGTACTTCTTTTGTCTTCTAGTCTTAATGTTCCCTTTTGGTTTCCGTAGCTCCTTTTTTTTCTTGAGTCTACAAATTCCCATAGGGTCTACATGTTATATTCTTTCCCCATAACTTATTTTTCTTTCAGGAATTTAGAACATGTTGCACCATTTTTCATATTTGAAAATTTCTTCCAGGTTGACAAATCTTATGAAAGTCTCTCTATTTTGATTCATTACTACCTATATTATCAAGTGCAACGTCAGAACTACCCCTCTGGTGCATCCACCTTTCCTAAAGCTCTATGGACTCTGGTTTACTCATCCAACACATCCTCATTTTTCTGTTACTCGTACATCATCATCATCATCATCATTTAAGACTGATTATGCCATTCAGCGTTCAGCCTGGAGCATAGCCCCCTTATCAAATTTCTCCATAATCCCCTATTCAGTGCTAACATTGGTGCCTCTTCTGATGTTAAACCTATTACTTCAAAATCATTCTTAACCGAATCCAGGTACCTTCTTCTTGGTCTGCCCCGACTCCTCCTACCCTCTACTGCTGAACCCATGAGTCTCTTGGGTAACCTTGCTTCTCCCGTGCGTGTAACATGACCCCACCATCTAAGCCTGTTCTCCCTGACTGCTACATCTATAGAGTTCATTCCCAGTTTTTCTTTGATTTCCTCATTGTGGACACCCTCCTGCCATTGTTCCCATCTACTAGTACCTGCAATCATTCTAGCTACTTTCATATCCGTAACCTCAACCTTGTTGATAAGGTAACCTGAATCCACTCAGCTTTCGCTCCCATACAACAAAGTTGGTCGAAAGATTGAACGGTGCACAGATAACTTAGTTTTGGTACTGACTTCCTTCTTGCAGAAGAGAGTGGATCGTAGTTGAGGGCTCACTGCATTAGCTTTGCTACACCTCGCTTCCAGTTCTTTCACTATGTTGCCATCCTGTGAAAATATACATCCTAAGTACTTGAAGCCGTCCACCTGTTCTAACTTTGTTCCTCCTATTTGGCACTCAATCCGTTCATATTTCTTTCCTACTGATGTTACTTTCGTTTTGGAGGTCTAATCTTCATACCATAGTCCTTACATTTCTGATCTAGCTCTGAAATATTACTTTTCACACTTTCAACCGAATCTGCCATCACAACTAAGTCATCCGCATATGCAAGACTGCTTATTTTGTGTTCACATATCTTGATCTCACCCAGCCAGTCTATTGTTTTCAACATATGATCCATAAATAATATTAACAACAGTGGATACAGGTTGCAGCCTTGTCTTACCCCTGAAACTACTCTGAACCATGAACTCAATTTACCGTCAACTCTAACTCCTGCCTGACTATCCATGTAAAGACCTTTAATTGCTTGCAATAGTTTGCCTCCTATTTCATAATCTCGTAGAACAGACAATAACTTCCTCCTAGGAACCCGGTCATATGCCTTTTCTAGATCTATAAAGCATAGATACAATTCCCTGTTCCACTCATAACACTTCTCCATCATTTGCCGTAAGCTAAAGATCTGGTCCTGACAACCTCTAAGAGACCTAAATCCACACTGATTTTCATCCTATTGGTCCTCAACTAATACTCGCACTTTCCTTTCAACAATACCTGAGAAGATTTTATCCACAACGCTGATTAAAGAGATACCTCTGTACTTGTTACAATCTTTTCTGTTTCCATGTTTAAAGATTGGTGTGATTACTGCTTTTGTCCAGTCTGATGGAACCTGTCCCGAATCCCAGGCCATTTCAATTATCCTGTGTAGCCATTTAAGACCTGGCATTCCACTGTATTTGACGAGTTCCGACTTAATTTCACCCACCCCAGCCGCTTTATTGCACTGCAATCTACTGACCATTTTCTCCACTTCCTCAAATGTGATCCTATTTCCATCATCATTCCTATCCCATTCTACCTCGAAATCTGAAACATTGCGGATCGTATTTTCACCTGCATTCAGCAACTCTTCAAACTATTCCCTCCATCTGCCAAAGGCATCCACAGAAATCACCAGCAGTTTTCCTGAACTGTTCAAAATACTTGTCATTTCCTTCTTACCTCCCTTTCGAAGACTGCTAATTACACTCCAGAATGGTTTTCCAGCAGCTTGACCCATAGTCTCCAATCTGTTTCCAAAGTCTTCCCAAGATTTCTTCTTGGATGCTGCAATTATCTGTTTGGCTTTGTTTATTTCATCAACATAACTTTTTCTGTCTACCTGAGTTCTAGTATGTAGCCATTTTTGATACGCCTTCTTTTTCCTTTTAAAGGCTGCCTTGACTGTGTCATTCCACCAAGCTGTTTGCTTCATCCTACTTTTACACACTACTGTTCCAAGACATTCTTTAGCCACTTCTAGTACTGTGTCCCTGTACCTTGTCCATTCATTTTCCAATGACTGTAATGGACTACATTCAACTAACTGGTACCTTTCTGAGATCGCTGATATGTACTTGAGCCTGATTTCCTTATCCTGAAGTTTCTCCACTCTTATCCTGCTACATATGGACCTGACCTTCTGCACTTTCGGCCTCACAATCCAAATTTCACTGCAGATTAAATAATGATCAGTGTCATCAAAGAATCCCCTGAATACACGTGTGTCCCTCACAGCCTTCCTGAATTCCTGATCTGTTATTATGTAGTCAATGACAGATCTGGTTCCCTTGCCTTCCCAAGTATACCGGTGAATGTTCTTATGTTTAAAAAAGGAGTTTGTGGTTACTAAGCCCATACTGGCACAGAAATCGAAGAGTTGTTTCCCGTTCCTGTTGGCCTCCATATCCTCTCCAAATTTACCCATAACCTTTTCATACCCTTCTGTTCGATTTCCAATTCTGGCATTAAAATCACCCATGAGCAGAACACTGTCCTTGTCCTTTACTCTAACAACTACATCACTGACTGCCTCATAAAAACTATCCATCTTATCTTGATCTGTCCCTTCACAATGCGAATATACTGACACAATCCTAATTTTCTTACTAGACACTGTCAAATCTATCCACATCGGTCGTTCGTTTACATACCTTACTGCAACTACGCTGGCTTCCATTTCTTTCCTGATGTAAAGCCCTAGACCCCACTGTGCTATTCCTGCTTTGACTCCTGACAGGTAGACCTTGTATTCTCCCACTTCCTCCTCTTTCTCACCCCTTACCCGAATGTCACTAACAGCTAAAACGCCCAGCCCCATCTTACTTGCAGCCTCTGCCAGCTCTACCTTCTTCCCAGAGTAGCCCCCATTGATATTAATAGCTCCCCATCTCATTACCATTTGTTTGCCAAGTCGTATCTTAGGAGTCCCTGGTTTGTCAGTTACAGGTGGGACTCCGTCACCTCAAAAGGTCCGAGGCATTTTGCTCTGATTGTTGCCAGCATCATATTTGAAGTACTAGGGAAGCAGGTTGCTAGCCTTACTTGCCCGAGTCCCATTGAGTTTTACCCCTAATGGTTGAGGGACTAACCGGTGGTTTTGGTAGTCTTTGCCGTATCGGCTCAGAATACGTCCGAGATGCCCAGCCTTATTCCAAAGTAACTGGTATCCAGACTGTCGGGACCACTGACCTGGCCACTCATACATTGCCCGTGGTTCATGAACTAGGAGATGACTACAGGAATCCACACCATGAACCATTTGTACATTCTTATGAATATTATTTTTCACAGCAGTTTGGATGCATAAGCTGTTAAGCTGATTATGCGTGATTCTAGCACTTATCCCTCTTGGTATTTCCGGAACTGCGTGGATTATGTTTTTCCGAAAGTCTGATGGTATACTCTAAGCACCAACTTGAATAGTAGTTTGGTTGCTACTTCCGCAAGTACACTCCTGGAAATGGAAAAAAGAACACATTGACACCGGTGTGTCAGACTCCCCATACTTGCTCCGGACACTGCGAGAGGGCTGTACAAGCAATGATCACACGCACGGCACAGCGGACACACCAGGAACCACGGTGTTGGCCGTCGAATGGCGCTAGCTGCGCAGCATTTGTGCACCGCCGCCGTCAGTCTCAGCCAGTTTGCCGTGGCATACGGAGCTCCATCGCAGTCTTTAACACTGGTAGCATGCCGCGACAGCGTGGACGTGAACCGTATGTGCAGTTGACGGACTTTGAGCGAGGGCGTATAGTGGGCATGCGGGAGGCCAGGTGGACGTACCGCCGAATTGCTCAACACGTGGGGCGTGAGGTCTCCACAGTACATCGATGTTGTCGCCAGTGGTCGGCGGAAGGTGCACGTGCCCGTCGACCTGGGACCGGACCGCAGCGACGCACGGATTCACGCCAAGACCGAAGGATCCTACGCAGTGCCGTAGGGGACCGCACCGCCACTTCCCAGCAAATTAGGGACACTGTTGCTCCTGGGGTATCGGCGAGGACCACTCGCAACCGTCTCCATGAAGCTGGGCTACGGTCCCGCACACCGTTAGGCCGTCTTCCGCTCGCGCCCCAACATCGTGCAGCCCGCCTCCAGTGGTGTCGCGACAGGCGTGAATGGAGGGACGAATGGAGACGTGTCGTCTTCAGCGATGAGAGTCGCTTCTGCCTTGGTGCCAATGAAGGTCGTATGTGTGTTTGGCGCCGTGCAGGTGAGCGCCACAATCAGGACTGCATACGACCGAGGCACACAGGGCCAACACCCGGCATCATGGTGTGGGGAGCGATCTCCTACACTAGCCGTACACCTCTGGTGATCGTCGAGGGGACACTGAATAGTGCACGGTACATCCAAACCGTCATCGAACCCATCGTTCTACCATTCCTAGACCGGCAAGGGAACTTGCTGTTCCAGCAGGACAATGCACGTCCGCATGTATCCCGTGCCACCCAACGTGCTCTAGAAGGTGTAAGTCAACTACCCTGGCCAGCAAGATCTCCGGCTCTGTCCCCCATTGAGCATGTTTGGGACTGGATGAAGCGTCGTCTCACGCGGTCTGCACGTCCAGCACGAACGCTGGTCCAACTGAGGCGCCAGGTGGAAATGGCATGGCAAGCCGTTCCACAGGACTATATCCAGCATCTCTACGATCGTCTCCATGGGAAAATAGCAGCCTGCCTTGCTGCGAAAGGTGGATATACACTGTACTAGTGCCGACATTGTGCATGCTCTGTTGCCTGTGTCTATGTGCCTGTGGTTCTGTCAGTGTGATCATGTGATGTATCTTACCCCAGGAATGTGTCAATAAAGTTTCCCCTTCCTGGGACAATGAATTCACGGTGTTCTTATTTCAATTTCCAGGAGTGTAGTTTTAGAAATTTCGATGAAATGTTATCTATCAATTCTGCTTTGATCACAAGCTTTTCAGAGCTGTTTTAAATTCTGACTGTAATGTTAGATCTCCTTTCTCTTCCATATCGACTCCAGTTTCTTCTTCTATCAGATAAGTCGTATTGTTGATGTAGGTCTTCAGTGTACTCTGTGGACCTATGAGCTCTTTCGTCTGCGTTTAACAGTGGAATTTCCATTGCCACCCTTGCCTTCGTATTACCGAAGGTTGTTTTGAATTTTCTATTTGCTAAGTCAGTCGTTGCGACGGGTAATTTCTTTTACATTTCTTGACATTTTACTTGCAGCCATTTTGTCTTGGCTTCCCTGCAGTTCCCAATAATTCCATTGCTAAATGATTAGGATTTCTATATTCCTTTATCTTCGTCGACACTTCAATGCATTCTTCTTTCGCCGATCAGTTGAAGCATTTCGTTTGTTCCCAAAGGTGTCTTAGCAGTTACGTTCCTTGTATTTATGTTTGTCTTTCCAAAATTTGTGATTGCCCTTTTGAGAGATGTCCGCTCCTCTTTAACTGAGCTGCCTTTTCTGCTACTTCTTTAGCGAACTCATACACATCTCATCATTCTTCAACACTCCAGTATCCCACTTTCTTCTGCACTGATGCTTTCGGGCGGTTGTCATAAACTTCAGTCTACTCTTCATCATTACTAAATTGTGATCAGAGTGTACATGTGTTTCTGGCTACTTCTTAGGCTGACAACGCACTAGGCAGCCGGGCTGCAGCAGCCGCAGTTTTGAGCAGCCAGCATCAGCAGCCAGCTGACGAATTGACCGAGCAAGATGGACGTGGAAGACGCGATAATTGTCCACCTTTTGTCTCAGAAGAAACGCAGAGCCAAACAGGGATACTGGATTCGTCCTCTACTGCTGGAGCGACCCACAATGGGTTTATTTAGAAATTACTTCAAGGATCTTCGAAACTATCCAGATCGTTTTTTTAACTATACAAGAGTGCCAGTGGAATCTTTTGATAACCTTCTGGAAAATATAAGAAATACCACAGCGGGTACTGATACTCCTATGCGAGCTTGTGTAAATCTGGAAGCGAAGTTGTTGATTACTGTGAGGTGAGTTCAAAAACAAATATGACAGTTTATTTTTAATAATATTTGAAAATATTTGGCCAGGGGTTTAAATGATAAGTCACAATTTAGTTATTTCTTTTTAGAGAAAAAAATAGGACTTGTCCTTTCCAAATCCTGCAGCAACTATCAACACCAAAGATTTATGTCGCTGACTAGTAATGGTCGTTCTTATTAGAAAATGTGCAATTAAAGAACTTCAAAGTAGTAAAACGCCAAATTTGTGTGTAAAATTATTGAATTATCATCGATTTCTCCCCTGTCCCTTCGATTCTAATGTTACGAATTTGAAGGAACTGAAAACGGACGAAATCAGAATATAGAAGTGATAGTTTGAAAATAATACAACACGTATGACGATTGGACATTATTATTTTAATGTTATATGCAAAATTATAACCACATTTAGAAAGAATATTAATACTAAAGTTGTTGTAGTACTGATGACTGGAACAGATCAAGTATTTCAGAATTCTGAGTTGACACAGTAGAGTCAGTGGGCGATGACGTCACATCGTATTCGGCGGCAGTGTCCTTTACGTAGGTAATAGGCGTAGAATAATCACGGCGAAGTTTGCTGGATCGTCATTTGGCTGTGGTACGCATCTATGCTGAAACTGCTCTCTACTCGAGGCTTCTGGCTCATACCTACTGCTATATGCTCCAGCCGCTGTTGTTTCTGATGCATAATCAGAATAGCCTTGGCGAAGAGTCGGCAGTGGAAGCATTTATATTCTTTTTATGACGTCAATAACCTCTATTTAGGCAGTAAGCTTGAGTTTTTTTTCTGTATTGTGATTTCATTCCCCTGACCCATATGGGCAGGGGAGGGCTGTCAGCGGCACAATCTGCCTCTCTTCAGCCTTGTGACATGGCAACTAAAATAAGTTCTGAGGTAGGCGTGATCTGTGCTTGTTGAGACGTCGATAGAGTACCAGTTGTTCTTTATGGGGAGGACACCATATGTTATTCGATTGGGGATGTTGTAATGATCAGAGTGTATTTTTTGTCAATATATATGAAGGTAACGAAATTTTTTTATTTCAAATGTCTTATGCCTCTTGGTCAAAGGTTCAGTCAGCAAAGCATGTGGCTCGTGTTCTTGTGTTAGACTGTAATTCTGGTTTCTATGTGCAGTTATAGTATTTCTAGTTTTTTTAATTACTTCAGTGTAAATCATGTTTAAAATAGCTTATCTTATTGAGATAGAACCGTGCCAGATGTGTACGTTGAATCACACTTCCACACACAGAACAGTTACACTTATGCTTTCTTGTTTCGTAACTCTTATAGTTGCTAGGGACTTAATTAAATAATTGTGTTAACGGAAATTTCCTTTCATTCTTTGTTGTTATTCTGTGCAGTCAGATTGCATACTAATATTATTCAGGGCCAAACAGTTACGAGACTGCGTAACCGCACGAACAGCGACTAAAAAACTAAAAATATTTGCATTTTATTTAATTAAGCCCCCATGCACGTAGCGACCCCTGCTTCGGATCGTTCCTTGGAATTCTTTTGATAGTAAAAATAGCAGACAGTAGGATTGTTGTAGTAATTTGTAGTTTAGTAATTGTAGTCGATATTACATGTGTAGATTTGGTAACTGAACATTTGTAGTTTTCTTGTCATTCTTTTAATGGCATTTTGGCAGAATTTAATTTTTGATGTTTTGTATACGGGTTTGACAATTTTGTGCAACTATGAAGATTTTAATTGTTCGTTAGGCGTGTTTGTCGGGAAGCATTTCGAGTAAATGGTATTGTTGGTGATAAAATGTTATATTCTGTGTAATTTCCGTATAGTGACGAGTTTTGTTTGTTTTGTAAATGATTACACGATCAATGAAAAAGGCAAAAATGATGGATAGTCAGAATGACGAAATTGTTGACATGGCGAACTCGCCAACACAGGAGAACAGTATGATGAATAATGAAGCAGAAAACAATTTAATAAGTCGGGAAAATAGTCCGGAACCAGTTCAAAATTTTTCACAATCAAAAAATTTCCAGAATACGAGATTAATGACAGAAGATTCTGGAATAGTATCGAACACAGATAGCTTTACTGCTATGACGAAGGAAGTTAGTTTTACGGGAAATGTTAGGGCCGAAAAGAATTTTGAAACAGTGAATTTGGAGCAGTTGACGGGTGCTACATTAAATTTGGGATCACAGATGAGAACAATGGCAACACGGTTAGTCTCACAAATAGGATCAATTAAAACTGAGTTGGAAACAATGGAAACACGGTTAGACTCACGAATAGGGACATGTTTTAAAAACATGAAAGATGAATCAAAGAAAGAAATTAGAGAAGTACAACCGATTTTGAATGCTCACAATAATAGTTTAATTTCAATAGAAATTAGACAAAAGGAACAGGATAGAGAACAGGAAGAAAGAGATCGCGTGATAGTACAAAAATTTTCATTGTTAAATTTACAACGCGCACACGATAAGGAAGAAATATTTGAAAGAATCGAGGAATCTGTACCAAACGAAAGAATAAATAACCCAACACAACAATGTGAACAGTTAACTACTAAATGTGTCAATACTGAAACCCGAGTCGCGACACTTACTGAAGGCGTAAATAAACAGAAAGAACAAATAGGTGACTTATCGGAAAGAGTTGAGAAGATTTCAGATAAATTGACAAGTCTTAGTTTAAATGGGGACAGAGATTCAGACGAGACAGCTCCATTGCCATTTGCAGAAACCGAAGAGTACCAGAACATAAATAAACATGTTGAAAATCAGGGAAAATTTAATGAATTTGAGGCGTTACGAAAGCAAGTCAAACAAATTGAAAGCGAAATCGTAGGAAAATACAGCAGAAGAAATTTAGAATCACAGGTAGCAGAGGGCTTTGAAGAAAATAATTTATTTCAACAAGAGAGCGCCAGGCGCGCGAACTTGACAACAATCGACATTGGGACGGGAACAGATGCGGTAGGTCTTTGTCGCCACGAGGCGAAAACTTTGACTATAAACACTTTTTAACTGATCGGAAATTTAAAATCTTTCGCAATTCTAAGAATGGCATACATCCATGTTCATGGTTAGATCAATTTATGTACGCACTTCCACCAAATTGGTCACTACGTCACATACTGGAATTTATGTGCACTATTTTAAGTCCTCAGGGGATTCGCTACACTAAGTGAATGTGTGCCGTAGCGTGCGCAGGGCCCCGAGCTGTAGTGGTGCTACTTACTTTTTAGTTTTCTGCACCGCTGCCAACTCTTTTACTATTCTTTGTATCTATCAACACAACTCTTCAACTATCAATCTATCTAGAGAGTCGGTAAAGAATAACCGGATATGACTATTTTACCCAAAAGTGATTTCGGAAATTACCGTGTGGACTTACTGTATCTTCAGCAGCATTCATTCGTAGCTTAAACGAAATTTTACCTGTTTATCTTCGTGACAATAATACTTCATATGTTGACGATATTCTTATTGCTAGACGTTCTTGGAGTGAGCACAACAAAATTTTGGATTCATTATTACGTATTTTTGCAACATTTGGCATTACAGTGAACTTGGAAATATCTGAATTTGGTCGTTCTCGGGTGAAATTTCTTGGTCATATTATTTCTACGGAAGGTATTCTTCCTGATCCAGAGAAACTAGATGCTATTCGTAATTATGCTGTTCCTACTACAAAACGTGATGTTCGTAGTTTCCTTGGTGTCTGTAATTTTCTTAGAAGCTTTGTTAGTTTGGACAATTTGGCCGCACCTCGTTTATGTGAACTATCTGGAAAGAATTCTAATTGGTGTTGGGATGAGGAAGCTCAATCAGAATTTAAAAAACTTCGTGATGCTTTAGTTGATGCTCCACTTCTTTCACATCCGGATTTTTCTAAAGATTTTTGTTTGGCGACGGACTCATCATACAAAGGCCTAGGTGCACACTTATTTCAAGAGATAGAAGAAAACGGCGTTGTAGTACAGAAAACTATTGCATTTGGAAGTCGTGTTCTCTCTAAATCAGAAAAGAATTATTCGATTACGGAACTTGAAGCCTTGGGCGTCCACAAAATTTCGCATATTTTTCTATGTCAGACATACTAAGGTTTACACCGATCATCGAGCGCTGGAATTTCTTATGTCAGCAAAATTAACACATGGAAGATTGTCACGATGGGCGCTGTATCTACAGGAATTTGACTTTAGTATTGTTTACATACAGGGTTCTTCAAATATTATTGCTGATGCTTTATCACGTGCACCTATGAGTTTGAAACAAAGTGCTGAGGAAGACTGAAAAGAAAATAATTATTGTTTGGTATATATATATAAGGTGCTGCGTTTGAAAGTTTAATTTCGTCTTCGCTCCAGGACATCACTAAGGAGCAGAACAAGGATCCAATCTGGAAGGACATTAAGGAGAAGTGGAGGAGGAAGGAAAGCGTAGCGATTATACAGTATTATTTAGTTCGCAATGATATTCCTTTTAAACGAAAATCGGTCGACAACTCTGTTTGGTTAGTTTGCATTCCTGATGAGTGGGTTAATTAATTGATTTGGTATACACATTTCAATTATGCACACTTTGGTCCCAGAAAATGCTTTCATAAATTATGAGAAAATTGCTACTTCAGTAATATGGAAAAACGCATTGGATCTGTTCTTGCCAAATGCAAATTATGTCAAAAGGCTAAGCCGCCAACTATTTCTCACAGAGCACCGTTTTTTCCTATCATTCCAGCGAAATTAAAGGACATGGCTGCAGTCGATTTGTTCGGTCCAGTGGTTCGTTCTACTAATGGTTTTGCGTACATTTTGGTAGCAATGGAATTGACATCAAAATATGTGTGTTTTACACCTTTACGCAAAGCAACAGCTCGCTCAGTATCTCGCCTTAAAGAAGTAGGACATGTTGATAAGGTTATATGAGATAACGGATCACAGTTTCGCTCTAAAATTTGGCTTCGTACTCTACGGCATCGTAAGATTAAACCAATTTTCATTTCACTTTTTCACCTTCAATCTAACGCTTCAGAGAGATGGATGAAGGAAATCAATAAATTGTGTCGACTTTATTGTCATCAGAATCACAGAACGTGGGATCAGTATCTTCATATTTTTCAAAACATTCTGAATGAACTCCCTAATGATTCAACTTCTTTACCGCCTATATTGATATTAAAAAATAAAGCACCGACAAATCGCATTTCTGAAATCGTTCCTTTTCTGCCTTCACGGAAACTGCGGCATTCTGAAGTTGTCAACCTGGCTCTACAAAATATTGCACCTGCGGCTGCTAGTAGAGAGAAATCAGCTAAACGTCCTGGTCGTTTAAAAACCTTGTCAGTTGGTCAGAAGGTGTTAATTAAGTCTCATCGTTTGTCTCACAAAGGAAAAGGCTTGTGTCGCAATTTTTTTCTGCTTTATAACGGTCCATATAGAGCTCGCAAAATTATTCATGATAACACGGTCGAAGTAGAAACTCTTAAATCACGGCGCTCTAAGGGAATACATCATATATCGAACGTTAAAGTTTTTGTGGAATGACATACTTTTGAGAAACTAACAGTTATACGTAAACACACGGAGAGTACAAGGATACCGCGCCGTGTTCCGGCGACGGCACATACTCAAAGCAACAGTCAAGCCTGCGCGCCGCACAAGGCAGTCGTTGACCGCAAACAATTACTTCCTACGTCACGCGTACCTACAGCTCATCGAGCGCTCAGTGCGAATGCACTGACAGCCGTAAACAAATACACAGTCTAATTTCTCCGAATAAATTCAGTATAAAGCTATAGTGACTAGATGAATTATGTTATTAACGTTCAGTATTTTTCAGGATACGGTTGTATAAAATATTTAAGAACTTCAGGTAAATTCTGTGTGTGTCTGACGTTAAGAGGACTTGCTATCGAGAAAATTTCCGGAAGAATGTAATTTCGAAGAAGAAAGTAATAAACTAAAAAGGTTAATTGAGTTTATTTTCAGGTAACATGTTTCCACTTAGGTACGTACTTTAGACGTAATTTGCTGCTCGCGATTATATGATGTATACTTTGTGTTAACTGATTTTGACAATGATTGATTAATGAACAGGGTTGTTAATTATACATATCATGCATCGCTTGGCTGCACTGCTTTTTCACTGATGTCACATTTTTTTAAATTATGTGCCTGCTGTGCATATTTATTTAAATTATAATTGTCACCTGATTAATTGTGCTGATATGGTTATGTATGTAGGTTATACTTTGCGATTTATCTGCTTGCGCCTTCATGTTTACTTATTTAGATTACATATGAACATTTATTTGCTTATGCAGATATGATGCTAATGAACTGTTTATTATGTAAGATATATATTTGCTGCTTTGCTTATGGATTGCATTTTTACACATTTCTGTTTTGTTGTCATTACTATGACGTTGACCATCTATTATTTACTGTTATACACTGTACCACTACTACTTGATACACATGTTGCACATCAAAATTTTGACAGAATTGCATTTACACAGTTAACACCATTCAATAACAAAGTAGTACTTAAATTTGGGTGAAAAATGAGTGAGTGTGTTTTGTGTGTTTTCCTTTCCTAATCACAAATAATTGGTACCGACCTATCTCCTAAACATTATTTTACTTGTTTGTTGTGGCCTGAACTGACACCCATAAATATTATAGGTGTTTTTGTAATAGTTACTATAACAATTATCTGATATCATTTGTGTGTTTGCTATAATTTGAATGTTTAGTGTAAGAGCATTGATGATAATTTTGTAAAGCAATTGTGTGTTGTTCGTGCTTACACATATTAACATTGTTCGGTGGCACCTGGAAATGTTTAATTTCTGCTGATAAACTCTGATTAACTGTCTGATTAGTGATAGTGAATATTATGGACTGTTACCTGCACGTGTTCAACATGATGGGTGCTACTTGGAAATGTTTAATTTCTGCTAATGAACTCTGATGAACTGTCTGATTAGTGATAGTGAGTGTTATGGACTGTTACCAGCACTTGTTCAACAATGATAGGTGCCACTTGGAAATGTTTTCTGCTGATGAACACTAGTGAACTGTCTAATTAGTGATAGTGAGTATTATGGACTGTTACCTGCACCTGTTCAACATTGCTGGTTGCCACTGATGGAACTGCTTCTACTGGTGTCTGCACCTGTTCAACATTACTGGGTGCCACTGATGGAACTGCTTCTACTGAGATGATGTCACTTGTTGCTGCCTGCACCTGCTCAACATTGCTGGGTGCCACTGATGGACTGCTTCTACTGGAATGATGTTAATTGTTGCTATATACACCTGTTCAACATTGCTGGGTGCCACTGTTGAAACTGCTTCTACAGAATTGATGTCACTTGTTGCTGTCTGCACCTGCTTAACATTACTGGGTGCCACTGATGGACTGCTTCTACTGGAATGATGTCACTTGTTGGTGTCTGCACCTGCTCAACATTGCTGGGTGTCACTAATGGAACTGCTTCTACTGAGATGATGTCACTTGTTGGTGTCTACATCTGCTCGCCATTTTTGGGTGCCACTGTTGGAGCTGTTTAAATACTGCTGATGAAATGTTATGAGACTGCTATTTGCACCTGTTGACCATTGCTGGGTGCTGCTGTTGGAACTGTCAATTACTCTGAGGAGTCCTACTTGTGTATTGAACTATTGAAAGGATTTTATGTGAATATTTGTATAAACTGATTTTTTTGTGTGTTTACTGTGTATGAAATGTCATGAGACTCTTACCTGCACCTATTTGTCATTGCTGACGCTATTGATTGAATTGCTTAACCACATGATACTTGTGTAAACTATTATGTAAAATCACATGTATGCAAGCATTTGTATTCCTTACTGTATCTTATTATTAGGTTATTGAAGCGTCAGCGCAAAGACAAAATTTATTTATTTACTTATTTAATATTATCTTTTATTTTTGTCTGTATTTTTTTTGGACGAATTTGGTGGTATTTTCACCACCAACGCTGGCAAAAATACCATCAAATTCTAGCCCGTGGATGAGGGACATATGAAAGGTGGCTACACTGTCACAGCGCCAGAGATTGCGCCAAAGAGTATTATTCAGCCGCCTCCACTGGCAGTGGCCGCCGAGAAGTTGGTGAGAGTAGTGGTAGTTCTGAGGTAGGCGTGATCTGTGCTTGTTGAGACGTCGGCAGAGTACTAGTTGTTCTTTATGGGCAGGTCACCATATGTTATTCGATTGGGGATATTGTAATGATCAGAGTGTATTTTTTGTCAATATACACTACTGGAAATTGAAATAGGAACATCGTGAATTCATTGTCCCAGGAAGGGGAAACCTTATTGACACATTCCTGGGGTCAGATACATCACATGATCACACTGACAGAACCACAGGCACATAGACACAGGCAACAGAGCATGCACAATGTCGGCACTAGTACAGTGTATATCCAACTTTCGCAGCAATGCAGGCTGCTATTCTCCCATGGAGACGATCGTAGAGATGCTGGATGTAGTCCTATGGAACGGCTTGCCATGCCATTTCCACCTGGCGCCTCAGTTGGACCAGCGTTCATGCTGGACGTGCAGACCGCGTGAGACGACGCTTCATCCAGTCCCAAACATGCTCAATGGGGGACAGATCCGGAGATCTTGCTGGCCAGGGTAGTTGACTTACACCTTCTAGAGCACGTTGGGTGGCACGGGATACATGCGGACGTGCATTGTCCTGTTGGAACAGCAAGTTCCCTTGCCGGTCTAGGAATGGTAGAACGATGGGTTCGATGACGGTTTGGATGTACCGTGCACTATTCAGTGTCCCCTCGACGATCAGCAGAGGTGTACGGCCAGTGTAGGAGATCGCTCCCCACACCATGATGCCGGGTGTTGGCCCTGTGTGCCTTGGTAGTATGCAGTCCTGATAGTGGCGCTCACATGCACGGCGCCAAACACGCATACGACCATCATTGGCACCAAGGCAGAAGCGACTCTCATCGCTGAAGACGACACGTCTCCATTCGTCCCTCCATTCACGCCTGTCGCGACACCACTGGAGGCGGGCTGCACGATGTTGGGGCGCGAGCGGAAGACGGCCTAACGGTGTGCGGGACCGTAGCCCAGCTTCATGGAGTCGGTTGCGAATGGTCCTCGCCGATACCCCAGGAGCAACAGTGTCCCTAATTTGCTGGGAAGTGGCGGTGCGGTCCCCTACGGCACTGCGTAGGATCCTACGGTCTTGGCGTGCATCCGTGCATCGCTGCGGTCCGGTCCCAGGTCGACGTGTACGTTGAATCACACTCCCACACACAGAACAGTTAAACTTATGCTTTCTTGTTTCGTAGCTCTTATAGTTGCTGGGACTTAATTAATTAATTGTGTTAACGGAAATTTCCTTTCATTCTTTGTTGTTAATCTGTGCAGTCAGATTGCGTACTAATATTATTCAGGGCCAACCGGTTACGAGACTGCGTAACCGGACAAACAGCAACTAAAAATTAAAATTATTTGCATTATATTTAATTAAGCCTCCATGCAAGCGTTTTTCGAAAAAAAATTACGATCACAATTCTGACTAACAGAATAGTTCTGAAGCCGACAATTGTCGAAAAATATCCTTTTTTTCCGAGTTTTTTTTATGGATTTGCTATAGTTCTAGAGTTCCCTGTAAAAAAAAATAATAATAATTCTGTAGAACTTCACAAAAAATTATCATCACATTTCTGAATAGCTGACTAGCTGTGAAGTTGGCATCCGACTTTCGAGAAATACATCATTTTTTCAGAGTTCTTGGTGAATATGGTATTGTTCTAGAGTTCTCTGTACTGAATTTGAATAGTCATGCCAAATTTTACAACATTTAATGTTGTAAAATATTATTTGGCAGTTGGCAAAAATAATATAGTGATCACAATTCTGGATAGCTCCCCAAGAGTTCTACAGAAAACCTTCGCGACATTTTTTGTCCAGGTAATAGTTTACGAGATAATTGCAATAATGAGCGACTCATTTTCACTACAGAAAATATACGAAATCGCCCTATAATTCTGATGACAGTTCCTATCACAATTCTGGATAACACTGAAAGAGTTTTATCGAAAAGTTTAACGTAATTTCTTGTGAAGATATTCGTTTGTAATTGCAATAATGTGAGCCCAGTTTACGAGCATTCAGCTTTTCGATCGGAAACTGAGCTGAGCTGTCTTATTTGTCATCGGACCATGTGGGCACAAGTAAGCACACATTGTGTGACTCTCGTTATGTATCCGACTGCCGACAAGCTGAGCAGTCTAAGCTCTTGTCATTTCTTCTTTCACTTATTGTGTTGTATCACAACAACTTAAATTTAACTTGATATTCTTTGCTACAATTGCGTATCGGATTTGAAGATAGCTGGCTCTTTAATGTGCTTCCACGGATATCTGTTACTTCAGTGTTCGATACTTGCTGGGATTTTCCAACATTATCAAGACACGTGTTAAATTTTTCACATAGGCGTTCCAATCCGTTATACAATTGAAACGCCTTTTGTGTCTTCATACGTTCAGTGTCAGGGTTGGAAAATAGGATAGGAGTACGATTTTTTTCGTTTAGACTCATGCATTTTAATCAGTTAATTTACTCAGTTCAAAATACATATCGTTATTGGAGCACCATTCAACAATAGTCGGAAATCAGCTCTTCGATGCTACAGGTGTCAACTGGTATCGTTTGGTGAAGACAACTCTGGGCCAGATTTTTGGATGCGAAGAGTGAGAGACAGAGACAGCGACAGAAATAGATACATATATAGATAGATAGACAGAGAAAGAGAGAGAGAGCGCCTTTCCCCCCACCCTTCCCCCACCCGCTCCTCGCCATTTCACCAGAGGTAGCTCGGAGCGAGATGGAGCACTGAGAGCTTGGAAATCGGAGTTGTCTGTTCTCTCTGCTCACTAGGAGTCCCAGCATACGCTTCATAGCCTGAACTACACTCCTGGAAATGGAAAAAAGAACACATTGACACCGGTGTGTCAGACCCACCATACTTGCTCAGGACACTGCAAGAGGGCTGTACAAGCAATGATCACACGCACGGCACAGCGGACACACCAGGAACCGCGGTGTTGGCCGTCGAATGGCGCTAGCTGCGCAGCATTTGTGCACCGCCGCCGTCAGTGTCAGACAGTTTGCCGTGGCATACGGAGCTCCATCGCAGTCTTTAACACTGGTAGCATGCCGCGACAGCGTGGACGTGAACCGTATGTGCAGTTGACGGACTTTGAGCGAGGGCGTATAGTGGGCATGCGGGAGGCCGGGTGGACGTACCGCCGAATTGCTCAACACGTGGTGCGTGAGGTCTCCACAGTACATCGATGTTGTCGCCAGTGGTCGGCGGAATGTGCACGTGCCCGTCGACCTGGGACCGGACCGCAGCGATGCACGGATGCACGCCAAGACTGTAGGATCCTACGCAGTGCCGTAGGGGACTGCACCGCCACTTCCCAGCAAATTAGGGACACTGTTGCTCCTGGGGTATCGGCGAGGATCATTCGCAACCGTCTCCATGAAGCTGGGCTACGGTCCCACACACCGTTAGGCTGTCTTCCGCTCACGCCCCAACATAGTGCAGCCCGCCTCCAGTGGTGTCGCGACAGGCGTGAATGGAGGGACGAATGGAGACGTGTCGTCTTCAGCGATGAGAGTCGCTTCTGCCTTGGTGCCAATGCCTTGGTGCCAATGATGGTCGTATGCGTGTTTGGCGCCGTGCAGGTGAGCGCCACAATCAGGACTGCATACGACCGAGGCACACAGGGCCAACACCCGGCATCATGGTGTGGGGAGCGATCTCCTACACTGGCCGTACACCTCTGGTGATCGTCGAGGGGACACTGAATAGTGCACGGTACATCCAAACCGTCATCGAACCCATCGTTCTACCATTCCTAGATCGGCAAGGGAACTTGCTGTTCCAACAGGACAATGCACGTCCGCATGTATCCCGTGCCACCCAACGTGCTCTAGAAGGTGTAAGTCAACTACCCTGGCCAGCAAGATCTCCGGATCTGTCCCCCATTGAGCATGTTTGGGACTGGATGAAACGTCATCTCACGCGGTCTGCATGTCCAGCACGAACGCTGGTCTAACTGAGGCGCCAGGTGGAAATGGCATGGCAAACCTTTCCACAGGACTACATCCAGCATCTCTACGATCGTCTCCATGGGAGAATAGCAGCCTGCATTGCTGCGAAAGTTGGATATACACTGTACTAGTGCCGACATTGTGCATGCTCTGTTGCCTGTGTCTATGTGCCTGTGGTTCTGTCAGTGTGATCATGTGATGTATCTGACCCCAGGAACGTGTCAATAAGGTTTCCCCTTCCTGGGACAATGAATTCACGGTGTTCTTATTTCAATTTCCAGGAGTGTATATGTATGTTTGTAGATTTAATTAACATTTTTGAATGATTCCATTAACGTATTTAAACAACACCTGTTACAGGACAGAAGTCTTTTATCCGTGACGTTGTTTTGTCTTTAATATACTTTATGATTGAAAAGCATTGTATTCATGTGTTAATGTTGGAAAATTCCCGTACATATCGAACACTGAAGTAACAGGAATTCGTGACAGAACGTTATAGAGACAGCTATACTCAAACTCAAAACATAATTGTAGCAAAGAATGTCAAATTAAATTATAGCTGTAATACAAGCAATTAGTAGACGAAGAAACGGCAGATACCTAGATCACTAAGGTTGTCAGCAGTCTGATACCTAACGACAATCGAGACGCTGCATGCCTAGTTGTACTACAAGCACCGATCACAACTAGGGCAGCTCAGCTAAGCGTCCGATCGAAAAGCTATGTATTCGTGAAGTGGATCCCACATTACAGCAATCATAAACGATTATTTTCACATGAAATTACAGTAAGGTTTTCGATAAAACTCTTGGGATGCTACTCAGAACTAACTGTGATCGGAACTGTCATCAGAACTCTAGTGCGATTTCGTATATTTTCTGTACTGAAAATGGGCCTCTTGTTATTGCAGTTATCTCGTAAACTATTACCTACACAAAAAATGTCGCGAAGTTTTCCGTCGAACTGTTAGGGAGCTATCCAGAATTGTGATCACAGTTTTACTTTCGCAAATTGGCTAATAATATTTTACAACAAGAAAATTTTCCCGTTTACGAGTGTTTTCTTCGCAAAATTCTGCAGAACTATTCAAAAACGGTATAGAAAAGTCTAGAGCTATTGCATATCCACCAAAAACACTGAAAAAATGTATCTTTCTCCGAAATAGGTTGCCAACTTCGCAGCTATTCATCTGTTCAAAATTCTGATCATAATTTTTTTCACAAAATTCTACAGAACTATTAAATTTTTTTGCAGAGAACTCTGTAACTATAACATATTCACCAACATCTCTGGTAAAATGTATACTTCTCAAAATTTTTTGCCAGCTTCATACGACTGTGAAAATGGGTCCCTCATCATCGCAGTTATCTCAAACTATTATCTGGACAAACAAATGTCATTACGGTTTTCTGTAGAGCTCTTGCGGGGATATTCAGAACTGTGATTATTATTTTTTTCGCGAATTTGGCAATACATTTTTTCGTACCAGATTAAAATTTTTCTCATTACTAGTGTGTTCCCCCAGAAATTCAGCAGACCTATCCAAATTTTTTTTAAAAAAACTGTAGAACTATGGCATATCTATCAAGAACTCTCAAAAAATGCGTATTTCTCGAAAGTCGTGTGCCAACTTCACCAGATTGTCGGCCGTGCATGCCCTCGAATGCTCCAGTCACCGCTGAATAAATTCTGATAGGCTCGCTGCATTAAAACGCAAATATCTCCCCAATATGACTTCCAATTGTTATGCTGTGTGCGCCATTCTTAATGCAATAAAACGCTGCTCCAGTTAACATATTCTCTAGCTAATTACTTCTCTTATAATTATGCTTAACTATTTAAGCGGTTTAATCATTTAATTTAGTGCACTAAGTGTCACCACAGCACACTGTCACATCTTACGAGCGCCCTTTCAAGAGGATGACTAACATTTTGTGCAGAAATCTTAACAGTTAACGTCATGTTTTAAATACCTTAACACCAGTCAGGTCTTACACTGAGGTGTCAAAAGTAATGTGCTAGCAGCTAATATCGAGTCGGACCTCAAAAATGGTTGAAATGGCTCTGAGCACTATGGGACTTAACTTCTGAGGTCATCAGTCCCCCAGAACTTAGAACTACTTAAACCTAACCAACCTAAGGATATCACACACATCCATGCCCGAGGAAGGATTCGAACCTGCGACCGTAGCGGTCCCGCGGTTCCAGACTGTAGCGCCTAGAACCGCTCGGCCACTCCGGCCGGCTGTCGGACCTCCATTTGTTCAACGTAGTGAAGCAACTCGAAATGGCAAGGACTCAACAACTCGTTGGAAGTCCGGTGCAGAAATATTGAGCCATGCTGCCTCTCTAGCCAGGAGCAGGATTTTGAATATGAACTGACCTCTCGATTATCTCCCTTAAAAGTTCGATGGGATTCATGCAGGGCGATCTGGGTGGCCAAATCACTCACTCTAATTTTACAGAAAGTTCTTCAAACTAATCTGAACGAACTGTGGCCCAGTAACATGGCACGTATTCTTAAAAAAGTTCCATCGCTGTCTGGAAACAAGTCCGTGACTGGCTGTAAATGGACTCCAAGTAGCTGAACATAGCCAGTCCCGGTCAGTGGTCGGTTCAGTTGGACCATAGGACCCAGACCATTCCATGTAAATACAGCCCACACCATTATGAAGCCACCACCAGCTTGCACAGTTCCTTGTTAGCATGTTGGTCCCATGGTTCCGTGGGGTCTGCACCACACTCGACCCCGTACCATCAGGTCTTACCAACTGAAATCAGGACTCATCTGACCAGGGTTCCTATTCTGTATCGTTCATACCGATCGGTGTAGTAGGTTAGTCTCGGTAGTGACAACATTTTCGGTTCTTTATCGGAATATCCTATTCAGTAAGCTTCTGAGACTTGTTACCGAATTGTCCTCCCATCGATTTTACGATAATTGTACCGAGAGGTTTTGGATTTCGGTCTGGCCCTGTCTGTCGCGAAGCTGTGGTTTGCGTAGAACTATCATTTGCTGTTTTAAACATATTTAGCGGTTTTAGCTTTGGATTTAGTGATTGTGTTACTAAAGAATCACCGGAGGACGCTTACAGTTGGAAAGTGAGTTCGGAATAGACTTTTTTCCTTTGTTAGAAATATGGTTAGGTTAGGTTGTTACTGTGAATGATTACACACAGAAAAAAAAAACGTTTTCGGACAATATTCTCTCAAAATACACTACTGGAAATTGAAATAAGAACACCGTGAATTCATTGTCCCAGGAAGGGGAAACTTTATTGACACATTCCTGGGGTCAGATACATCACATGATCACACTGACAGAACCACAGGCACATAGACACAGGCAACAGAACATGCACAATGTCGGCACTAGTACAGCGTATATCCACCTTTCGCAGCAATGCAGGCTGCTATTCTCCCATGGAGACGATCGTAGAGATGCTGGATGTAGTCCTGTGGAACGGCTTGCCATGCCATTTCCACCTGGCGCCTCAGTTGGACCAGCGTTAGTGCTGGACGTACAGACCGCGTGAGACGACGCTTCATCCAGTCCCAAACATGCTCAATGGGGGACAGATCCGGAGATCTTGCTGGCCAGGGTAGTTGACTTACACTTTCTAGAGCACGTTGGGTGGCACGGGATACATGCGGACGTGCATTGTCCTGTTGGAACAGCAAGTTCCCTTGGCGGTCTAGGAATGGTAGGACGATGGGTTCGATGACGGTTTGGATGTACCGTGCACTATTCAGTGTCCCCTCGACGATCACCAGAGGTGTACGGCCAGTGTAGGAGATCGCTCCCCACACCATGATGCCGGGTGTTGGCCCTGTGTGCTTCGGTCGTATGCAGTCCTGATTGTGGCGCTCACCTGCACGGCGCCAAACACGCATACGACCATCATTGGCACCAAGGCAGAAGCGACTCTCATCGCTGAAGACGACACGTCTCCATTCCTCCCTCCATTCACGCCAGTCGGGACACCACTGGAGGCGGGCTGCACGATGTTGGGGCGTGAGCGGAAGACGGCCTAACGGTGTGCGGGACCGTAGGTCAGCTTCATGGAGCCGTTTGCGAATGGTCCTCGCCGATACCCCAGGAGCAACAGTGTCCCTAATTTGCTGGGAAGTGGCGGTGCGGTCCCCTACGGCACTGCGTAGGATCCTACGGTCTTGGCGTGGATCCGTGCGTCGCTGCGGTCCGGTCCCAGGTCGACGGGCACGTGCACCTTCCGCCGACCACTGGCGACAACATCGATGTACTGTGGAGACCTCACGCCCCACGTGTTGAGCAATATGGCGGTACGTCCACCCGGCCTCCCGCATGCCCACTATACGCTCTCGCTCAAAGTCCGTCAACTGCACATACGGTTCACGTCCACGCTGTCGCGGCATGCTAGCAGTGTTAAAGACTGCGATGGAGCTCCGTATGCCACGGCAAACTGTCTGACACTGACGGCGGCGGTGCACAAATGCTGCGCAGCTAGCGCCATTCGACGGCCAACACCGCGGTTCCTGGTGTGTCCGCTGTGCCGTGCGTGTGATCATTGCTTGTACAGCCCTCTCTCAGTGTCCGGAGCAAGTATGGTGGGTCTGACACACCGGTGTCAATGTGTTCTTTTTTCCATTTCCAGGAGTGTATGTGTTATTTTTATGCAAATAAGAGTTTAAAGATCATTAAATATCAAGACATCGGCTCTGCTTACATGTATTACACAAGTGTGAACTGACGTTACTAGTGCCTTTGTGACCTTTTTCCCACAAATAGTTTAGTTAGTAATTATCAAAACGTGTTTACAACTTTCAAGTAACAATGGAAAGCAATTATGTGAAGCCTGATATTGGAAACCTTCCAAACTATCACGCATTTGTGGCTTACGCAGCACCGTTTGGCAACGAAGTCAGCCAACGTTCCTCTTCACAATACTACAAAGAAAGAACACGCTGTATCTGTTGTTTGGCGTGGGCAAGTGGTTAGCGCGCGGGAACGCGATACCAAAGGTCATATATTTGAGCATGGGTGGATTCAAAAACTTTTTTTTCCTCTTCATATATACAACACGTTCTGAGACATTGTTATTTGTGTAAGTTAAGATTTTTCTACAATATTCGTTATTACTTACATGTAAGAGTGCACTTCCTCAGTAATGATTTCGTGATTTCTGTGTGTTTAAAATACGAAACATGATATGTTGGGGATGAAATTGCTGTGAGTGAGACAACCAACAGTGACCTTTATATTTTTTCTTGTCAGAAATAATTCTCCATTTTTTCCGGATATGTAGCGATTTCCGAGTATGCAGTTAGACAGGAATCTAAGAGCACAACTTAAATTACTGGGAAAGTAACTAGCAGCAGTCATCTCCATAATCTTGCTGGTCACAAGTCTTTATCTGCGATCGAGTCCTCAACCACAGTAGACAGAGATGAATGATCTCTCCCATAATATCTTTAGACTGTAGCACTATATACGAAACATTTTCAATCAGGAGATGCATGTTATAAACTTCGACGAACTGCATGAGCTCTCGAAAAATGCGTTTTTTTTCAATTTTTGTTTTTAAGACCCAAATCGTTGACGCATCATACAGGAAGTGGTCTTCTTAATCATTTGGGTCTCTAGGAGCGTGTTATAACCACATTCCGTTTATCTTCTTATTGTTTAAAACTCTCACAATCAATTTTCTGGGTGTTTTTATAGATGTATTAGTAAGTACAATGTGGTACTACACACTATTCTTAACTCATTTTCCGAAACGTAAAATCCAAAACACGATGTCAGTGTGAATGAGAATAAGATGACGTAATGTGGTATTTCCGACAATCTGTAGAATGCAGTCAAATACGCTATAGTTATTATGCGTGCATGGAAACATGCGGTCAGAGAAACTGTAAAAATTTTTATGCATTTCAGCTGAGAATCATGGAAATGGATATAGTGCGGCTGATACCGTTAGGAAGGAGTCAAGGGCGATGAAGGCGGGCACGTCAGCTCGATAGAATGCGGCGTCATGCGTTATGGCAACGTAAACGCAAGTTTCGGTGCTTGGAAGAATAGCGTGCCTGTGTCCTCTGCTAGCCGCTTTGTGTTCGTGGCGCTGTGCGCGCTGCAGTGCGCATGCGCGGATCTGCGGCCGCTTGCTTTTGATTGGCTTGCGCGACACGAACCGACAACACTGCTCCGGTTCTCTAGACCCGAACGGTATCGCTACCGAAATGCATACTGAATAATTCTAGACCGTTCGGTGCTATTGAGCACCGAAACAATCGGCACAATGACGGAAGATACAGAACAGGCACCCGAGCCACGGTTTTCCAGTCGTCTAGGGTCCAGACGATATAGTCACAGACCTAGGAGGGCGCTGCAGGTGATGTATTGTTAGGTAACGCACTCGCATCGGTCGTCTGCTGCTCATAGCCCATTAACGCCAAACTTTGTCATACTGTCTTAACAGATATGTTAGCCGTACGTTCCGTGTTGATTTGTGTGGTTATTTCACGTAGCTTGCTTTGCTGTTAGCACTGACAACTCTATACAAAAGCTACTGCTCTCGGTCGTTAAGTGAAGTTTGTCGGCCACTGCATTTGCCGTGCTGAGAGGTAATGTCTGAAACGTGGTATTCTCGGCACACTCTTGACACTGTGGATCTCGAAATATTGAATTCTCGAACGATTTCCGAAAAGGAATGTCCAAGCGTCTATCTCCAGTTAAAAAATGGTTCAAATGGCTGTGAGCACTATGGGACTTAACAGCTTAGGTCATCAGTCCCCTAGAACTTAGAAGTACTTAAACCTAACTAACCTAAGGACATCACACACATCCATGCCCGAGGCAGGATTCGAACCTGCGATCGTAGCAGTTCCGCGGTTCCGGACTGCAGCACCTAGAACCGCACGGCCACCGCGGCCGGCTATCTCCAGCTAACATTCGGCGTCCAAACTCTATTAATTCCTGTCGTGCACCCACAATCATGTCGGAAATGTTTTCACATGAATCACCTGAGTACAATTAGCAGCGCCGCCAATGCACCGCGCTTTTATATCTCGTGTACGCGATCCTACCGCCTTCTGCATATGTGCAACTCTCGGCTCATTACCTCAGTGTATACTCCAGCGTTGTGGTTTCAATGGAAAACTTGAGACGCTGTTACATAAAGTGAACCAAGCAGCTGAGATGTCGCTGGTCAGCAACATTAAAGCCTGTAGAGCGGGTGGATGTGTTTCTGTAGTGCATTTTGCCGCCAACCCGGTAGGGCTGCAGAGTAATTAGCGCCTCGCGCGCCAGCGGAGTGCGTTTACAGATACCGCTAACCGGATAGCAGTTAGTGGCGCCCAATCGCCAAATGGGGTTAAGCGGCTGTCAAACGCGCGTGACGCAGGAAGGCCCGCTAATGCGCTCCCCCGGCTGTTTACGCGCAAATCGCCGCCGACAATGGCGCAGGGATGGTGGGGGACTGTCCCTACCTATAGCCTTGACAACGCGACTACTTACTGTAATGGAAAGTGAAGGACAGCTAAGTCGGCGAAATGCATCACGCGTAAACTGTAGCACTTGCTCATTTTAGTGCATGAAGCACCTACAACGGTAGCCATTAACTGTTATAATTTCCATTTAGCACCCCATCAACGACAAAATTATTAGGCATCAGGCCTGGATCCGATCCAGGGCTCGGTTCTGGGGGAGGGGTACATTTGTTACTGTCTCCTTTCCCCACAAATACACTGCCGGAAAAAAAATTAGTACACCCATTTAGAGATTTGCAATTCAATCATGATTTACTGTCGCAACAATGCATAGATAGTATATGAAATGATTACATTTACAGATCAGGGGCACGAGCGGCTCTGAGGTATCAAGTACCGAGCCATACTAAAACACCCTTACAATTACGTGGTGTATCAATGCAGGCGCTGGCTCTGGCATTTAGTCAATCGTATGGAATGGCGAATGCTGTCTTGGGATACGTTATTCCACACCTGCTCGACCTATTCACCACGTCTGTAAGAGTTGTTGGTTGGCGAGTCACTTCTCATCCCGTCATATCCCACTCATGCTCGAGTGAATTCCTGAATTCCAATCAAGAACAACTGCCAAGATGAGAAACATAGAAGTAGATATCCTGGGTGTAACAAAGCAGCTTATATCACTTAATAAAGGCAAGATCTCCGGTCCAGATTGTATACCATTCAGGTTCCTCTCAGAGTATGCTGATAAAATAGCTCCATATTTAGCAATTATATACAACCCCTCGCTCACAGAAATGATTGGCAAGTTGCTAAAGTCACACCAGTACCCAAAAAGGGAAGTAGGAGTAATCCGCTGAATTACAGGCCTATATCACTAACGTCGATTTGCAGTAGAGTTTTGGAACGTATACCGTATTCGAACATTCTGAAGTACCTCGAAGAAAACGTTTTATTGACACAGTCAGCACGGATTCAAAAAATATCGTTCATGTGAAACACAACTAGTTCTTTATACTCATGAAGTAATAAGTGCTATTGATAGGGGATGTCAAATTGATTCCATATTTTTAGATTTCCAGAAGGCTTTCGACACCGTTCCTCACAAGCGTCTTCTAACCAAACTGCGTGCCTACGGAGTATCGCCTTCGTTGTGCCATTGGATTCGTGATTTCCTGTCAGAAATGTCACAGTTCGTAGTAATAGACGGAAAGTCATGGAGTGAAACAGAAGTAATATTCGGCGTTCCCCAAGGTGGTGTTTAGGCCCTCTATTGTTTCCGATCTATATTAACGACATAGGAGAAAATCTGAGTAGCCGTCTTAGATTGTTTGCAGATGATGCTGTCATTTAGCGTCTTTTACGGTCATCAGATGATCAAAACGACTTGCACAATGATTTAGATAAGATATCTGTCTGGCGCCAAAACTGGCAATTGACCCTAAATAAAGAAAAGTGTGAAGTTAATCGGATGAGTACTACAAGAAAGCTAAATTTCGATTACACGATAAGTCACACAAATCTGAAGGCTGTAAATTCAGCTAAATACTTAAGGATTACAATTACAAATAACCTAAATTGGAATGATCACATAGACAATATTGTGGTTAGGGCAAACCAAAGACTGCGTTTCATTGGCAGAACACTTAGAAGGTGCAACAGGTCTGCCAAAGAGACTGCTTACACCACGCTTGTCCGCCTTTTCTGGAGTAGTGCTGTGCGGTGTGGGATCTGCATCAGGTGGGACTGACGAATTACATCGAAAAAGTACAAAGAAGGGCAGCTCGGTTTTGAATTATAGCGAAATAGGGGATATAGTGTCACAGACATGTACGTGAATTGGAGTGGCAATCATTAAAACAAAGGCGTTTTTCGTTGCGACGGGATCTTCTCATGAGATTTCAATCACCAGTTTTCTCCTCCGATTGTGAAAACATTCTATTGGCACCCATCTACATAGGGATAAATAATCGCGATAAAATAAGAAAAATCAGGGCTCGTACAGAAAAATTTAAGTGCTCGTTTTTCCCGCGTGCCGTTCGAGAGTGTAACGATAGAGAGACAGCTTGAAGGTGGTTCATTGAACCCTCTGCCAGGCATATTATTGTGAATAGCAGAGTAATCACGTAGATGTAGATGTAGATTGGAGACAAGTCTGGAGATTGTGTTGGCCAGGGGAGTGGCTGCGTGTCTTTCAGAGCAAATTGAGTTTCATGTGCAGTGTGTAGGTGAGGATTAACCTGTTGGAAAAAACACATCACCTTCCTGCTGCAGTAACGGAAAAGAATGGGTCTAAAAATATTCTGCACGTACCGAGCATCCATAAACACCAAAGGTGAACGAGAGTTGTAGCTTATCGCACCGCCGACCGTCAGGTCTTTAGAGGGGCCAGTATGTCTTAGACAAATGCGCTCTATGAGACTCTGCTCCCAAGGTCTACATTACACACACAAACAACCATCACTTGCATACAGGCAGAGTCGACTTTCATCGCTGAAGACACAGTGTTCCATTCGGTCTTCCAAGTGATCCTCTGATGGTAACAGTCCAGTCTGCACATCAATGCTGTGATGTGTGTGGAAGACAGGCTGGAGCTGTGCTTGCCCGTAACCCCGCTGCTAATAACCAATTCGCAACACTTTATGACATGTCTGGTTTCACAAGCCCTCTTCTTTATGCGGTAGTAACTGCACGAGGGGCCATTGCTGCCCTTACAGTATGACGATCCTAGCGGGCGTCTGTGCTGTGTGGACGTCCAGGACCTCGTCTACGTGTGTAAGATTGTTCACGTGACCACTGATAGCAGCATCGTTGCACAATTTTAACGGAGCATATCCAGCTTGTGTGGCAATTCTCCGAAAGGACCATCCCGCCCATCTGAAGGCGACAATTTGACCCCTTTAAAACTCACTCAGTTGGCTGCAGGAAACACAAGTGCGTCTCTGTTCCACGGTTGCCTTTTTGCTTTTGCTTCACACGTTTGCACCACATTGAGCCTTCCGGTTGTGAACATTGTCTATTACATGGTAGACACAGAAGGTGCTCTGGTAGCGGTACCACTAAGCTATCAGTTTGCAGACAAGGTTGAAAGCATTATCAGTACATCTACTGTCCCCCAAGTAGCGTATACTGTCATCACATCGCCGGCCGGTGAGGCCGAGCGGTTCTAGGCGCTTCAGTCTGGAACCGCGCGACCGCTACGGTCGCAAGTTTGAATCCTGCCTCGGGCATGGATGTGTGAGATGTCCTTAGGTTACTTAGGTTTAAGTAGCGCTAAGTTCTAGGGGACTGATGACCTCAGATGTAAAGTCCCATAGTGCTCAGAGCCATTTGAACCATTTTTTGGCATCACATCAATATTGATGCCCTTAATGTTAATTTCTTGTCACCCCACTCCTACTTCTAAAGTGCCACAGATGTTTGCGAATTTAATAACAATAACTCCAAGATGCTACTCCAGGCGGGTGTTAAGTGAATGTGTGCAACGGAAAATACTGAACGAGAAAATGAAGATTTCTCCGTGTCTGACTACCCCGTGAAGCAGAGCTTAGGATCTCTTAACGATGATATTATCTCCTCCTTCTTGGTCTTTAATATATAAACTACAGCATAAACATAAGTGAATGATTAAGGGAACTAGAACCACAAAATGATAAATGCTGTTTCTGTACATTTATTGTAGATTAAAACCTCTTTATATATTACAAATGTTCATATATCAATGACCAATGGACATCAAGAGATGCAAATGAATTTCCTAACTAATATGATCGATCATTTGCCCAAATCTGCCCCTTTTTATGGCTGTGCGATCTGATATAAATAATGCGATATGACTGACACCATCTACGTACCAAACACAAGCAGACACTAATTTCAAAGATGATCTAAAGTAGTGTGCAGCCTCAGTGGAAATAAAACTTACCTGATCACAACTGTTTAGTTTTATAGCCCTAATAAGCCGAACCAATTAGCAGTATCACCGTATGTACTGCGTCCGGTGCGTCGGAATGATGGTTCTCGTTCACGTCTGCAACGACAGAAGAACTCCAGCCACAAAATTAAAAAAAAAAACCTTCATTCAAAAACTAGGACTGCAGAAGACGGTCCTCTGACTAGTATAATCTAATACTGTCTTCTCCTTTCTGTGTCCTACAGACGAGAAACGCAAACTCCCAGCCACATGGATGGAGTTCAGATAACGTCTCAACGTGAGTATAGGCAGAAGTGCTCTCAATCACTGAATGCTCCGTATACAACGACTCCCTACCCAGAGCCGCAGTCAAGAATCGCATAAACTCGCAACAGTACAGTGCCTAACCGTTGTAACTGTAAAATCTCCTGAGACCAAAGACAGCAAGTCCGTCCGTAGCAACAAAGCTGATATTGTGCGACCAACAGACATGGGCGCTCAAATCGGAAGACCTGGCTTCCCAGCAAAGCTCGACTCCCCTCCCTCGTAACTGCAGAAGGAGAATCATATTCTCGAAACTACAGAAGATTCTCCCTCTCTACGGATTCTTCAAAACACCGACCAACCATATTTTAGATTTTTTTCGTCCAGCGCGCAAAGTTTTCGAAGACATACCTATACCCGCTAATTAGGAATTCATACAGGGGTACGCTTCTCAGAGTAAAAATCCTCGGAAATAATCTAGCCCGCGTGATTTCCGAGGTAAAGCTTTCTTCTTCCTCTCTGCTGCATCCCAGATTTTTAGAATTTGCCAAGTATTATGTGGTTACGCTTCCAGCCACGCTACAATCCAGCAGACTGCCGCTGTATTGTACTTCAGCGCTCAGGTATCCCGATCGTCCGTCTATGGCTACTTACTGTGTTAGGCAGGACCAACACACTTGTGCGGGCTTTTCCACTCAGGGCCAGAGTTATGCCTGCCGTTTCATTTCCAATGGCGTTCCGACCTCTGCTGGTATAGGCAATCTCATTACGCCATTTTGATAATAAACATAACCCACAACGCTTCATGCAATAAGCGTTAACAACTATTTACAAGGTGTAAGTGACAATGTCAGTCTTCTTTAAATATTCATATATACGATGTACAACCTATGTATGTATGTAGATGAGTGCTTGTAAGGTGCAAAATTATAGCCATCTTACATAACAATAAAATATATAAAATGATTGCGTATGATAACGATACTAATAGTATATAGAGAGAATAGAGATACCTGAAATATGTATTATCACAAACTACATAAGGCTGGAAAATGAGAAATAATGAGGAAACGCAACACCTCTGCTTAAAAGTGGATTGTGGCTCGTTGGAACAGCCTAGCAATTCACGTGAGAGGTGCAGGTGGGTATGTACAACGTCAAACCCACGTCACCAAAGTTCTGTTCATTCAACTTGCGTCTTCTGAAGTTGAGTACCCCCTGAAGCAGAATCTACATCTACATGACTACTCTGCAATTCACATTTAAGTGCTTGGCAGAGGGTTCATCGAACCACAATCATACTATCTCTCTACTATTCCACTCCCGAACAGCGAGCGGGAAAAACGAACACCTAAACCTTTCAGTTAGAGCTCTGATTTCTCTTATTTTATTTTGATGATCATTCCTACCTATGTAGGTTGGGCTCAACAAAATATTTTCGCATTCGGAAGAGAAAGTTGGTGACTGAAATTTCGTAAAAAGGTCTCGCCGCGACGAAAAACGTCTATGCTGTAATGACTTCCATCCCAACTCGTGTATCATATCTGCCACACTCTCTCCCCTATAACGCGATAATACAAAACGAGCTGCCCTTTTTTGCACCCTTTCGATGTCCTCCGTCAATCCCACCTGGTAAGGATCCCACACCGCGCAGCAATATTCTAACAGAGGACGAACGAGTGTAGTGTAAGCTGTCTCTTTAGTGGACTTGTTGCATTTTCTAAGTGTCCTACCAATGAAACGCAACCTTTGGCTCGCCTTCCCGACAATATTATCTACGTGGTCCTTCCAACTGAAGTTGTTCGTAATTTTAACACCCAGGTACTTAGTTGAATTGACAGCCTTGAGAATTGTACTATTTATCGAGTAATCGAATTCCAACGGATTTCTTTTGGAACTCATGTGGATAATCGCTTTGCAGCTGATACTGGTCTTCGGATGACCTTACTAGACGGTAAATTACAGCATCATCTGCGAACAGTCTAAGAGAACTGCTCAGATTGTCACCCAGGTCATTTATATAGATCCGGAACAGTAGAGGTCCCAGGACGCTTCCCTGGGGAACACCTGATATCACTTCAGTTTTACTCGATGATTTGCCGTCTATTACTACCAACTGCGACCTTCCTGACAGGAAATCACGAATCCAGTCGCACAACTGAGACGATACCCCATAGCTCCGCAGCTTGATTAGAAGTCGCTTGTGAGGAACGGTGTCAAAAGCTTTCCGGAAATCTAGAAATACGGAATCAACTTGAGATCCCCTGTCGATAGCGGCCATTACTTCGTGTCGTCTTTTCGTAGGTGGGTTGGTTCTGTGAAACTGCTACAGGAGTGAGCAGGTCTATTTTACAGTAACGAATATTTAAATTTGTGAGGGATGTCAGGAATTTATTGCATTGTTCCAGTGCTTGACGCAACACTCTTCAAAATTACTTTTTCATTCACCATTACCTCCTTTTACACAGTTCCAAATGGTTGCATGATGTTACATCTTCATGTAAATGTCTGCTTTGTTTGACCTTATCGCTTGAACATAGTCCACAAACTTATTAGTTGAATTTAACGTTGAATCACAAAGCAACAAAACAAATATCCTGAACAGAAAACAAAGTTCTACTCAAGCCATAAACAGTGACGTCTGATTCACAACTGCTCTCGGCTACAGCCACCACCAAATTCGTTGTAAAACTGCAGTAGAGTCTCTGCCTCTTAATTCTGGCCAATCAGAGGCCGGGAAAAGCAATGCTACCATATAACACTGTGCTATGATCAGCCAATGAGATGTGGCAACCCTGTGTCCACGTGAACAGCCACAACGTAGGTCACGACCACGAAGTAATATGCATTGGAACAGTAGGATTTAAGCTATACTGCAGAATAGTCTGGTTAGCACCAGGCTAATTAACCATAAATGTTACAGAGATCTACCAAATTAATAATGTACTCGAACCGTTCTTCACTTGTAGGAATGGCATATTTCTGTACTGAAACCATTGAAAATTAGCCCACATAAGGATAAAATTTAAATCAGTGACGCACAAGGCTTAGAAATGTAGGAATATGAGCTTGGCAGCGTTGGATCTAGGTGTCCGTGATGTAACACTTTTCATTTCTGTCAGTTTACTTACCAGTGAACACCTTTCTGCTGTATGTACGATTTGGTTGAAAAAATGGTACAAATCGCTCTGAGCACTATGGGACTCCCCTAGAACTTAGAACTACTTAAACCTAACGAACCTAAGGACATCACACACATCCATGTCCGAGACAGGATTTGGTTCAAGAGCTCTGCTATTCATTAGAGGACTGCAAGTAATTTTCATGAAATTATTCTGGGATGTAATCCGAACCACGTTATAAAATAATGTACAGACGTTTCGCCACAAGTGGCCTTCTTTAGGATGCATAATTGCACGTCATAATGCTGTTCACTTTCAGTAATGGCCGAAAAGTTGGTATGTCAATAGATAACTTGATACCAACCCAGAGTTACAAAAAAGTAAAGCACCCAGAAGACAAACCCAGATGTCGCTGTAATTTCGAGCACGTACATAGAACCGGCAGGTATATGAAAGTGTTCTCCGTGTTTAGTGTTGTTACCAGTCCTCCAGTCCTGGTAGGCTGAATAAGGGGTGTGAGCGGCGTCAGATTTTGACTGATCACTGTGAAGCGGCATTACTAGCACCTCACCTGAAAGGACGTTGTGGGTCTCCATTTGACCGGCCAGTCGAATCCTGCAATATCCCCTGATAACCCCGGCGTTGAGCGCCCGTAAACTGCTCCTTCTTGCAATGTCCAGACTGATGGATCATTTGGATGTGACAGTGGCCCAGTGTTGGACAGCATGGGAACGTGAGAGCAGTCATACTCTTCATCAGGATTCCACTCGATCATGTCTGGCACCACAAGGGACGATCGTCGTATTGTGCACCAAGCATATTTCAAGCTCTTCACATCTGCACCTGCCCCCGAGAACGAGTAAGGACTCTCTGCTACAATCTGTGCCATCCTACACTATTGGAATCACTGTCCCTTGCCTATGCTGCCGATAACACTACAACATAGAGGGCTGGGTTTGGACTGATGAAGTAACTGGGAAACACGGACTGCTGATGGGGAATGGCGTCGCAAGCTGTTCAGCGATTACTCACGCTTCTGCACTGTCTCGGATGACCATCGTGAGCAATAGCCCCAATGTTTTCAAGGAGAACAGTGGTATTACTCCTGGCGCGATGGTGTAGTGAGCCATGACTTCAGGTCATAGCTGATAGTAGTGACTGAGGAAACTCTCGTCGCACAACGGTTTATCACGGAAATCCTACGTGCTCATGTGTTACCTCTTGTGGGACTGTATTGTGGAGTCATTTTTCGACAGGTCAATCCACGACCATACATGGCATACGTCTCTTCGAACTGTCTATTTGGTGCTGATCTATTCCAATCGTCAGCATGACGACAGCATATATCTCTGATAGAACATGTGTCGGGCAGCTCAGATGTCAACTCCATCTCAGTGCCAGTATCCAGGATATCAAGAAACAGTTACAACGAATGTGGCCCAGCTTGCTTCAGGAGAGGAAACAACAGCTTTATTGCACTCTTTCCAACTGAATTAGATCCTGCATCCAGGCCAGAAAGAGTGCAACGTCTTGCTGATAAGTGAGTTCCTACTGCCAAATTGATTGTAAATTTAACTCGATTTTTAACTGAAATAACATCACATGCCCTGTCAATGCGTGAAATTTCATTTCGTTTCCTCTTCCGTTTCTGGATATTTAACATTTTTGTCAGGCAGTGTATTTTACTGAAAATTATTCCGGCCGCGAAAGCTGGCGAACCTAGGGCGTATGTAAGTCTCGAAGAATCTTTAGTGGCTGACGAACTAAAGTTCATGTACGTGGCGTGTCGGAGACACGCTCTATACCAGGAGGCCTCGTTGGCCAATCGGTACGATCGATTTTATTCCTCTTCAGAACGAAATTCGAGGCGTGCTGAAAAGGAATGCCTCCGAATTTTTATTCTGTTCTCAATATCGGTTGAGGTATTACACGTCATGAATATTACTCGATCGACTTTCCCGCTTCGCTGACTCATGTTGCATTCCTCTATCGCTCCAGGGCTCCGAACTGTAGCGTATAACGTAGCGGATTGTAATGTAACTATGTCGAAGCGTGGTAAACAGCGAGCTGTAATCGAGTTTCTAACGGTTTACAAGTGAAGCACGCTCTCGTAGTTTTTCACGCATCAAAATGGGTGTGATATGTTTGCTGTTAAGTATTGTTTTCAATCACTGGTCGGTCGCGAAATGAAAATCGCAAGGAAAATGCATGACAATGGCAGACCACACACTAGCGCTGCGACATTCGCTACAGTTCGAGACCTCGGATTAACTGTCACCGATTATCCTTCATGCAATCCCGACTTGGCCCCATCCGATTTTCATCTGTTTCCAAAATCTGAAGAACAGCTTCGTGGACTTCAATTCGATAGTAATGAAGCGGTGCACTCAGAGGTGTTGTGAGATAACGAGCATTTCACGCTCATTTAAGTATATGGCCGAAAGGGTCAGCCTCCAGGAATTGTGAAACGAACATCTTTGCCACGATATGGGGGAACCGTCTATTGTGCTGAATGAGGCCTAAGCGCTGTGGTGTTCGCGTGAGACAGGTGAGAACCTACGTCATAGGGAAACCGAATAGAAGCCCTTCGCGGCCAAGAAGACGTAGCAGTGTTAAACATGGCGACCTAAGATCGGCTATAAAGGGAAACATTTATGGAAACTATTTAATCCTGTAGTAATGCAGGGAATTAAGCCACAGTTATTTAATCTACTATCCTTCATAAATTTTCATGGTGATACCAATAAAGCTTTAGTATTGATCATATCTATAATGGTTTAGGATTTACTGTTAAAATGAAATTAACAAGTTTTGTAACAAAGACCTGAATGTTAAAGTCTGAACGCTTTGGTCGATCTTAACGATTGACACTTCATATAGAAGCGCATCATTAAAATGACAAACGTTGTAAATATCAAGTCTGTAACTTTATTTGTCTAACAGATATAGTAAATTTAAATTAACGGTATTTTCAGTTAAGCATCAGATCATCATTTCTTCCACACAAAGCACACCGAACGTTGACAGCATGACACTTTATTGAATCATTAGGTAATAGTGCATAATAGTTACTTTTGTTCTTTATTTATTTATCAGAAAGCTCATTGGTGCAAGGCTACTGGCCGTGACATTCAAAGTTAAGAAGGAAATTGCATTTGTTTTACGTAAAAGAATTTAACGTTTATAATGTAATGGATATTATTGTTGCTTTGTTTAGAACGTGAAGGTGGTCATGTTTTGATTATTTAAATATGGTAAAATGTAAAATAATGTAGAGTAAGCTGTAGCCAATCAGATGGCTGACTTCAGGAAAGGGAACTGCGCTAGTCAGTTGAGCGAGGATATTTGGAGCGCGAGAAACGCGACCGGGGACGGGCAGAGAGGGACAGGGCTGGTACACATCTGAAAGCGGACAGTTCCGCTGGAGGCACCACAGAGTACAGTTCGGACTCAGGCGCGAAAGCAGACAGTCGGTCTTTAGGTGGCTAGGAAGTGAAACGACTCAGAAAATATCTCGTTGTGTGGTATCGCGGGACTTAGTCTCTGAGCGATGAGCAGCCGCGCGCCTGGTATGAACTCGTAACTTTTCGCGAAGGTAACGAGGCAGAATATTAGACTTGTATTTCGCGATGAGACTGTGAATGACCGAACTGTGTCAAATGGACATGCGCTCGAGTGTAGCAATAACTATAAATACGACCATTTTCTCTATTACTTTGCTTTCTGAATAAACATTACTCTAACCAAATGCCAACTGTGTGGCCTACATCAATTATGGGTCGTTTATTTAGTTCCCGATATTATTATTCCTGTTATTATATGTTATGCTAGCTTTGTACACTCCTGGCAATTGAAATAAGAACACCGTGAATTCATTGTCCCAGGAAGGGGAAACTTTATTGACACATTCCTGGGGTCAGATACATCACATGATCACACTGACAGAACCACAGGCACATAGACACAGGCAACAGAGCATGCACAATGTCGGCACTAGTACAGTGTATATCCACCTTTCGCAGCAATGCAGGCTGCTATTCTCCCATGGAGACGATCGTAGAGATGCTGGATGTAGTCCTGTGGAACGGCTTGCCATGCCATTTCCACCTGGCGCCTCAGTTGGACCAGCGTTCGTGCTGGACGTGCAGACCGCGTGAGACGACGCTTCATCCAGTCCCAAACATGCTCAATGGGGGACAGAGCCGGAGATCTTGCTGGTCAGGGTAGTTGACTTACACCTTCTAGAGCACGTTGGGTGGCACGGGATACATGCGGACGTGCATTGTCCTGTTGGAACAGCAAGTTCCCTTGCCGGTCTAGGAATGGTAGAACGATGGGTTCGATGACGGTTTGGATGTACCGTGCACTATTCAGTGTCCCCTCGACGATCACCAGAGGTGTACGGCCATTGTAGGAGATCGCTCCCCACACCATGATGCCGGGTGTTGGCCCTGTGTGCCTCGGTCGTATGCAGTCCTGATTGTGGCGCTCACATGCACGGCGCCAAACACGCATACGACCATCACTGGCACCAAGGCAGAAGCGACTCTCATCGCTGAAGACGACACGTCTCCATTCGTCCCTCCATTCACGCCTGTCGCGACACCACTGGAGGCGGGCTGCACGATGTTGGGGCGCGAGCGGAAGACGGCCTAACGGTGTGCGGGACCGTAGCCCAGCTTCATGGAGACGGTTGCGAGTGGTCCTCGCCGATACCCCAGGAGCAACAGTGTCCCTAATTTGGGGGGAAGTGGCGGTGCGGTCCCCTACGCCACTGCGTAGGATCCTTCGGTCTTGGCGTGCATCCGTGCGTCGCTGCGGTCCGGTCCCAGGTCGACGGGCACGTGCACCTTCCGCCGACCACTGGCGACCTCACGCCCCACGTGTTGAGCAATTCGGCGGTATGTCCACCCGGCCTCCCACATGCCCACTATACGCCCTCGCTCAAAGTCCGTCAACTGCACATACGGTTCACGTCCACGCTGTCGCGGCATGCTACCAGTGTTAAAGACTGCGATGGAGCTCCGTATGCCACGGCAGACTGGCTGACACTGACGGCGGCGGTGCACAAATGCTGCGCAGCTAGCGCCATTCGACGGCCAACACCGCGGTTCCTGGTGTGTCCGCTGTGCCGTGCGTGTGATCATTGCTTGTACAGCCCTCACACAGTGTCCGGAGCAAGTATGGTGGGTCTGACACACCGGTTTCAATGTGTTCTTTTTTCCATTTCCAGGAGTGTATTTCGCAAACTTGCCATCAGCCAGACAATTTAACCAAAGTGCCACAAGTGTCTAATTTTGGGCGTGCAATGCGACACCTGCGATTCAACCCTTAGATGAGTTGGAGCCAAGACTTTTCGATGAAGAGGAACCCCATGTGAGCCCGAACATCTTTGGAATGTTAGCTCGCAGTCTGCATCAAAGTCAAACAGTCTACAGTGACGGTGTCAACAAACTGGTGCCTCGTTGGGAGAAATATGTTTGTCGCCAGGGTGAATATGTCGTGAGAGAAATATGTAGACTTGAAGAATAAGGATGCAGAAAGTTAATAAAGTTTGTTTTATTTAAAACATTTCAAGAGTTTTTACATTAAAGAACCGGAGGCAGTACCATTCAGCACACTCTCGTAGTTGTGCTACAAACATTTTCTTTTACATAAGATAAACATAAAATAAATAGCTAATATATACAAAACCGTTTCTGATCGATATTGTGGCGAAGTACAACCATGTATGTATGTCAAGCATACAATGGACATTTCGGTAATGCAAAAATCAATAACAGCTTTCGCATAGCGATCGCTACCGCATGCAGTTCATTTCGCTCTACTATAGAAACGCCTCCACCTCCAAGCCTGAAAAGTTGAGCTTTCATTATCAAATCCCGGAGGAGCGAACTTGGTGATTTTGCGATCCGTTTTAAGAAAAGCTAGTGTTTCGCGCATCTAAATATTTGTGATATGTCTGCTGTTAACAACGAGGGCTATTTTTTCTTTTCAACATCTGATTGGTCGCGAAATGAAAACCACAATGAAAATTATAAATGTTTTAACTGCAACATTACTTAAACCTTGCAGATACTTCTCTACATCAGGTTTTTTTTCCATCCTCATAGCCAGCGTTTCTGCAAGCGAAGAGATGAAAATAAGAGGGAGCCAAGTCCGGGCTATGTGGTGGGTGGCCAAACGCTTCCTATCGGGAAGGCTGCAGGGGCGTCTCCGTTGCAACTTCAGTATGTGGCCGAGAACTGACATGAAGAACGAAATGCATGAGAGTTCCGTTACGTGAACTGCATGAAATCAGGCGAAACGTTTCAACAGGATTTCGCACTTGGCTGGAGTCACTATTTTCTAGGCATCTTTATGTCCTCGCCGTGCGCTCAGAACTGAAAAGTGCGACGTGACGCGAAAGATAAGCATACTAGAGACACTACGCAATAAATGTGCACAAAACTCCACCGGATTTTCACTGTGGTATTAATTTCGCGGCGGATAGGAGGTTGAAAAACAGCTTCCCCCGTCTGTGTCGTACAATTATATAATTTTGCAGGTACATTCAATGGTGTAAGTAGACACCGTCTGCAAAATATGTTGCGAATAGAGTTAGAAGTAAAGAAGGAATAAATTAAAACCTAATTCCGGATGCTGAAGTTTTACTGCTCGAACAACGAAAATATAGTAAATGATAAACATTCTTTCCTTTCACTGTTTTTTGGAGAGGTGGCGGGTATCAAAGAAAAAAGATTTCAAAGGTTTGAAATTGTGTGTAAAACTTTTTGGAAGTCATTAAGTACACACATTCTCAAAAACTGAGTTAATATAGCATGGATCAGTTGCACGCCAAGAGCTACGCTGCCTAGAGACAAAGAGTTTCTAAATTTAGTACTTGCTTTATTGCGTTAAATTCTTTAACGTAAGGTTCTGTCTCTCAATGAGTAGATTTTGATAGCATTTTAAAACTTTAAATTCGGTCAATCATTATATGAATTACTGAAAATCAACTTTAATTGACAATGATCAATGCAGTAATGAGACATATTAGCACAGACGTTTTGTGGATGTCTCTACAGTTTAAAGCACTTATTCCACATCGCGTTCCTAGTTGTTTGAATTTTTATTTTTAACTAGCATTAGAGATAGCAACAGCACACCAGTGAATTAGAAGTTACCTGTGAGTACCTTTCCATTTCATAAAAAACGTTAAGGAACTGTTTTTAAATCTATAATCTAGATGTGAAACCATAACCTACGTGTAAAAATGGACAAATCATGTAATATTTCAGGACACCCACTGAAGATGCCTTGTAAAAAAGGCGAAACGCGACTGGGTGCATAAATAAAAACAAAAATTTCTATGTGCAGCATGCAAAAAAGACATTTTCTTTGAAACAACTGCAATTTATTCATTGCGGAAGCAGCTAAGGCATTTGTAATTCACGTGTGATACAATTAACCTTTCAACAGAGACATAATTTTCATACAATTTTTTGTGGTTATTTATATTTCATATTTTTCTCAAGTCAGATTGCTTATATTATTGCTAACAGTACAGATTTCTTGAATTTAACAAAAGAGACTGTACTCTCGCCACGAGTGTGACAGTACATAGTTTAATGTTGCGCTTCTGATTACCTTTCGCATTACTGATCACTTTTATTGAACTGGGAGATTACTTTCGAACTTAAATGGGAGCCTAACTGTTTCTCTCATCACGAGTTCAACTTCACATTACCACACAGGCAAAATACGTGTAAAGATAACTATACATTACCATACAATGAAATCTAAATTAGACCTTTCAACGTAGCGCTCCAGCTTGGGAGACCGGGAGGTGAGCTAGACCCACATGGAATTCGCCGGCGGATTAACGCCCATGGTCTTGTGCACCAAAAAGCCAGAGTGTGGGTATCCGCGCTGGACTGGTTCCCACATTCTGTCTCAGGGAATACGATACACAAACTGTTAAAATACTGCAGCACACAGAACAACGTTTACACGATTTACCGACAGATGGCGCACACAAGTTCCCTCACTTAGGTTACTTTGACGACTGTGGCGTCACTAAGGGCCCCCAGCCGCAAAGTGAAACGATAAAATAAACTTGGCCAAACCCTGAAAAAGCGGATGCGGAACTACATCTACATCTACATGGATACTCTGCAAATCACATTTAAGTGCCTGGCAGAGGTTTCATCGAACCACCTTCGCAATTATTTATTATTCTAATCTCGTATAGTGCGCGGAAAGAATGAACACCTATATCTTTACGTACGAGATCTGATTTCCCTTATTTTATTGTGGTGATCGTTCCGCCCTATGTAGGTCAGTATCAACAAAACATTTTCGCAATCGGAGGAGAAAGTTGGTGACTCCGTCGCAACGAAAAAGCCTTTCTTTTAATGATTTCAAGCCCAAATCCTGTATCTTTTCTGTGACTCTCTCTCCCATATTTCTCTATAATAAAAAACGCGCTACCTTTCTTTGGACTTTTTCGATGTACTCCGTCAGTCCTACCTGGTACGGTTCCCACACCGCGCAGCAGTATTCTAAAAGAGGACGGAGAAGCGTAGTGTAAGCAGTCTCCTTAGTAGGTCTGTTAAATTTTTCTAAGTGTCCCACCAATAAAACGCAGCCTTCGGTTAGCCTTCCCCACAACATTTCCTGTGTGTTCTTTCCAATTTAAGTTGCTCGTAATTGTAATATCTAGGTATTTAGTTGAATTTACGGCTATTAGATTACACTGATTTATCGTGTAACCGATGTTTGTGTGTTGTGCGTTGTGTGTGTGAAATGTTATGGGACTTAACTGCTAAGGTCATCAGTCCCTAAGCTTACACACTACTTAACCTAAATTATCCTAAGGGCAAACACAGACACCCATGCCCGACAGAGGTCTCGAACCTCCGCCGGGACCAGCCATACAGTCCATGATTGTAGCGTCTTAGAACGCTCGGCTAATCCCGCGCGGCAACCGAAGTTTAACTAGTTCCTTTTAGCACATGTAGATGACCTCACACTTTTCGTTATTTAGGGTCTAGATAGGATAAACGCTAGGGAAAAGGAAGTACATCGTGGCACTAAATGATTGTTCAACATCTGGAGCTGTATTTGACAAATGAATTGAGTTTCTAAAAATACATAGTAATTGCTTGTAACTTGGTCCATCTGGACGATGCGACTTCGCGAGAGAAGAAGGCAAGAAAGTACATTACAAGGTGTCAGTATAGCTTTGTGTAGATGCAAATCCCTGTACTGAATGATTTCATCAGCGCTTTGAGTCACCGGTGCTTACTTGTTAATGAAGGCACACTTGTTGGCGCTCGTCAGAGCCGCTCCTGGCCCTGTGACGTGTTGCGGGCCTATTCATTCCAGCACGAATTATGGTTGGGGGTCCGTTGCCGTCGCACCGCGCCGGGGCATGCGAGCACGAGCTACGAGCATTCGCCACTCCTCGCTTACGCCCTACTTTAAGCGACATTAAAATTCACGCCACACTTTTATAACTCCGCTAATTGCTGGTTAATTAAGTCTGTCGTGCGCTGGCGGTACTTAAACAAGCGACGGAGCGCTATGTATGCGCTTCCGCTGTAGGGAACATTTCGAGGACTTACGCCATGTGAATAATTATTCTTTTTTTTTTTTTGAGAGATGAAAGTGTCACGATAATATGAAAAAGTACGCCTCCAAGGCCTCCCATCTTCCTGTCGCAGCACTATTTTCTGAAATACGAGCCATAAAGAAATTCTTTTAGTTGGAAGTGACGGTGCTAGTGGGTCTCCTTCTTCAGAAAGACTGTGGACGTCGTAACAGGGCGGTGCTAACTTGTCAAGCTGGAGGGCGTGCTAATGGATGAAAGCTCAAGCGTCATAGCCGCCTTACTCTTTGGGTGCGCGCTTTCGCTACAGTTGCAACTAAAGTGTTTCGGGGCGCCAGTGCTTTATACACTACTGGCCATTAAAATTGCTACAACACGAAGATGACGGGCTACAGAGGTGAAATTCAACCGACAGGAAGAAGATGCTGTGATATGCAAATGATTATCTTTTCAGAGCATTCACACAAGGTTGGCGCCGGTGGCGACACCTACAACGTGCTTACAGGAGGAAAGTTTCCAACCGATTTCTCATACGCAAATAGCAGTTGGCCCTCGTTGTCTGGTGAAACGTTGTTGTGATGCCTCGTGTAAAGAGAAATGCGTACCATCAAGTTACCGACTTTGATAAAGGTCGTATTGCAGCCTATCGCGATTGCGGTTTATCGCATCGCGACGTCGCTGCTCTCGTTGGTCGAGATCCAATGACTGTGAGCAGACTATGGAATCGGTGGGTTCAGGAGGGTAATACGGAACGCCGTGCTGTATCCGAACGGCCTCGTATCACTAGCAGTCGAGATGACAGGCATCTTATCCGCATGGCTCTAACGAATCGTGCATCCACGTCTCGATCCCTGAGTCAACAGATGGGGACGTTTGCAAGACAACAACCATCTGCACGAACAGTTCGACGACGTTTGCAGCAGCACAGACTATCAGCTCGGAGGCCATGGCTGTGGTTACCCTTGACGCTGCGTCAGAGACAGCAGCGCCTGCGATGGTGTACTCAACGACGGACCTGCGAGCACTAATGGCAAAACGTCATTTTTTCGGATGAATCCAGGTTCTGTTTACAGCATCATGATGGTCGCATCCTTGTTTGGCGACATCGCAGTGAACGCACATTGGAAGCGTGTATTCGTCATCGCCATACTGGCGTATCACCCGTCATGATGGTATGGGGTGCCGTTGGTTACACATCTCGGTCACCTCTCGTTCGCATTGACGGCACTTTGAACAGTGGACGTTACATTTCAGATGTGTTACGATCCATAGCTCTACCCTTCACTCGAGCCCTGTGAAACCCTACATTTCAGCAGCATAATGCACGACCGCATGTTGCAGGTCCTGTACTGGCCTTTCTGGATACAGAAAATGATCGACTGCTGCTCTGGCCAGCACATTTTCTAGATCTCTCACCAATTGAAAACGTCTGCTCTACCGTTGCCGAGCAACTGGCTAGTCACAATACGCCAGTCACTACTCTTGATTAACTGTGGTATCGTGTTGAAGCTGCACGGGCAGCTGTGCTTGTACACGCCATCCAAGCTCTGTTTGACTCAACGCCCAGGCGCATCAAGGCCGTTATTACGGCTAGAGGTAGTTGTTCTGGGTACTGATTTCTCAGGCTCTATGCAGTCAAATCGGATGAAAATGTAATCACAAGTGAGTTCTAGTATAATATATTTGCCCGATGAATACCCGTTTATCATCCGCATTTCGTCTTGGTGTAGCAATTTTAATGGCCAGTAGTGTATAACGACAGAAAACCGAAAAAATGCAATGCATGCATCCATGTCCGAAGGAATACTGCATCGTTCTTCTTATGAACGCAGACACTGCAACGTCGTATTTATCCGCCGATACCACGCAGCGTCTTTTAATTAAAATGTCCTCCCCTGTACTTGAGTTGTATAATGAGTGTACGAGTACAGGTTGTGGCGCAGGAATGACGACATATGGAAGGTTGGTCTGACCGTGAGTCCTGTGCGGATAGAGAAGGCGGTTAAGGAGACAGTACGTATAAAGCGGGAAATTCGGGTTCGATTCCCGGTCCAGCACCAATTTTTCAGTGTTGTCCGTCCCTTACACAGCTGACGGTTGTTCGTATTCGCAACTGCGAATACATTTCATGTTTCATAACGGCTGTAGTCGCCGCAGTGCCTGTTCCAGCAGACATATGTGCATGTGCGAAGGACTGTTGCATCGTTCTTCGTTACTACACAGGCACTGCACACTGCAACATCATATTGATCCTCGAATACCACGCAGCGACTTTGAATTCATATGTCTCCTATACCTATCGCTTGAGCCTTGTCCCACAGTAACGCAGGGTCAGCCATCGTTAATCGGATTTGCATGTTAATGTTTAAGTGGTGGCCAGATGCCCTTGCTGCCGCCACCCCGTACCCTCCTGGACGGAATTAGTGTACCCCAACTGTCTGTGTCGAGTGTAATCCCTGGAATAGTGCGAATGTGTTCAGATGGCTGCGAGCCTTGTAACTGGGGCGGAACATGGGGACCAGCCCGGCATTCACCTAGCGGGATGTGGAAACCGCCTAAAAACCACATCCAGGCTGGCCGGCACATCGGCCGGCGCGCCTACCCGAGTCCAGGAAGCAGCGCGTTAGCGCTCTCGGCTGCCCTGGCGGGTTTGAATTAAAATGTCTCCGTTGTACAGAAATTATACAACTGTATGTACGAGTTTACGTTGTGATGTAGGAACTACGACATTCGAAGTTTGGGTCTGGCCGTAAGTCGTGACGGATAGCCAAAGCAGTTAAGGTGATCGATCGTTCGAAAAAAGCGGGAAATCCGGGTTTGAGGCCCGGTGCGGTACAAATTTCATAGTCGTCAATGCCTTAAACAGCGGTGGTTGTGCGACTACGCAATTGCGAATACATTTCATGCAAATAAAAATTAATTTCGTAACTTTATTTTTCGGGATGATCGTTCAAACTGTAACGGCTCCATGTGAGCCGCTACATGGCTTGTTACAAGAGTCTCTTGCTCAAAACAAACCTCGGTGCCCTTCCGACATTCAGGGAAATTTATTCCGGAATTACACTATTGGCCATTAAAATTGCAACACCAAGAAGAAATGTAGATGATAAACGGGTATTCGTTGGACAAATATATTATACTAGAACTGACATGTGATTACATTTTCACGCAATTTGGCTGCTTAGATCCTGAGAAATCAGTACCGAGAACAACCACCTCTGGCCGTAATAACGGCTTTGATACGCCTGGGCATTGTGTCAAACAGAGCTTGGATGGCGTGTACAGATACAGATGCCCATGCAGCTTCAACACCATACCACAGTTCATCAAGAGTAGTGACTGGTGTATTGTGACGAGCCAGTTGCTCAGTCACCATTCACAAGACGTTTTCAATTGGTGAGAGCTGTGAAGAATGTCCTGGCCAGGGCAGCAGTCGAACATTTCCTGTTTCCAGAAAGGCCCGTATAGGACCTGCAACGTGCGGTCGTGCATTATGCTGCTGAAATGTAGAGTTTCGCAGGAATCGTAACACATCTGAAATGTAATGTCCACTGTTCAAAGTGCCGTCAATGCGAAAAAGAGGTGACCGAGACGTGTAACCAATGGCACCCCATACCATCACGCCGGTTGATACACCAGTATGGCGATGACGAATACACGCTTCCAACGTGCGTTCATTGCGATGTCGCCAAACACGGAAGCGTCCATCATGATGCTGTAAACAGAACCTGGATTCATCCGAAAAAAATGACGTTTTGCCATTCGCGCACCCAGGTTCGTCGCTGAGTACACCAGCGCAGGCGCGCCTGTCTGTGATGCAGCGTCAAGGGTAACCGCAGCCATGGTCTCCGAGCTGATAGTCCACCTGCTGCAAACGTCGTCGAACTGTTCGTGCAGATGGTTGTTGTCTTGCAAACGTCCACATCTGTTGACTCTGGGATCGAGAATTGCCTGCACGGTCCGTTACAGCCATGCGGATAAACTGCCTGTTATCTCGACTGCTAGTGATACGAGGCCGTTGGGATCCAGCACGGCGTTCCGTATTACCCTCCTGAACCCACCGATTCCTTATTCTGCTCACAGTCATTGGATCTCGACCAACGTGAGCAGCAATGTCGCGATACGATAAACCGGAATCGCGATAGGCTACAATCCGACCTTTATCAAAGTCGGAAACGTGATGGTACGCATTTCTCCTCCTTACACGCGGCATCACTACGTTTCACCAGGCAACGCCGGTCAACTGCTGTTTGTGTATGAGATATCGGTTGGAAACTTTCCTCATGTCAGCACGTTTTTGGTGTCGCCACCGACCCAACCTTGTGTGAATGCTCTGAAAAGCTAATCATTTGCATGCCACAGCATTTTCTTCCTGTCGGTTAAATTTTTCGTCTGTAGCTCGTTATCTTCGTGGTGTAGCAATTTTAATGGCCAGTAGTGTATGTTATAGTATCACTATTAGTATAGTCTGCAAATATGAATGCGGGTCGTCCGCTGGCGTACTCGTGGGCTGACAGCTGTGGGTTCTTTGAATGTGGAGATGCAGTTTAGCCAGCCCTTGTATCAAGTAGAGTGCGACTGCACTGGACTAGAGAGACACAGGCTTCCTGGGCGTTAGCAGGCCCCGTTAGGTTGACAAATAGCCGCTGTGCAGACTCTCTGAGCCCTTCCGCCCATCGTGTGTGAACCCCGGACGAGGGGAGACGGTTAGGATTCCCTGCTGAGACTCTGGTGAGTACAGACGCTCTGCGTGATGGCTCCTATAGTCATCTTAGTTAGGACAGGTAGTACGGTTGCATAAAATTGCTATTTTTCTTTTGGTATCACTGATGACGGGGGACTTAACATCTGAGGTCATCAGTCCCCTAGAACTGAGAACTACTTAAACGTAACTAACCTAAGGACATCACACACATGCATGCCGGAGGCAGGATTAAAACCTGCGGCCGTTGCAGTCGGGCGGTTCCGGACAGAAGCGCCTAGAACCGCTCAGCCACCGCGGCCGACTCCGCTACCAATCAAGTTAAGTTATTCAAAGTTTCAACTTAAAGTTAACCAATAATCAGAAATTTTGTAGCGATATTTGCTCATGCAAACGGTCGTCTTTCACAGAAGATACAGGTGCCATTTACAAGTTGAGGATCCCTGCTAAGGATTTGCGGTAAGCAAGTATCATGCAAATCGCTATGGCTACTCTCCGTATTGCTTTCTGTCGAAGTAAGACCGGATTAAAGACGTTAGCAGATCGACCAGCATACACGTATCCTATAATCTAAAATTCAGGATCCACGTCTGTAAATACGCGATAAGCAAATTCCTGCTGAAATCGGTCCTGCCGTTCCGACGCACTATACTCGTATGACCAACCCTGCACAGGCAACTGATATCGTTCTATAGGAAATCAGCAAAATATTCGAGACTCAAAGTGTCACGATGTTTCCTGTTTGCAACGATACACTCGTGAGAATTTCTTATCAGCTGTAGCAAAGGACGTTTCGGTTCAGATAACAACGATCCATTTAGCGACGATAAACTCTATATTCTTGGTGGCGCTACTGGCACAGAAGTCATTAATGACAAGCTTTGACCGACTGCAGAAAATCTTCCATGAGGGGGCAACATTCAAAAGTTGATAGTTTAAATACACTCCTGGAAATGGAAAAAAGAACACATTGAAACCGGTGTGTCAGACCCCCCATACTTGCTCCGGACACTGCGAGAGAGCTGTACAAGCAATGATCACACGCACGGCACAGCGCACACACCAGGAACCACGGTGTTGGCCGTCGAATGGCGCTAGCTGCGCAGCATTTGTGCACCGCCGCCGTCAGTGTCAGCCAGTTTGCCGTGGCATACGGAGCTCCATCGCAGTCTTTAACACTGGTAGCATGCCGCGACAGCGTGGACGAAAACCGTATGTGCAGTTGACGGACTTTGAGCGAGGGCGTATAGTGGGCATGCGGGAGGCCAGGTGGACGTACCGCCGAATTGCTCAACACGTGGGGCGTGAGGTCTCCACAGTACATCGATGTTGTCGCCAGTGGTCGGTGGAAGGTGCAGTTGCCCGTCGACCTGGGACCGGACCGCAGCGACGCACGGATGCACGCCAAGACCGTAGGATCCTACGCAGTGGCGTAGGGGACCGCACCGCCACTTCCCAGCAAATTAGGGACACTGTTGCTCCTGGGGTATCGGCGAGGACCATTCGCAACCGTCTCCATGAAGCTGGGCTACGGTCCCGCACACCGTTAGGCCGTCTTCCGCTCGCGCCCCAACATCGTGCAGCCCGCCTCCAGTGGTGTCGCGACAGGCGTGAATGGAGGGACGAATGGAGATGTGTCGTCTTCAGCGATGAGAGTCGCTTCTGCCTTGGTGCCAATGATGGTCGTATGCGTGTTTGGCGCCGTGCAGGTGAGCGCCACAATCAGGACTGCATACGACCGAGGCACTTCAATTTCCAGGAGTGTATTTTAAGTGCCTCATTTCCTAATCTAATTCCCTCATCATCACCAGTCTTAATTTGACTACATTCCATTATCCTCGTTTTGCTTTTGTTGTTGTTCATTTTATATCCTCCTTTCAAGACACTATCCATTCAGTTTAACTGCTCTTCCAAGTCCTTTGCTGTCTCTGACAGAATTACGATGTCATCGGTGAACCTCAAAGTTTTTATTTCTTCTCCATGGATTTTAATACCTACTTCGAATTTTCCTTTTGGTTCCTTTACTGCTTGCTCAATACACAGATTGAATAACATTGGGGAGAGACTACAACCCTGTCTCACTCCCTTCCCAACCACTGCTTCCCTTTCATGCCCCTCGACTCTTATAACTGCCATCTGGTTTATGTACAAATTGTAAATAGCCTTTCGCTCCCTGTATTTTACCCCTGCCACCTTCAGAATTTGAAAGAGAGTATTCCAGTCAACATTGTCAAAAGCTTTATCTAAGTCTACAAATGCTAGAACCGTAGGTTTGCCGTTCCTTAACTAGCTTCTAATATAAGTCGTTGGGTCAGTATTGCCTCACGTGTTCCAACATTTCTACGGAAGCCAAACTGATCTTCCCCGAGGTCGGCTTCTACTAGTTTTTCCATTCGTCTGTAAAGAATTCGTGTTAGTATTTTGCAGCTGTGACATATTAAACTGATAGTTCTGTAATTTTCACATCTGTCAACACCTGCTCTCTTTGGGATTGGAATTATTATATTCTTATTGAAGTCTGAGGGTATTTCGCCTGTCTCATACATCTTGCTCACCAGATGGTAGAGTTTTGTCAGGACTGGCTCTCCCGAGGCCGTCGGTAGTTCCAATGGAATGTTGTCTACTCTGGGGGCCTTGTTTCGACTCAGGTCTTTCAGTGCTCTGTCAAACACTACACGCAGTATCGTATCCCCCTTTTCATCTTCATCTACATCCTCTTCCAATTCCATAATATTGTCCTCAAGTACATGGCCTCTTGTATAGACCTTCCACCTTTCTGCTTTCTCTTCTTTGCTTAGAACTGGGTTTCCATCTGAGCTCTTGATGTTCATACAAGTGGTTCTCTTATCTCCAAAGGTCTCTTTAATTTTCCTGTAGGCAGTATCTATCTTACCCCTAGTGAGATAAGCTTCTACATCCTTACATTTGTCCTCTAGTCATCACTGCTTAGCCATTTTGCACTTCCTGTCGATCTCGTTTTTGAGACTTCTGTATTCATTTTTGCCTGCTTCATTTACTGCATTTTTATATTTTCTCCTTTCATCAATTAAATTCAATATTTCTTCTGTTACCCAAGGATTTCTACTAGCCCTTGTCTATTACCTACTTGATCCTCTGCTGCCTTCACTACTTCATCCCTCAAAGCTACCCATTCCTCTTCTACTGTATTTCTTTCCCTCATTCCTGTCAATTGCTCCCTTATGCTCTCCCCGAAACTCTGTACAACCTCTGGTTCTTTTAGTTTATCCATGTCCCATCTCCTTAATTTTCCACCTTTTTGCAGTTTCTTCAGTTTTAATCTACAGTTCATAACCAATAGATTGTGGTCAGAGTCCACATCTGCCCCTTGAAATGTCTTACAATTTAAAACCTGGTTCCTAAATGTCTGTCTTACCATTATATAATCTATCTGATGCCTTTTAGTATCTCCAGGCTTCTTCCATGTCTACAGCCTTCATTTATGATTCTTGAACCAAGTATTACCTATGATTAAGTTGTGCTCTGTGCAAAATTCTACCAGGCGGCTTCCTCTTTCGTTTCTTTGCCCCAGTCCATATTCATCTACTACGTTCCCTTCTCTCCCTTTTCCTACTACCGAATTCCAGTCTCCCATGACTACTAAATTTTCATCTCCCTTCAATATCTGAATAATTTCTTTTATTTGATCATACATTTCTTCAATTTCTTCGTCATCTGCAGAGCTAGTTGGCATATAAACTTGTACTACTGTAGTAGGTGTGGGCTTCGTATCTATCTTGGCCATAACAATGCGTTCACTATGCTGTTTGCAGTAGCTTACCCGCAGTCCTATTTTCCTATTCATTATTAAACCTACTCCTGCATTACCCCTATTTGATTTTGTGTTTATAACCCTGTAGTCACCTGACCAGAAGTCTTGTTCCTCCTGCCACCGAACTTCACTAATTCCCACTATATCTAACTTTAACCTATCCGTCTCCCATTTTAAATTTTCTAACCTAACTGCCCGATTAAGGGATCTGACATTCCACGCTCCGATCCGTAGAACGCCAGTTTTCTTTCTCCTGATAACGACATCCTCTTGAGTAGTCCCCGCCCGGAGATCCGAATGGGGGACTATTTTACCTCCAGAATATTTTACCCAAGAGGACGCCATCATCATTTAATCATACAGTAAAGCTGCATGCCCTCGGGAAAAATTACGGGCGTAGTTTTCCCTTGCTTTCAGCCGTTCGCAGTACCAGCACAGCAAGGCCGTTTTGGTTATTGTTACAAGGCCAGCTCAGTCAATCATCCAGACTGTTGCCCCTGCAACTACTGAAAAGGCTGCTGCCCCTCTTCAGGAACCACACGTTTGCCTGGCCTCACAACAGATACCCCTCCGTTGTGGTTGCACCTACGGTACGGCTATCTGTATCGCTAAGGCACGCAAGCCTCCCCACCAACGGCAAGGTCCATGGTTCTATAACTAATACAAAACACATCAGTCGAAAAAAAGAAAATACTGTTTTCTGCGCTAGAACAAAAGGAAAAAGTGTGAAATTTCAAGGAGGATACAATGTTATCTCCGGGATGGAGAATTCCTCAAAGCCGATGGATGCAACACAGCGTCACGTGCCATCACAAAGATACAAATTCTGCATTCATATCGGCTGCTGGACAGTGATGTCACAAACTGGAGAGATGCAGTCCTAGGCCGGTGAAAGGTGATTCTACCGCCAAATTGAGAACAGTTCTTTAGGTTCCCTACATTCATGTAATCGTATATTGGCTCTGGGCTACACTTTACCTAACCATCTCAAATAAATACAACTTTCAAATTTTTGTTCAACTTAAGCCATGCTAGTCTACATACAAATGTAAATAAAAAAGGCAATGCAATAAAACCGTTAACGCGGACGGGTGTGAAGTTCTATAGGCAAAGTGCTACAGATGACATCAAAGTTGTATAAGCCTTTTTAAAAGTTTATTCTCTCTTTCTCCACTTCGAAGGGTATAAATGTGACAGTTCTGTTGATATACAGCAAGATTTACACAGTGATTATCACTTTTTCCAAATTTTTAATTCTTAGTTTCAACCTAACATTATGTAGGAGCAACATCTCAGTTATTTATGTGAATATTTTCTAACTCTATGTTATAACTCGTCAAATAACTTGGTTTTAATCATGTGAGGATGTAATTTCAGTTCGTTGAATCAAAAGCTTACATCCACATTCACATCAATAACATAAAAAGATGCACTTTCCAAATGCTATTGAAAAGTGATTAGTACATATTTAAATATGAAAGCAGATACCGTCAGTTTTTTGAGATACAATAAGTTTTGTGTACTAGTCAAATTTAGTTCTTTGGGCACGATACGTTTTCAGACTGACATAATGAATTATACACTCCTGGAAATTGAAATAAGAACACCGTGAATTCATTGTCCCAGGAAGGGGAAACTTTATTGACACATTCCTGGGGTAAGATACATCACATGATCACACTGACAGGACCACAGGCACATAGACACAGGCAACAGAGCATGCACAATGTCGGCACAAGTAAAGTGTATATCCACCTTTCGCAGCAATGCAGGCTGCTATTCTCCCATGGAGACGATCGTAGAGATGCTGGATGTAGTCCTGTGGAACGGCTTGCCATGCCATTTCCACCTGGCGCCTCAGTTGGACCAGCGTTCGTGCTGGACGTGCAGACCGCGTGAGACGACGCTTCATCCAGTCCCAAACATGCTCAATGGGGGACAGATCCGGAGATCTTGCTGGCCAGGGTAGTTGACTTACAGCTTCTAGAGCACGTTGGGTGGCACGGGATACATGCGGACGTGCATTGTCCTGTTGGAACAGCAAGTTCCCTTGCCGGTCTAGGAATGGTAGAACGATGGATTCGATGACGGTTTGGATGTACCGTGCACTATTCAGTGTCCCCTCGACGATCACCAGAGGTGTACGGCCAGTGTAGGAGATCGCTCCCCACACCATGATGCCGGGTGTTGGCCCTGTGTGCCTCGGTCGTATGCAGTCCTGATTGTGACGCTCACCTGCACGACGCCAAACACGCATACGACCATCATTGGCACCAAGGTAGAAGCGACTCTCATCGCTGAAGACGACACTTCTCCATTCGTCCCTCCATTCACGCCTGTCGCGACACCACTGGAGGCGGGCTGCACGATGTTGGGGCGTGAGCGGAAGACGGCCTAACGGTGTGCGGGACCGTAGCCCAGCTTCATGGAGACGGTTGCGAATGGTCCTCGCCGATACCCCAGGAGCAACAGTGTCCCTAATTTGCTGGGAAGTGGCGGTGCGGTCCCCTACGCCACTGCGTAGGATCCTACGGTCTTGTCGTGCATCCGTGCGTCGCTGCGGTCCGGTCCCAGGTCGACGGGCAACTGCACCTTCCACCGACCACTGGCGACAACATCGATGTACTGTGGAGACCTCACGCCCCACGTGTTGAGCAATTCGGCGGTACGTCCACCTGGCCTCCCGCATGCCCACTATACGCCCTCGCTCAAAGTCCGTCAACTGCACATACGGTTCTCGTCCACGCTGTCGCGGCATGCTACCAGTGTTAAAGACTGCGATGGAGCTCCGTATGCCACGGCAAACTGGCTGACACTGACGGCGGCGGTGCACAAATGCTGCGCAGCTAGCGCCATTCGACGGCCAACACCGTGGTTCCTGGTGTGTGCGCTGTGCCGTGCGTGTGATCATTGCTTGTACAGCTCTCTCGCAGTGTCCGGAGCAAGTATGGGGGGTCTGACACACCGGTTTCAATGTGTTCTTTTTTCCATTTCCAGGAGTGTATTTAAACTATCAACTTTTGAATGTTGCCCCCTCATGGAAGATTTTCTGCAGTCGGTCAAAGCTTGTCATTAATGACTTCTGTGCCAGTAGCGCCACCAAGAATATAGAGTTTATCGTCGCTAAATGGATCGTTGTTATCTGAACCGAAACGTCCTTTGCTACAGCTGATAAGAAATTCTCACGAGTGTATCGTTGCAAACAGGAAACATCGTGACACTTTGAGTCTCGAATATTTTGCTGATTTCCTATAGAACGATATCAGTTGCCTGTGCAGGGTTGGTCATACGAGTATAGTGCGTCGGAACGGCAGGACCGATTTCAGCAGGAATTTGCTTATCGCGTATTTACAGACGTGGATCCTGAATTTTAGATTATAGGATACGTGTATGCTGGTCGATCTGCTAACGTCTTTAATCCGGTCTTACTTCGACAGAAAGCAATACGGAGAGTAGCCATAGCGATTTGCATGATACTTGCTTACCGCAAATCCTTAGCAGGGATCCTCAACTTGTAAATGGCACCTGTATCTTCTGTGAAAGACGACCGTTTGCATGAGCAAATATCGCTACAAAATTTCTGATTATTGGTTAACTTTAAGTTGAAACTTTGAATAACTTAACTTGATTGGTAGCGGAGTCGGCCGCGGTGGCTGAGCGGTTCTAGGCGCTTCTGTCCGGAACCGCCCGACTGCAACGGCCGCAGGTTTTAATCCTGCCTCCGGCATGCATGTGTGTGATGTCCTTAGGTTAGTTACGTTTAAGTAGTTCTCAGTTCTAGGGGACTGATGACCTCAGATGTTAAGTCCCCCGTCATCAGTGATACCAAAAGAAAAATAGCAATTTTATGCAACCGTACTACCTGTCCTAACTAAGATGACTATAGGAGCCATCACGCAGAGCGTCTGTACTCACCAGAGTCTCAGCAGGGAATCCTAACCGTCTCCCCTCGTCCGGGGTTCACACACGATGGGCGGAAGGGCTCAGAGAGTCTGCACAGCGGCTATTTGTCAACCTAACGGGGCCTGCTAACGCCCAGGAAGCCTGTGTCTCTCTAGTCCAGTGCAGTCGCACTCTACTTGATACAAGGGCTGGCTAAACTGCATCTCCACATTCAAAGAACCCACAGCTGTCAGCCCACGAGTACGCCAGCGGACGACCCGCATTCATATTTGCAGACTATACTAATAGTGATACTATAACATACACTACTGGCCATTAAAATTGCTACACCACGAAGATAACGAGCTACAGACGAAAAATTTAACCGACAGGAAGAAAATGCTGTGGCATGCAAATGATTAGCTTTTCAGAGCATTCACACAAGGTTGGGTCGGTGGCGACACCAAAAACGTGCTGACATGAGGAAAGTTTCCAACCGATATCTCATACACAAACAGCAGTTGACCGGCGTTGCCTGGTGAAACGTAGTGATGCCGCGTGTAAGGAGGAGAAATGCGTACCATCACGTTTCCGACTTTGATAAAGGTCGGATTGTAGCCTATCGCGATTCCGGTTTATCGTATCGCGACATTGCTGCTCACGTTGGTCGAGATCCAATGACTGTGAGCAGAATAAGGAATCGGTGGGTTCAGGAGGGTAATACGGAACGCCGTGCTGGATCCCAACGGCCTCGTATCACTAGCAGTCGAGATAACAGGCAGTTTATCCGCATGGCTGTAACGGACCGTGCAGGCAATTCTCGATCCCAGAGTCAACAGATGTGGACGTTTGCAAGACAACAACCATCTGCACGAACAGTTCGACGACGTTTGCAGCAGGTGGACTATCAGCTCGGAGACCATGGCTGCGGTTACCCTTGACGCTGCATCACAGACAGGCGCGCCTGCGCTGGTGTACTCAGCGACGAACCTGGGTGCGCGAATGGCAAAACGTCATTTTTTTCGGATGAATCCAGGTTCTGTTTACAGCATCATGATGGACGCTTCCGTGTTTGGCGACATCGCAATGAACGCACGTTGGAAGCGTGTATTCGTCATCGCCATACTGGTGTATCAACCGGCGTGATGGTATGGGGTGCCATTGGTTACACGTCTCGGTCACCTCTTTTTCGCATTGACGGCACTTTGAACAGTGGACATTACATTTCAGATGTGTTACGATTCCTGCGAAACTCTACATTTCAGCAGCATAATGCACGACCGCACGTTGCAGGTCCTATACGGGCCTTTCTGGAAACAGGAAATGTTCGACTGCTGCCCTGGCCAGGACATTCTTCACAGCTCTCACCAATTGAAAACGTCTTGTGAATGGTGACTGAGCAACTGGCTCGTCACAATACACCAGTCACTACTCTTGATGAACTGTGGTATGGTGTTGAAGCTGCATGGGCATCTGTATCTGTACACGCCATCCAAGCTCTGTTTGACACAATGCCCAGGCGTATCAAAGCCGTTATTACGGCCAGAGGTGGTTGTTCTCGGTACTGATTTCTCAGGATCTAAGCAGCCAAATTGCGTGAAAATGTAATCACATGTCAGTTCTAGTATAATATATTTGTCCAACGAATACCCGTTTATCATCTACATTTCTTCTTGGTGTTGCAATTTTAATGGCCAATAGTGTAATTCCGGAATAAATTTCCCTGAATGTCGGAAGGGCACCGAGGTTTGTTTTGAGCAAGAGACTCTTGTAACAAGCCATGTAGCGGCTCACATGGAGCCGTTACAGTTTGAACGATCATCCCGAAAAATAAAGTTACGAAATTAATTTTTATTTGCATGAAATGTATTCGCAATTGCGTAGTCGCACAACCACCGCTGTTTAAGGCATTGACGACTATGAAATTTGTACCGCACCGGGCCTCAAACCCGGATTTCCCGCTTTTTTCGAACGATCGATCACCTTAACTGCTTTGGCTATCCGTCACGACTTACGGCCAGACCCAAACTTCGAATGTCGTAGTTCCTACATCACAACGTAAACTCGTACATACAGTTGTATAATTTCTGTACAACGGAGACATTTTAATTCAAACCCGCCAGGGCAGCCGAGAGCGCTAACGCGCTGCTTCCTGGACTCGGGTAGGCGCGCCGGCCGATGTGCCGGCCAGCCTGGATGTGGTTTTTAGGCGGTTTCCACATCCCGCTAGGTGAATGCCGGGCTGGTCCCCATGTTCCGCCCCAGTTACAAGGCTCGCAGCCATCTGAACACATTCGCACTATTCCAGGGATTACACTCGACACAGACAGTTGGGGTACACTAATTCCGTCCAGGAGGGTACGGGGTGGCGGCAGCAAGGGCATCTGGCCACCACTTAAACATTAACATGCAAATCCGATTAACGATGGCTGACCCTGCGTTACTGTGGGACAAGGCTCAAGCGATAGGTATAGGAGACATATGAATTCAAAGTCGCTGCGTGGTATTCGAGGATCAATATGATGTTGCAGTGTGCAGTGCCTGTGTAGTAACGAAGAACGATGCAACAGTCCTTCGCACATGCACATATGTCTGCTGGAACAGGCACTGCGGCGACTACAGCCGTTATGAAACATGAAATGTATTCGCAGTTGCGAATACGAACAACCGTCAGCTGTGTAAGGGACGGACAACACTGAAAATTTGTGCTGGACCGGGAATCGAACCCGAATTTCCCGCTTTATACGTACTGTCTCCTTAACCGCCTTCTCTATCCGCACAGGACTCACGGTCAGACCAACCTTCCATATGTCGTCATTCCTGCGCCACAACCTGTACTCGTACACTCATTATACAACTCAAGTACAGGGGAGGACATTTTAATTAAAAGACGCTGCGTGGTATCGGCGGATAAATACGACGTTGCAGTGTCTGCGTTCATAAGAAGAACGATGCAGTATTCCTTCGGACATGGATGCATGCATTGCATTTTTTCGGTTTTCTGTCGTTATACACTACTGGCCATTAAAATTGCTACACCAAGACGAAATGCGGATGATAAACGGGTATTCATCGGGCAAATATATTATACTAGAACTCACTTGTGATTACATTTTCATCCGATTTGACTGCATAGAGCCTGAGAAATCAGTACCCAGAACAACTACCTCTAGCCGTAATAACGGCCTTGATGCGCCTGGGCGTTGAGTCAAACAGAGCTTGGATGGCGTGTACAAGCACAGCTGCCCGTGCAGCTTCAACACGATACCACAGTTAATCAAGAGTAGTGACTGGCGTATTGTGACTAGCCAGTTGCTCGGCAACGGTAGAGCAGACGTTTTCAATTGGTGAGAGATCTAGAAAATGTGCTGGCCAGAGCAGCAGTCGATCATTTTCTGTATCCAGAAAGGCCAGTACAGGACCTGCAACATGCGGTCGTGCATTATGCTGCTGAAATGTAGGGTTTCACAGGGCTCGAGTGAAGGGTAGAGCTATGGATCGTAACACATCTGAAATGTAACGTCCACTGTTCAAAGTGCCGTCAATGCGAACGAGAGGTGACCGAGATGTGTAACCAACGGCACCCCATACCATCATGACGGGTGATACGCCAGTATGGCGATGACGAATACACGCTTCCAATGTGCGTTCACTGCGATGTCGCCAAACAAGGATGCGACCATCATGATGCTGTAAACAGAACCTGGATTCATCCGAAAAAATGACGTTTTGCCATTAGTGCTCGCAGGTCCGTCGTTGAGTACACCATCGCAGGCGCTGCTGTCTCTGACGCAGCGTCAAGGGTAACCACAGCCATGGCCTCCGAGCTGATAGTCTGTGCTGCTGCAAACGTCGTCGAACTGTTCGTGCAGATGGTTGTTGTCTTGCAAACGTCCCCATCTGTTGACTCAGGGATCGAGACGTGGATGCACGATTCGTTAGAGCCATGCGGATAAGATGCCTGTCATCTCGACTGCTAGTGATACGAGGCCGTTCGGATACAGCACGGCGTTCCGTATTACCCTCCTGAACCCACCGATTCCATAGTCTGCTCACAGTCATTGGATCTCGACCAACGAGAGCAGCGACGTCGCGATGCGATAAACCGCAATCGCGATAGGCTGCAATACGACCTTTATCAAAGTCGGTAACTTGATGGTACGCATTTCTCTTTACACGAGGCATCACAACAACGTTTCACCAGACAACGAGGGCCAACTGCTATTTGCGTATGAGAAATCGGTTGGAAACTTTCCTCCTGTAAGCACGTTGTAGGTGTCGCCACCGGCGCCAACCTTGTGTGAATGCTCTGAAAAGATAATCATTTGCATATCACAGCATCTTCTTCCTGTCGGTTGAATTTCACCTCTGTAGCCCGTCATCTTCGTGTTGTAGCAATTTTAATGGCCAGTAGTGTATAAAGCACTGGCGCCCCGAAACACTTTAGTTGCAACTGTAGCGAAAGCGCGCACCCAAAGAGTAAGGCGGCTATGACGCTTGAGCTTTCATCCATTAGCACGCCCTCCAGCTTGACAAGTTAGCACCGCCCTGTTACGACGTCCACAGTCTTTCTGAAGAAGGAGACCCACTTTCACCGTCACTTCCAACTAAAAGAATTTCTTTATGGCTCGTATTTCAGAAAATAGTGCTGCGACAGGAAGATGGGAGGCCTTGGAGGCGTACTTTTTCATATTATCGTGACACTTTCATCTCTCAAAAAAAAAAAAAGAATAATTATTCACATGGCGTAAGTCCTCGAAATGTTCCCTACAGCGGAAGCGCATACATAGCGCTCCGTCGCTTGTTTAAGTACCGTCACTGCGGTCCGGTCCCAGGTCGACGGGCACGTGCATCTTCCGCCGACCACTGGCGACAACATCGATGTACTGTGGAGACCTCACGCCCCACGTGTTGAGCAATTCGGCGGTACGTCCACCTGGCCTCCCGCATGCCCACTATACGCCCTCGCTCAAAGTCCGTCAACTTCACATACGGTTCACGTCCACGCTGTCGCGGCATGCTACCAGTGTTAAAGACTGCGATGGAGCTCCGTATGCCACGGCAAACTGGCTGACACTAACGGCGGCGGTGCACAAATGCTGCGCAGCTAGCGCCATTCGACGGCCAACACCGTGGTTCCTGGTGTGTCCGCTGTGCCGTGCGTGTGATCATTGCTTGTACAGCCCTCTCGCAGTGTCCGGAGCAAGTATGGTGGGTCTGACACACCGGTGTCAATGTGTTCTTTTTTCCATTTCCAGGAGTGTAGTAAAGGAGTTTTGCTATTTGGGGAGCAAAATAACTGATGATGGTCGAAGTAGAGAGGATATAAAATGTAGGCTGGCAATGGCAAGGAAAGCGTTTCTGAAGAAGAGAAATTTGTTAACATCGAGTATAGATTTAGTGTCAGGAAGTCATTTCTGAAAGTATTTGTATGGAATGTAGCCATGTATGGAAGTGAAACATGGACAATAAATAGTTTGAACAAGAAGAGAATAGAAGCTTTCGGAATGTGGTGCTACAGAAGAATGCTGAAGATTAGATGGGTAGATCATGTAACTAACGAGGAGGTATTGAATAGGATTGGGGAGAAGAGAAGTTTGTGGCACAACTTTACCAGAAGAAGGGATCGGTTGGTAGGACATGTTCTGAGGCATCAATGGATCACCAATTTAGTATTGGAGGGCAGCGTGGAGGGTAAAAATCGTAGAGGGGGACCACGAAATGAATACACTAAGCAGATTCAGAAGGATGTAGGTTGCAGTAGGTTCTGGGAGATGAAGAAGCTTGTACAGGATAGAGTAGCATTGAGAGTTGCATCAAACCAGTCTCAGGTCTGAAGACCACAACAACAACACATAGACGTGTAGCCCTACTGGATGTTATGGTTGACTTCTTCCGCATTGCCGGAGTTGCTGAAGCAAAGCAGTTCCGCACTGCGTTTCCTTGTTCTTTTTTTTTATGGCTAAAAGACCTTCCATTCATCCCTTTTGATTATGACTGATACAATAAAATGACTGACACTAACAATATAATAACAAATTGATTAACGTACAGTCTCTCCCAACACAGTGCATTATTATTGATTTAACGTCACTTCAGCAACTTTCACTGGTTATTTATTTAGTAGTCTCTCATTTGGCTTCAAGAGACTAAAAGAAACTCCTTCCTTAGTTCCTGCCTCATAAAAACCTCCTAATTAGTCACCGGCAATCAAACTCTAGACGCCCACGCGGGAAACGCTGGAAGAACTAACCACTAGATCACAGAGGCAATAGCAATAACTACATTGATAATAGTATCTTTGTGATATAGCGTAATGGCCAATGTCAGGAATAATCGGGCCTACGTGATTCTAGGCCGATACAAAGTTTACCTAAAAGATAAAATAGTTGTATGGAAGTAGAATGAAATACACTTGTGATCAAAAGTATCCGGACACCCTCAAAAACATACTATTTCATTTTAGGTATATTGTGCTGCCACCTACTGCCAGGTAGTCCATATTGGCGACCTCAGTAGTCATTATACATCGTGGAGAGCAGAATGGGGCCTTCCGCGGTACCCACGGACTTCCAACGTGGACAGGTGATTGGGTGTCACTTGCGTCACTCGTCTATATGCAAGATTTCCACAGTCATAAACATCGTTAGCTTCACTGTTTCCGATATGATAGTGAAGTGGAAACGTGAAGGGACACGTACAGCACAAAAGCGTACAGGCCGACCTCATCTGTTGGCTTACAGAGACCGCTGACAGTTGAAAAGGATCGTAATGTGTCATAGGCAGACATCTATCCAGATCATCACACAGGAATTCCATACTGCATCAGGATCCACTGCAGGTACTATGACAGTTAGGCGGGAGGTGAGAAAACTTGGATTTATGGTCGAGTGGCTGCTCAAAAGCCACACAATACGCCGGTAAATGCCAAACGTTGTCTCGCTTGGAGTAAGGAGCGTAAACCCATTGGACGATTTAACAGTGGAAAAATGTTGTGTGGAGTGACGAATCACGGTACGCAATGTGGCGACCCGATGGCACGTGTGGGTATGGCGTATTCCCGGTGAACGTCATCTGCCAGCGTGTGTAGTGCCGATAGTAAAATTCGGAAGGCGATGGTGTTATCGTGTGATCATGTTTTTCAGGAGACGTCTTGCACCCCTTTTGTTTTGCATGGCTCCTTATTGCTTCCCTCTGTTGAAGAGCAATTCGGGGATGGCGATTGCATCTTTCACCACGAATGAGCACCTGTTCATAGCCTGTTCACAGCCTGTGTCGGAGTACTTACACGACAATGACATCCCTGTAATGGAGTGGCCTGCACAGAGTCCTGACTTGAACACTATAGAACATCTTTGGTATATTTTTGAACTCAGACTTCGTGCCAGACTGACATCACTTCCTCTCCTCAGTGCAGCAATCCGTGAAGAATGGGTTGCCATTCCCCAAGAAACCTTCCAACATCTGACTGAAAGTATGCCTTCGAGAGTGGAAGCTGTCATCGAGGCTAAGGGTGGGCCAACACCATATTGAATTCCAGCATTATCGGTGGAGGGCGCCAAGAACATGTAAGTCATTTTGAGCCAGGAGTCTAGATACTTTTTATCACATAGTGTAACATGGCCCCACATTTGATAAAAAATTGTAGTAAACAGGATTATTAAAAGAGGCGAAGAGTGTAACAAAATTTATGTTTATTATTATGCATGAATCATAAATATGAAACACTCTCACAGTTAATTTGATTGCGTGAAGACTCAACTTGATCTGTTACTCGTATGTATGACTTTTTGGGGTTTATGATGTCAGAGAAGCCACGCGCTCATATTTTTACTACCAAAAGTATTGTGTCTCACGTCTGTTCCTCATGCTGTTTTCACCAAGCACACGTAAATAGATGACTGCATCCATATATCTTCAATTCCAACCTGTTTCTTCTGTTATTCAGTTATTTTGCTTACAGAAACGAGTACATCGGCAATGAGCAAGGTCAATGATTGTTCATAACACTGCCACGTCTCAAGTCTTGGTTAGCTGGTCTGCTGGTAGCACTTTGGAACTAACGAGTGATTCCTTCCGCTGACCACATGCGATGTTTTACAACTACCATGTGCAATAGTCGACGTTTCCTGTCTGTCAATACATGAGGTCTGCGTGGTCTTGGTGTTTTATGTCCCAGATCACATTCCCAACAGACAACCTGCGCAGTTTTGGAAGGGTTGAAGTGCATCTGCTAGATTTGTTACTCATGTGACAGCCAATCCATGTTTATCCGATATTGAGCTCTGCTACTGTTACTGTTTCTCCAATGATGACTATGCTGCTTCCCTCAATGTGTACTGGTGAGTCAGTCACTATTGATATTTACTCATCACTTCCGTGTTACGTAGGGGTGCTCTGATACCTTTAGTCAGATAAAGTAAGGCTATATGAAAGGGATTTTAAGTATAGCTGTAGAATGAGTATGAATTGTACCTTTAAATTCAAATGTCCATTTAATGTTCCCTCAATCTGTGCATGTGTTAAAAACTTTAGCAATTTATCAACTTGTTTCATAAATAACTAATAATCACCAGGGAGATCTGTTTATTTACCTACATCTAAAGTGCAAATCTTTACCTAGCCACACCAATTGTTACACTGCGGCATTCTGTAACCTATATCATAACATTTATATTTACACGAAAGTTAGTTAGCAAATGAAAGATTTTAATAGAGAACAAACAATGTATTTACCTCACTAGTCATAATATATATAGCAGTTCATGACACCAATTCTTACAAATTTCAAAACTCCGCCATCTCTCTCCCCACGTCCACCACTGCTGGCGGCTCACCTCCAACTGCGCAACGCTACGCGCTGTTAGCATCCAGCTGCCGCTGCTCAACACTACAATGGCAGACAACAATGCAAACTAAACACAGACTGCGCAAGGCACAGCCAGTGATTTTTATACAGAGCGCTACGTGCCGGCGGCGTTACCAATAAAAAACCTAAACAGCTTACTTACATAGCCCCCATGCTCCCCACAAAAAATTTACAAATTGTTTTGGGCAGTGGCCAGTACAGATTTGAAAATTTTTTTCATAATTACAATGACAAAGAAATGAAATGCACACACTTATCGATACAATGTTGGTCAAAAGCTAAAATTTTCTCACAGTCCATAAAGACAGTCCTAATCATTCATCAAAGTAAAATTGCAGTGTTTTTCTCAAAGTCTGAGTAGTAAGAGAAAATGCACAAGGAAGTAGTGGATTTCCATGCAGTCTTGAAGAAGTAGTGTTGTCCTTCCAACGGAAAGACAGTGCTGACTCTTGACATGCAGACAGGTAATGGGCCACAGCAGAGTCAGTCAAGAAGAGTATCGGTAGGTAGGTCATCACAGAGCAGACCCACTGTAGTCCTGGTAGAGATTACTATTGGTGGGCCACCAGAGGTGCAGACCCACTGCAGTCCTTGTAGAAGTAATGGTATAGGTGGGCCATCGAAGGTGAAGACCCACTTCAGTCCTTGTAGCGATGGCCAGCAGCCATCTGTTTGACTGTACAGGCGCACAATCACCATTGAAGAGTCTTGCGAATAATATAGCAAGTCCATAACCACCACTTGTGCACTCACAAAAATTGTTTTTGAAATGTCCTTACAACCAGCAATGCTGTTATCCAGTCCCTTACTGATTTATTAACACACGTGCAAACACTATCAGTCTCTACTTCTCACATATTGTCCATATACTATGACCCACAGAAACGTGTGCAGTGAAATGTAATTTACAAGTTACTTAATTTGATGAACTGGTGTCAATTACAATTTTATAACATAAGAATACAATAACAAAGGACAAAATATATCATTAAAGAACATAATAGTACCGATAACATTTGCAGTAATACAGGCTTTACAAAAGAATCGAAACAACAAATACATCAGTGTTACAAAAATTATGACATAAGTACATACATAAAAGATCAGAATAACTCTTGAAACATCAACTTCACACATGAGCATTAAAACAAAACACAATAAATAATGTCTGAACATATTTACAAAGAAAATAACATAGTATTTGAAAAATTCTACAACATAAATCTTATTAGCTAAACACATAAAGACAGGAAAAAGACAAATACACAAGGGTACATAAACACGTAGCGGAATAATAGAAAGGGAAAGGACAGGGTTTGTTTTACTGCAGTATCTTGCAAGCAAAACTTTCTTTACTTCTTGGAGATCTCCATTCGTTCTTCATTATTTCCAAAAAGTCCTATCTATACATGCTTTCTGTATTTTTCTCATATAACCTCTCAGTGCATTTCTTCAAATTCATCGCAACTCATTCTCTTACATAGGCTACCCCCTCTTAAGCTAACTTAAATCTGCTGAGCTCAGATACTAAACTAAGGGACGAGGCAATGCAGCAGCACAAAACAATTAACACAAACAGCAATGATAAAAAAAATGGAAATTGGCAAAAAAAGGCAGCAATATTACAACTAATATAAGGCAATGCCCAGCAAACAAGAAAAATAAATCAGTAGTAAAATTGGCTTAACCTAGTAATACAAAGTGACATTCAGTAGCACTATGAATGGCAAACAGCCACAGCAAATGCTATAACTTATACCTAAACATGACAAAGCTCAATCAGAAAAAATATTAAACTAAAGACAACAATGCAGATAAGGACAATGTCTATTCACTTCTTAATGTCTATGCAATTAAAGTGGTGCACCACAACTTATTCAATGAAATAAATTACCAAGTACTTGAAAAGAAAATTATGTATGCAGTTCCTGTGAAGGGCAATGTCTTTTTGTGCTCCCTCATTTTTTTGGAAGTATATCACGAAATTATTCTTTACTGGGTCTGTAGGCATAAAATATTTATATTAGTACATCTATAAAATTTTACTTTAACCAATGCTGCAGGGCAGCTAGAAACTAGATATTAAACAAAATAGGCGAAGCAAGGCGTGAAACGTTGTTCGCTAGCCATAAGGCATTTCATAATGCAGTAAACAATCTTCCAGCTAGCAAGACAATAGACATGAAACGTTTCTCATCATTTCATTTCAGTAAATATCATAAATTAAGAACTCTACAGTGTAATCATGTTTTCAAGTTTGAGGATGTCGTATTTACGATGCTTTCTACAAAGGAATGTCAATAGCGAGGATAATGGCTCCCTTTTTTTTTTCTCTCCACCTGTGCCTCTGACAGGCAAACACTAATGGCTTTTTTTTCCAGGCGCCTGTCGCGCAGTTGGGTGCCCACGACGCATTACGTGCAGGAGGTCACTTACCTGTCTTACTGAAAAATTTACGTCACTTTCAGCTACAGTGACAGTCACATATAAAAATATTTTCACACGTTGAGAATTTGCGTTACAAATCTGTAGAAACAAAATCCTTTAAATATAATAGTGTCCAAAAAATTTTCATCGGCATTGTAATACATTCACGCATTTACATACATTTCATAACTCTTAAAGTACGACTTTTGGTTTCCAACAACCTTTTGCACAAACCAGAGTCCCTAACCACTACTCATTATTCCTTGCTTTATTACACATATACATATTTGTCGACACTTCTTCAATATTTAATCATAAGAAATACATAGCATAATCAAATTCCTCACATAGCATCAGCCTATTGATCATAAACATACCGCAACAGCATAATACACATAGTCATCGTAATAATAACGTAACACCTCAGTCAACTCTCAAAATCGTCGTAGCTTCCTCCAATAATTTCAGAACCTAAAAAAAAAATTCTCTGCTCATGTCAAAAGTGTCATCTGCCTCAAACGTACTTTAAAAATCATGATCCCATACCAAATATGTCATTCAAAGCTCTCATAGTATCACAATGGTTACGAAAAAATATGAACAGTTCACAAAGTACAGACAAATACAATATCTTAAGTGTGAAGTTATCCAACCGTGTAATTACGTAAACATCTGTCACTGATGTATTAAAATAAATGTTTGACTCTCCCAGTTAGATGATCAGATAGCTGTTCAATTTATGTGTTAGAGAAATATGGTACCGATGTGTAAAGTTGTGTAAGCAAATACCATATTAGCTAGGGCTCCTTGTGCTTGCCGAACACATGGTACACAAAGTAGGCGTGTACCCCCCTGAGGATTAATGTAATTATATCCTCAGGTGTTACAGATTACAGCAACGGAATGAAATGTATAACGGAAAACTTTCTTTGTAATTCAAATATGTTGAAAAATAAGTAGTTTAATGCGTGTCCTGTAGCGCTAAATGTGCGTCTTGCTGTAAGACAATCTCTGTGGAAGTGTCGTAGTTATTGTCCTCCGAAAGCTAAGTTCTGCAGAAGTCAATGTACTTACCTCATGATAAACGAAATTGAAATGCTTTGCGTATAGCTATCTTAGTTATTACGCTTATTGCCGTGATGAAGTAAGTACTGTACTGTACGTATTGTTGTGCTACAGAAAAGGCTGTCTCATTGTAGCTATACCACAAACGTTACTACTAAAACATGTTTTACTTTCCAGAAACATTCAGAAAAACTGTGCAGATATAAAACAGATAAACTGCAAAAGCAACATTGTAAATTGTCACTCATTAGTAGCGTCGTGATAAAATCGTGTAGCTGACACATAAACTAACCACTGTATCATCTGGTATCTCACAGAAAGTACTTTAAATCCAGAATGTATTTTCAAGTAAACCAAAATGTTGCATTAAAATCTCATTAGCAATACTGGTAAATGTTCTAAGTATGTGAGCCTTATAGTCGTTACGTAATCGTGCAACTAACAAGCAAGAATGTACACATGAAAGAACACAGTGATGTCTGTTCACTATAACAATGAACTCGTAAATACTGTCTAAATATGTTCCGTAGGTTCTAGACTGGATAGTGAACTTCAAAACATTGTTGCATGTTAACAGTTTCTAAGTGTGACAAAGCATACTAGAAATGTGAAGTGAAATGTTTTATGGCAAAGACAAAGTTAAAAAGCAGATTATCTTTCAATAAACGGTTTTACATGTGAAATGTGGTGTAAACCTTTACTCTTCCTAGTACACAGAGTTTCAGTCTCAACGCAATTATCATGCGGTATACGTCGGTAAAGAATACTGGAATTTTTCTCAAGGTTAGCGTCTATGTTATTTTTCTGTGAACCAGCCGGCGCACGAGGCTGCCTGCGGTGCGAGTCATTGTCTGTTACCTCTTTGTTGGCGCGCGTCGTTACTGGGATTAGGAGACCTAACTTCTACAAATTCACCTTGCCGAGAGGGCCCTGTCCTGTAGGAATCGCGCCAGTTCTGATGGAATTCAAGTCTGTCATTTTGTCGGTAGATTCCATAGTTTCTTTCTTGTCGGCCACGTGGTGGAGAATTTCTCCCTGAATCGTAACTGCGCGCTGGACCGTTGCGTCTGAAGTTATTCTGTCTCCCTTGATAATAATAATAGTTCTGGTTGCCATATTGTCTGTTTCTCTGATTGTCTCTGTGATAGTCATTACCGCGGAGAGGTGATCTTTCCCTGTAATAATTACTACTCTGCCAACGGTTGTCATACGGGTGGTGTCCGTTTTGGTCACGATTTACGTTGTACGAATAGCCTTGTCGTGTATTATTTCTGTCATCGCGGAATTGTGACAGTTGTGACCTGTAATTGTTGTGCTCCTGTTTTCGCGTTCCGCGACTGTCAGTGTCAATTTCCAGTTCTTGTAACAGTCCCTGAAAAGCTTCAATGTCGTCTTTGCGTCGTACTGCTAAAATAATCTGTCGTAAATGTTCAGGTAATTTGATTAAGCAAATGCGGATGAGTTCTGAGGGGCTGTATGGGTTTGAAAGATACTGATTCTTATGTAACATGTCTTCAAAATATTTGACAAGACTGGAAAATTCAGATTGTTCGAAATGTTTCATCATCATGATGCCATGTTTTACTCGGTCTTGTGTGGCTTGGGACCAATATGCTGAGAGGAAGGCATGGTAAAATTCTCCTTCACTGTGGCAATCGTGAATGAAAGATCGCATTCTTACAGCTGGTTCATTCTCTAAGTAGCCACACATAAATTCTAATCTGTGCTCTAGTGACCAGTTGGGAGGAAAACAATGAGAGAATTGATGGAGCCACGCTTGTGGATGAATGTCGTTGCCAGAATTCTTAAATGATTTGAATTTACTTGTAGTAATGAACAGCTTATAGTCAAAATCATCGTCTCGGCGGGTAGCATATCGGTCATTGTTACGTCGTGTCGGCGGTTCCATCTCAGAATTCGGTGTACCTTGCCAATTTCTTTCATAATTTCCGAAGTGCCCTGTGTTATTATTTTGTGGCTGTTCCGTATTTCTATGTCCCTCTTCCCGTATTGGAGCGCGAGTGTCCTCTGAAATACGTAATTGTTGTATTACCTGTGTCAGCTGATCTTGTACTTCCCGGATTTCTCTTTGGTGTTGCGTACTAATTTCATTCAGACTTTGTTTGAATTTCCTAATTTGTTCGCACTCTTCTGTGTCATTAAAGACTACCGGTTTTGTGTCATTCAAATTATCATCTACTTTCGTAGATAAATTATGTAGCTGATCCTAAAGTTCAACTACTTTCTCTGATAATGAAGTAATGTCCTCCATGTGTCTTTCTGAACCAATTTTCAGAGTATCTACTGTGTCCTTTAAGTTTTCTTGAGTTTTTGCAAGTTGCGTAACCGAATCGGTAGATGCAACTGAGTCAATTTTAGCTTGCAAGGTCTCATGATTTTCATGAACAATTGTTTGCAGTTCTTTTATGGCTGCTTCATGATTCTGTAATGCATTTTTAAGCCGCGAAAAAATAGGATGGAAATGCTCACAAATTTGTGTTTTTACGTCATTACAGACTTTTTGACATTTCGATTCGATTTTATGTAATTCAGTAGTTAAATCTTCACGTGTTTGTTCAAGTGTATGTTCCACTGAGTCTAACTTTTGAAGCTTTTGCTCCATTGCGTCTAACTTTTGCTCTGTTTGTCTCTGATTTTGTTCCATTGTGTCTAACTTTTGCTGTGTTTGTCTCTGATTTTGTTCCATTGTGTCTAACTTTTGAAGATTTTGTTCCATTGTGTCTAACTTTTGCTCTGTTTGTCTCTGATTTTGTTCAAGCGTTGTGTCGAACTTTTGTAGCCTTTGTCCCATTTGTTGCATTAACTGTAATAACAGTGCACTGGTGTCTGAAACATGTTCCTCAGTGCTTTTCGGCAGTGCATTTGAACCGGCAACATTCGCATTTTGAAAAGCAGAAAATGTGTCTTGATTTATTTGAGAAAACGGTGAGGACGCAAAATCTGAATCTACAGTATTTGCAAGATTGTGTCCTGTCATTTCGGAATCCTGAGGCGAGCTGTTGCCGACCGATCGATCGATAACGCTTCCCTGTTCACTAATTGTTTCTATGCCTACACCATTATTTGCAACCCGCTCCATTTCCTTACACACAATTACCAAATTACTACTTTGAACATTAGTTAATTCATTACATGGTGGCGCTAACACACTGCTTTCGTCTTCACTGTCATTTCTCAGTTTACTTTGGAGCCTAGTATTACGTTTTTCACACGCCATTATTGTCACAATTTTTCACACGACAACACAGAAAAACACAATTTGAAGAACAAAAATAAGAGAACACATTAACATAGCACTGAAAATAATATCTAGTTAATTGCAAGCGCAGCTGCGAAATACTTCGTGCAAAACTACATGCATGCCACAACTATTTTACTGTACAACAATGAAAGACTGCAACTACAAAGGAAATTCTCTCTATGATTACGCGCTAGCAATAAACAAAAGCTACACTAATTACACAAACTACAAGGAAAAAATCAGAAGATTCCAGTGAGGTATCCTGGCAGGGTCGCCATATGAAACGTCCCCTTAGAAAAATTATTACAAGACTGTGCTTAAACTGACACACAATATTTTTAGCGCAACGCAATCTGACTTTCAAAAATCCCTACAAAAGAATGGCCCTGACTAGCATTAACCTATACGTTTCACAAATCACTTACCTCACAAAAATCTTCGTTACTCGAACTACTGCAATACAGCGAGCGCCACTACTGACAGCTAACTAAAAGATTCAAACTATGGAAGTCACTAACTACTGATAGGCATAGTTAGCAAATGAAAGATTTTAATAGAGAACAAACAATGTATTTACCTCACTAGTCATATATAGCAGTTCATGACACCAATTCTTACAAATTTCAAAACTCCGCCATCTCTCTCCCCACGTCCACCACTGCTGGCGGCTCACCTCCAACTGCGCAACGCTACGCGCTGTTAGCATCCAGCTGCCGCTGCTCAACACTACAATGGCAGACAACAATGCAAACTAAACACAGACTGCGCAAGGCACAGCCAGTGATTTTTATACAGAGCGCTACGTGGCGGCGGCGTTACCAATAAAAAACCCTAAACAGCTTACTTACAAAGGGCCCATCTGAAGAAGGACAGGAAAGAAAGCTTTTAAAAAACTATTTCGGAATTCCAAATGGGTACGAACTAAGACCAGTGACGCATTTTCGATCATGTGTCCAGCGAGTGGTACACAAGTGAGAGAGTCAATGTACGCATTTAGGCGTCTGGAACGGGCACAAAACGTCCGATTGGCAGAAACGCGCTAGGAAGGAGAAAAGAGCCAAAGTTTCGACGCAGCTTAATGATAGGGACCTTGCGATTGGTAGAGAGAGTTTCCACAAAATAAAAGGAATGCTCGTATTGGTGGAAAACAGCCGTGACGTGAAGAACGAAAGAACCCAGGTGGGGAGACAGTTCAGCTACGAGTAAGACAAGACGAAAATTTGCGAGGACTCTTCTCTAAACTGGTTTCAAGTGCAGAACGGAGCACATAACGCTCTGTACGACGCAGAAGAGTAATTTGTGTGAACTTGTGTTCACAGCGGCTGATATCCAGCTAGAAATTAGCTGTTGCATCTTTTTGCTCCAACTATGGAGAAACGAACCAGCCAATTAGTTAATTGTCCTTGCAAGAACTGAGAGGGCATTATAATAAGCACACTGCTCCAACCATGCACATGTATATCGCCACTTTCTAAGACCAAGGATGAGTACATGATATCTCGCATAACGAGAAACATAAAGGAAGTTTCTGCTGGAAAATTCAGCAAAGGTGTAATTAGTTTTATAAGAATTTCAGCGGAAGAGAGAGGCCTATCAGACGACAGTACATCACAGCTAAAGGTAAATACCATGTGCAGAGGTGTAAACTTGTTGGTTCACCAGGCTGCGTCCACTGTAAAATCGAGCGACCTTGGATAATCTTTTGCTTAATTTGTCACATCACTAACCATCCACCGTAGACTTGATTGTCATTTAAAAATAGTACCAAACTTTGAACCAGAACTGGACGCTTTTCATAGTACTGACCAACACCATAACATATGTGTAGGAACAGTTTTCTAAAGAAACTTCTAGTTAAACTTTAACATTGTTGTGTTTCGGAAAATTTAACCTTCTGAGAGTTAATATTTAATATTGTTTTGTTTGGGATTATTCCACCTTTTGATGTAGACGAGATGCTTTATACTGACAACTGTTTTTTGTTGTCACACTGAAAGCTGTGTAAAAGCGAGTATTTTTGTGCTTATATTGCGAAATTACACATGTCATTTCAACTTGCACAGTTGTCTTCAATCCTAGAATAAGTAAAGCAAAAATATTTCACCTTACATCACTTCTTAATCTAACTTAAATTAACCTATGCTAAGGACAACACACACATCCATGCCCAGGGAGGGGGGGGGGGGGGGACTTCTTAATCTAACTTAAATTAACCTATGCTAAGGACAACACACACATCCATGCCCAGGGAGGGGGGGGGGGGGGGGCGCGTGAACCGTGCAAATGCGCCTTAGTCCGCGCGGTTACCACGCGCAGCAGTGGGTTTATAAGTGACCTCGTTTTAATCGCTTCAACACTTGTATTTTAAAAAACTATTCACTGTACGAAGTGCCTATAGCACAAGCTTGAAACTGCTGCACGCTGAAAAACTAATGATTTTAGATTCGTATTCTTTCTTAACTTCAGTGGCACTTTTCAGTGTGGTTCGTGCTCCTCGAATAACTATAGATTCTAACGTTTATCCATTACTCCCTATGTACATATGGAAACCATACAAAACTACACAGCGACATTTAGTAGGTGGATAGATGAGACGCAGCATATTGCCACACATGGCCGATTCGTCACATAAGATTCAGGTGTTACGAGGTATCAGTGATTCTGCGATTTGGCCACATTCGTGCGATCTACGGACAGATCGCCCTACCTGACGACAGACTGCCGCGATCTGTCGCTCGTGCACTGGGCACCTTAGGACATCTGAAGCTGGATCTCGATGCTCCTCCTGTTGGGTGCCTGGGAGGCGACGTGGAGCCGTTCCTGCAGGAGCTGGTCCAATGAAGACAGCACGAGGCTCTCGAGGGACCAGCAGCGGCCCCGCAGGGTGAGAGGCGGTGCAGATAGCGGGCCCTCCTGCGGCAGATAGCAGCCGCTAACGCCGCCCTCAGCCCTTAATGCCGTGCCCCGGCTCTTACTGATTTTTAATGGGCCTTTAGCCGCCTTGTAACGCAGCCGCTGCGATTATGAAGAGGTGGCAAACTGGCGCCGCTATCTGTGCCCGGCTGCACTTTGCTCGCCCGTCCCGAAGCCTCTCGCGTCGCACCTTCTTTCCCCTCCATTCTGCAACTCCAGCAGAGATCTGCTTGAGATTACGTGGAGAAGCGACCACAAACTGCGCCAGAGGTGTCGTTAGCTCCGCCGAGGCAGGTGTGTTTTTGAAAATGGGAGAAGAAACCTCCCTCCAGCCAAGCTGTTTCTTTGTACTCGAATTATCAAAGAAACCACAGCGTCGCTAATTGTAAATATAAGATATCTCTAAAAAGTTCTGTGAATGGCACTGCAAAACAAAACAAAGAGACAAGAGAAAGAAAAACAAAAAAAGCTTTGTCTTTGAGCGTTTGTCGCACAGTGATGCAGACTGTTTTGTCCTATAGCTGTGATGGTTGCCTTCCCTTCACGAGATTGAAATTATAACACCAAATATGGAAATAAATAAATTGTAAATGTCGTGGGACTAGGGCCTTTTGTCGGGTAGACCATTCGCCGGGTGCAAGAGTTTCGATTTGACGCCACTTCGGCGACTTGCGCGTCAATGCGCGAAAATCCCCATTAATGTACAAGTACAAAGTAAATGACCAGTCTTTGCAAGCGTTAACATTCGTCAAGTATCTGGGTGTGACTATTCGAAATAATCTGAAATAGAATGATCAGATTACACAAGTAATGAGCGAGGCGAACTGTAGATTGCGGTTTAATGGTAGAAACCTGAAGCGATTCACTCCTTCAACAAAGGAAGTAGCTTACAATGCCTTAGTTCGTACAGTCTTGGAGTGTTGTTTGTCTGTATTGGAACCTTACCAGTTGGGTCTGATTCAAGAGATTGAGAAGGTCCAAAGAAGAGCGGCAAGTTTCGTGACTGGTACATGTAGCCATCGCGAGAGCGTTACAAATCTCATAGAAAGTCTGAAGTGGGACACACTTGCAGATAGACGGCGCGCTAAACGGAAGGGGCTGTTCATTAAATTCCGTAATCCGATCTTCGCCGAGGACCTAGAGCATATATTATTAGCACCAACTTTCAAATCGAGCAATGATCACCATTCAAAGATAAAGGAAATTAGAGCTCGTACTGAGGCGTTCAGAGAGTCGTTTTCCCCTCGCGTGATCTGGAATAGAGGTGGGAAATATGACTTTGGTGCGAATTGTGCCCTCCGCCACACAAACACACACACACACACACACACACACACACACACACAGCTTGATGGCTAGAGGAGTATATATGTAGATGTAGATGGGGATGAAATGATGTTGACTAGGACTACACAACAACCAGTCCCTGAGAGGAGAAAATCTCTGACCGCGTCCTTAGGATTGACATTCTGTTGCGCTGACCACTCAGCTACTTGGGGTGGACATGGAAAGAAAGAAGGGATATTAAAATTTCCCTTCCATGGCCACTTTATTCGAGGAGGTACACGAGGTACAAGGGGCTTTCATTAAATAAAGCAACAGATTTTTTTCTCGCAACGTTTCGGCTGAAGACATGCGGAATTTGTTGCGGGACATCGTGGAATATTTGCGCTTCAGCCCTTTTTGTTTCACGATGTTCCGATAGGTGGCGTCGCTGTGTGTAGCCTTCAAAATGGAGTCTGTAACGGTGCTGCGTTCCAAACAGAGAGCTGTCATTGAGTTTCTTTTCGAAGATAACCAGAGCGTCACAGATACTCATACGGGCTATCAGGATTTCTGTGAATCCCTGGAAGTGAAAAAATTCAAATGGCTTTAAGCATTATCGGACTTAACATCTGAGGTCATCAGTCCCCTAGATTTATAACTACTTAAATCTAACCAACCTAAGGACATCACACACATCCATGCCCAAGGCAGGATTCGAACCTGCGACCGTAGCAGCAGCGCCGGCCCGTGTTAGTGAACAACAGGACGGTGAATCGCTGGACGAGGCCGGCCGCACACGGCTGTGACTCTTGCAGTGTTTCCCACGCCCGGGTTCCCGGGTTCGATTGCCGGCGGGGTCAGGGATTTTCTCTGCCTCGTGATGGCTGGGTGTTGTGTGATGTCCTTAGGTTAGTTAGGTTTAAGTAGTTCTAAGTTCTAGGGGACTGATGACCATAGATGATAAGTCCCGTAGTGAATCATTTTTTTTTTCTTGCAGTGTTGGAACGTGCGGACACTCTCATTATAGGTAATCGAAGGATCACAATCAGGCACCTCGCTGCACAACTAGACGTCTCTGGTGGCAGCGCTGACAAAGGAGTCCACTTATTGGGTTCGTAGCCGCCAAATAGGAGATCATAAAGAGCAAGGAACGACCAACTACAGGAAATTTATTGCACATTACGAGGCTGATCCCTTTAATTTTTGCTGCACCTTCAGCTGGGCAAGTCATGGGGTCGGTCTTCTGGGATTCTGAAGGGGTTGTACAAACAAACTTCACCATGACAACGCAAGGCCTGACACAAACATGAGCACCCGAGAGAGTCCAAGAAACTTCATTGAACTGCTCTTACTCATCCAATCCCTAGGCCGGATGTCGCACCTTCCGACTCCCATCTGGACCAGAGGAGGAAGTCGTACGCGAATGATTGGGCGGTCATCGCTGTAGCAAGACATTGACTCGGTCGTCGACCAAAGAGTGGTATCATGTGGGCGTGTGCGCCCTCCCAGTACGGTGGCGCAAGGCCGTCGCATTGAACGGAGATTATTTTTAAAAATAGGGTTTTGCGGAGACAAGAGTGAAGAATGATACGTTATACTGGAATCCTGAATAAAAGCATCCTGCTTTCAAAAAAAAATGTGTTACTTTGCTTATTGGACTACCCTTTTAGCACGGGGAAGGATGGCTAGGGAATGTGGCCGTACCCAGTAATGACCATACTAAAACTGTTAAGGCTTTCGTGACCACTTGATGACAAACTGCCTATTGGCTTCTGTCTCGGTTTCTTCGGCCGACGTTAATGTAATGATTTTTCTGACGTTTCGCCAGCACGAGTGGCTGGCATTGTCAAAGCTTCACCCTCAACTGCCAGTTCACCACCGGCAATGGAGGGTGAAGCTTTGACAATGCCAGCCACTCGTGCTGGCGAAACGTCAGAAAAATCATTACATGAACGTCGGCCGAAGAACCCGAGACAGAAACGAATAGGCAGTTTGCCAATGACCATACTATATTTTATCTCCAAATTCTTTAGCTCTTTACCTGTTACTTCACCAGTGACTAATCGAGTCTATGAACTTATTATGTGATCTTACCACGACCTCCAGCTGTTACTATACTGTAAGCTATGTACTCTGAAAGAATAATTAAGTTTCACTTTGACACTTTTGTGAAATATTTTTACTTGAACTGAGCTCATTTGAGAATTTTGTTGATTGATATTAATTTTGAATAAAAGTTAGCTGTGTTTTAATGTGTGTTCGAATATTACAAAGGCTATCGATGCTATCTGAAGTGCTAGTGGATTTCATTGAGGTCGTGCTACAAATAATCAGTCACTTTTCACTAGCACTTTTTATCTTAGTTATCATTTTGATAACATGGTATTTTCCATTAAAAAACATTGACATTGCTTTTATTTGGAACGGGGACCAGTACAAATTTACTTAAAGCATTTTCCTTCCGAAAAAAGGTAAAATGATTTAAAGAAATCGGACCAAGGACAAATACTGGAAACAGCTTTTAGAATTTAACTTTGAAATCGTTACTGAAACTTTCCTTAAAATAATACCACTTTATCTCAGATCAAGAATGACATGAGAATGACAGAGAGCGCTACTTACTTTTTTAACCAAATTAATGAAACTATTCAAATACAAATAAAATTACTCCTTTAAATTTGCTAGTCCGATTAGCCATTGAATATTACAGTGCAGCCGTGAGTATCAAGCAAGATTTTAAGTTATTTCATGCCTCGTTTTCATTACTTATAGATAGAAAAAGCTGGTCAGTGCAACAGAATGCAAAGTTTAGAAACAGGCAAGCAATTTACTTTTTATTATTGAAAGACTGAATTGAATTAATTCCAAGCAAATGGGCAACTGATTTTACCATTAGTATAACGCCGGCCACTGTGGCCGAGTGGTTCTAGGCGCTTCAGTCCGGAACTGCGTTGTTGCTACCGTCGCAGGTTCGAATCCTGCCTCGGGCATGGATGTGTGTGATGTCCATAGATTACTAAGGTTTAAGTAGTTCTACGTCTAGGGGACTGATGACCTCAGATGTTAAGTCCCATAGTGCTTAGAGCGATTTTTAGCATAACAAAAATAAAAAAATGGCTCTGAGCACTATGGGACTTAACTTCTATGGTCATCAGTCCCCTAGAACTTAGAACTACTTAAACCTAACTAACCTAAGGACAGCACACAACAACCAACAATAAAATACATATCACGCCAGCAGAAGTCACTCGCTAAACTAAATACAGAGTAAATGAAATTGTGCACTGTCTATTTGTATTGAATCTTTAGTTATTACTTTTACCGGTAAATTTTAATTACTTTAAGGTAGTAAGGAAATGGCCTTTCCGCAGTGGATACACCGGTTCCCGTCAGCTCTGAATAACCGGAAGTCACCCGTTGGGATTTATTGTCATCTATCAAAGGCTTTTGATTGTATAAACTATGGAATACTTCTAGATAAGCTCAAGTACTGTGGTATGAATGGGACAGTGCTCAAATGGTTTAAATCATACCTTACTGGAAGAGTGCAGAAAGTTGAAATAAACAGTTCACATAATAGGCAAAACACTGGTGATTTCTCAAACTGGGGAACAATCAAGAATGGGGTGCCGGAGGTTCGGTCTTGGGTCCTCTGCTGTTCTTAATATATATTAATGTCTTGCCAGTCTATATTCACGAAGATGGAAAGCTGGTACTTTTTGCCGATGATACAAGTATATTTATCACACCCGACAGACAAATTGTCTATTTTTCAGAAAATCATTAAGTGGTTCTCTGCAAATGGGCTCTCATTAAACTTTGACAAAACACAGTATATACAGTTCCACACAGTAAATGGAATGACCCCATTAATAAATATAGACTTCGATCAGAAATCGGTAGCTAAGGTAGAATATTCGAAATTTCTAGGTGTTGGCATTGATGAGGGTTTGAACTGGAAAAAACACACTGAGGTTCTGCTGAAACGTTTGAGTTCAGCCTTTTTTTTTTTTTTTTTGTTATCAGTCTACTGACTGGTTTGATGCGGCCCGCCACGAATTCCTTTCCTGTGCTAACCTCTTCATCTCAGAGTAGCACTTGCAACCTACATCCTCAATTATTTGCTTGACGTATTATAATCTCTGTCTTCCTCTACAATTTTTGCCCTCTACAGTTCCCTCTAGTACCATGGAAGTCATTCCCTCATGTCTTAGCAGATGTTCTATCATCCTGTCCCTTCTCCTTATCAGTGTTTTCCACATATTCCTTTCCTCTCCGATTCTGCGTAGAACCTCCTCATTCCTTACCTTATCAGTCCACCTAATTTTCAACATTCGTCTATAGCACCACATCTCAAATGCTTCGATTCTCTTCTGTTCCGGTATTCCCACAGTCCATGTTTCACTATGATACAATGCTGTACTCCAGACGTACATCCTCAGAAATTTCTTCCTCAAATTAAGGCTGGTATTTGATATTAGTAGACTTCCCTTGGCCAGAAATGCCTTTTTTGCCATAGCGAGTCTGCTTTTGATGTCCTCCTTGCTCCGTCCGTCATTGGTTATTTTACTGCCTAGGTAGCAGAATTCCTTAACTTCATTGTCTTCGTGACCATCAATCCTGATGTTAAGTTTCTCGCTCTTCTCATTTCTACTACTTCTCATTACCTTCGTCTTTCTCCGATTTACTCTCAAACCATACTGTGTACTCATTAGACTGTTCATTCCGTTCAGCAGATCATTTAATTCTTCTTCACTTTCACTCAGGATAGCAATGTCATCAGCGAATTGTATCATTGATATCCTTTCACCTTGTATTTTAATTCCACTCCTGAACCTTTCTTTTATTTCCATCATTGCTTCCTCGATGTACAGATTAAAGAGTAGGGGCGAAAGGCTACAGCCTTGTCTTACTCCCTTCTTAATACGAGCACTTCGTTCTTGATCGTCCACTCTTATTATTCCCTCTTGGTTGTTGTACATATTGTATATGACCCGTCTCTCCCTATAGCTTACCCCTACTTTTTTCAGAATCTTGAACAGCTTGCACCATTTTATATTGTCGAACGCTTTTTCCAGGTCGACAAATCCTATGAACGTGTCATGATTTTTCTTTAGCCTTGCTTCCATTATTAGCCGTAACGTCAGAACTGCCTCTCTCGTGCCTTTACTTTTCCTAAAGCCAAACTGATCGTCACCTAGCGCATTCTCAATTTTCTTTTCCATTCTTCGGTATATTATTATTGTAAGCAGCTTCGATGCATGAGCTGTTAAGCTGATTGTACGATAATTCTCGCACTTGTCAGCTCTTGCCGTCTTCGGAATTGTGTGGATGATGCATTTCCGAAAGTCAGATGGTATGTCGCCAGATTCATATATTCTACACACCAACGTGAATAGTCGTTTTGTTGCCACTTCCCCTAATGATTTTAGAAATTCTGATGGAATGTTATCTATCCCTTTTGCCTTATTTGACCGTAAGTCCTTCAAAGCTCTTTTAAATTCCGATTCTAATACTGGATACCCTATGTCTTCTAAATCCACTCCTGTTTCTTCTTCTATCACGTCAGACAAACCTTCACCCTCATAGAAGCTTTCAATGTATTCTTTCCACCTATCTGCTCTCTCCTCTGCATTTAACAGTGGAATTCCTGTTGCACTCTTAATGTTACCACCGTTGCTTTTAATGTCACCAAAGGTTGTTTTTACTTTCCTGTATGCTGAGTCTGTCCTTCCGACAATCATATCTTTTCCGATGTCTTCACATTTTTCCTGGAGCCATTTCGTCTTAGCTTCCCTGCACTTCCTATTTATTTCATTCCTCATCGACTTGCATTTCTGTATTCCTGATTTTCCCGGAACATGTTTGTACTTCCTCCTTTCATCAATCAACTGAAGTATTTATTCTGTTACCCATGGTTTCTTCGCAGCTACCTTCTTTGTACCTATGTTTTCCTTCCCAACTTCTGTGATGGCCCTTTTTAGAGACGTCCATTCCTCTTCAACTGTGTTGCCTACTGCTCTATTCCTTATTGCTGTATCTATAGCGTTAGAGAACTTCAAACGTATCTCGTCATTCCTTAGAACTTCCGTATCCCACTTCTTAGCGTATTGATTCTTCCTGACTAATGTCTTGAACTTCAGCCTACTCTTCATCACTACTATATTGTGATCTGAGTCTATATCTGCTCCTGGGTACGCCTTACAATTCAGCTACTTATGCTATTAGGGTAATTGCAAATTTTGGCAATATACATCTTAGTAAATTAGCTTACCATGCCTATTTTCATTCTCTTCTTTCGTATGGCATCATATTCTGGGGTAACTCATCATTTAGTGAAAGAGTGTTCATTGCACAAAAGCTTGTAATCAGAATAACTGCTGGAGCTACATGATCATCCTGCAGACACTTATTTAAAGAGATAGAAATCTTCACTGTAGCCTCACAATATATATATTCACTTATGAAATTTGTTATTTACAATCCGAACGAATTCAAAAGTAATAGCAGTGTACATGGCTACAACACTAGGAGAAAGGATGATCTTCACTACTCAAGGTTAAATCTAACTTTGGCTCAGAAGTGGGTAAATTATGCTGCCACAAAAATCTTTGGTCACTTATCTAATAAAATCAAAAGTCGGACAGATAGCCATATAGCATTTAAAAGGAAATTAAAAGAATTTATATATATATATATTATTGAGTGTCATGTAATAGTTTTTATAGACACCTTTTATTAACCTGACACGTTCCACACCATTACGAAGTGTCGTATTCATGATCTATGGAACAAGTACTAATCTAATCTAGTCACAGAAGTTAAGCGCTGTCGGGCGTGGCTGGAACTTGGATAGGTGACCATCCTGGCCGCCATGCGCTGTTGCCATTTTTCGGGGTGCACTCAGCCTCGTAATGCCAATTGAGGAGCTACTCGGCCGAATAATAGCGGCTCTGGTCAAAGCAAACCATCATAACGACCGGGAGAGTGGTGTGTTGACCACACGCCCCTTCCATCCGTGTCCTCAGCTGAGGATGACACGGCGGTCGCATGGTCCCGATGGGCCACTTGTTGGCTGAAGATGCAGTGCTTTTTAAGTTAGTAAAGTTAACACTCAAAATTACAAATTAGTTAAGCCTCTGTTAAGCAATACAAGAATGAACAGTTAATGAGCCAGAAAATTTAGACTGATACTTATGTTCCTACGACACTCAGTGATTGCATTGAAAGGAAAACGGACCCTGCCTGGCAATAATGTCTGAGGACGATGACAACACAGGCGGCCTACAAGTTTTAACTATTGCAGGTTATTATTCAAGTTAGTCATACTCTGTGAAAGAAATCGAGCCGGGTAATCCTGTAGAAGGTTATATTTTTTTCACTCAACAGTCTTACGATGTCGTAGATGTGACGACGAGGAATGCAGCCGACGACAATGCTGATCTGCCCCTGTTGCTGCTGCTGCTAGTTGAAAACCCCGAGTCATCTCCAGAGCCACGGATAATTATGGAACAGGCAGTAGTTGGAACTGCAGCTTCCTCCGTCCGTACACCACTGATGTGCTCTTAATACTTGTGGTATAACGAATCAGGTGCGGCGCATATACTGGCGCGATCATAGCTGCACACCGCGTCTACGGGAGCGCCCCTCAAAACACTTCCGCATTCTTTCATCACTCAAGCTGCTGTGCTTCCTCTCTGCTCACAGCGCGACATAGACTCTCGATACGCAAAGATAAACAACGGGACAGTTACTGCTATCTCGTCGTTGCTATCGATACATTAAAATAAAGCTCCCTTGGCTAATAAGCACAATTTTCAATATTTACATTATGATTGGAATCAATTGTATAGAGCCAGTAATAAAAACAATATTACAGTCATTACATACATATTAACTACAGTTTCTGTAATGAGGCATCCGTATTCAGAATCAGAAGTACGGTACAAGTTATGATCGGATATTACACGTTTGAAAAATTTTGGATAGTGCAGAAGGTATTTTATGTGCATTTTCGGTGTCACATGGTCTGCAATTTTTTTGAGAATTTCCTAAGCAATACGCTTTCATGCTTCAGTCACTTTTTAATATGAGTATTTAGTTCGACACGACACATATCTGCGGCAGCCTGCTACCATCTTCCTGTGCTCATCTGCTGGTTGCACATTCTGTTCACTATATTTCGGGCATGTAGCCACGCAAATACTGCTTCTTTAACTGATATTTCGGCTGCGTGTCGTCCGGATAGCCTCAGCCTGAGTCTTGAAACTGACGATGCGTCTTTTTACTTCAGTTATTGTTATTTCATCCTCCCGCGCCCTGGGGTGGCTTGTCAGTGGTATAGGCAACCCACTCTTCAGCCAACTGACAATAAAAAATTAAATTAGACGGAAAAGAACAAGAAACAGATGGAGATATTTACACTGAATTAGAAACCTTTTAAAGATGAAAAATAAAACGGAAGTTTTTAGATATTTGGTAGATGCCTTCTTGTACTGGTAGTAAAAAACAGTAATAACGAAAAGTAAAATGAAACACAGTAAGCGCACATTTAAAACTATTAAAACATGTTTCCAAAACACTGATATTTGAAAGAAACACTTTCCTGCCACTAGAAACTGGAGGAACCTGCCGTGGTATGGGGAATCAGTTGTTGGAGTGGAAAAGGATTGGGAGGTGGGGAGGCTGGGAATGTTGTGGTATAAGGATGGAAAACTGGTGCTTAGCAGCGATGGCGTGGGAAGGGGTGGGGTAGAGGGGGGAAACGGTGACGCTGATAGCTGTTCAGAAAAGGTGAGGCGAGAAAAGGATGGCAGATGGGGAAAAATGGGGTTAAGGAAACGTGGGGAGGAGCGGAAGAGAAAGGCTTGATGAGGTGGAATGTCGGCGCAGAGTTCGTGATCTAGAAAGGGGAGATGGTTGAAGTTACTTTGGGAGAGTATGTGGAGGATGTGTAGGTGGAGGGTTGATGGGATGTGTTGGTAAAGGTGTACCAGCGTATGAGGATTGGAAAGTAGAGCAGAAATAATAGGATTATTGCAGTCGAGTTTGCGGATGGTGTGGATTGGAGGTGTTCAGTTTGAGTCAGAAGAGGCGGGAATTTGTAAAGTATCATTGTTGGGGAAGTTACACAGAGGCATAAAGTGAGGCAGAGATCATGGCATTCCAGGATCTGGAGGGACTGATGGAACTTGGGTGGGGCAGAGATCTATGCAACATTCGTATAACAAAGGGGGGGGGGGGGTGGTACAATCCCCAGTTTCCGTCAGTCAGTAGTTTTAGTTTATTGTGGGCTTACTGTTAGATGGTTAACAGGTGAGATTTCCACGTTAGCTGCCTGTTAGTTGGTAGTAGAAAACATTTTAGTGTATTAGTTAGCTGGATAGGATGGTCATAAATGGTGAGGTAGGTTATTGTGGGTTGCATACAATCAGGGTCTAGCATACATTTAGGGGCAAACTTAATTGATATTTGATCCTGTTCCCCTCCCCTTAAACTGTTGTTGTCCCCCTCCCCTTAAACTGTTGTTCTGCTAAAGAGTTTATGACCAATGAAGATTGATTTATTACTCTCTGGGGATAATCTATCGTTCTGAGAAACCGCCCACCCCTCCCCCTCTACCTCCTTCTCCCCCAACAACTCTTCCCTCTCCTTAATCGACACATTTTTGAACTTAAATTAATTGAGTAATTAATTATAATGATGAATTAATTACTCCCTCACCCTCTGGTAAACATCCAGCCCTCCTCTAGCTACATCCACTACCCTTCCATGATCTGAAAATCGGTGGGAAAAGGACTCAGTTTGCAGTGGAGAGCAAGGATCTCATGAGACGAAATTGAAGTCATTGTCAGTTACATAGCAAAGGATATGATGTTTATTTATAAAATTCAATTTTCAGTGGTTGGATCTTTTCATTTGGTGGGAAAAACATCCAGCAACTAAATGTCCTAATTACGTCATTACACTGATGAAGATTGGAGATGTTGTCTTGTTGGAATATTTTCGTGTATGGGCCCCCTTTCACATGACGGGATCGACTGAGCTAGTGCACAGTGCTGTCACCAGAGAACGTCCCAAACTCCACTCCTCGTTCCTTCGTCCCACCCCTCCCACAAAAAATTAGCAGGAAAAAGACGCAGTCTCTGCTGGAGAGGAAGGATCACACGACACGAAATTCAGATCAGTGTGAATAATACATTGAAGAGTATTCTTTATTTGATCAGTTTGCAGCAGACTGGGCTCCCCCACTTCCATAGAGCTCATGACATAATAACTGCAAGCACCGAGGAATGAAATGAAGTCTGGTATAGTAGCAACCGTTTGAGGGTCTCCCGCATGTGTGTCTATCGTCCAGGCACCACTGGGAAAGTCAAAACTCGCCCAATGTCCTAATTACTAATTAGCTAATTAAAAAGCAGTACAATTATTAAATTACATCTGCGTATACACTCCTGGAAATGGAAGAAAGAACACATTGACACCGGTGTGTCAGACCCACCATACTTGCTCCGGACACTGCGAGAGGGCTGTACAAGCAATGATCATACGCACGGCACAGCGGACACACCAGGAACCGCGATGTTGGCCGTCGAATGGCGCTAGCTGCGCAGCATTTGTGCACCGCCGCCGTCAGTGTCAGCCAGTTTGCCGTGGCATACGGAGCTCCATCGCAGTCTTTAACACTGGTGGCATGCCGCGACAACGTGGACGTGAACCGTATGTGCAGTTGACGGACTTTGAGCGAGGGTGTATAGTGGGCATGCGGGAGGCCGGGTGGACGTACCGCCGAATTGCTCAACACGTGGGGCGTGAGGTCTCCACAGTACATCGATGTTGTCGCCAGTGGTCGGCGGAAGGTGCACGTGCCCGTCGACCTGGGACCGGACCGCAGCGACGCACGGATGCACGCCAAGACCGTAGGATCCTACGCAGTGCCGTAGGTGACCGCACCGCCACTTCCCAGCAAATTAGGGACACTGTTGCTCCTGGGGTATCGGCGAGGACCATTCGCAACCGTCTCCATGAAGATGGGCTACGGTCTCGCACACCGTTAGGCTGGCCAGCAAGATCTCCGGATCTGCCCCCAATTGAGCATGTTTGGGACTGGATGAAGCGTCGTCTCACGCGGTCTGCACGTCCAGCACGAACGCTGGCCCAACTGAGGCGCCAGGTGGAAATGGCATGGCAAGCCGTTCCACAGGACTACATCCAGCATCTCTACGATCGTCTCCATGGGAGAATAGCAGCCTGCATTGCTGCGAAAGGTGGATATACACTGTACTAGTGCCGACATTGTGCATGCTCTGTTGCCTGTGTCTATGTGCCTGTGGTTCTGTCAGTGTGATCATGTGATGTATCTGACCCCAGGAATGTGTCAATAAAGTTTCCCCTTCCTGGGACAATGAATTCACGGTGTTCTTATTTCAATTTCCAGGAGTGTACATATAGAGACACTCCACTATCCACTGTAAGGCGCGTGAAGGAGGGGTTCCCCCACAACACCACTAGTCATTTTCTTTCCTGTTCCACTCGCAAATAGAGCGAGGGAAAACGACTGTCTTTATGCCTCTGTAAGAGCCTAATTTCTCGTATCTTATCTTCATGCCCCCTGCGCTCATTGTATGTTGAAGGCAGTACAATCGTTCTGCAGTTAGGTTCAAATGTACATTCTCTGAATTTTCTCAATAGGGTTCCCCAAAAAGAATGTCGTCTTCCCTCCGGGATTCCCATTTGATTTCCCGGTAACACCACTGTGCCGCGCGGAATGGCCGCGCGGTTTGAGGCGCCATGTCACGGACTGCGCGGCCTCTGCCGCTGGAGGTTCGAGTCCTCCCTCGGACATGGGTGTGTGTGTTGTTCTTAGCGTTAGTTTAAGTTGGTTTAAGGCGCGTGAAGTCTAGGGATCGATGATCTCAGCAGTTTGGTCCCTGAGGAATTCACACACATCTGAACATCTCTTTAATACCTGCGTATGTTTCATATCTAGTAGTAACAAATCTAGCAGCTTGCTTCGGTGTCTTACTTTAAATCTGTTCTGGTACAGATCCCAAACACTCGAGTAGTACTCAAGAACTGGTCTCACCAGTGTCCTATGTCGTCCATGCGGGAATCTGTTAGATGGTCAAGTGATAGTACGAGGCATATTCCGAAAGTAAGGTCCGACTGGCCGCGAAATGAAACCCAACAGTGAAAAAAGCATTGATGTATTGGACAGTGTGTCTATTGTGTCCCTTTGTCGCATCACGTCTGCCTTTTCAGTTCTGAGTGCACAGTAAGCACGTAAAAATGTCTAGGAAACAGTGTGTCCCGCCAAGAATGAGTGCCCATGAGAGATTTCTCCTGATTTGATGAAGCCCATACAACATAACTGTCATGCATTTCCTTCTTCATGACAGTTCTCGGCCGCACTCTGCAAGGGGAAAAAGAGAACGTCCCTGCAGCGTTTTCGATGGGAAGTGTTTGATCGACCTCCATACAGCCCGGACTTTGCTACCTTTGATTTTCATCTCTGCTGACCTGAACTGGTGGTTATGAAGTGAACGTTTTGGCGCAGATAACGAACTACAGATCAGTGTAGAGTATCGGCGAAAAGTGTAGGCGGCTGCCTTCTATGACGAGGGTATTGGAAAGTTGGTACAACGCTAAGACAAATGTCTCAGACGGAGCGGCGACTGTGTAGAGACGTTGCTGGAAGGTGTGGCTAACTATTGCAAATAAAACACTTTCGATTTTCACTGTGGTTTCCTTTTCGCGACCGATCTTACTTTCGGAACACGCCTCGTATATCTGTACGATTCTACTGCGTGAACGGTTTCCTGAATTTGAAATTTAAAACTTCGGCTTTCGTTTTGCTATTTCAACTGCCGCCCCAGGCTGGTCATCAAGTGATTGGAAGCCGTAGACCCAATTAGCAATTATAGACTTGCTATATGCTACTGACGACTCATTAAGAGTGCTACTGACCAAACTTTCGAAAGGTCGCTTTCTGGACCCAGACTGTGCGAGTTTATCCTTTCTTTTGTGTGTGTCGTGCATATATTTCTCTTCAAAGTGATATGGACAGATATAGGTCATTGTAGTTCGAAACGATTTGTCCCATTTCATATTTTCTCTGCCTACCTCTACATTAGCTCCTGTTATTTCGATTCGTGCAGTTAAAAGCTAAACACACTTTGGACAGAATGAGATTTTCTCACTGCAGTGGAGTGTGCACTGATATGAAACTTCCTGGCAAATTAAAACTCTGTACCGGAACGAGACTCGAACTCGCGACCTTCTAAACATTCATGGTGGTGTCTGTTTGTTCTATATCGTGTCTCCCTACCACTTTCGCGCAACGACGCTCTGAGCGTGTTTTTTTAGGGAATTGACTAGTTTGAACCTGGGACCTGTTGATGGTAAGGAGACGCCAGACCACACATGACATGTAGAAATCAGGAGAGTTCAGTGAGACTAGCGATGATATAACCAAATACGTAATGATTTCAGCGTCAGCTCCACTGCACTCCCTGTAAAAGAATCTTAATACTAACTAAATTTAGTGATAGGGGTTTAAGGCTTTTATATTTTTAGTTAGCTGGTAAAATAACGTCGAAATAGCAGTTACGTTTACCATTGGAAATTTTATTCTACTCACAAAATATTGTTTATAAATTGCACTATTGATAAAAGGAAGTGTTTTAATACAGGATGGTAAAAACCAACTGCGATCAACAAAAATTTGAACGAATATTCCCTGAATGGGTTTCCAAGTTCTACAATCGATCGAAGGATGACCTATGCCATATCACGTCAATAATCTAGGTTTAAATTAAGTTTCACAAAAGAGAAAACTATCAAAATGGTCTACAGTGACCCTCATTTATCTTTAATTACTTATCTAACTTGTAAATTACAGTGGCTGATGTGGCTTTTCAATAACTATATAACAGAAAAATCATCGCGTTTCAGATCTTTACTTTAAGTGGCAAATGTGATCACCATGAGTTTTAATTAACGATCGACACTAGTATTACGCAAAAAAGGGGGTGTAACAGATGAGACTTCTGCCGTTCTGAGTGAACCTTTATGCGTTCAAAAATGCGGCATCGCGTGCGTTCATTACCTTGTCGGTGTTTAGGCAGCGTCAGGGCGGGGGGCAGCACAGCCCCGCTCACCTCGCCATCTCGGAAGCAACTCTTCTCCTAACTTCGCCTTACTACCATTTACCGAAGTTGGTTTAAAAGAAACTATCTGGCTGTGTTTTCATCTGGCCAATCAGGGTCTCAATGTTAACCTTAAGCTCCGCCTACAAAAATTCTGTCTATCCAATGAGAAACGTTATACTTTTCGTGGTGGGGCAATGTTTTTAAAGTTTGCAACGTAACAGAGACGCGAAAAAGTCTCACGCTAAAACTTTCAGCTGGTATGGTCCTTTTAGCGTTATCGTAAGATCTATACTGTTCTTCTGGAGGGCTCTATCTTTTAACATGGGCTGGGGGGTGGTCCTAACGTAACAGAGACGTGGAAAAGTCTCACGCTAAAACTTGCGGCTGGTGTGGCCCTTTTTGTGTTGTCATAAGATCTATACTGTTTTTCTGGCGGGCTCTAGCTTTTAACATGGGCTAGGGGTGGTCCTTGACGTAACAGAGACGCGAAAAAGTCTCATGCTAAAACTTGCCAGTGGTGTGGCCCTAGTGGTTAGCTGGCGACGTGGGTGTCCAGTCCGTCCCTTATCGTAGAGCCTTCTGCTCTCTGCTTCTGTTCTCGTTTCTCCCCTCAGAACTGCGTCTGTTTCACGGTGGGAAGGTATGACACGCATTTAGGCATTCTTGTGTTAGTCTGTGATATTCCATTTGCTCACTCGTTACTCGTATTACTTTGGTTAATTTAATGTCACGATTTATTCGGCGCTATGTGACATACTACTGGATTTGCTTATCATGTCAGGGTTTTCATGGAAGGTGTTGCATTTGCCTGACACCTTACAACCTTTTCCTTTCGCGGGCAAGTGCTATACACAGTTTTAATCTCCCAGGAAGTTTCATATCAGCGCTCACTCCGCTGCAGAGTGAAAATCTCATTCTGGAAACATCCCCCAGGCTGTGGCTAAGCCATGTCTCCGCAATATCCTTTCTTTCAGGAGTGCTAGTTCTGCAAGGTTCGCAGAAGAGCTTCTGTAAAGTTTGGAAGGTAGGAGACGGATACTGGCAGAAGTAAAGCTGTGAGTACCGGGCGTGAGTCGTGCTTCGGTAGCTCCGTTGGTAGAGCACTTCCCCGCGAAAGGCAAAGGTCCCGAGTTCGAGTCTCTGTCGGGCACACAGTTTTAATCTGCCAGGAAGTTTCATATCAGCGCACACTCCGCTGCAGAGTGAAAATCTCATTCCAGCTTCTGTAAAGTTTGGAAGGTAGGAGGCCAGGTACTGGCAGAAGTAAAACTGTGAGGAGGGGGTGTGAGTCGTGCTTGGGTAGCTCAGTTGGTAGAGCACTTGCCCGCGAAAGGCAAAGATCCCGAGTTCGAGTCTCGGTGCGGCACATAGTTTTAATCTGCCAGGAAGTTTTAAACTTTGGACAGATTTAATTTATATTCGGCTAAACGAACTGCAAAGGAAAATTAAACTATTCCCTAAATAGGGCAGTTCACTTTCCACGCACACGGGCTCACCTCAATGTTCTGCCATCGCGTCAATATGACGGCCGAGCTAACGTTGGGTACCGCAAGAAGCGGCCCATGAAGAACCAGAATGCGGAACTTTACTTTTTTACCTTAGATTTAGTAACGAAGTTGTTATGGTAAACAATGTACCTTGGCACCTCTTATGGTGACAATTAGGGTAGGTTTCTTTCGATTTTATGTTTTAATGCTGAAATCTGTCCGTTTCGTAATGAGCGCTCTTCATGCATCGCAGTACTGAATCACGCTCGGCATGTCACTTGTTGATAATAATCAGTAACGAGCCACCTCTGACTGCGAGAGGGATTCACTCTTGCCAAAAACAAAGAAGTGCTGGTTTATCAACGGTAGAGCTTTTACCGGCGCCGGCAACTGAGAACGCAGTTCCGCTATGCTTCGAACCACAAAGCGCTGTCGTCGTGGCCGCCCTGGCCGGCACACACTGTAGCGAGCAGTTTTTCAGGCGTTTGCCTTGCATGTGACTTGGACGCATCCAACTAGCAACCTTCGTTGCAATGGGGAGACCGCTGCAAGCTGCGAGCTATTCAGCTGCCTTTATACGACTGTGATGTATGATAACATTCAGATTAGGGAAAATCGTGTCTTTCTCGCGTTGTCGTTTTCAGGTGGATTTCACGTGTAGAATACTGGGTCTTTGTACACATTTTGCAGTCGCTTCACGACAGGTGGTGTTCTGAATCAGTCCCTGCGCTAGCCTACTGCAAATTCAAGTGACTTACAAACAGCTTTTATCTCGCGCGACTACGTTTGCAAGAGAACTGAAAAGGTATTCCTTTTGTAATTGTAGAAATGTTGTCGGGAGCGATGTTACAGATTCCGATTGGAAATTTATTCGCAGCCGCCATGGGGAAACTGTATGTCTAAATTGTTTGTAAACTACAGATACCGCAACCTACATCCTTCTGAATCTGCTTAGTGTATTCATCTCTTGTTCTCCCTCTATGATTTTTACCTTCCACGCTGCCCTCCAAGACTAAATTGGTGATCCCTTGATGCCTCAGTACATGTCCTACCAACCGAACCCTTCTTCTGTTCAAGTTGTGCCACAAACGGCTCTTCTCCCCAGTTCTATTCAATACCTCCTCATTATTTGTGTGATCTACCCATCTAATCTTCAGCATTCTTCTGTAGTACCACATTTCGAAAGCTTCTATTCTCTTCTTGTCCAAACTATTTATCGTCCACGTTCCACTTCCATACAAGGCTACGCTCCATACAAATACTTTCAGAAACGACTTCCTGACACTTAAATCTATACTCGATGTTGACAAATTTCTCTTCTGCAGAAACGCTTTCCTTGCCATTGCCAGTCTACATTTTATATCCTCTCTACTTCGACCATCATCAGTTATTTTGCTCCCCAAATAGCAAAACTCCTTTACTACTTTAAGTGTCTCATTTCCTAATCTAATTCCCTCAGCATCACCCGACTTAATTCGACTACATTCCATTATCCTCGTTTTCCTTTTGTTGATGTTAATCTTATATCCTCCTTTCTAGACAGTATACATTCTATTCAACTGCTGTTCCAAGTCCTTTGCGGTCTCTGACAGAATTACAATGTCATCGGCGAACCTCAAAGTTTTCATTTCTTCTCCATGGATTTAAATACCTACTCCGAATTTTCTTTTGTTTGCTTTACTGCTTGCTCAATATACAGATTGAATAACATCGGGGAGAGGCTACAACCCTGTCTCACGCCCTTCCCAACCACTGCTTCCCTTTCATGCCCCTCGACTCTTATAACTGCCATCTGGTTTCTGTACAAATTGTAAATAGGATTTCGCTCCCTGTATTTAACCCCTGCCACCTTCAGAATTTGAAAGAGAGTATTCCAGTCAACATTGTCAAAAGCGTTCTCTAAGTCTACAAATTCTAGAAACGTAGGTTTGACTTCCCTTAATCTTTCTTCTAATATAACTCGTAAGGTCAGTATTGCTTCACGTGTTCCAATATTCCTACGCAATCCAAACTGATCTTCCCCGAGGTCGGCTTCTACCAGTTTTTCCATTCGTCTGTAAAGAATTCGCGTTACCTCTAGTGAGATAAGCCTCTTCAGCCTTACATTTGTCCTCTAGCCATTCCTGCATAGCCATTTTGCACTTCCTGTCGCTCTCATATTTGAGACGTTTATTTTCCTTTTTGCCTGCTTCATTTACTGCATTTTTATATTTTCTCCTTTCATCAATTAAATTCAATATTTCTTCTGTTACACAAGGATTTCTACTAGCACTCGTCTTTTAACCTACTTGATCCTCTGCTGCCTTCACTACTTCATCTCTCAGAGCTACCCATTCTTCTTCCATTCCTGTCAATTTTTCCCTTATGCTCTCCCTGAAACACTGTACAACCTCTGGTTTAGCCAGTTTATCCAGGTCCCATCTCCTTAAATTCCCACCTTCTTGCAGTTTCTTCAGTTTTAATCTACAGTTCATAACCAATAGATTGTGGTCAGAGTCCACATCTGCCCCTGGAAATGTCTTACAATTTAAAACCTGGTTCCTAAATCTTTGTCTTACCATTATATAATCTATCTGATACCTGTCAGTATCTCCAGGCTTCTTCCAAGTGTACAACCTTCTTTTATGATTCTTAAACCAAGTGTTAGCTATGATTAAGTTATGCTCTGTGCAAAATTCTACCAAGCGGCTTCCTCTTTCATTTATGACCCGCAATCCATATTCACCTACTATGTTTCTTTCTCTCCCTTTCCTACTCTCGAATTCCAGTCACCCATGACTATTAAATTTTGGTTTCCCTTCACTACCTGAATAATTTCTTTTATCTTATCATACATTTCATCAATTTCTTCATCATCTGCAGAGCTAGTTGGCATATAAACTTGTACTACTGTAGTAGGCATCGGCTTCCTGTCTATCTTGACCACAATAATGCGTTTACTATGCTGTTTGTAGTAGCTTACCCGCACTCCTACTTTTTATTCATTATTAAACCTACTCCTGCATTACCCCTATTTGGTTTTGTATTTATAATCCTATATTCACCTGACCAAAAGTCTATTTCCTCCTGCCACCGAACTTCACTAATTCCCACTATATCTAACTTTAACCTATCCATTTCCCTTTTTAAATTTTCTAACCTACCTGCCCGATTAAGGGATCTGACTTTCACGCTCCGATCCTTTCTCCTGGTAACGACGTCCTCCTGAATAGTCCCCGCCCGGAGATAGGAATGGGGGACTATTTTACCCAAGAGGACGCCATCCTCATTTAGCCATACAGTAAAGCTGCATGCCCTCAGGAACAATTACGTCTGTAGTTTCCCCTTGCTTTCAGCCGTTCGCAGTACCAGCACAGCAAGGCCGTTTTGGTTCGTGTTACTAGGTCAGATCAAACAATCATCAAGACTTGTTCCCCTGCAACTACTGAAGAGGCTGCTTCCCCTCTTTAGGAACTACACATTTGTCTGGCCTCTCAACAGATACCCCTCCGTTGTGGTTGCACCTACGGTACGGTCATCTGTATCGCTGAGGCACGCAAGCCTCCCCACCAACGGCAAGGTCCATGATTCATGGGGGGAGGAAGAAACATGTACATTACCACTATTTGCACGACGATTCTGATGGTGTAATCAGATTTTCAATATCTTTATTAGTTTAAATTTCATTATCTGACTGTAAATTATGCAAGTAATATCCAGCAACGGATTTCGGAAATCTAAACGGTTCATCCGATTTTGTCGATCGATGTGTCTTTAGAAAGCATGTAAAATGAATAGTACATGAGTTATTGGAGGTCAAAGTGGATGATTACTATTGATTGCGTCAGGCCGTAAGTACTCCACAGTTACAGGAAAAAACGGTAGCAACATTCTTATCAATATACACTCCTGGAAATGGAAAAAAGGACACCGGTGTGTCAGACCCACCATACTTGCTCCGGACACTGCGAGAGGGCTGTACAAGCAATGATCACTCGCACGGCACAGCGGACACACCAGGAACCGCGGTGTTGGCCGTCGAATGGCGCTAGCTGCGCAGCATTTGTGCACCGCCGCCGTCAGTGTCAGCCAGTTTGCCGTGGCATACGGAGCTCCATCGCAGTCTTTAACACTGGTAGCATGCCGCGACAGCGTGGACGTGAACCGTATGTGCAGTTGACGGACTTTGAGCGAGGGCGTATAGTGGGCATGCGGGAGGCCGGGTGGACGTACCGCCGAATTGCTCAACACGTGGGGCGTGAGGTCTCCACAGTACATCGATGTTGTCGCCAGTGGTCGGCGGAAGGTGTACGTGCCCGTCGACCTGGGACCGGACCGCAGCGACGCACGGATGCACGCCAAGACCGTAGGATCCTACGCAGTGCCGTAGGAGACTGCACCGCCACTTCCCAGCAAATTAGGGACACTATTGCTCCTGGGGTATCGGCGAGGACCATTCGCAACCGTCTCCATGAAGCTGGGCTACGGTCCCGCACACCGTTAGGCCGTCTTCCGCTCACGCCCCAACATCGTGCAGCGCGCCTCCAGTGGTGTCGCGACAGGCGTGAATGGAGGGACGAGTGGAGACGTGTCGTCTTCAGCGATGAGAGTCGCTTCTGCCTTGGTGCCAATGATGGTCGTATGCGTGTTTGGCGCCGTGCAGGTGAGCGCCACAATCAGGACTGCATACGACCGATGCACACAGGGCCAACACCCGGCATCATGGTGTGGGGAGCGATGTCCTACACTGGCCGTACACCTCTGGTGATCGTCGAGGGGACACTGAGTAGTGCACGGTACATCCAAACCGTCATCGGACTTATCGTTCTACCATTCGTAGACCTGCAAGGGAACTTGCTGTTCCAACAGGACAATGCACGTCCGTATGTATCCTGTGCCACCCAACGTGCTCTAGAAGGTGTAAGTCAACTACCCTGGCCAGCAAGATCTCCGGATCTGTCCCCCATTGAGCATGTTTGGGACTGGATGCAGCGTCGTCTCACGCGGTCTGCACGTCCAGCACGAACGCTGGTCCAACTGAGGCGCCAGGTGGAAATGGCCTGGCAAGCCGTTCCACAGGACTACATCCAGCATCTCTACGATCGTCTCCATGGGAGAATAGCAGCCTGCATTGCTGCGAAAGGTGGATATACACTGTACTAGTGCCGACATTGTGCATGCTCTGTTGCCTGTGTCTATGTGCCTGTGGTTCTGTCAGTGTGATCATGTAATGTATCTGACCCCAGGAATGTGTCAATAAAGTTTCCCCTTCCTGGGACAATGAATTCACGGTGTTCTTATTTCAATTTCCAGGAGTGTATTTATTCGTCGATGTCTTTGTTTATATCCGATATATACTATTCATGAAGAAATTGGTTAAATATTAACTGTGTTTTAGAAAGCACAGAGACATTACGCTACTGGCCCACCTTTGTTTCTACTCCATTGATATATGTTTATTTGATTTGTTTATGTATTTATTAATGTGTGTTAGAGCGTGTTTATGGTCCAATCGTAGGAATATTTATTTAATTTCACGTTATTTAAAGGTAAATTCAGTATTTCATATGTGTTTCAATATGTTAATGAGTGTGTGTTCGTTTGAGGAAATGGCTGGAATGCTCTAGCCAATCACAGCGCTCGTTAATAGGAAGACTGGATGGAAATGAGGCTGGAGTGCTGGACATGACAAGAGGAGTGCTGGACGAGGAGGCGCTACGGGCGGTCGCAGGAAAGACTTGGAGAATGGAGCAGTTTGATAGAAATATTTCGTAATGCCGACTTGTGCACTTGTGAGACTTCCGTGGCTTCTGAAGTGAAGACGTAGTATGCGTTTAGGAGTGAATATCTCACGATCTATGTTGTTGTTCATAACTAATTACGTGAAGTAGGAATTTATGGTTTTCCTGTTATTCAACTTATATTTTATTTAATTGCTGGACGAACGACACCAATAAGTGTTTTCCAGTAATAAAAAGCATTCTTAAAGGTACTTCTGCTATCGTAGTCATCACTTAAAATCATTAAAAATAGTACCTGCAGATTTTATTTAATTGCAATCTTTCATTTATAAACTTCTATGTTGCATTCAAAATTCGCAATTGCCTAGTGATAGGAACCCTCGGCCATTCGATTCATCTGTATTTTTGTATTGTGTACTGTAGACTCAGCAGTATTTGGCTTGTAATGCGGCAACTACGTATCCCAGCCCCTAGAGAACGAAAACAGGCAATACTTTTGATATTTCAACTCTGCGTCTGAGGGTACATAGTTGAGGGCCACTGTTCACATTTTCTGTTTGAATGCCCGCAGTCTGTTCAAAAAATTCAGAACATCGTTCACAAAATTTTTCTACTCTTACCTTTTACTTATTGTGCACGGTCTCCTTCGAAATACTCTCCTCCACAATTGACACGCCACTCCCAATGCCGTTTCTACTTCCGGGAGCAGTCTAGCTCGATCGCATGAAGAGTCGTCTGCGAATTTTCTTTTATTTCGACTATCGTTGCAACTCTTCGTCCTTTCAACGCGGTTTTAAACTTTGGAAATAGAAAAAGTCCGCAGAGGCTATTTCTGGAGAATTCGGAGGATGAAGCACCACTGTGATTTTGTTTTTTGTACAATAGTCGCGCACCAACTGGGATGAACTTTCGGGTGCTTTATCGTGGCCGGCCGGAGTGGCCGAGCGGTTCTAAGCGCTACAGTCTGGAACCGCGAGAACGTTTCGATATGTTTCCATCGATCCACGGTAGAATCCCGGCTGTCCCGTGCCCAATGCAGTCTTAATTGTTGGTGTCATTAGGTTAACAGGGGGTCAGGTAAGGGTCGTCTGCTGCGGCGTTCCATGTTCAAAAATGTCCTAAGAATGGTGTGTCGCGAAACACTTGTGCGTTCCTCAGCATTTTGCTCTTTCGGCACAAACCCCACAGATCACTGTCTATCTTACTTTACAGAGCAGACAAGCCTCCGAACGCCGCTCACTGAGCAGGGTCGTGGACGTCTAACCACTTAACGCCTAGTGGTAGTTTCACTTTCTTCTACCACTTTGCGTAGATGCTCATGACAGTACCGCCTGAGCAGGCCGTTGTCGCCGAGCGGTTCTAGGCGCTTCAGTCCGGAACCACACCGCTGCTACGGTCGCAGGTTCGAATCCTGCCTCGGGCATGGATGTGTGTGATGTCCTTAGGTTAGTTAGGTTTAAGTAGTTCAATGTTCTAAGGGACTGATGACCTCAAAAGTTAAGTCCCATAGTGATCAGAGCAATTTGAACCATTTTTTATCGTGATGCAAGGGCCAAGAACTGTCTCGGCATACTTCAGTCCTTTTCTTTCTCACATTTTCTCGCAGGCGTCGCAACTCGTCTCGATAGTACCGTCGAGTAGCAATTCGTCCCTATAGCACGTATTCATGATGAACTAATCCCTCAAAGTCAAAGAAAACTTCCAAAAGCTCTACACTGCGAGTCGTAGGTCTTTCTGGTCTTGACTCGTGAGCTGGGATGGACTTGGGGGCAACAAGATGAATTTCAAGATGCTGTATCGGGATTTCATGACAAGATCCAACTGAAATGTCACATTCTTCTGCAATCTCTGGGACAGTCAGTTTTTGATTGGCTCTCATGAGTTTTTTGACGTTCCTGACATGAGCGTCGTCGGTAGATGTCGAAGGGCGTCCTGAACGAGGCTCATCTTTAATTTCCGTCCATCCACTTTTAAATCGTGTGAACCACTCGTAACACTGAGTACGGCTTAAGCACTCATCACTGTAGTGTTCCTGCATCATTTGGTGTGTCTCTGTAAAAATTTTATTGAATTTCACGAAAAATTTAGTGCAGACGCGGTGCTCGTCTAACTTTGCCGTCTCGAAATTCGAAAACTGTGCGACACAATGTTCAACAAAATGTGGCACTGAACAATAACTAACAGATTTACGTGGGCTATTCAGAAAGTAAGAAACGATAGGTCGGAAATGGAAAACACAGTGAAAATCAAAACCTTATTATGGAAGGCAGCCGCCAGTGCTTTCCGCCAATCTCTACACTGACCTACAGCTCGTTGTCTGTGCCAAAATGTTGTCTTCATAGCCAGCGGTTCATATGAGCAGAGATGAAACTCAGAGAGAGATAATTACAGGCTGTATTGTGGATAATCAAGTATTTCCAAATGAAAACGATGCAGGAGCATCTTCATTGCACTTGCAGAATGCGGCTGAGAATTGTTTTGAAGAATAAAACGCACAACAGTTATGTAATGTTGGCTGCGTAGCTTCAGGCGAAATTTCTCACCAGGCCCTAGTACTTGGTCGGTGACACTGTTGTTCTAGTTATCTTTATGTGCTTCCTGTGTGTTCAGAACTAAAAAGAACGACGTTACGGGATCGGAACCTCCAAGCTTAGCTCACATCTAACTCTGGACTAATGTTTCTTTTCAGTTCTATTTTTTATTTTTTTCTTGTACCACCTTCATTTCCTCAGGGTCCACCCGCCCCCCCCCCCCCACGTCATTATTCTTTGGTCAAATTATTTTTTCGGAGGAACGGTACAACACATCATTCCTATTTATTTCAAAGCTTACTACATTTTCATTAAAATTTAATCTCTCTTTGTACTGGTTAAAGAACTTTACGCCAGTTAGCATTTTTATACATAGATCAGGAATTATAAAGAAGTTATGGAGTGCTTGCACACCATTTATTTTTACTGGCAACAGAACTTCATGTTTAACAGGTTTTTTTAACTTTTCTTGTAGCTACAATTATCTGCACTCCCATTACTGTCATTATTACAAGTTCCTTTCTGTTTGACTGCGATTCTAGCCAAGTTTTACTCACAGCGCATAAATCACTGCCAATAGCTGCTAATCACTTTACTTATTCGTTACACACTTGCAGACTAATTACTGGCTGACTCAACGCCTTCCTTTCTTTGCTAGTGTCAGTTTTCACGGAACGAAGTTTTAACTAGCGCCACTCATTTAACCAGTAACTTCATTTAACTTTACTTTAAAATTTTACTTTATCAGAATAAGTAACCGCGAACGCAGTGCTTTCTAATTCATTTATTTTCTCGTGGACTGTTGCCCGCATCTCGTGGTCGTGCGGTAGCGTTCTCGCTTCCCACGCCCGGGTTCCCGGGTTCGATTCCCGGCGGGGTCAGGGATTTTCTCTGCCTCCTGATGGCTGGGTGTTGTGTGCTGTCCTTAGGTTAGTAAGGTTTAAGTAGTTCTAAGTTCTAGGGGACTGATGACCATAGATGTTATGTCCCATAGTGCTCAGAGCCATTTGAACCATCGTGGACTGTTGGGTTGTGGAAAAGCGCGACAATCTTCTGTTGCCACACCAATGATTATTTGCTTAAATTTCTTTGCCATTACCTTACTTAAGACTCCGGAGATTCAATTCCGTAGTGGGCTGGCCACCGTTTAATTATTCTCTTTTCAGCTAATCAGTATTTTTTATATTATCAGTATTTCTTGTATTAAATATTATGGGGTACCTTTCTTTCCGTGTATGGTTCATGAGCGATTGCACTATATTCCACCCATTCCAAAATTATCATCAGTATTTAGATTAGGTTTAGAATAGATTCTTCCATTAGAAGCATCTGTTGTACACTTCGCTCCTACTAACCGCTTTTAGTTCCATTCGGTAGCGATAGCCTTATTCATTGTAATATTTCATTAGGCATACGCGATCACGGTCAGTTACATCGCAATCCAGCACCCCGATTAGGTAGGGGGAGGGTACACGTGACGACGACAGTATTGTTATTGGCACGAATTTTGCATTGTGCAGATTCGTAACGAATTATTATTATGAATATTAAAACTGTTTTAATCTGCCATGAAGTTTCATATCGGCGCACACTCCGCTGCAGAGTGAAAATCTCATTCTGGAAACATCCCCTAGGCTGTGGCTAAGTCATGTCTCCGCAATATCCTTTCTTTCGGGAGTGTTAGTCCTGCATGGTTCGCAGGACAGCTTCTGTAAAGTTTGGAAGGTAGGAGACGAGGTACTGGCGGACGTAAAGCGGTGAGGACGGGCGTGAGTCGTGCTTGGGTAGCACAGATGGTAGAGCACTTGCCCGCGAAAGGCAAAGGTCCCGAGTTCTAGTCTCGGTCCTTACACAGTTTTAATCTGCCAGGAAGTTTCATATCAGCGCACACTCCACAGTGAAAACCTCATTCTGGAAATCTCATCATTCCTTACCTTATCATTCCAACAAATTTTCAACATTCGTTTGTAGCATCACATCTCAAAAACTTCTATCCTCTTCTGTTCCAATTTTCCCACAGTCCATATCTCACCACCATACAATGGTGTGCTCCAAACGTACGTTCTCAGAAAATTCTTCCTCAAGTCCTATGTTTGATACTAGTAGACTTCTCTTATCCAGGAATGCCCTTTTTGCCAGTTCTAGTCTGCTTTTTATATCCTCCTTGCTCCGTCCTGTACTTCTTTTACTTTTTCACTCAGGATAGCAATTATCTTATCATTGATACCTTTTGTGTATTTTGATCCCTCTCTTGAACCCTTTGTTTTACCTCCGTCATTGCTTCTTTATCATATGGATTGAACAGCAGGGGAGAAAGTCTATGTCCCTCTTTTACAGAGATTTTAGTCCATGCACTTCGTTCTTAGTCTTCCATTCTTATTGTTACTTTTTGATTCTTGTAAATATTGTGTATTACTCGTCTTTCCCTATAACTTACTCCTACTTTTCCTCAGGATTTCGAATATATTGCACCATATTACACCGTCGAACGCTTTTTCTATAAAGTTTTTAAAAACGTCGTATTTGTCTACGAAAGTTATTTAAAGAAACTTGATTTAGTATCATCCAAATGGTTCAAATGGCTCTGAGCACTATGGGACTTAACATCTGAGGTCATCAGTCCGCTACACTTAGAACTACTTAAACATAATTAACCTAAGGACATCACACACATCCATGCCCGAGGCAGGATTCGAACATGCGACCGTAGCAGCAGCGTGGTTCCGGACTGAAGCGCCTACATCTACATCTACATTTATACTCTGCAAATCACATTTAAGTGCCTGGCAGACGGTTCATCGCACCACCTTCACAATTCTCTTTAAGGAATTAATCTCGTATAGCCGGCCGATGTGGCAGAGCGGTTCTAGGCGTTTCAGTCTGGAACCGCGCGACCGCTACGATCGCAGGTTCGAATCCTTCCTCGGGCATGGACGTGTGTGATGTCCTCGGGTTAGTTAGGTTTAAGTAGTTCTAAGTTCTAGGGGACTGATGACCTCAGATGTTAAGTCCCACAGTGCTTAGAGCCATTTGAACCAATCTCGCATAGCACGCGGAAAGAATGAACACCTATATGTTTCCGTACGAGCTCTGATTTCCCTTATTATATCGTGGTGATCGTTCCGCCCTATGTAGGTCGGTGTCAACAAAATATTTTCACATTCGGCCATAGCGGCCGGCTTAGTATCATCCTTTTTATGTAGAAAGCGTAAATTTTTTCAGTAATGTGCTTTTAAAAGATCATCAGCCATTACGTATTTTAAACCAACTTTTCAATTTGTGTGATCTTCGACTGGAGAGCGGTTTCCTCTGCTGCCAGCCTGCCACTTTCTGGGGAATTGATATAATAATTATGAAAAAAAGAATTAACATGGACAAGGCGTTCGTTGCACGTTAGGTAAAAGAAGGAGGCGTAGAATTTCCTCTCTTTTCTTATCTTGCTGACACATGTCTATTCGTCTGGTACTTTACGCGTGTAAAGAATGGCCGTCGCGGAACGGCATTTAAAGTCGACCGAACTGCTGCCGCTGCAGGAGCTGACGTACGGTCTACTTTCAGCTGTCGCGTGTGATGGCGTCGTTCAGCATCGGAAATGGAGGATTCTACACGCAGTGAAGGCGGCTAAAATTGTGACAAAAATCGTGAGCTCAGCCGTGGGCCACTTCAGCGCCGGCGCAACCGCCGTCCGGCGGGCGAGTCCCCAATTTGGGGCGCGGACCATTTACTAAATTACCGCCACTCCCACCTCCCTCTCGTACCTCCCCCGCCCTCCCACACAGGAGGAAGAGGCGACCGCTGCGCCCTCAGCGCAAGCACAGCACTCGTCCCACAGCGCCCGTCTAAATGGAAATTAAATACGCAGCTCGAGCCGAGTCGAGTCGCAACGTGCGTGAGTCGCTCCGTTATTAGTCGGCCCGTTATTTCTGCAAAGATGTAGGAGTTAGGATATCTATCTGAAATAACAGATGACGTATTAAAACTCAAACATTTGATGAGTTCTTTTCTTTCTTACGAGTAGCGGAAGTTGTAGCAGTAATAAAGTTATAAGTCCAAACATTGCGACCACCTGTTAATAGGGTGTTAGTCCATCTTTGGAATGCATTGCGACAGCACTTCTCGTGGCATGGATTCAACAATTGCTTGCGTACCACAGGTTTTTGTGGAGCGAGGTGTCAGTGAATAACGTAGCAGAATGACAACTTAAGGCATTTATTACTTAAAAACAATGAATTGGTTAGTAAAAGTTTTTTTAACCAGATTTATCGGTGGCGTGTTTGTTGCTGTCAGAAGTAAACTTGCCGCGAAAATGAAGTAGATACTCCCTGTGAGTTAGTATGGGGAGAGGCCATTGTTGCCAACCGGAATAAAATAATAATTGGATCCTTTTACCGACCTTCCAATGCAGATGATACAGTTGCTGAAAAGATCAAAGAAAACTTGAGTTTGATTTCAAACACGTACCCGACTCATACGATAATAGTTGGTGGTGACTTTAATTTACTCTCGATATACTGGCGAAAATACATGTTCAATTCCGGAAATATGCATGAAGTATCATCCGATATTGTGCTAAACGCATTCTCTGAAAATTATTTCGAGCAGTTAGTTCATGAGCCCAAGAGGGATAGTAAACGGTTGTGAAAACACACTTGACCTCTAAGCAACAAATAATCCTGAGTTAATAACGAGCATCAAAACCGATTCAGGGATTAGTGAACACATGGTTGTCGTAGCGAGATTGAATATTGTAATCCCCAAATCCTCAAAAAATAAGCGAAAAATATACCTATTCAAAAAAGCAGATAAAAATTCACTTGACGCCTTCCCGACAGTCAACGTCCACTCATTCCAAATTAATAATATTAGTGTAGACCACATGTGGGTTCAATTCAAAGAAATAGTATCAGCAGCAATTGAGAGATTTATACCAAATTAACAAACGATGGAGTTGATCCTCCTTGATACACAAAACGGGTTAGAACACTGTTGCAGAAACAACGAAACAGACATGTCAAATTTAAACAGATGCAAAATACCCAAGATTGGCGATCTTTTACACAAGCTCGAATTTATCGCGGACTTCAATGAGAGATACTTATAACAGTTTCCACAACGAAACTTTGTCTCGAAATCTGGCAGAAAGTCCAAAGAGATTCTGGTCATATGTGAAGTGCGTTACTGGCAAGAAACAATCAATGCCTTCTCTGCCCGATAGCAATGGAGATACTTTTGAAGACATTGCTGCCTAAGCAGAGTTACTAAACACAGTCTTCCGAAATGCCTTCACAAAAGAAGACGACTTAAATACTCCAGAATTCGAATCGAGAACAGCTGCCAACATGAGTAACGTAGAAGTAAATACGTTCGGAGAAATGAAGCAACTTAAATAACTTAATAAAAGCAAATCTTCTGGTCCAGACTGTATACCAGTTAGGTTCCTTTCATAGTGGGTTGATGCAGTAGCTCCATACTTAACAATAATATACAACCGTTCGCTCGACGAAAGATCCGTACCCAAAGACTGAAAAGTTACACAGGTCACAGCAATATTCAAGAAATGTAGTAGGAGTAATCCACTAAATTGCAGGCCCATATCGTTAACGTCGATATGCACCAGGATTTTGGAACATATATTGTGTTCAAACATTATGAATTACCTGGAAGAAAACGGTCTATTGACACACAGTCAACATGGGTTTAGAAAACTTCGTTCCTGTGAAACACAACTAGCTCTTTATTCACATGAAGTGTTGAGTGCTATTGACAAGGGATTTCAGATCTGTTCCGTATTTCTGGATTTCCAGAAGGCTTTTTACACGGTACCACACAAGCGGCTCGTAGTGAAATTGCGTGCTTATGGAACATCGTCTGAGTTGTGTGACTGGATTTGTGATTTCCTGTCAGAGAGGTCACAGTTTGTACTAATTGACGGAAAGTCATCGAGTAAAACAGAAGTGATTTCTGGCGTCCCCCAAGTTCGTGTTATAGGCCATTTGCTGTTCCTTATCTATATAAACGATTTGGAAGACAATCTGAGCAGCCGTCTTCGGTTGTTTGCAGATGACGCTGTCGTTCATCGACTAATAAAGTCATCAGAAGATCAAAACAAACTGCAAACGATTTAGAAAGGATATCTGAATGGTGCGAAAAGTGGCAATTGACCCCAAATAACTAAAAGTGTGAGGTCATCCACATTAGTGTTAAAAGGAACTCGTTAAACTTTGCTAACGCGATAAATTAGTCTAATCTAAAAGACGTAAATTGAACTAAATACCTAGGTATTACAATTGCGAACAACGTAAATTGTAAGGAAGACTAACCAAAGACTGCGTTTATTGGCAGGACACTTAGAAAATGTAACGGAACTACAAAGGAGACTGTCTATACTACGCTGGTCGTCCAGTTTTAGAATATTGCTGCGCGGTGTGGGATCCTTAAGAGATGGGACTGACGGAGTACAACGAAGAAGTTCAAAGAAAGGCAGCACGTTTTGTATTATCGCGAAATATGGGAGAGAGTGCAGGGGCTGGACGTCATTAAAAGAAAGGCGTTTTTCGTAGCGACGGAATCTTCTCACGAAATTCCATTCACCAACTTTCTCCGCCGAATGCGAAAATACTTTGTTGACACTGACCTACATAGGGAGGACCGATCACCACGTTAAAATAAAGGAAATCAGAGCTCGTACGGAATGATATAGGGGTTCATTCTTTCCGCGCACTATACGAGATTCTAATAATAGAGAATTGTGAAGGTGGTTTAATGAACCCTCTGCCAGGCACTTGAATGTGATTTGCAGAGTATCCATATAGATGTAGATGAAGTAGAACTGTCCAAGAAACCAACCAAAAATTTACTGTTAAAACATGCGATTAGTTGAGAAAATGATTTTGCGAAACCAAGCTCTTCTGAAAAAGAAATCGGTACTTAATTTGTACAAATACCACAAGCAACAAATTGCGTTGGAAGCTACTTAGAGGAGTGCATGCACAGGACACAAACGTCCATGCTTTATTTCCGTTCAGCTCATTGTAACAGGTTATGTAAGGACGTAACTATGGTCACCTGAAAAAAAAAAAAAAAATGGTTCAAATGGCTCTGAGCACTATGGGACTTAATATGTGAGGTCATCAGTCTCCTAGAACGTAGAACTACTTAAACCTAACTAACTAAGGACATCACACGCATGCATGCCTGAGGCAGGATTCGAACCTGTGATCGTAGCTGTCGCGCGGTTCCAGAGTGTAGCGCCTAGAACCGGCCGGCGGCGAAAAATAATAAATGTTAGCATTCATCAAACAACGATTTGCATCTGTATCTATTACACGCTCAGTCCCATTAATGTGACCAGCCGTCGAAAGGCTGAATGGCAATATTTCGCAGCGTGGACGTGCAGGGGAAGAGTCAGTGAGGTTCTGGAAGTACCGACAGGGATGTGGAGTCATGCCAGCTCAAGTGCTGCAGCCAGCTGCGCTATGTTTTTCGGTTGAGGATCCAAGGTGCGAACAGCCGATCGAGGTTGTCCCACGGATTCATGATTGGGTTTTAATTCGAGGAGATTGACGACCATGGGAATACGGTAAACTTGTCCTGATGCTCTTCGGGCCACGCACGTACCTCTGCGAGCTGTGTAACATGATGCATTGTCTTGCTGGTAGATATTGTCGCGCCGTGGAAAAACCAAAGTGGGTCCAGAGGCGTACATTGCCTCAAGGATAGATGCATACTTGATTGACTGTGCCTTCGAGGATGACGAGATCACCAAGGGAATGCCACGAAAACACTTCGCCGGCCCCTGTGACCGTGCGGTTCTAGGCGCTTCAGTGCGGAACCACGCTGATGCTACGGTCGCAGGTTTGAATCCTGGCTCGGGAATGATGTGTGTGATGTCCTTGGGTTCGTTAGGTTTAAGTAGTTCTAAGTCTAGGGGATTGATGACCTCAGATGTTAAGTCCCATAGTGCTTAGAGCCATTTCCGAAAACACTCCCCAGGCGATAACACTTCCTCCTCCAGCCTGGAATGCCACCTGTCGCCTCTCAGTGGACGTCCAGTTTCTGTACATCCGTGCAAATTCCAACCATCGCGCCAATGAACAGAAGTCAGCATGAGTGTACGAACCAGGCAGCTGCTGCGGACGCCCATACGGAGCAACGTTCGCTGAACGAGCGTTGTGGAGCCTCTGTTGACAGCTCCTAGTTTCATCTGGGCGGTTTATCGCTCAACAGTTGCACGTCTGTTCGTCCGTGCACATCTCCGCAGTCATCATTCACCCCACTCATCTATGACCCGTGGTGTACCATAACTGCCTCGGTGCCGGTTTTGGATAGACCCATTCTGCCGCGCACGCTGCACTTTAAGCACGGCGGCCGGTTTACAAACTTTGCTGTTTGGGAAATACTCCACCCTTGACCCCAGCCGGCCAGAGTGACCGATCGGTTCTAGACGCTACAGTCTGGAACCGCGCGACCGCTACGGTCGCAGGTTCGAATCCTGTCTCGGGCATGGATGTGTGTGATGTCCTTAGGTTAGTCAGGTTTAAGTAGTTCTAAGTTCTAGGGGACTGATGACCTTAGAAGTTAAGTCCCATAGTGCTCAGAGCTATTTGAACCTTGACCCGAAAGCCAATGATCTTACCCTTCTGAACGTCAGATAAATCTCTCCGTTTCCGCTTTACGATAACCACTGCACTGTTTTCCGCATCACACCCACACGCTTGATTTAGCTTCCGTTGTTAGTGCTGTCATTTGCGATCTGTGAGGGTTATTGCACGTTGACGTCTGATATCGGCGGTGGTCACATGAATGTAACTGGACTTAGTATATTTCGCCCAGCTCAGCCACGACTTTAATATACGAGGGTAACCCCCAAAAGTAAGGTATCCTATTTTTTTATAAGTACAGAACTCTGTTTGTGTGACAGTTGGTCACACTGTTACGAAGAGTGTTTCACGCGCTGTGTGTAAACATGCGCACGCCTTGCTGAGGCGCTCAGTCTTGGCTTGGCAGCCGTTGAGAATGGAGCTACCGCTGGATGTTACCACCAAGTGAAAATTGCGCGCAGTTAATCGGTTTTTGAACGCAAAGGGCACTGCGCCGATTGAAATCCGTCGTCAATTGACGGAAGTATATGGTGAGTCGTGAATGGACGTAAAAAATGTTCGTAAGTAGTGTGAGAGGGTGCAGCTGATCGGACCGAAATTCACGACGAACAAAGGAGCAAGAGGCCGTCAATTTCTGAGGAGACAGTGTTGAGGATTGAGCAAAGCATGCGTGAGGATCGGCGTATCACCCTGGATGATCTCTGCACGTTGATTCCTGAGGTTTCTCGAAGCACAGCTCACAGAATTTTAACGGAAACATTGAACTACCGGAAGATGTGCACAAGATGGGTGCCACGCATGCTGACTATGGACCACATACGGCAACGAGTTGATGCTTCCAGTCCATTTCTTCACCGCCTTGCAGTCGAACAGGACAACTTTCTGGACTCAATTGTCACGGGTGACGAAACCTGGACATACCACTTTACACCTGAGGCCAAGCAACAATCATGCCAATTCATAACTTTCTGAACAGAATGGCGGCGAGCTGATATGATATGGGTATACAAAAACTGCCACAGTGTCTACAAAAATGCATCGACGGAAATGGTGAAATGCTTCCAGCGCATTTCTTCACCGCCTTGCAGCCGAACAGGACAACTTTCTGGACTCAACTGTCACGGATGACGAAACCTGGGCATACCACTTTACACCTGAGACCAAGCAACAGTCACGCCGGTTCATAACTTTCTGAACAGCATGGCGGCGAGCTAGTATGATATGGGCATAAAAAACTGCCACAGTGTCTACAAAAATGCATCGACAGAAATGGTGACTATGTCTAAAAATAGCTAAATATTCAAGCTGTAAACTGATGTCAACCATTGTAGAAATAAACAGGTCTATGTACTTATAAAAAAAGAAATAGGAGACCTTACTTTTGGGATTACCCTCGTAATAACCATCTGCCACTCTAAATTCAAATTGCGCTAAGAAAATTACAACTAGTTTCCCAAAATTATTATCATATACAGCAGGGGATGTACTGACATTAAGTTAAATTCAAAATTTAATGAGCCCAACAGCTAAATAATGCCTCATCTAATCGCTGTCGTAATGAGCGCCACTTCTCATCTAAAGCATCTCGGAAACACCTTTGTATAAAACAACTCACAATATTAGAGGTAGTAACAATTACAAAAAATATTTCTTAAAATGCAATCACAAGATTCTTTCCATCATTCTTAGTGGACGCCACTGTGGTCCGTAACATTAGGTCAGACAGCAAACAAAACATTGAACTTATGTAAGTCTGTGACTTCGTAGACTTGGTGATTTTCGACAGTAAGGCCAACTACCCACGATGAGAAGACATTCACAAATGCATGTCCCATTGTTTGACGAGTTACGTGAGTGATAGCCAATGTCAAAGTGGAGGCGCCGCCAGTGAATGAAAGATTAGCTTGTTTAAACGGACAGTAGGATTCGGGATGGAACTTCACAAACAAATTACTGAATTTACCACCTGGAGAAGAACAGCACTCCAATACAATTTAGCTAAACCAAACACTTTAGGTCACAGAAGAAACTTGCCGCTACATTTAATATTCCTTGTACTTCCCTGGATCCATAAGGAAACGACTCCCCTCCTTGAATTTTAGTTTCTCCACCAAGATATCATAGTTAATTGCAGCTCAAACAAGACTGGGCGGCAATCATATAGTAGCAACGCCGTTCAGCGGCAGCAATTGTGGGCAGGGCAAAGCACAAGCCTTTCACGCTTACTGTACCTGCGGCAGCTAACATAGCCAATCGTTTCCAAGTGCTGGTGGAACTGAGCTGCTGCTCGGCTCACAACTAACTGCTCATTTCTTCTCGAACACGCCATCATGGAATGGCTTACTAGTGACACAACCGTTCCGAGCTAAGATACTCACGGTAATTTGAATGTGCTGACAAGCGACACACTGGGTATGTTTAACCTCGCGGAGCGGCATCGCGGTTAGAGGCGCCATGTCACGAATTGCGCAACCCCTCCCGCCGGAGGTTCGAGTCCTCCCTCGGGCATGCGTTTGTTTGTTATCCTTAGTGTAAATTAGTATAAGTAGTGCGTAAGTCTAGGGACCGATGACCTCAGCAGTTTTTTCCCTTTGGAATACACACACATCTGAACATTTGGTATGTTTTCCGAAGTATGTGGCATCAGATGTCTACGCACACGCTACACGATTCCTGTAAATTACCGGCTGATGATTTGTATTTTGTAGGTGCGGACTGGCGCCCTACAGTGTCCCAAATGTCGTCCATCGCATGTAGACCGGGCTACTTTGGTGGCTAACACATCAACGATCGTCCTCTTCAAACCACTTCACCTAGACTTGTAACAAGAATAGTTGTCGTGCTGGAAGACGACATCGCTATTGGAAAAAATATTCTGTCCCCAGGAATGCAGGTAGTCTAAAACAATGTTCATATAGTCCAGAGTGGTCATGGTGCTTTCGGTTACTACCACAGTCCCAAGGAACCAAAAGTGAATGTCCCTCATAGGATGATACAGTTTCCATCAGCCTGCGTACTTGGGGTGGTGCATGTTTCAACAGCCGTTCACTTAGATGGTGTATCCAGCGAGGACTATCGCCCTGTTGTGTCAAGAAGCGTTATTCATTTGCTCAGGTGACACGCTGCCATTGATCCACAGTCCAATATCGATGATCTCGTGTCCACCGAACTCGCAATTGACAATGTCGCTGGGTCAGCGCGCAAGGAAACACTTGTGCCTGTTCCAGCATTAAGCTTTGTCAGATCCTCCACAGCTAGCAGACTATACCGTTTTACAGCCCCCATCCTCCACGCTCTGTGGCGAGGCTTGGACATACAACACATAGTCGCCGACCCACGATTTCGCAGTCCATCAAACACTTGCCATAATACTCACGACAACCCTCCATCTCTTCATTGTACTGAGTACATTAATTTGGAAAATGATTGACTATTAAAAGTATTTCTTTTCAGACTACTGATGCTGTTCGATCAGATAGATCAGGCAGCAATTGCAGGCGGTCGCCGCTTTTTTATTGTTGCTTGAGTATCCATCAGTTGCATTACTTACCTTTAACGAATACTTACAAACGAAAGTGAGAACTACGTTGATGTATATCAGATTAACATTTGTTTCAACATCATCATTAATATAATCGATTGATGGGAAAACATTTGACATAGAGAGAAAACAGAAATTACCTTGCTTCTGAAGTAAACAGAAAACAGCAGGAACTGACAACGTAAGAGATAAACTATAAACAGAAAAAAAGAAATGGTATTTAATGAACCAGAAAAACAAATTGGCTTTAATAGTGGATCCAGCACATGGTACATTTGTAAGTCACGACAAAAATTACACAACGGAGCCATAAACATGAATTACCCCTTTGAAGTCTCGACTACATATGCCCTAACACACCTTGAAAAACAAGACACTAAGTAACCTATGTTAGTGTACTGAAGTATAACAGAGGTGGTACAAACGTCACTGGATACTGGGCGCTGATTTGAACAAAAGATTGACTTTTATGTTTCATTACAAATGCATACAATACTTACAATTATTTTTTATGTTCAAACTGTTTCCGCCTTCATTAATACATCTTCGAATTCTTTTTGGAACACTGTTACATACTCTATGGTGTAGTATGGTATAACGGTCCAAATCATTAAATGCATCGTGTCTCTTAATTCAGCAGTGGTCTGCGGCTTTTGAGAATAAAGGGAGTCCTTGACGACGCCCCGTAGGAGAAAATCATGGGAGTGATATCTGGTGAACGAGGAGGCATGTCAATATCTGACCTTCGACCAGTCACTTTTCTTTGGAAAGTTTCGATTAAATAATCGCGGACAGCAGTGGCATAATGTTGTGGCGCATCATCATGCTGAAAGCAAATTTCTTGAATGTTTTCAGCACACGTCATAAGTCTTGTTACTACGTAAGTATTGAGATATGCTTCAGAATTATCTCCTGTCACTGTTCCTTCAAAAAAGTAAGGTCCTCGTACACCAAATGATGCTACTGCTCCCCCAAATACTCACACCAGGTTGATTAATTGGTTGTTCTAAAAAAAGATTTTGATTGTCAGTATACCAATAAGTGCAATTATATCCGTTGCCCTCTTAACTTAAACTTGGCCTCGACAGACCATACAATTTTATTGAATGGTTTAGGATCCTACACTCCTGGAAATTGAAATAAGAACACCGTGAATTCATTGTCCCAGGAAGGGGAAACTTTATTGACACATTCCTGGGGTCAGATACATCACATGATCACACTGACAGAACCACAGGCACATAGACACAGGCAACAGAGCATGCACAATGTCGGCACTAGTACAGTGTATATCCACCTTTCGCAGCAATGCAGGCTGCTGTTCTCCCATGGAGACGATCGTAGAGATGCTGGATGTAGTCCTGTGGAACGGCTTGCCATGTCATTTCCACCTGGAGCCTCAGTTGGACCAGCGTTCGTGCTGGACGTGCAGACCGCATGAGACGACGCTTCATCCAGTCCCAAACATGCTCAATGGGGGACAGATCCGGAGATCTTGCTGGCCAGGGTAGATGACTTACACCTTCTAGAGCACGTTGGGTGGCACGGGATACATGCGGACGTGCATTGTCCTGTTGGAACAGCAAGTTCCCTTGCCGGTCTAGAAATGGTAGAACGATGGGTTCGATGACGGTTTGGATGTACCGTGCACTACTCAGTGTCCCCTCGACGATCACCAGAGGTGTACGGCCAGTGTAGGAGATCGCTCCCCACACCACGATGCTGGGTGTTGGCCCTGTGTGCCTTGGTCGTATGCAGTCCTCATTGTGGCGCTCACCTGCACGGCACCAAACACGCATACGACCATCATTGACACCAAGGCAGAAGCGACTCTCATCGCTGAAGACGACACGTCTCCATTCGTCCCTCCATTCACGCCTGTCGCGACACCGCTGGAGGCGGGCTGCACGATGTTGGGGCGTGAACGGAAGACGGCCTAACGGTGTGCGGGACCGTAGCCCAGCTTCATGGAGACGGTTGCGAATGGTCCTCGCCGATACCCCAGGAGCAACAGTGTCCCTAATTTGCTGGGAAGTGGCGGTGTGGTCCCCTATGGCACTGCGTAAGATCCTACGGTCTTGGCGTGCATCCGTGCGTCGCTGCGGTCCGGTCCCAGGTCGACGGGCACGTGCACCTTCCGCCGACCACTGGCGACAACATCGATATACTGTGGAGACCTCACGCCCCACGTGTTGAGCAATTCGCGGTACGTCCATCCGGCCTCCCGCATGCCCACTATACGCCCTCGCTCAAAGTCCGTCAACCGCACATACGGTTCACGTCCACGCTGTCGCGGCATGCTACCAGTGTTAAAGACTGCGATGGAGCTCCGTATGCCACGGCAAACTGGCTGACACTGACGGCGGCGGTGCACAAATGCTGCGCAGCTAGCGCCATTCGACGGCCAACACCGCGGTTCCTGGTGTGTCCGCTGTGCCGTGCCTGTGATCATTGCATGTACAGCCCTCTCGCAGTGTCCGGAGCAAGTATGGTGGGTCTGACACACCGGTGTCAATGTGTTCTTTTTTCCATTTCCAGGAGTGTATTTCTGTTGGTCAAGCAACAATTCGCAGAGCTGAAGACGTCGATCCGGATGATCTTCAAGTAAGCCGCGTCGTAAGAGTGGAATGTAAACTTTAAATTGCTGTTTGTGTAACAGCCTGTGCACTGACCTTCGTGATAAATCTAGCTCAGTTGCTAATCGTGTGGTTGATTTTCTCGGACTTCGGGTCACAGTTACACCTACCCACAATTCATTTTCCTCATTTGTAAAGAAATCAGTTCTAAGAGAGCTAATTTGCGAAATTCTGGACGTGAACTGATCTGAATGTTTAACTCGTAAAAAAGTAATGAACTGAATTGTGATGAGTATAGGCTCAAAAGAACCACCCAAAAGTACGTGTACTCCAAAAATCGGTAATCGCTTTGTAAACAATAGTGGAACAAGCAGTAATATAGCTCAGTTAAAACTGCGTGACACAAAGAGACTCACAGGCAGACATGGGTATGCTATAATGTGACGTTCTGCAGGATGTAAACATAGTTCTCGTATTTGAACAGCTGTCAAATTTAAAGTTACCGCCGATTTCGTGACGCCACAGATTACATGATTGACCACATACCGAGTGATATGTATACTACCTGGACGTAGATCTCTTGTCTTAGAGCATGAAACTTCGACGTGCCTGCAGATTCCTGTAATCTGCGTAGTCCCCTACATTGTAGTTAGCCGAAAAAATTCTACTGGTTTATATTTAATGAAGAATTATTTACTTATTTCTGGCTTTGAATTAAATATCAGAATGCGATTTAATAGGTTGATGTGGGAGCAGAATCGACAAGGATTTTAATTTTGCATTCTCATGTCAGTTCGTGGCAGTCATGTTGTAATCAGGCAAGAAAGGAAATACGAGCATCTTTGGTCGGCCTGTTCAGACATCTGGAGTTCGACATCTGGACGGTATAGACATCACTGTACATCACGGAAATACATTACTAGACTGGCAAAGATGCATCTTTTACTGAAGCCTGACGTTTGGTGAAGTAAGATGAGGGCTTAAAGAAGTTCGTGTATGGTACTGCCGGCCGATGTGGCCGTACGGTTCTAGGCGCTACAGTCTGGAACCGCGCAACCGCTACGACCGCAGGTTCGAATCGTGCCTCGGGCATGGATGTGTGTGATGTCCTTAGGTTAGTTTTAAGTAGTTCTAAGTTCTAGGTGACTGACGACCTCAGAAGTTAAGTCCCATAGTGCTCAGAGCCATTTGAACCCTTTTTGCATGGTACTACAAAGATTTCCCGAGAGGAAATGGAGTTTTACGATGTGCCATAAATAAGAGGAAAGTCCGCTGGACCTGATGGGATACCAGTTCGATTTTACACAGAGTGTGCGAAGGAACTTGCCACCCTTATTGCAGCGGTGTACCGTAGGTCTCTATAAGAGCGTAGCGTTCCAAAGGATTGGAAAAGGGCACAGGTCATCCCCGTTTTCAAGAAGGGACGTCCAACAGATGTTTAGAACTATAGATCTATATCTCTAACGTCCATCAGCTGTAGAATTTTGGAACACGTATTATGTTCGAGTATAATGACTTTTCTGGAGACTAGAAATCTACTCTGTAGGAATCAGCATGGGTTTCGAAAAAGACGATCGTGTGAAACCCAGCTAGCGCTATTCGTCCACGAGACTCAGAGGGCCAATAGACACGGGTTCCCAGGTAGATGTCGTGTTTCTTGACTTCCGCAAGGCGTTCGATACAGCTCCTCACAGTCGTTTAATGAACAAAGTAAGACCATATGGACTATCAGACCAATTATGTGATTGGGTTGAAGAGTTCCTAGGTAACAGAACGCAGCATGTCATTCTCAATGGAGAGAAGGCTTCCGAAGTAAGAGTGATTTCAGGTGTGCCGCAGGGGAGTGTCATAGGACCGTTGCTATTCACAATATACATAAATGACCTTATGGATGACATCGGAAGTTAACTGAGGCTTTTTGCGGATGATACTGTGATATATCGAGAGGTTGTAACAATGGGAAATTGTACTGAATTGCAGGAGGATCTGCAACGAATTGATACATGGGCAGGGAATGGCAATTGAATCTCATTGTAGACAAGTGTAATGTTCTGCGTATACATGGAAAGAAAGATCCTTTATCATTTAGCTACAATATAGCAGGTCAACAACTGGAAGAAGTCACTTCCATAAATTATCTGGGAGTACGCATTAGGAGTGATTTAAAATGGAATGTCCATATAAAATTAATTGTCGGTAAAGCAGATGCCAGACTGAGATTCATCTGAAGAGTCCTAAAAAAATGCAATCCGAGAACAAAGGAAGTAGGTTACAGTACGCTTGTTCGCCTCCTGCTTGAATACTGCTCAGCAGTGTAGGATCCGTACAAGATAGGGTTGATAGAAGAGATAGAGAAGATGCAACGGAGAACAGCGCGCTTCCTTACAGGATCATTTAGCAATCGCGAAAGCTCAGTAGCTCGGTACGGGCTTTTGTTGAAGTTTCGAGGACATACCTTCACCGAGGACTCAAGCATTATATTGCTCCCTCCTACGTATATCTCGCGAAGAGACCATGAGGATAAAATCAGAGAGATTAGAGCCCACACATAGGAATACCGAGAATCCTTTCCACGAACAACACGAGACTGGAATAGAAGGGAGAACCAATAGAAGTACTCAAGGAATCCTCCACCACACACCGTCAGGTGGCTTGCGGAGTATGGATGTTGATATAGAAGATCTGCAGCTGAGCTAATATCAGCGTTCTAATTGAGTTCAACACATACATTGTAGTATCGTGTTATGTAAAGAAGATGAAGTTACATATACATAAGTTTAAAACGTATTCAAAATAACCCATGTACAAGAATTACTTCCTCTTGACCTATCAGCAAAAGAGACATTTGCTTTAGAATTTCTTGCTCGAAAGGAAGTGGACAAAGATTGGACGTAAAAGATTTGGTTGGCAAACGCAGCCCATTTCCATGTGACAGGTTATGCCAATACACAGAATTGTGAAATATGGGCAACGGAATATTCCTCCATTTTTCTACAGTCTGGCCGTTCCGATCATCTCATCTTAATCCCTGTGACTTCTGGCTATGGGGCTATCTGAAAGATGTTGTATTCAGTGTGCCGATTGCAAACATAGCTGCACTGAAGGCACGCATTGCGCAACGCATTCTGGACGTGCCCCGGAAACACTTCGATCAGTTGTGGAACATGCTGTTTCTCGCTTTCAGCTTGTTGCAGATAACGATGGATAGCATTCTGAACATGTTTTTCGCCAGTCACACGGAAATTAATAATCCGGTTTGATTTTGGTTCATGCTTCTTATGCAGTTTTTAGTTTCAAGACATTTAAAAACCGTTTTTCCCATCCTATGTGATATGACTTTGCCTTGGTGGATGGGCTTATGTAACTAACAGGATCACACATGTACATCAATGCAAACTGAGTAGTACAGTTTGTTTAACGTGAAACGTACACCTTAGACATTGCTGTATGATTCATTTGTCATTTGTAGTCGATCACTGTCAAATTATATATATATATATATATATATATATATATATATATATATATATATGGTGTGTCATTTATCCTGATCACCCAAAGTAACATTTTTCTGGTGCGTTAAATGTTTTTTAACATCATTGGGTAGTTCTTGCTGAGAGTGGTTACTGAACGTTGGCGTCGAACATCGGCGGTGGTCACATGAATGTGATTGGACCTTGTAATTTCCTCTGCATCGCCCGATTTAACTCAACTACAGTCCATTACCATCACGTAACTTTAGTTGGTGTTCACTTTATAAACTCCTTCCAAAACACTATCCATTCCTCTCAGATGACCTTCCAAGCCACTGACAGCATTACAAAGTCATCAACGAACGTCAAAATATTTTTATTTCTTGCACCTGAACTTTCGCTCTCCCGATTTTCCCTTCATTTAGTGAAAAGTGCCCTTATTATCAGGTACCGTTTTTAAATGTGTTATACTATTACTAGCGACTATTTAAATAGTACCCTTGCAAAAAATCTTACGAACATTTTCACATTCTGTAACAGGTGTACAAATAATTAAAACGTATTATTTTTACCAGCGCAAAAAGAAGGTTCCTAATTTCGGGTTTCTTAATTACGGGTTGTACATAAACGTTAAAATTTAATGAATGAGTAACATAGTCTTTATTCATACAAAATGTTTGATTCAAACGTAAAGAGTCTACATAATTGTCGGTTACTCTGCAGATGTTTCTGCCATAACAAGCAAGCTGTACAGTCTTTGTGCCTTTTTGGTACGGAAGCCATGTTTAAAATCTTTCCAGGAATGATCGTCGTCACCTGCACAAAGCTCATAACATCGACGAAGGCAACCAACGCGTATGATCCAGACTTCTTTAGAGGTATTACTTGACAACAGTTGGCAGCAGTGAATGCATCCCTCGCTTTCTTCGCATTCAGATGATGAATCTTTCAAAATTGTTTCATCAACGCTTGATTCGGATACTTCCTCATCATGATCCTGCTGTTTAGTGAGTCTCTGGTTCTTTCTTACGCAGAGCTTTCTTTTGTTAGCCCCATATGTTGATGGTCTATCACACGCATCACGGTAAGCTCCCGGAGTCGGTTTTTTTGAGGGTGGTGTCTCTCCTGTAGTCTCGGTAGTTGCCTTTTTTTTCTCTTTAGCCAGGACAGCTCAAAAGCCTTTTTAAAAGGAGATGACGTCAATCTGCTGCGTTACTTGCCCTTGGTGTTGGGTCTGATGGTGGAAGCAGTGGAGGCGAGCTGATTTCAAAAGTAGAAACTGCTGTTACATTAATTCAGTAGCTGCAGTCGACAACGTCCCTGCTTCAACTTTAGAGATATTCTCAGCTTTTGCTGCGAATTGTTGAGAAGGAAAATCCGTAGATGTAAAACCCAGGCGATCACAAGGATAGATTCCACATTTTTGAAACCGTTTGCAGTCACTTCCAATTGTTACGCCTCTGTGGTGCCCATGAGTGGTACAACGTTCCTCAAATGTCTCTCTGAAATAAAATTCAGAACATTTGTTTGTATAAACTGATGCCAAATTTCAACCTCTTACTATCTGCTATTAGAGACTATCCGTTACTTCTATTTAGGCACAACCTAACTCTTAACTAAGCAGTGGACGACACTTTTATCACTGTGATAAGAAAGAGTTTGATTCAAACTACTGTCTCATATGAAATACTTTGAGAATACGTCTTAACTGGCCTGAGGAAGGACTTCCAACTGACCTTTGCAGAAAATGTCTCTTTTGGCCACAATACAAAAAGAGCTGTGGAGAACGAAATGTTACGAGCACCGGTATTAAACTCGCAATGACGTATTAGAATGGCTGTGGGAGCGAGCTATGGAGTGCGGCACCAAGCAAGAGAGAAAATGGTTAAAATGGCTCTGAGCACTATGGGACTTAACACCTGAGGTCGTCAGTCCCTCGAACTTAGAACTACTTAAACCTAACTAACTTAAGCACATCACACACATCCATGCCCGAAGCAGGTTTCGAACCTGGGACGTAGCAGCCGCGTGGTTCCAGGCTGAAGAGCCTAGAACCGCTCGGTCACACTGGCCGGCAAACAAGAGGGATATTCAGCTACCCGGAATTAGACAATTATCCGACATGTGGGCACGGTACTCTGCTTATTGCTTGATTAACGTTCATACTGAATAACATTGGGTATAGGCTGGCTTATCACATAATGAAGCATGTGAAACTAGACACTGGCTACGTACAAGGGAATAATGAAGGAAATTTCGACAGCCGAGGTGGTAGCTAAGCATGCATTCATTGTAGTGCAGTGTTTTTGTCCCGCACATCCTTTACTGCGATGATCACTATGCTGAGTAAAGCCTCGCATGTTGAACACTAAATTACACATTCAGCGGACAGTTAATGGATGCACACGTGGTTAAGTAGATCATTAGTGAAACTACTCATCAAGAGGAGCGTATGCGCAGTCAAGTTGAAAGAGCGGACGCGAGCCGAAATAGGAAATGCTACACGAAAGGGAAGGGAAACAGAAGGCGAAAATAAGTGAGTTAATGGGTTGTCGCGTGCAGGAACGAGGAACGGCAGAAGACACTGGGGACTTGCGCGCCCCTATCCCGCTGGGAGAAAGCGCTTGGGGCAGTAAACGCTACAGGTGCGGAGCTCCTGTTGCGTCATAAACCGGCGTGAGTTATGGGCCCATTACGCCAGCTACATGCGGCGCCCTGTCCTCGCCAGCGTATGGGCGGCCATCTGCTCGGGTTAAGCGGCTACCTGCAGTAGGCGCAGTCCGCCTTATACGTGACTTCCCTTACAGCTTGTAGCAAGTTCCTATCGTTCGTGAAAGAAAAGCGCTCTGCCACTACATATTACTGCACCTACAGTGATGATCCGAAATAGCTATGGACTTCGTAAACATTACTGTGGACCCCAAGTATCCCAACTGTCTTTCTAGACGAGGATGTTTCCCAGCAGAATAACTGTCCATCTCAGAAGACTGGATTCGTACTACAGTGGTTTGATAAGGATGACAGTGAACATTGATATCTTTTCCAGCAATTTTGACAGATCTGAAACGGATGAAACACATTTGGGACAGTATAGGGCGCCAGATCTTCATCCACAAGCTACCGGACGGTAATTTACGGGAATTACACTACTGGCTATTAAAATTGCTACACCACGACGATGGATGACATGTTACAGACGCGAAATTTAACCAACAGGAAGGAGATGCTGTGATATGCAAATGATTAGCTTTTCAGAGCATTCACACAAGGTTGGCGCCGGTGGCGACACCTACAACGTGCTGAGGAATGTTTCCAACCGATTTCTCATACACAAACAGCAGTTGACTAGCGTTGCCTGGTGAAACGTTGTTGTGGTGCCTCGTGTATGGAGGAGAAATGGGTACCATCACGTTGTCGACTTTGATAAAGGCCGGATTGTTGCCTATCGCGATTGTGGTTTATAGTATCGCGACTTTACTGCTCGCGTTGGTTGAGATCCAATGACTGTTAGCAGAATATGGAATCGGTGGGTTAAGGGGCGTGATACGGAACGCCGTGCTGGATCCCAACGGCCTCGTATCACTAGCAGTCGAGATGACAGGCATCTTATCCGCATGGCTGTAACGGATCGTGCAGCCACGTCTCGATCCCTGAGTCAACAGATGGGAACGTTTGCAAGACAACAATCATCTGCACGAACAGTTCGACGACGTTTGCAACAGCATGGACTATCAGCTCGGAGAACACGGCTGCGGTTACCCTTGACGCTGCGTCACAGACAGGAGCGCCTGGGTGCACGAATGGCAAAACGTCATTTTTTCGGATGAATCCAGGTTCCGGTTACAGTATCATGATGGTCGCATCCGTGTTTGGCGTCATCGCGGTGAACGCATATTGGAAGCGTGTATTCGTCATCGCCACACTGTACCGCAAGAAAAAAGGAATAAAAGTGAGATAGTGTTAATACTTTCATTCTTCTTTACCTCCTCTGTATTAGTGCAGATGACGTGTCACTGAGCACATTTGCACCGTGCATGCAGTACACGTGAGGTGCCAAGTTGTTTCCATTGCCCTGTGTGGAATACATAAGTTCTTATACACTTCACTAACCTGCTGCCTTCATCATGATGATGTCCCCAGCGCAGAAAACAGCACGCAGGTCGTGGATTCTTTTTCTTGAGGCTGAAATTAACTTCGCAAGGAACTGCTGCTACGAATAATCTATAACTCATTTAGGATGCCACTCGCGTTTTTATTGATATAGGCACGAGAAACTATTCTTGATCACAACGTATTGAACATATCTTTCCACAGTCATTATAACTGGCTAAAATAACATGAAATACAGCCTGCCACAGTCAATTTCTGTCTATTGGATCCGTCATAACTGGAGAATAAAATTACATAAATCAAATACTACTATTATAGACAACATGTCTGTACCTAGCGACGGTCGGTACTGTAGTAAAGCCGGACTGCCCGAGACACCTCGTGCGCCAAGCCAGCAAGGCGTGACCCGAACGCCACCGAAGTGCATCGGCAGTAATATCGTCAGTCTTTTGTTTTAGTAATACTTTGATTTTAATAATTGTAAAATGACTGATTGATAGCTGGCTCTTGAGAGATGTTTATTTAAAAAAATGAAGTAATTTGGATGACAGGTTTAATTAATAATAGCAACTAAAGTTTAACGTTTTGGCGCCCTACCACCGAACACAGCAGCCAATCAGAGCGCAGCAGCATCACGCAGGCGGTCTTTCTCATGGGAATGGTACCGAGTCTAACATCTGTCACCGGTTCCTCATCCCACATTGCGTCATCTCTATGCTTCTTGCATCTCCACTGCCCTGGGAATAGCTTCCTGGAGTCTAATATGATGGCTGAATAAGCCAGAAATGTTACAACTGGCGTATCACCCGGCGTGAAGATATGGGGTGCCATTGGTTACACGTTTCAGTCATTTCTTGTTCGCATTGACGGCACTTTGAACAGTGGACGTTACATTTCAGATGCGTTACGACACGTGTCTCTACGCTTCATTCGATCCCTGTGAAACCCTACATTTCAGCAGGACAATGCACGACCGCATGTTGCAGGTCCTGTACGGGCCTTTTTGGATACAGAAAATGTTCAACTGGTGCCCTGGCCAGCACTTTCTCCAGATCTCTCCCCAATTGAAAACGTCTGGTCAATGGTGGCCGAGCAACTCTCTCGTCACAATACACCCGTCACTTCTCTTGATGAACTGTGGTATCGTGTTGAAGCTGCATGGGCAGCTGTACCTGTACACGCCACCAAAGTTTTGTATCAAGACCGTTATTACGGCCAGAGGTGGTTGTTCTGTGTACTGATTTCTCAGGATGTATGCACCCAAATTGCGTGAAAATGTAATCACATGTCAGTTCTAGAATAATATATTTGTCCAACGAATACCCGTTTATCATCTGCATTTCTTCTTGGTGTAGCAATTTTAATGGTCAGTAGTGTATGTGAACTGCGCTTAGAGTCTGAAGCCATATATCTGCAGAAAATTACGAAGGGTGTCTCAAATATGTGTTTCGCAGAATCACCGCCGCATTGTCTTCCAGATGGGGACCATCACGCTTTTAAGTAGGCGGTCATAACGTTTTAGCTTCTTAGTGTATGTACAAGGTGTTTATAAATTAGTTATACAAAAGTAACCTTTAAGGCAAAAAAACGTGAGTAACTTACACAAATGTTTGACACAGAAGAGAATGCATTATACAATGAGGTAATATTAAAATTCATTTGATACCTCCTAATATTGCGTCAGATCTCTTTTTGGTCAGGGCTGTGTAGCAGTTCGCCATGGCAAGGACTCAACAAGTCTCTGGAGATTAACAGCAGTAATATTGAGCCATGCTGCCTCTATAGCCGTCCATAATTGCGATAGTGTTGCCACTGCAGGGTATTGATCAGGAACTGATCTCTCGATTATGTCCCATAAATGAACGATGGTAGTCATGTCAGGCTGCCACGGTGGCCTGCTCATTCTGTCGACCTGTCCAAAATTCTCTTCACACTAGTCCCGAACAATTGTGGCCCGTTGCCACGGTGCATTGCCATCCATAAACTTTCCATCGTCGTTTGGGAACCTGAAGTCCATGAACGGTTGAAACTGGTTTCCAAGCAGCCGAACATAACTGTTTCCAGCCAATGATCTGATCAGAGAGCCAGTCTGTTCCATGAAAACACAGCCCACACCATTATGGAACCACCACCAGCTTGCACAGTGCCTTCTTGACAACTTGGGTTCATCGCTCCGTGGGGTGTGCGCCACACTCAAACGCAACCATCAGCTCTTAGCAACTAAAACGGGCTCATCTGACCAGGCCACGGTTTTCCAGTCGTCTAGGTTCTAACCGTTATGGTCACCAGCCTGCAGGCGATGTCGTGCTGTTGGCAAAGGCACTTGCGTTGGTCGTCTGCCGCCATAACCCATTAACACTAAATTTCGCGTCACTGTCCTAACGGGTGCGATCGTTGCACGTCCCACATTGATTTCTGCGGTTGTTTCACGCAGAGTCGCTTGTCTGTTAATGCTGACAACTCTAGGCAAACACCGCTGCTCTTGGCCGTTAACTGAAGGCCGTCGGCTACTGCGTTGCCCATAGTGAGAGGTAATGCCTGAAATTTGATATTCTCGGTATACTCTTGAGACTGTGGATCTCGGAATATTGAATTCCCTAACGATTTCCGAAAAAGAACTGTTTCATACGTCCAACTACCATTCCGCGTCAAATCATTTCCAATTTTCAGTACTGAATGAACTATGTAAGTTCATGAAATAATAATAAACGTTTATTAAGAAATTAGTACAGACTGCAGAAGTGTGGGCGTACCGGAGAAATGCACGGGAGATTCACCTTCTTTCGCCACTAATATCTTTCATTAAAAATGCCTATGCGAGGGCTATGAGGTGAAACTACTCGTAATATGTTTAATTCGTTAAATTAACTGACAATCTATAAAATAGAAGACATGTAGTCTACGGACATTGTTGGCAATAGCAACAAATAGACGAAAACGACTAACTTGTACTGAAAAGCGAAAATATGGATAGAAGGTGAATTATTGACTGTCAGAGTGTTACGAACGGTGATTTATGGAACAGTTAATGTGTTCCTTTTTTCAATACTCGGAACAGGATTATGTTATTACGTATAAGCAATCAATGTGTTACGTAAGACATGATGAATGGAGTTAGGTTTTATCATGCTTTGTTGAAGCATTAAATAAGCATATGTCATTAAAAAATCTCCTGTAGTCACAATATCTATGCCTGTCCAACTCAGAAGTCAAGAATTCATTATCACTTGCTACGTACATGTTTTGCACCTACTCCCCGTCTCCACCAATATCTTGCCTTCACGATTTACAAGTGGAATGCTCGCTACATGTACAATCCAGTGCAATCAAACAGAAAAAACAGATCGTTTTCTTACAAGTGCTTTGCGAACGAACATCTGTTGTTGGTTGAGGTTTATTTTAGACGACATAGACAGTTGATTCCTCATAAATTTAAACAACATTGTCTATGGAGTTGATTGGTGCTTAGTTTCCTGCTCGTACAAATATATTAAAACTTAATCTCCTGTCACCATTCTGTGTACGTATTTTGATTTTCCTCGGTCGAATGGTTTGAGCGTTTCCTTGCACCAATTACCATATGCCTATTTCTGAACTTCTGTCAAAATACGCGGACTCGACCGTTTAGAGATACGATATGCACCTAAATGTTCATGCAAAATCTAGTGTACTGCAGTTTCTGCTACTTGTAGATGACTTCTTGTCACGGTAAGACACAACTGCATCCTCTTTAATCATCTTTCACGCATCATCTTTCTTTGATCTGTTTTCGTTAATGTTTCTCCAGGTATTACATCTGCGACACGCAAAGAGAGAAATATTGGGAGAGATTATGTATAAATGTTAGCTACTTACATATTTGTTTACTCATCTACGGATCATTTACAAAATCTAAAAACCAACTATTGCCTACATTTTAACTTAAGGTAGCGATATTTGGAATTTCTTTATGTTTTTTTTACTATGTAGGCCAGTTTAATTCCGCATCAGTTGATGTAACGCAGTGACAACAGTTAACCTTCGCAAAATAAAGCGCGATGTAAGGCAGTTTCTCAACCTTTAGTATAAATATAGTCTTCTTTACAGGAATCGTCCCTCCCATGCACGTATGTTTGCTGTCTATGTAATTTGCACAACATACTAGCATTTCTTAAGAATGCAGATACAATAATTGCCCTGAGTTCCAGTCTATGGGTAGTAACTGAGTATTTGATAAGTAGTGATCAGAGGAGGAAAAATTATGCTGATACTTATTGCCATTAGATTCATTGATCAATGAACTTATCTATTGCGGTTTAAAATCATGTAACATTAGAAATTAGGAGCGCGGCGGAAAGTGCGAAATATTTATTTGCATTGCCACAGGTATCGCTATTAGCGTACTTAAACATTTGTTGAAGGAAAACGAAGGAAATGTTGGGAGGAACCAATTTTATTGACATAAAATTCGTTAAAAATTCGCGCTGTACAAGAAATTTCTTTCGCAGGGCAAACAAGTGCATACTGAATACGACTAAGCAAGACTATGCGCCCATAAAGTAAATATGGACATGTTGAAAATAAAGAATGTACCTTTCCCTTACACGTAAGGAATCAGAAGATACTTTTATCAAAATATTTAACATCCTATTAAAAAAATTATGATGATAGAGGCCATGAAGCACTTGTACAGTATCCACACCTGGTGTTCAGTTCTTCATATAATAAATAAGTGAAAGAAAGGTCACGTTGAGGAATAAGGTTTTAAATAACGATTTTCACTCATTAAACTGACTTGGTATCAGCTGAGAGGGGGCATGCACGTATAATGTATGCAAGGATGCCGATGGGTTGAGCAAATACACCGCCCTAGGTGGGTACAGGACTCAAACCCAATCACAGAATATAAGTTCCGATTTCCATCAGAAAACAAAGGAAAAATGAAAAAAATGCATAATAGCTATACTGGAAATGAAAATACTCGTCCTAAATGAGTACAGAGGATTGTAATAGCAATGCATTTCGTAAGCCAAAAGTACATAGCGATCTTACCAGCAATAGCAGCAACTTGAACGCAGACAAAATGCTGGCCGGCCGCGGTGGTCTCGCGGTTCTAGGCGCGCAGTCCGGAACCGTGCGACTGCTACGGTCGCAGGTTCGAATCCTGCCTCGGGCATGGATGTATGTGATGTCCTTAGGTTAGTTAGGTTTAAGTAGTTCTAAGTTCTATTGGACTGATGACCACAGCAGTTGAGTCCCATAGTGCTCAGAGCCATTTGAACTTTTTTTTTTTTTTTTTTTTTTTTGCAGACAAAATGCTGACCGAAGCGGGGCAAGAAACGAAAGATTAACTCATACTGCATTCCACTGGCCGACGACCTGCTGCGAAATGAACTCTGTCGGCAAACTGTCTGATTGGCTGAATATGCGCAAAGAGCTTCGTGTTAGACACGTCTCTCAGCTGGGTACCTGCTAGTACAAAGAACTGTGCAATATATTTCTGTCACCCGAGTTTGTGTTCATTCTGAGAGAATGGTTGACTCTACACTGCTGACAGAGGTGAAACTCCTTAATGTTGTTATGACACGAGATGAGCACAGCTACCGTTTCAGATGATATCAGATATGCCATATTAACCGACAACGAAACAATTTTTAAAAATCAGTCAATTAATGCATACACTAATGTTATCAGATACAAATATAGATTAACATGTATTGCTAATTTTTATGTGTTGTGTGCAATGTTTAATTCATATTTGCAAACAAGTTCAGAATAATCTAAAAAAAATATTATTACATACTCATTTTTATCACACTGCGGTACAGTGTACTACATTGCACCACAACAGACACACACACACACACACACATACACACACACACACACACACACACACACACACACACAAATACAAACACTTTTTTCAACTGGTATCAGGACCTTAGGGATACATTCATGATCGTATTGAATTCTTCAAAAGTCAGCAACTCGCCACAATGAACGAGACATCGAGCTCAAGAAAATGTAAAGAGATTAGAATTATCCATCACAAATCCTGGGCATACGATTTTACAATAAAAAATTCATTAAACTATGGCAGCTTAGTGTTGAATGATAGTTGTTTATTATAATTATATAGTGTTGAATTTCTACCATTTCCTACCCTCTATTATCAGTTTAAACCCTGACTTTGTAGTATGATTTATTTAAGAGGTATGCTTGATCTGGTTTCTTTAATATTTGTGTTTTAGTTGTTTCTACTATCCTTGCCCAAATTATTGTGCAATTTTATCCCCATGTAGAAATGCTGTTATGTGCTTTTTGTGAGCTTACTCTTGATAAAACAGTTGACAATAGAAGTGAAGATCGTGAGTAAAAGAATACCTTGGTTACATAACAGGATTACAAAGTGCAGACCAACTACTAACTACAGCGGCTCATTGAGTAAAAATGGATTGTGTGGTCGCCAAATCCATTAAAGGATAGGATGAACAAGAAGAAGAGAACCTTAGCTAAAGTAACTTTAGTCTGGTTCTTGTTCCATAAACATAAATGCTGCTGCTTGTGAGATGACTGCTGGGGGCAGCTTTATTGGACGATGGACTCCAGGTCGACGGAAGACGATCATACTGCTCGGTGGAAAGGAAATGAGCGTTTGGCGTCATTGGCCGGGAGGCACCTTGCGCGGCAGGTCCGGCCGCCTTGGTGCAGGTCCTATTACATTCGACGCCTCATTGGGCGACATGCGCGCCGGATGGGGATGAAATTATGATGAAGACAACACAACACCCAGTTCCTGAGCGGAGAAAATCGCCGAACCAGCCGGGAATCGAACCCGCGCCCTTAAGGAATGCAGACCATCACGCTGAGAATTTTTTTTGTTTTGTTTTAATTGGGATAGTGGACCGGTGGGGGCTCGGGGGGCAAAGTGGGCAGGGGTCGAAACCCGAGGCCTGGCCACAGTGTCCTCCTCGCCACCACCGAGCCTGCGGTGCTTAGGGGTGTGGGAGACACAGGCATCAACAGAAGTGGAAGGCGTTGGTATTTATTTATGTACATGCGTTTTTGTAATATTCACTATTAGCATGAAATTATGTGGAACACATCGGCGATAGAGAAATATAGGGTAAAGAAAAAGAGAAGAAAAAAGAATAGCAAAAAGAAATAAAATCCACGCAATCTGAGACACGCTCTCCCATCGGCGGAAGTCAGAAGTATAATCGATCGTAGGCGGCTTAAACACAGACACCGCCGGGGGAGGTGTTCGTAAATACACTCCTGGAAATTGAAATAATAACACCGTGAATTCATTGTCCCAGGAAGGGGAAACTTTATTGACACATTCCTGGGGTCAGACACATCACATGATCACACTGACAGAACCACAGGCACATAGACACAGGCAACAGAGCATGCACAATGTCGGCACTAGTACAGTGTATATCCACCTTTCGCAGCAATGCAGGCTGCTATTCTCCCATGGAGACTATCGTAGAGATGCTGGATGTAGTCCTGTGGAACGGCTTGCCATGCCATTTCCACCTGGCGCCTCAGTTGGACCAGCGTTCGTGCTGGACGTGCAGACCGCGTGAGATGACGCTTCATCCAGTCCCAAACATGCTCAACGGGGGATAGATCCGGAGATCTTGCTGGCCAGGGTAGTTGACTTACACCTTCTAGAGCACGTTGGGTGGCACGGGATACATGCAGACGTGCATTGTCCTGTTGGAACAGCAAGTTCCCTTGCCGGTCTAGGAATGGTAGAACGATGGGTTCGATGACGGTTTGCATGTACCGTGCACTATTCAGTGTCCCCTCGACGATCACCAGAGGTGTACGGCCAGTGTAGAAGATCGCTCCTCACACCATGATGCCGGGTGTTGGCCCTGTGTGCCTCGGTGGTATGCAGTCCTGATTGTGGCGCTCACCTGCACGGCGCCAAACACGCATACGACCATCATTGGCACCAAGGCAGAAGCGACTGTCATCGCTGAAGACGACACGTCTCCATTCGTCCCTCCATTCACGCCTGTCGCGACACCACTGGAGGCGGGCTTCACGATGTTGGGGCGTGAGCGGAAGACGGCCTAACGGTGTGCGGGACCGTAGCCCAGCTTCATGGAGACGGTTGCGAATGGTCCTCGCCGATACCCCAGGAGCAACAGTGTCCCTAATTTGCTGGGAAGTGGCGGTGCGGTCCCCTACGGCATTGCGTAGGATCCTACGGTCTTGGCGTGCATCCGTGCGTCGCTGCGGTCCGGTCCCAGGTCGACGGGCACGTGCACCTTCCGCCGACCACTGGCGACAACATCGATGTACTGTGGAGACCTCACGCCCCACGTGTTGAGCAATTCGGCGGTACGTCCACCCGGCCTCCCGCATGCCCACTATACGCCCTCGCTCAAAGTCCATCAACTGCACATACGGTTCACGTCCACGCTGTCGCGGCATGCTACCAGTGTTAAAGACTGCGATGGAGCTCCGTATGCCACGGCAAACTGGCTGACACTGACGGCGGCGGTGCACAAATGCTGCGCAGCTAGCGCCATTCGACGGTCAACACCGCGATTCCTGGTGTGTCCGCTGTGCCGTGCGTGTGATCATTGCTTGTACAGCCCTCTCGCAGTGTCCGGAGCAAGTATGGTGGGTCTGCCACACCGGTGTCATTTTTTTCTGGTGGCACCCAGAGGCAGGCAATGATTTGCTGCACGAAGCGCCATACATCTTGCGAAGAGGCGCATGTCAGGCAGTGTTCATCAGTGTCCAGTTGCTGGCAACAAAGAGGATATTCTGACAAGCCAATGTTGTGCAATCGCTGCTTCGTGGCAAATTTCCTGTTGACTATGTGATACCACAGTGCCCGGACGGTCGTAGTGAGGAAGGGCTGGTGGACGTCATTCCACACTATGGACCACTGAATGGAGGGATGTTTGGTCTCCATCACATACCGGGGAACACAGCGCAGTAGCTGGCTGTTAAAATCTTTAGTCCTCGGTGGGCGCGTATTTGAGAGACTGGTATGTATGTAACTGTAGGTGACGAAAGAGGTCGAAATATGAGACAAATGAGGCACGATATGGCCGATAGACACCGGTGGTGAGGTGGAAGCAGGCAGGAGGACCTCAAGCAAGCAGGGTTTAAAGGTGTGCCCTCCGGTCCACTGTTTTCTCGCGGTACTCGTGTACAAGACTGCTGCTCGCGTACGGACATTGACGAGCCCGACGCTACCATCCCGTGGTGGCAATATATATATATATATAAGCCTACTTTTAGTGCCTTGCCCATAGAGCTAATCCCGATGGGCGTGCCCCTGACACTGGGCAGGCCAAGATGTTATTCGCTGCAGGTTTCTAATACTAATTTCCTAATGTAAGTCCTACTAACTAGTTCTAACGAAAGTCAATTCCGGTGCTTCGTCTAGTCCGTGATATTATTCCCCACTCCCCCTAGTCCCGCACGTGGCGGATTCCAGACTATTGAGGTCGGCCTATCCACGCGCAGGCGGTATAGGAGTAGGGCGCGTTTTGGTATTAGAATATCTCCAGTTTTACTTTAATTTGTTAATTTATTTCCCTCGGGTATTCATTTAGCGCTTTTCGTGATACCTCGTCTGCTAGTTTATTAAGAGTTTGCAAAGTGTCTTGTTGTCTTATGAGGTGGTATACGTCATGGTCAGGTAGTTGGTCACGTAGTGCGGACGCAACATCATTGAAGAGGGGCACTCGTAAATCACATGATCGGGAGTGCCCTCTGCTTCACCACATTCACACGCGGGTGTGGCCCCTTTCCCGAACCGACATAAGTATGTCGGGTAAGGCCCATGTCCAGTGAGAAAATGGATTAGTCCTCTGGTGCGTTCAAAGTATTTCATTTTTAATCGTTCCCTAATGTTTGGAATAAGTTCACATGTCCTACGCCCTGTTTCGTCCGTCTCCGATAGCTCTTGCCACATTTGTTCACCTCTTTGCCGAATCTCACCCTTGTCACTAGCCCCAGTGCCTAAAATCTCTTCTATCTTCGTAACATTTCATTTCTTGACCCAGAGCCACGCAGCCTGCTCTCTAATTTTTGATGTCCAAGGGGCAGAGCCCCATTATGACCAATAGTACTCCCCCTGGTGATGTTCTGTAAGCCCCCACAGATCTGAGTATCATGTGCCTTTGAACCCTTCTCACTGTCAT